>NC_135313.1:21716759-22341759 GCF_048772815.1 Callospermophilus lateralis | reverse complement strand
TCACATATAATGGGAAGTTTCATAAAAGAACAGATGGTCAGTTTGCCCCAGAATTTCTATGTCAATAGGTCTGGAGAATATTTCTATCAAATTTGGGCCTAGTCTGGGAGCCACGCTTTTGAGAAACAATATATAATAAATAGTAGTGTATACTATGCTTTCAAATACAAGACTAGAAAGTAATGTAAAATAAATAGGGACATATATTTGTATTCATAGAATTATAAGAATATATTTTAGAACACCATATGACTCTATTCCTTCACTGAAAATCAAAGTTCACCTGAGATATCTTCCTAAGTATGATCTTTCCAGAAGTAGGAACATAGCATAGCTCTAAACTACATAGTTTTTAAAGTCCTTTCTTTAATCAAATTTTACCTAATAACAAACCCTCTGATATTGATTACATTGTGTCCTCCCACATGATATATTAAAATCCTAACCTCCAGTACTTGTGGCTGTTTTCAGTGGTACTGGCTTGAAAATAAGAGTGTCCTAAAATGTAATCCGCTAGGTTGAAGTCATTCTGGAGTAGGGTGGGCACTAATTCAACAAAAATGGTATCTTTATAAAAAGAGGGAGAGGCAGATACACAGAATGCCACATAAAGACAGGCAAAGGTCGGGACGTCCAGAACTGTAGCGATCTGCAGGTACCGGTACCGAGAGGCATAGAGCAGGCTCATCTTCACACCCCCATCTCAGACTTCCTGTCTCTACCAAGACGAGAGAGTAGAGCTCTGTTGCTTTATGCCACTCTGTTCAGGGTGCTTCATTACAGCAGCCCTAGGAGACTAACACACTCTCCTTTCCCCAGTACCTGGAGATTTTCAGCTTAACTCTCAGATCTGTCTCCAATCTCAAATCTCAACAGTGTTTTAGTGTTTTCTCCCACTCTTTTCCTCCTTAGGAGTGTTTACCTAAAAAAAAAAAAAAAAAAAAAAAAAAAGGATGCGGGGTGGGGGTTGGGGAAGAGGGTGGGGCTAAGTGTGGCCACCTCAGCCTGCAGCCTCAGAACGCAAGAAAGCTCTCCCTGATGGAACACTCTTCTGACCATTACACCCGGCTCCACATCAAGTATGGCAAGTACTGGACCCTGTTTTAACTGTCTGTCCTTGGCTTCAACATCCTGGCTCAATATTTGGTTTTGGCTCTGATCCTGGGCTTTTCTCCTCAGTCTTCTTGCCCCCTGTTCTTGGCTCTGATATCTGCAGTGTCCTGCAGCTGGATCTGGTAAAACTTTCCATTTGCCCTTGATCTTTGGCTCTTGCCACCCTAATTTGCCAGTTCTTATATATTCCTGAGTCCACACTTAATATAGAAGTGTCCTCATCTTACCTCAGAGGTCCACTCAACTTTGCTTTTGCATAAATTTCTGTCAGTCTATTTCATTAAATGAAGACACAACATCATTTCCTCCTCTGCACTCCATTCCCCCACCGCCTCCTTGTCCCCTGACTTTTGGGGCCCTGATAGGTGGAGTCTTATATTCGTTCTACTACCTATTTTTAGGCTGCGGTTCCATTGCCTCTATTCAGTTATCTTCCCACTTTTGCCCTTTTCTGGTCCTTGTCTGTGTTCCGTCTTCAGAACCTCATCCTACACTCACCACTGTCTTTAGAACTTGTTTCACCCTCGTCTTCCTGTCACCATTGTCAGGTACAGTGGTTTTTGACTCTGGCTAACATTAGATAGAATTACCAGGAAAGCTTTAGAAAATAGATTTTCCAGTAGTGCCCCCTCCCCCGCCAAGATTCTAATTTAATTGAAGATGGCCGGAGCATCATATTTCTTAAAATCATTTTCCAGGCAATAATCACCAGCCTACCATTATGCTCAGCAGTTTCCACCTCTATGGTAAAGACTTGCCTTACTTCCCAGGCTTAGTGTCCCTCACTTCCAACTGAACCCTCATCACTTTGTTCCGCCCACCTAATCACTCAGACAGGCTGTGCAGCTCATCACTTGAAATGACTCTACCATCCACCAGCATAATCTCAAACTGACATTGAACTAATTATAACAGTTTTTTTAAAGGGGAATATGCTCCTAGTTTTTATTATGACCCTATTTTGTCCTTTGACTTTTTCCAATTCATTTTTTCCTGATGACTTCACTTTTAGTTCTACCTAGCTGCACATGTGGTCTTTCTAGCAGGAAGGAATGCCTATTCTGTCGTTATTTTTCCACAGATGGGAGGGACTTTATGCTTCCAAGTAGGAAAGTGTTGGGTGAATACTGGAGCCTGTTCTCCAGAGCCTCTGGCAGACACATCTGCAAAGGGGGATGTGATTGGCAGTCATCTGACTGGTAGGCTAGGGGAGGACCTGTGCATGTATGTGTCAGTCTTTATTCTTCTCCTGAGTTAAGGTTGCAGTTTTTTCTTCTCTGCCAGGCAGTTTTTCAGCTGTGCCAATAGGTCTACCAATGGTAAGCCATTATTTACGTAGAGAAAAGACTTTCTGATCTGTATTGTCTAATTCAGCTATATCAATAGCAAATCTGGTGTCCGATCCCTGATGCCAGGAACTTTTTCTCCATTGGTTCTTAAAGTAGGAGAGGAAGAGAACCTCAACACATTTTAGACTAATGAAGCTCCTCAGTTTTCCTTGTGTTGCATATCTGATCTGGAAGTCCATTGAGCAGTATTCCTGTCCCCAGCCACTCGTCTTGCTGCATACTGTTAGAGAAACAAAGTCATATTATTGAATATACTGTAGTTCTTACTTTTAACCCAATATAGATCCTCATTATTACATCATTTTTATTCCTTATATATCTTTATTATTTACCTCCTTTTCATAGTTATTTCTACCTTCTCTACTGTTAGAGTTCTAATATCAAATCCTACCACTCCCCCCTGCCAAATTTTCAGTGAACAACCTCAGATCATGCAGTTTTGAGGAAACCGTATAACAATTACACTCCCTACTTTCCTCTTCCTTACTTTATCTCCATCTTTCTTCTCTTTGTGCTTTCCCCTTAGGACTATTCTTTTCCTGTGGCTCTCTCATTGTGTCTTCAACCTCCCCCCTCTCTAAGACTTTATCAATTCATTACATTTGTAATTTCTCCCTCTGCAAAAATAATTTTTCTCTTCCTGAAAATCTGGACCTAACAGAAAGGTTGTAAACTGAACAACAACAACAAAAATCCTCAATACTATTACTCCTTCAAGTGATTTTTTTTTTGGTTCTCCCCCCTCCCACACCCTTATATACTTATTGAAAAAATCACCTTGATTTTTAGTTAATTTAAAGATATTTTTCCTTATACCTCACAACACTATTTAACTCCCTTTGAATCAATGGGGTCATTTATAATCCATCAAGTAAATCATTAACATCCTATTGACAACTTTCTTTCTTTTTGGTCTATCTCTTTTCTTTCTATTATCTATTCTCCCATATTCTAGGCTTAGCTCATTCTGTGGGTGATAGTATTAAGGTTCTGTCACTATACCCACTTTATATTCATTTTTATAGTTATTCACCTGGGCTGAAACTCAACTGCCGTCCCAGTAGCCTACTGTACTTGGCAACTGGTCTCTCCCCCAATTTCTTAGCCTATTCAATTTCCTGTTTCAATAAAAGAGAGTTTTATTTCCTAATGACTTAGGCTCAAAATGTCTGTGTCATTGATATTTCTGTTTATTTATTTCTTTACTACTCTTTATGGATCTGCTTCTGGACAAGGGCTGCATTATATCCTGGGGGTGACAAAGGATTAGAATAAACACTGCCCCTTGCAGTGATCTTATCATATATTGGAGGAAAAGACAGAGTGAGAAAAGTAAATAAGGCATGCCCTAAGTGCTGTTGTAGAGGAACCACTAAAAGACTGTTGGGAGTCAGAGAAGAGGGTGACTCATGTTGTATGAGGGACCTGGAAGAAATGTTTCACATCAGGTTGGTACTTGAGTCTTTAATAAGTACTAGTCACTTGAGATGGCAAGTACAATAGGCTAATGGGACAGCAGTTATAAAGTCAAAGACGCATAAAGCCCTATGAAATGTGGTTTGACTGGAGTATAAAGTGGAAAGAAAATAGGGTCAAAAAGAATGAGTCCAAGATCATTGTGAATGTTCATGTACTGAAGCAGTGATCAAACTGTGATTGCCCTGTTTTTAGGGCAATCATTGTAGTAATAATATGGAATGGAAATAATAATCACCTTTGATTCTATTTCCAATTTTCCAAAACATTCAATTACTTGTAAAATCTTGCAGATGTTCCCGTTACATTGCCTTGTGTATCTTTCCCCTGTTGTTCATTTTCTTCTGATCTTCCTCATTCCACGGTTCAGTTCCTTTCCTTTGAATATCCAGACTACAAAGACAACAATTCCTATCATGCCATGTCACATTTCCAGGGCACCCCACTCTCCACTACATTGAAGACAAATTCTTCATTGTGACATTTAAGGCTTTCCCCAGTGACCTATCTGTCTAATTAGCTGCTGATACAAAATAGGAAGGTTTATTGTCCCAGTCAAGCAACACTTCTGCCTGATATTTATACAAGACACCAACTTGTCCTCCCTATGCCTTTGATTTGTGTTACTTTTACCTGGAAGATTGTCTCCCTCCTCCGCCTTCTGAAAGTCCGTCCATCCTTAACATTTTATTTAAAAATGCATCTGCTTTCAAGATTAAAATTTTGAACTATTCTAAACATATTTCATTGTCTCTTTTTGCTTGCATATATTATTCTGCCTTTTAATTTTTAACTGAAACATAAAGACAAAAATTATACATATTAATGGGGTACCATGTAATGTTTTGATAATGTGTACATTGTGTAGTTTAGGTCAGGTTAAGTGTATCATTTCCTCAAACATTTATCATTTCTTTATGATGAAAACTTCCAAAATTCTTTCCTCTGCCTTTTGAAGTATACAGAATATTATCACCATCTGTAGTCACCCTACTATGCAATAGCGCAACACAACTTCTTGCTCCTATTTAACTGAGCAAAGTGCTCGTTGATCAAGCTTTTCTCATTCCTCCTCCACTCCACTCTTCCCAGCTTCTATTAACCATTCTTCCCGCAATTTCTATGAGATAACTTTATTTTAGATTCCTTATATAAGTGAGATGATGTAATACTTGTCTTTCTGTGTCTTATTTCACTAAACATGATTTTTAGCTCCATCTATGTTACTGGGAATGGCAGGATTTCCCTCTTTTTTTTTAATTGCTGAATAGTCATTCTACCTTTTTAATAATGTGACTTAAAGATTTATCAGATGTCACCATCCCATGTCCATTCCCATACAGTGTTACTTTTGACAGTAACATCTAAGAGGTTTGCATTTTATATAATTTCATTTCAAGATATTGCCTTACATGAAGTATCTATTAATTAGAGTTATTGCTTTCAACATTATTTCAAAGGTCATTACAGTCTTTTTTTTTTGAACCTTCATAGTTCAAGATAACTGTTTGTTTAACAGTTATGATGATAATTTCTTTTGTGCCAAGCAAGAAGTAAAAGCCTTATAGTTTATATTCACTTGCATATATTTTTTATGTCTCCACCATACTCTACTGCCCCCAGAAGATGAAATTTAAAACAGGCAAATTAGATCAACCATGTTTCAAACTCTATGTTCAGAAAGTGTCTTTAGGTACCATGGTAAGGAGAAAAAAGAAAATTAAATTCAGTAAAAGAACAGCATTTTTAACTTTTCAGTGTCAAATAAACCAAATGATTTAGCTGTTTGTTTCACCATTCAGCTCACTTATGTGAAGTAGTTATTTTGAATTTACAAGACAGATCCTTTACCTCAAACCAATGCCCTTTTGTTATTTTCCTTTCTCTGGCTTGACTATGTGATTTCTAAACTCCTCTACTCAGGTTTGTACTGGACTATAACTAACATATTGCTACTATGTAGTCTAAATATTTCCATTGGTTCCATTCTAAAAACTTCCAATCTTGAAACAAAATGACAGTGAGAATAAATAAAATAGTTAAATGCAAATTTTTGTCCTATCCTACCTTTACCTAAATAAGCAACACAAAAATGTAGGGAAAATGTACAGACATACACATAGAGGCCAAATAAAAGTAAGACATTATACAAAAAGTGATGCATACTATATTATTCCTCTTTTTTTTTCTTCCTACTCAACATGCCAAAAATAAATAAACTATCAACAATTATCACAAATTGATTATGGGACAGTTTATGTTTTAATTTAATCACTCAAATATTTATTAAGTACTTACTATATGTCTCAAGCAATAGTACAAGTTACCAGAGATGAGTGAGAATATATGGACATTTTCCTAAAAAATGTCACCATGATTGTGTAAATTAACAAGTGAAAAATGGCACTGAGCACAAACTGGGGAACAGGGTATGCTAGGAGTAACCCATCACTATCATGGAGGACCAGAGGAGACAGAGGACAAGATGTCAGGCCCTGTTCAAGAGCAGATATTACCCAGCAAACAGAAAGAAACCTCTAGTTAGAAGTTTGAAAATGGAGTCGATCACTGCAGCACAAGTAAAATTTAGTGTGTCATTCAGATATTGGTTGCATAGGCAAAATCAGTGGTTAGACAAATCTTGCCTTTTTTTTTTGAGCCTGAACGAAAATAGAAAACACATGGAGACCATGAACAGAAAGGACAACTAGAAGATCTACAAAGGGATAGTTCTTGGGAAATAATTCTCTGAGAACATTAGAAAAATGCATTAAAAAATGATACCAGAAAGAAAATTCATGAGGATGTTATAGTTACATAAAAAAGAGCAAAGATGGAAATGTATAAAAATAAAATTGCAATGTGAAAAGGAAGAGAAATACAATTTAATAATATATTGAAAGGATATTAACTATAAAACAGCAGATTTGATACCATAGAAAATCGAATCAATGTGTGGAAGATAATTTTGATAACCTTTACTAGGGAGTGGAGGATGAAAATGGAAACATTCACGTGCACACAAGAAACAGTTGGAAAAATGAGATAGAAGATGGCAGTTACAAAGGTTAAAAACAAAGAGTCATCACAGAGATGAGTAGTTTTTAAGAAGAAAATACCACAACTCATAGCCAAAACTTTTTCCAGCCTAACTAGATACCTGTGTGTATAGTTTGAAAGAGCTTACCAGACTTCTGTAGGCATAGATGATAAAACCATATCCAAGCCTGTTTCATAGCTGTGGACCCTGCCCCCAGCAGTCACAGTACTACATTCATTCCTTCAAGTAGATACCTTCTAATGGAAAGAATGAAGTACAAATGACAAGTCTACTGGAAGAAATATGCATTAGCTATAATAAAAAATAAACACTTTGCCTCTGATATATGAAAATCCAGGACATAACAAAGACAAATACCAGCAAAGTAGCATTCAATCTTTGTTCAAAGAGTTAAGTTCTGGACAAATATAAATTTTAAAAAATAAAATAAAATTAAGTAGATAAACTCAGTAGAACCATGAAGAAATGTGTGGAAGAAATGGAAATAGCTAGGTATCTACCTCTGAAACAGGTGCTGAGACCAGATGGTTTTACAAATGAGTCTTCTCACCCTTCAAAGGACACAAGAATTCCAGTGATGTTTGAATTCTTCCAGGACCTGAGAAATACAAAAGTACTCTGGTCATTTTACAATACTAGTAAGACAGCAATGGAGACATGGCAAAGAAAATTAAGAGCAATAAAAACAGAAGATCAATTTCACTTTAAAATATAGATGTAAACTAAAATGTAACATTTGAAAGCTGAAATTCAGTCATATACTGAAATAATCTCAGAATCAAGCATATCATAGAAAAACAGTAATATATTCTTAATATGAAATATATTGACATGCTCTATATCTCTTCCATTCTCACCTCATCAAAAACTTCAACTGTGGGGCTGGGGATGTGGCTCATATGGTAGCGCGCTCGCCTGGCATGTGTGTGGCCCGGGTTCGATCCTCAGCACCACATACAAACAAAGATTTTGTGTCCGCAGAGAACTAAAAAATAAATAATAAAGTTCTCTCTCTCTCTCTCTCTCTCTCTCTCTCTCTCTCTCTAAAAAAAAAAAAAAACAAACAAACAAAAAAAAAACTTCAACTGTAAACTCCTTTATAGCAAAATGGGATGGGGATGATGTCCATTTTGGCTACTGCTTATCCTCTGTGCCCATTCTAATATCTTGCCAGAGCAATTAATAAATCTCTCTCAATATGTGGAAATTGAATGGAGAAGTTGTCAGAAGTGGAGGGGAGCTATTCACAAGAGATCCAAATAAAATTTAGAAAAGAATTTTAAACTAATTAATTATTATTTGAGAGGAGGGGAGTTTAAGAAAATAAATGTAATTTCCAGTCTTCATACATCACTTTGGCTTAGAAGTGAACTTTATGAACATAACCCCAACAATGTAGCCATGGTATAGAAGTGAGTACAAATGTTATATTAGAAGTATGGGCGAGGAGTACATGATGCTATTTTGAGAGATTAATAATTATCTATAATAAATGATATATCAAAAGATATCTAATGTGCCTGCATCAATTGACAACAGTTTAAACATGTGGTAGAAAATACTAAGATTATATAAAATGAAACAGCTGGAGGTGTTGCAATCTGGTGTCTCCAGAGAATGGAATTATAGAGGACTATGCAAGGGCTGCTATTTTTTAGTATTTAATCATTTTTATTATAAGCAAAATCTTACATGCTTAAATGACTTCAAAATTATTGTTTAAACTTTTAAAAATTTGAGAATATATTAGGCAAAATAAGAATATACAAATAAATTAAGCCTAACCGTAACTTATAATTTCTAACTGGGACAAGAGTAAAGGGAGATTGATGTTTAAACAAACATTGTTGGGGGAATTGTGGCTCAGTGATAAAATGCTTGCTAGCATGTATGAGGCACTGGGTTCCATTCTCAGCACTACATATAAATAAATGAATAAAATAAAGGTTCACCAATATGTAAAAAAATGTTAAAAAAACATTGTTGGATTCAAATTGATAAATTTGGTCAGCAGAGCATTTTGGCATTATGAATTAAAAGCTTTAAGGGTCTGATCTAGTAATTTATCCTCTCAACTTATTCTCAATAAATAGTAAAGGTCATATATAAACATTTTCATTGTTGGCCTTGCTTCCTTCTTAGTTCCCTTTGAAGTTGGAGATCTTTAAGGCACATGCTTGGGCCTTTTACCTGGAGTGTCCTTCTGCATTCTTACCTAGGCCCACTGTTTAAACTACCGTCTTCTCACTGATGACTTTCCCATTGGTCCACAATTCTACTGTGTCTTCTGGGTCTAGAACTCCATATTCACTGACATTTTCAGCATCACTCCCTTAATTATTTCAAAGATATCTTACGTACAGCATTTATAAAACTCTACTTCTAATGATTTTTTTCCCTTAAAGTTTGCTCTTCTTCAAAGTTTACTAAGAAAAACCATCCAATTGTACAAACCCAAATTTGGGAGTCATCACTAAATTCAATCTATGCCTATTCCTTTACCTAACGTTGTTGATAGTATCTTCTAAATGCTTACCAACTTCCTTCCTCTATTTAAACTGTCCAATGGTAATATATGAGTATCTACTCTGGGTTAACTAACCAATCTCTCTATGTGTGGGCCTGTTCTTCCAATGTCTATTCTTTTCACCACTATAAGAAAGCTTTGATTTTTTTAAAATATTTATTTTTTTAGGTGTAGTTGGACACAATACCTTTATTTCACATATTTATTTTCATGTGTTGCTGAGGATCGAACCCAGGGTCTCATATGTGCAAGGCAAGTGCTCTACTGCTGAGCCACAAGCCCAGCCCCTCAATTTTTTTTAATGAGAAATATTTCCCATTGATAATATATACACAGGCATAAGTTTGTACAAATAATCATAAAATGTGAATACATATAAAAATAAATAATAAATTTTGCAAAATATCAGATATGAAATGTGATGATGATAATGAAAGAAGGAAAACTTGAAAGAAAAGAGGAAGTGGAAGAGGAAACAGTTCAAAAAGGAGGAGATGGAGGAGGAGGAGACAAGGAAAAGAAGATACAAGAACATAAAGGAGATTGAACCACTTGTAGAGTAATTTTTATGATATTTTAAAGGCTCAAAATAAAATGATAAATGGACTGCAATACTCAGATTCTTCTGCAATTCTGAGAAACTCGACAAGTCTTTCAAAAGCATCCACTGTGGGAAGATGGTCTCTGTGCATCAAATCTAGCCCAACTGCACCAGAGAGGCACATTCTCTTTACTTAGTTATTAATACCTCTCAACTACAGTATCCATGGTCAAAGGAAAAGGAAGTGGGATGTGAACTGATCCAAGCAGAATCCAGAACCAATCAACCAGACAATGAAAGAATAAGTTCAGACAGAATGGCTTCAGCAACAGCTGTTGCTTTTGCCTGAAATGTTGCCCTCAACCTCATTTCTTTGTGGACTTTATTCCTTCTATCATTCAGATCTCAGCTCAAATGCAATTTCTTAGTGAAGCTTTGCCAGACTTCTGGAACCTATGTGATATTATGACTAACATCCTGATTTTCTTTCTTAATATTTGCCATAGCAATTGTGGACATTTTATTAAAGTCTGTCTTGCCTTCATAAATCTTTGAGTCCCTTTCAGAGGAAAAGTACACACCGATATATCCCCAGGGCCAACATTAGTGCCTTGAAGACATTCTACAAATATGTGTTGAAGAAAGGAATATACAAAAATGAGAAGAAATAAATGAACAATATGAAATTTCACAGTATTAGATTTTGATTTTTTGCTCCCTGAGTGTAAATCTTATCTTTAAGTTCTGAAAATGCTGGCTACATTTAAATTCATTTTATCTGTACTAGAGTAGGAAAGGCAATCAGTGATTCATAGAAAAACAAAACAACAAAAAAAAGAAAGATAAACCTCTCCCTCTCTTTCCTTTGCCTACTAGAGATCAAACCCAGGACCTCATGCATTATAGACAAGCACTCCATCACTGAGCAATATCACCAGCCCAACATTTCTCTTACTTCCTTAAGTTCAATCCCGCTGAGCTAAATTAGCAGCTTGTGTATAAACCCTTCCATAACTCTCTCCTTGATCATCATAATAACAATAATAGCTGAAGTTTGTTGAGTACTTACTATATACATTTTTTTTCTTTTTACATATCTTACTTATTTCTCAAAAACTATAATAAAAGTACTAATATTATTTCATTGTACAAATGAAAAAAATGAAGTATAGAGCTACTTGCTCAAGCTGGGAAGATTAAACAGCTGGTCAAAAGTAGAGTTAGTATTCAAACAAAAATTCAAATGATGTTGTATCAGAATCTCCTAGGATAATGTACATACTAACTTACTAAATGTATCTACTTACTGTATACATACAGAGACATTAAGTATGCGTTTATAAAACTGTCAGAACCATGTCATCAACTTGCCTTTCCAAAAGCCTATAACAATTCACATTTCCACCATGAGTAAATTAAAGTACCCTCATTCTGAAGGCCTGCCAAAATTAGGTGAATTGGCAGCTATCAGTTTATTTTGTATTCCTCTGACTAGTGAATTTGAATATCTCTTCATGAATCCATTGTCCATTTGTATTTCCTCTTATGTGAAGGATCTATTCACATTCTTTGTCCATATTTCTATAGGAATATTTTCTCTCTATATTAAATATATAAATATATATACATGCTGTTATCTGCATTGTATTTTTTTAACAAATCAAATTTTCTCCTATTACCTTATTTATACTATATTTTTCCATTGAAAAGTTTTGTTTTGAGGTTTTTGCAGTTAATGTCTTCACATCTTATACTTATGCCAGTTATTAATTTTATTTTGTCAGATCCAAAATCATCCTTCCCATCTTGGCTCTGTGGTCCCAGGGTGGAGAGCCTGCATTCCCCATCTGCTTACAGGTGGGTTCCATGCTGACTCTGCCTACAGGGGAGCTAGGGGAAAATGCTGCTGAAGGAGGAAGCCAGGACGTGGTCTTTGCTGTCTACTTGTCTACTTCCTGTTGTTTCTTGTGAGTTGCTTCTTCATTCCAGCAGCAGCAGGCCTTGAATCCATTTTCAGTTTTCCCCAAACTTGTAGAACCTCATTGCACTCAATTCAGAGACACTAACACTTGCCAAACAGCAACCACTCTTAGAGTTCTGAGTCTAAGCCCTTCCTCAAAGTCCTTAATTTAATTTAATTACTAAAACTTCCCTTGGTCCCTCAGCCCTAGGAATTGTACCCACCCACTTCTGTAATTACTAGCTCTATTATACTTTAGCGTTCTCTTTTAATCCTTTTCTTTACCCAGGCAGCAATTTTATGCTTAGATATAAAATTCTTTTAATTCTTTGTTTTGAAATAGAAGGTATGGTTTGTAACTATTGCCTCTTGATATAATAATTCATGAATTCATTTGGGTTATTTGTATTTTCTTATGATTTAATCCATTTACTCTAGATTTTTCAAGTTTGTTACCATAATGATACCTGCATTTTTCTTTTATATGCTCTTATTTTTCCTATATTTGTGATCAAATGTCCCTTGGGATTTAAATGTGTGTATATATATTATAAAACATATAATACTTATATCATATACTATATATATATTTCACTTAGTTAAAATAACAGTATACTTATATTCTTGGTGCATGTATATGTATGTTTTGTTTATGTGTTATGTGTATTGTGCACATATGTATGCAAACTTGTTCATATGTGTTTCTGCTATTTGATGGTTGTGTACATATTTGTGTTTTCTATAGCTATATGTCACCACAAAATGATAAGAACATTATATAGTTATATCTAGAGCAGTTATTAAGGTTCTAGTGCAGAATTCAGCAAAGTGTTTTCTATAAAACTCTGGCTTAGCAAGTGTGGGATCTCTGTTGCACAACTTAACTCTGCCATTGTAAAACATGGAATCATCCATAAGCAATATAAATAAATGGGCATGCTCTAGAGTCGCTCTCTGATGATCTTTGTCCTCCATTACTTTGCTTAATATAGTCTGTATCTCTTTCCAAGCTAGGGGTACAGCTCAGTGGTAGAGCGAACACATAGCAAGGTCATGGACCTGGATTAAATCTCTAGCACCAGAAGAAAACAAACAAAAATAACAATAACAACAACAACAAATACATACCCACACATTCCCCAGGAGGCTTTCTATGATATGATTCTCTTCTGGACCTTTATTATCATTATAAATTTACAATTTTACTCTTTAGTTTTTAAATTTATTATGATTAAGGTATGGTCTGTGGACCAGCAGCATTCATATCATTTGAGAGCTATTAGAAATTCAGAATCTTGAGCTCCATGCAGAAGTGTGTAGAAATTGGCTCATTTCATCTGAAAAGAGCTGAAGGTACATGATGCTTCCCAAATCTGAGTTCAGTGAAATTGAGCTGATAGCTTGAAACTGTCCACAAAGGGAATGTTTACATCATGGAAATTAGCAAAGGCTACAAATCATGGTTGTTTTGTTTCAAAAAATAAGTTTGATAGCACATCATTGGCCTATCCCACACAGTAATTCAGAATCTGCATTTTAATAATAACTTCGGGTTATTTAGTTGAACATTAAAATTTGAGAAGCTCTGGACTAGATCAGTTTTTTTTTCCTAAAAGTACATGATAGAATGGCATAGCATTCTTATTAAGATACACATTCCTGAGCCTTGTGTGTAATAATGACTTAGAAACTCTTTAAGTGGAGGCTCTTAAGAAAACTCCATTTCTGTAAAAATACACATTTCAAGCAAACTTACTGCTTAGTTCTTATGCATCCAAAAGGTTTGTGATTACTGCCCTAAAATACCTGCTCCCATGGCATGCTTTTTTCTGTAATTTACAGAGCATAACTAAGAGTCATGATGGATTATTCCCAGGTCTTGATATCTAATCAGAACTTACAAAATTTGTGCAGGTGAATTTCAGAATTGTTATGCAATGGTGAATCCTCTATGTCTTCTTTTCCATTTTTTGAATAGAAACATTATAGTGGTTGTACTGCACCTATCTCTTCAGCATAGAGTGGGTATTTGCTAGCACATAACTTGTCTTTCATTGTCTCAGATCAACAGATTGACAGGAATTAAACTTCAGGAACTACGTTTGAGAAATTACACCCCAGGTGCCTCACCAGCACTTGGATCTGATTTAGATAAGAAGTTTCTGAACTTAAACTGACACTGTAATGGGATGAGAACTTTTGATAGGACTTGGAAGGGGGTTGTATGTAGGAGGACATGA
The DNA here is from genome assembly GCF_048772815.1 of Callospermophilus lateralis. NCBI lineage: Eukaryota > Metazoa > Chordata > Mammalia > Rodentia > Sciuridae > Callospermophilus > Callospermophilus lateralis. Next base: position 22,327,492 of record NC_135313.1, on the reverse strand, counting down.
ATCATGGGGGCCCTGAGGAGAATTGTTTCAGGACTTCCTGCACTCCCTCACCTCCCTACTTTGCCTAATGATGGTTCAGAATCATCAGGATTGCTGGGGTGTGGGAAGGAGGATGAGTAGAAGGAACTTGCAAACTCTTAGTGTATTAGAGGTCTAGCTCAGCATTTCTGAAGTAGTCACATGTTTAAAGCTGACCACTCACTGCATTCACTTGTCACAGGCCCCACACTGCTGGGATCTCACATGTCAAATTCACCTCTCAGTAATTGTGCCTCTCTCTGACATGTTGTTTTCCTTCCTTACCTCAGAGGCATGCAGCAGAGGATGCTGGTAAACAGAAACCCTGTTTCTCCACTTCAACTACTAACCCTTTTATATCCTCCACATGGATAAAGAGCCTCAAGCTCATCACACATGACTGTCATACGTGATGGTGGTTTCCCACTATAGAATAGGATTCTGTTGTCTCAGGCTCAGCTCAAACTCCCAATGTAAACATCCATTGCTATAGTAGGCTGTTTGGCACTTATTGGATTTTAAATGAATATTTGTTGAGGGAAGGAATATTCAATATTTGAGAATTTTTTCTTTCTTTAAATCTTTTTTATTCAATTTTAATCAATGTTCTTAAACATCAATCTGAGTATTATAGAAAATTTATATGGCCTTCATGATGTGAGAAGTAAATACTGTCATGAAAATTCTAGCTACAAGATTAAAAAAAATTCTAGCTACAAGATTAAAAACACACACACACAAGTTTGGAGATCTGTCATACAACATTGAACTTATAGTTAACAAATGTCTCTACAGTTAAAAATTTAAGATGCTAGATTTTATTTATTTTTTAACCATAACATGCTGTATATAGAGATAGTCCCCCAGAAGCTGTAGAAAAAGGAATTATTTTCCACTGGGAAAAACAATCTTTTAAAAAGTAATATAAGCTCTTAAGAAAGCAAAAAAAATCAATAATAATGTGAAACAATTGTGAATTTGGGGAACTTGAATTGTAGGTTGTTGTGGTGAGGAGAATTGATTAAATAGATGAAAGAAGAGAAATGTGTGAAAATTCAGAACATTTTCCCTGAGAGGTGATTTTTTTTTTTTTTTTTGCTCCTTTTTGTTCATTAGGAGTCAGTGACATTGACTCTGAACTTTAATATTTGTTTTCACTCCTGTTCCCTTGGACCCTTACACTCACTCCCCTTGGCATCGTTTCTGATAACTGTGTTTCATGTGGAGACCTGACATGCGATGTTTTCCACATGAATTTCATGAGGCTGGTAGTTTTATATCTGGAGGTTTGTTTTGTTAATGCAAGAAAATGTAGATATTTTGTCAAGCAAAAGGCACTTCCACAGACAACCTTGGTTCATTAGATGCTGCCGCTGTACCCTATTCTGCTCAATCACTGTGTTGGACATATTGCAACAAAAGGCTCATTTTCATCAAAAGAAATTCCCAGAGGGTTTGCTACTTTGATGAAATGGAATTAATTAAATATAGTTTAAGGTAAGGTGGAAAAAATATATATATGTAATACACATACACACACGTAAATAGCATTTTAGTCAGTTTTCATGCTACTGAGAGAATTTTTTTAAAACCTCATTTCTAAATGACATAAAGAACCCTGCGTGAAAGCATTTCCCTCTTCTGCAAACAGCTTGTTTCTTTGGCAATTCAACCTAGAACAAAGAAATCAAAAATCCTATGTGCTAAAAAAGATCCACAGGAGAAATTTTGTAGAGGGAAGGCAAACTAACATTTATAAATGAAGCTAATTAGGCTTGATTTGCATATTTAACTCCTCTTAATTACACATGGATTCAGCAAACATTTTAAAGCTGCAATCAATCTTTCACAGACATGGTTAGTTATTTACATGAAATAACAAAAAACCAGGAGCCTTGTTAATGATTACTGTTTCTAATTTATATACCAGTGGGATTATTTCACTAATAACAATGGAATATGTTTTTTCTTCAATATTTTATAAACCTATGAGTTTAAAATTCTTTGGCCTCACAAAAATATTTTAAGAAATTGGCAGAAACGTGAATGTTATATGTTACTTTAGTACATTAAAATATTTAACCTTATTCAATTAAAGAGTCCTCATAGAATTATTTTGACATTAATTTTTAACTTTGTAACTAAAGTAGCAGCTGTAGTAGAAACAAGCCACAGCCACCTGGTTATGAGATGGCTACTGTTCTTTTTATGGTGGGAAAGAAGATCATTTCCTTTTTTTATTCAATGGCATTCTTTACTGGTCATAGAAATTGATATCAAAATACACAGGGCACAATTATACAATATCTTTTAACTTCATTATGCTTTATTTAGTTTTCTTTAAAAAGTTCTATTTTGTTCTAAAAGTATACACAGGAATGGTCATAAGGAGAGGTGCCTCCATATTGTGATGTGTGGGGTGAGCAGGTGTGTTTGGGAGAAAGAAGAGCAGGAGGTGCTGTGGACAGGCAAAAATCAGTCCATAATACCTTATTTTGTGGAGCTGTCTAATAGGTGTGAAATTCTAATCTCAAGGCTCCATTTCCTAGAGTTCTGCATGAAAAGTCTTTCATAAAACCAAAAGACCTGACAGATTAACCTGTTTGCCCGTATTACCTTGAAAAGTCAGGGACCATGAGGTAGCAAAAAGAAAAATGGTGAAGAACAAATTTACTTAATACCTTTCCTAGGATCAGTGTGTGTATATGTGTGTGTTTAAAAATATTTATTGACCACTCTTATGAGCCAGTTCATTAGTTTATAACTGGTCCAAGATATATTCATTGAGCAAATTCACTGTGGTTGGGATTATGAAGAGATGATAAACATCATCTCTGCTATCCATAGACCTTGCAAGCTGCATATTATGACTATACAATAATTAATACTGATTGACTACTTGCTGTGTACTAGTAGGAAACAATCTAAGCACTTTTCATGCATCAATTTGTGAAATCTTCAAAAAATAGCATTATTATATAGAACCTATTATTATTCCTATTTTACAAATGAAAAAAAAAAAAAAAAAACCCTCAGGGTCAGATCATTCCAAGGACACAGTAAGCAATAAAGCTCAAATTCACACCCAAATGAAACTGGAGTTTGAGAGGAAACTCAATTCTCCATTTTAGCTGATGGGTGGGCTCTACCTAAGCTACAGGTCTCTAAAGTTGAGAAAGCCTGTTTTGGTGTTAGCAGCTAATCACAGCAGGGGATGCCTGTTGGCTCTGAGGGTCACAGCTGACAAAGCCAGATTCTTCTCCACTACTATCCAGTGGCCTATTGCAGTTTTTAATGGCAGTCTATGCCTGCCAGTATTGTAGCAGGCCCCAGCAGCTCACCACCAATTTCTTTCCAGTTCCTTGTCTTATAAATTTGAAGAATGAAATCCAGGGACAATAATGGAAAGCAAGGGTGAAAGGAGTAGTGTTTATTTAAGTGAGAAGAAAAGAGATAGAGCTCCCACAATGCAATAGGGGACCCAATTGGGGTGGCTACTTAAGTGTATTAGTCTAGGGGTTTACATAGCCACTGGGGAGGGGCATTGATCAATATCTATACTAATTCTAGTTTTGGAAAAGTGCCAATGCTGTTGGTCAAAACCTAAGCTACACAGGTATTGGAAAAGTATCAAGGCTATTAGTTTGGCCTATGACATCTAAGCCATTGAGTTTAAACTTTCCTGTAACCTCCATCCATGTTTGCCCCTGCTTCCATTTTCCTGCCACTCTGGGACAAAGGCTTGGCTGGAATATTTGGAATGTTTCTGATTATTTTCATGGAATGGCTTTTACACTTGGAAAAAAATAACTTTAATAGGGGCCCATTATCTATCCTATCTTATTCACAAAGAGTTTTTAACCATTAGATTTGTGCTTATACAGTATTCAAGTTAGTGTACATATATACTCAAATATGGCAACAAATACATAATTTTTCATTTTGAGACTTCTTTCATATAATACCAAAGGATATTTATGTAATATATGTAATTTATACCTCCTACATATGATAACTGTAATGTCTACTTAATATTTACAACCAGTTAATGCAGAACAAAGATATCCCAAGTTCTTTGTGATAGGTTGAATTGTGTCCTTCCAAGTCTCTATGTTGATATTTAATTCCCAGTACTGAAGAAGGAGTTTATATTTGGAGATAGGGTAATTGAACAGGTAATTAAGGTTATATGATGTCATTGGAGTGGGCCCTATTCAATGTGACTGATGTCCTTAGAGAAAGAGATTAGGACAGTCACATACAGAGGAAAGACCATGTAAAGATAAGAGGAGACCACAACCATCTGTGAGCCTGGATGAAAGGCCTCAGGAATTAATGAAACCAACTTTGCTGGCACTGTGATCTTGGATTTCTCTCTTCCAAAAATTAGAAGATATTTTTCTGTGAGGAAATATGTTTCTGTTGTTTAAGCTACTCAGTATGTGAAACTCAGCCCAGGCAAACTAATACACCCTTAATTGTCTCAAAGGATGAAAACAATATTCAATATCTAAATCCAAAAATCTGAATATATAGTATAGTTACAGGTAGAACAGTTTATAACTGATCCAAGATATATTCATTGAGCAAATTCATTTGCTGATCTCATATGTAGTTTGTGTGAAGAATTTACTCTGGATTATGCTGATTCATAGAGGTGGGAGTATGTTGCTGTCTTTGAAGAGTGGATGGTGTTTTTCAATGCTTTTTGTGGTTTACAAAGACAGAAGGAGGATGACAGCAGCCTTAGAAACAGGTTCACTGTAGTGAATCTCTGGCCAATTGGCTGACTTTCAAATCATGAGTCTGTTGCTGTTTGGCATTTAGAGAAGTGTTCACTGAAGTTAGTTGTCATTGATTAATTAGATAGCTTTAAAACCAGTTCTGATTGCTTAGTTGTAAGCAGGGCTACAAAGCTGTTACTAATTGATTAGATGAATTTAAAACTAGTCCTGTGTTTGTTACCATGGATATAGACCAATGAATCTTCTCCTGGGAGAGTGGTGACATTTTTATTCTCAGTGGCCAACAAAAATGAATAAGGAGAATAAGGAATAGAAAAGAAAACTACAAATTAATCTAAAAATGTCAATACCTCTTACTTGCATATGCATTATGCTAATCACTTCATACAAATTTCTCCAACTGTAAGTAGAGGTTTAAAATATCACCAATCTCACATGACAGAGATGAAGAGTTACCATGGATGAAGTATTTAGCATAGGGCTTATACAAGTAAGAGATGTTATCAATAACTTCCCAATGACCCAAGTTCTAAGCTCTGAAGTTTACTCCAGTACTGTGTTCTTCACCACCATGGTATACTACCCCTTGTAATAAAATGCACAGATGATATGATTTATTTTATATGATTACTGAAATAGACCCCTGAGACAGTGAGGAATGTGGTTATGTAGACATAGATTAGGATATGAAATGCACACCAGTCATGCTTCATAGAGTTCACATCTGAGACAGGAGACCAACTCTTTATTGGGTAGTCTTCCATTATTCTCATTTTATGGCCATATGCCTATATTTCTTTTTCTACAAAAATATAGATAACTTAAAAATGCATGTTTTTCCTGAGACAGGAAGGAGAGAATTTCTGGAGTATATCCTAATTTTACTTATCTAATTTACTTATCTAATTTGTATATATATATATATATATATATATATATATATATATATATATATACACAAACTCATTGAGCCAAGCTCCTAAAATTTGTGCATTTTACTATATATAAATATATGCCACTAAGAAAAATAGCTTTAACATATAAAAAGGACATTTAAAAATTATACACATGGGATGAAGGAAACTGAGTTGAATGGACTTACTTGTATATTTTTAAGTTTTAAATGTTCAAAATGGTATTGAATATATTGGCTACATAAGTGTCATTATAATGAGAAATAAAATGTATAAGCATTAGCTCTTTAATAACTTTAGTGATAATGTGTTTGACTACTTATAATTTTATTATAGGCTTAATTTTTAAGTTTTTATTTTTTTCACCTTCATTATTAGGCTTTTAATGTTATTTTAATATTTTTCTACATTTTCTCATGGCACTATTAATAGTAGCAAAGCTTTTAATATTCTGTAAAAACAAGCTCAGTCTTCATACATAGGGTTTATGTTAGTTGGGTTAGGCTACCCAACTTTTTGTATATGGTAACAAATAACCTCCAAATCTGACAACATCTTTATCTTGTTCCTCTTTTGCATCCTCCATAGGTGTGAATGGGGTGAGTATCTCTACTCATCTTACTCATGCAGGGATCTAGGATGACCTAGCAGCCATTGCCTTAACTGATGTTGCTTTCTGAAAGAGACTCCTGGAGAGTACTGCACCTCAACCAAAGGCCAGAGGCCTATAATAAAATTATAAGTAGCCAAACACATTGTCACAGGGGTTGGGACAAGATCACAGGGGTATTATATGGAATTTTCTCTCTCAGCTCTTAGACCAGAGCTCATTATGTGGCCTCACATGACCAAATGTGGGACCAGAATGTACATCTCTAACCAGAAAGGAAGAACAGAGGAAAAATGTGACAAATGGGCTCACACACTTTTTCTTGTACGTAAAGGGTTAGATGACTTTGGAATTAGAAAAAAAGGGGTTGCTACTGCCTCTGTAACTTTTTTATCTATGTGAGCATGGGTTAAGTGTGTCTGTTTGCTCATCTCTAGAATGGTAAATACAATAGTTGTTTTGAGAATTAAATGTGAGGATGGTGGTAAAGCGCCATTACAATACTTTAAGTACATAATGAGCACTCAATAAATGGAAAGTACCCTTCTCCACCTGCAGTCATTGTTTTCCTACAGTTGTTCCAAGTGTTAAGAGACAGTGGCAAAGTCGATGGTCCAATGTGCAGCAAAGTTTTGGGAGAAGCAGAAGTGCACACGTGGCATGCCATGACTGATCAGCTTGAAAGAAGCCACTTGAAAACCATGGGTATAACCCACAGGGAGGTTTTTCCAGTTTTCATCTGTGATCTCCATGTATAATGTTCACTCTTTCACTCAACAACTGTTTATCAAATCCTAGCAGAACTGTCTTGAGTCTTGGGGATCATCTGGTAGTAAAAACTAGTTTCTATTCTAAGTTTAGTGGCAGAAGACTAATAATCAATAAAGAAGTTCATTAAGTTATTTTAACTAAAGATGAGTGTTACAAAGGAAACAAAACAAGGGAACATATTTGTTGGGTTTTGACAGCTGTGGAAATAGTTGAACCCTGAAGTTTCAGGTTCAGTGATCAGGATCAGTTCTCATTAAAGACCATCCAGTTGGAATATCCTAATTGCTGATTTTTCTCCTTGTGGTGGTGTAGAAATACAGGCTCCTTCCACTTGCTGCTTCTCCACCATCTAGGGCCCTTATACTTAGAGCTGATAAAGTGGGGGAAATAAAGAGCCTGGAGGATTGTGTGGAACAGTCTGAAGGCCAGGCTTATAGGGGTTGTTTTTCAGAATGGCCTGCATTTCGCTGGGCAGGAAACACATGAAAACCTCTGAACTCAAGACTAGCTTTTGTCCCCAAGAGGGAAAAAAAAGGGGGGGGGGGTTCATAAAATGTTTTCTGCTACTAAAATGACAGGGAGCAGAGTGGTCAGGAATATTAGATCTCAGATGCCACCGAGAAAATTGTGTTTGCATTGAAAGCAGAATGAGGACAACGACGTGTATATACCTGCATGAGAACATCCAAAATAGAGAAAACAAAAAAGTTAAGGCAGCAGCAGGATAGGCCTGTTAGATAATTGGAAAGGCCAGTGTGACAGCTTTATGTTTTATATCTCTGTTTATTTATTCATTCTCCTGATGGAAACAGGAGGTTTCTGAATCTGAGCTCAAACCATTTATTTACTCACAGAGCAGCTTGTTATTTTCCATGACCCAATTTCCCCTGGGGGAAGCATTGAAGACCAGGTGTACCTTGTGTGTACATGGGTTTATTATGTACCATGGAAAGGAGTCCCCAAACTATGAAATTCCAGGAAAGGGTGAGTGGGTAGACAGAGGTAGAGGATAGACAGAAAAGGCACACTGAAGAAAACTTTACCCTGAAATACAAAAAAAAAAAAAAAAAAAAAAAAAACTCCTAGAAAGGAGGAGAAGCATCTAGGTTTGATTCCACAGAACTGTCAACAAATGCCTCAGGGAGAGTAGTTCTGAAATCTTGCTGGATGTCTTTATCTCATGGTTGTTTTTCAATCATCTTTTAACCCAGATTCCTTTGCTCTTTACTCTGAAAGTTCTGACAATGAAGAAATGAAAATAAATATTCAAGGAGCACAGCAAAAGAGAAGGAAGAGTGGTAAAGAAAGAGGTCAGACAGGTAGACACATATAGAGTGTTTGGATCTCAGTAAAGAGCTTGGGATTGATTCTGGGTACAATGGTAATGTACTCATACTATGCTGGAGCATAATGTGCTCTGATACAGGCTTTACTGATTCCCTGGTTGTGGCAAACAGAATGGACAACCAGTCGTGTAAGAGTGGGAGAAAAGAGGCCAATGTGAAGGTGACTGCTGTCGTCAGCTTCCATGAGATGATGTTCTGCCCATGGTAAAGTAATGAAGAGTGACAGCTGTGGACATAGTAGGGCTGACTGTGCTGGATGAGGGTTGGGGGACGTTGGGGAAGAATGAGATGCATTCTGATCACCAGCTTTGATTGCCTTGTGTCTTGTTTGTGTGAGCAACTGGTGATGTCGTGTGTATGTTTTATAACAGAAAGCTTTGATGAGGGTCAAGATATACAGTGGGGAAATAGTAATCCCAAAGTCTCCTTTTGCTGGTGTGTCTGACATGCTCTATCAGAAAGGTCACCAGCAGGAAACAAATACACAGGGAGTAAAATGCACAAGGTGTCCAGAGAAGTGGGCAAAGCTAAGGAACCAACACAGGGACACACATGGGTAGAAAACTGGGAAGCCATAACTGACTGTGTCTGAAAAGGCAGGGCAAGGAGGACATTACTGGCCTTAGGGGGCACTGCAGGCGTGGGAGAGGCCCCACACAGCAGGAGTTGTGGAATTTGCTAAAGGATGGGACCTTTAACAAAATCAAAGCTGAATAGGAACAGAGCAGAAGGAGGTGATTCGCCCATTTTCTCTACCCTGCTGCTCTGCTGAATCCTGCAGGTCTCTTCCTGCCAAATCCAAGCAGAAGCCAGAGAGTCTGGGAGCCCAGGTGATGGAGTCCACAGAGAACAGGTCATGCCACTGGTTGGGGGCCTGTAGAGCAATCCTAAGGGCCCAGAACAAACCACCCAGATGCCTCCAGACCTCTTTAAAGAAGGCGAAGATACTCAGTTGAGAGCTCAGTGGAGAGAACAAGGGGGAGATGTTAATCTGGAAGCCTCAGCCTTTATGTCTGTGGCATTAGGAGCTATTATTTGTTATGCCCTTACTTTTTGCTAGCCAGAATACCAGCATTTCAAATGCATTGTTAGCTCAATTAATTAACCCAACAAAACTGAAGCTTAAATACCATTACATCATTGTACACAGCTGGCAACTGAAGCACAGTGAAGTGAAGCAATTTGTTTAAGGTCACAAGGCCATTAGGTGGCAGACCCAGAAACCAAGAGCCAGGCCTTTCCACCCCCCAGGGCCAGTGATAACAAACCATTATTGGGCATAGTTTCTTTGAGAGAATCAAATATTAAAGCAGTGTTTCTTGGTCACATGATATATATATTTTTTAAATTCTTTCCTCCTTTTCCTTTTTTCCATTCCTTTGAAAGAAAACAATTCTGACAAGAATTCATCAGAGAAGGTATTCCAAAACTTAATGTCCTGGTTTGGGTATTGCTTTTGATTAAGGCTGTTTGCAGACTAGAATATTAGTAACCCACATATTCCCTCTACCTCAAAAAGAGTAGATTCACTTTTATCTTGGGAACAAAGCTGGAAAGAAAAGCTTTTTTAACTTTTCTTAATTCATGAAACATTTATCTTCGAGTCAGGTTTTGTTATAGCGGCACAAATATGGTCCGTCAGCATTTCCATTATAACCCCATATTTCCAGGACTTTTCAAGAGTGCCTTAGAGACCTCCTTTGAATTAAAACTTGGCATTCAGGATTTGAATCAGGAAGCTACATTTTCCTTACCAATTAATCAAATAGTTTAAGAGATTCTCAAGTTAGAAGAGGGCCAAATACAAAACTTTTATTAGTACAAATATATTTTAAGACATATTTGTCAATTTAAAACTTTGTAAAAATATTAACATTCATTCTACAAGTATAATATTATATCACTATGTATTAGGTCTTAAAGAAAATCAAACTTAAAAGTCCTTAAGATAAAAAAAATTATAACATCTTACATTTTGCCTATTTGGCTTTATGAGTAATTTATTTCTACTTTGGGAATTTAGATGATTTGAAGTTCTCAGTATAATTGCTTTAAAGTTTTAATGGTATCAAGATATGGAAGTAGAATAACAACGGGGAAAAGAGAAGATCCTGAGGGAATGCCAAAGTGTTTCTACATATTTTTGGTGAAATTTATGTGGGGAAAGTTCTCTATTCTATGAATAGAGATTAATAGCATGCACTGATTCTATAAAATAGCTATTTGAAATTGTACTTGCTGAAAATAATGGGGAAAGTGCGGACTAAGTAGAACTTAATTATGCAGCCTTTCCGATTTTATTTAGTTTAGAAACAAGTGACTGGTCACAACAAGGGGACATCATGATAATCTATCTTCAGTATCTTATTTTGTAGGGTTTTTCTTCTATGAGCTCTTTTCTAGCCTTAGTAAATATAAGACAGTGAATGTCAATTTACTCTTTTGAGTAAATCTACTCTCTTGCTGATTGACTTCTCTCCAGTGGCTTCCATGATGTTCCAGAAGCTTCTGGCAAACTCTACCCTGAAGAACTTTGGCTCCAGCTTGTCTTTCTTCCTAGAACCCTTTTCCTCCAGATATCTGCTGGCTAACTCCTTTACTATCTTCAGTCTTTGTTCAGACCTTGCCTTTTGAGCCGGGTCAAACTAGACCACTCTGCTTGATAGTGTGATTTGCCTATGGCTGCCAAAGGGGCTGAGGGAAATTTCATACAAATTATTAACTTACACACAAAGCTATTAACCTGCCTCAGCATGGGAGCCCTTCCAACATGAAGCCCAAAGAAGGGACAAATGGTTGAGGCTTAAGTACCCTTTTCATGAGGAAATAGGAAGTGGGAAGCTTCAGGCAATTTCAGAGGAGAAGTAAATGACTTTGAGAGGAATCAACTGGGCCCAAAGGATAGACACCAGACTGTAAATAGTTCTCTTGGAAGCTGAACAGTGGACAATAGCTTGCGACAGGCTCCTTGTGGTAACAATCCTCAGTCTCCCTTCCCTGGATAATGAGACATTGGGAAGTAAGTCCAAAATAACCATATTACTTTTGAAAGACTTCCTTTAGTCAGGTAAGAAAGCTTCAGAGAGAGCCCCTCCTTGTGTCTGGGGGAGGAACGGGGAAGACCAGAGATCCTTGATCCTGAAACTGTTCCTTCAGCTCTGTATGTTAAAGTATCACACTTTGGGGTATTATTTTCTGAGATCTAATATACCCAACCCTCAAAATAATGATATCCCTGTCAGACATTTTTTTTCTTTACACATTTTTCATCCCCTAACACTCTTTATGACTTTTTAGCAAAGTATCTGTCTCTCCCCACTAATAGAAGGTCCAAGAGGATAAAGTTCTGTTTCATTTGTTGACACAACTGATTACCTAGACTTGTGCCTAACATATTAATTGCTCAAAAATCATTGTTGATTTCAAATTTCAAGACTATCTGAACAATAGTCCAGACATAATTTATCCTAGTTCTGTTAAAGTATTTGGGTTATTTGCCTAATACAGTCAAGAATACCCTTGAAACATTTGTGTCAAAATGAAGGCCCCTTGTGTAAAGCTCCAATCTAACATGTTATCGGTCCATGGTTCCTGGAAACATTTAAGCTGAATTTTGAATGTTTTGTAGTTAAATTTAAGTTGAGGTGGGGAGGTAGGGGAGATAAACTGATACAAAGTATAGTTTTCACAAAACAAATGCTTATTGTGTATTTAAAAATGTCAACATGTATGTTTTATAACAGTTTTATACATGGAATGATATTAATGCTGAACTTACAAAATTTTGTAATTAAACTGTGGTCTTATAATTTTAAAAGGGGGAAGAAACCCAGCCCCCACCCCAGCAATAGTAGAAATGCTGTTCTGAAATGAGCTGCCCAATGAAGCCATGTGAAAGATTTACAACCCACTCATGGTATAAAAGCAGGAATGGAATTTCAGAGTAGATACCAGTACTCTGACAGCTCATCAGCCCTCTCCGATTGTGAGTGGTACTACAGGGCAAAAGCTAATATTTTCTATCTTGAGGATGTATTAATTTTATTACAGGACAAAAAAACTTTAAAGCTTGAATACAATTATTATTCAATTCACTTTCATATATCAAATGGAATTTATTTGACTTGATTCCTTCTTTGTCTTTCTAGGGTAGATGTGAACATTCACTTTATGGCCACATGCATTCCATCAATGATGCCACCTTCACTCCTACTGTGAGTTCAGTTCTCTAATATATCCTTGTAGTTCTTCATATATGTGAATTCATTCTTATGAAATAATTTCCCAAGGTAGATGGTAATTTAACATTGGGGTGGAGAACAAATCTAGAAATTAATTATAAATATCATTAAAATGTGTGTTTGGTAAAGGATTGCTGAGCTTTGAAACTTACACATTCACACACACACATACACAAAGTTCTCAGTGAAAGGAGTTCTGTCATATTCAGTTTTACTTAAAAACACATTTTAAGAGCCCTTTGTCCAGTGTGAGCATCAAGAAAAGCAAATGGAAGAGAGGCTGAATTAAATTTTAATGAAGAATCATAAAATAACTGAGGAGATTGGAAGGAAACCTGAAGAATAAAGAACAATTAAAGAAAAGGGGAGTTTTCTTCACTTTGCAACATATAAACTGATAACAAAAGTATTTTATCTGCAGCTTGAGGTATTCAGATATAAGGATGATTTCACCAACTGTGAAAACTGTGAAACATTGCTTTGAGTTGCTAAGCTAATTGAGGACATCTGTAAAAGGGTTCAGATAATAATCATGAAAGAATGATTTAAGCTTGTACCTTCTCAGATGAAAGCAATTTGACTAGATAGACGGCCTCTCCTGTCCCTGAAAGTTCTGATTTAATTATATCTAACATCTTAATTTGTCTCTAAGTTCCCAGTAGAATGAGAACCCCGATTCCCTATTCCTTTTCTTTTCCAATTAGCTAAAAAAGAAATCTGATAGATTACTAACATCTAACTTCAAAATGACAGTATAGTCAAAATTCTGTTACTATCATGCTATTATTCTTCTTCTAGAAAGAAGAAATATGCTCACTAAAAATTATATGTTGACTGAGGAAGAAATGTTGATTGCTCCAGCTGAAATTTTTCTGGTGTCCTGTCACTGTCAGTCCCAAGAATTTTAACGATGGGCTCAACCACAATTAGACTTTAATAGATTTGTCTTTGTAAGAAATATTCCACTTAATTGACTGTAGTGAGCCAATTAGTCCCAAAATATTATGGGATGAACTGGTTCTAGATACCAAGTAAAATTTTATTTCTAGCAGAATAAAGACACATTTAAACACCAGGGACCCATATGATATGGATATTTACATTAAAACTCTATTAAATGGTTATAGCTCCTCATGCTAGAGGAAAATTAAATGGAAGCTGAAATGAAGTAAACTAACATTTTTGTAAATCAGGAATCTTATTTTGATAGGCAATACTATAGGTGAAAAAGACACACCATTCGACTTTCTAAATAGTGAATGAATAAATATGGAAATAGCCAAATTAGATTTGGCAATCAAGGGAGACACACATTAATTAGGCATATTTCAAAAGGTGAGATGATGATATGAGGTCCAGGTATTAAATATCAAAGTGACTAACCTGTTTTGGTTTTCACACTTTGTTCAAGCCAAAAGGACATTAACAACACTGTTTCAACATCTGAAAGCCTTATTAAAAGTTTCTGTTAGTGCATCTCTTTTTTGCTGTGTGTATTTATTAGCTATTAAGAAAACTGTGTTTTGTTATGATGACTGATATTCCTAAGTGAAAGTTTTGGTCACTTGTATTGTTTTTTTCAGAAATTTCTCTACAATAAAATTCAAATTTGTCTTATGTCACATACCTGCTAAGGAACATCAGGAGGTTGGGAAGCACAGTGACTGTAGAGCACAAAGACTTTAGGTCTCTGGAAAACATGGCAATGTGACATAGTTCACATTCAAATAATCTATCAAAGTAGCAGTAACAAATGTGTTATATGGTGCACAGAGAGAGATTTTGATTAGTCAGAATTAGACTTGCTAATTGTTTGATACCTCTAGAGAGAGGCATTTATGTTATATGACTAGCTAAAATTGTAGTTAGCTATTTATGTGGACACAATTTTAAGAAAATTCTACAATTTAGATTTGCAAGCATGAATCACAAATACAGAATTCACTGTTATCCATCTAGCAATCAAGAGTCACAAAACCAAATATACAATATGCAATATTTATGTATGTCCCTGAAAATCTGGGAATTTTATTTGATTTATAATGTTAGACCTTTGAGGTTTTCATTTCTGACTGACTTCACTATTGAAAGTAGATATTTATTTTGAACTATTTTTACAGTAATCTGTAATGAAATATTTTGAGAAACTCTGAAAGTTTTTTCCTTTACTAAATCCTTCTTATAAAACAAAACCCCAAGTCAAAAGGGATGTTAACAGTGATTGCTAGGAAAGTATTAATGGAGAACATATGGAAAGGTTTAAAAAAAAATACACAGATGTGTATATGTCCTGTATTCATGGCAGGAAAGTGACAGTGTCCCTATTGGAGGAGCCTCCTGTAACGCATTTTCCAGGAAGTTGACCTGTTATGACTGGGGTTCTTTTTGGACTTTGTCCTCCTATTTCCCATATTATTTTTATTTGGCATTTATTACCACCTTGCACTTAGCCATATAAACAGTTGGTATATTTTAGATATACCAGTATGCTTTATTATTTCTTTGCCTAAAATTGACTATTTTCCTCTCCTTCCTTCAAGGTTTCATTTTCTTCTTGCTAAAGAATATTCTCTGGCAGTTCTTTCAGGGAGAGTGTGTAGCTAGTAAACATTATTGGTGTTTTTATACCTGAAAATGCCATTATTTTCTTTTCATTCTGATATTCCATGTTCTTCTGGCACTCTAGTTGCAGATGAGACTCTACTCTCAATCATGTAGTTGATCCTTTGTAAATGATCTGTTTGATCTTTCTCTGATACACTGTAGTATCTTTGACATCTTTCTTATATTCCATTTTTCTGTGATATATCAGCATGTGGAGTTGTTTCTTTTTGGTCTTTCCCAGGACCTGATGTCCTCATTTTCTCAATTTGAATACCCTTGATTTCCTACAATTCTGGAAAATTTTCAACCATTGTTTCTTTAAATATTGTTTTCTTAGAATTTCTTTTGGTCTCTCCTTTCAAAGCTTATTTTGTGTATTTACTGAAACTTATTCGATTCTCTGTGTCCTTATACTTTTTCTATACTTCTTATGCTTTAGTTCTATTTGTTACATTCTGATTAATTTCTACAGATCTCTTTTACGATTCATTAAATCTTGATGAGCCAAACTTTTAAAGTTGGTGTTGAATATGATATATTTAAATTACTATATTTTCCTATATTTTTTTGGATTATTCTTCAATTTTCCTCTCTATTTCATTATGTCTTATTTGATTTCTGGTTTTACATTCTTTTTTTCCTTTTAATCCATAATTTCTATGAGTTTTCTGTGGCAGTTATTTATGCGTTATCTTATTCCTCCGTGTTTTTCAAACATTTGTTAATATCATTTTCTCTATCCATTCCAGTGTAAATATCAAGTCCAGTCCAAGATACTACTCTTGATTTCCACATCCTTATATCCAGTGGCTGGTTCCATTTTCATCCAACTTTACTTTTCATCATCAATCAAAGCATTCTTCTCTGTTGAGTCCTGAGAAGTAAAATATCCTCAATCCTTCTTTCCCATCCAAGGTTCTGCATCTTCTGTAGGCTGGCAGGTCAATATCACACTGTAGAAGACTTTCTCTTCTTTTTTTATTTGTTCTTTTTACATGTATTTTGACACAGTATAATACACAGAGTATCACTTATTCTAATTAGGATCCCATTCTTACAGTAAACCATGTTCTCTAGCATATTCTTTTTTTAATTCCTCTCATGCACCTTGTGACATTTAGTTTCATCTAAAACTGATCTACTTTGAAGTCAATCTCACTCTGACCCTAGATTCACTATTAGTTATTTTGTATCTCAGTGTAAATATCTATGAGACCTCTCATTTAAAAAAAAAAACAATAAAACAAAAAAAAAAACAAAAAAAAACAAAAAAAAACAAAAAGCTTGCTTTTCTTCCATCCCAGTTGATCCCTCTCCCCCTGTATCAGTTTAGTAAATACCATCCTGTACCATTCCCATATAGCAGCAGGAGAATGAGTCACAGTTAGCAAACCTCCTGGGTCTTTCTGTTTACTATGTTTCAGAAATTTCTCTACAATAAAATTCAATGCAAATAAATGAGAAAAGGATATTTTCAATTTTGTTCTCAATATCTCCAGCATCTATCAGAGCTTATTTTCCACATTTAATATTCTAATAAAGCAATGAACAGATAAATGAATGCAGAGTTCTGAACCAATGTAAGCATGAGGCTTTTATTACAGCATTATATCATGGTCTCTTATTTATTTCAATTTCATTGGCCTTCCAAGTTCTGTAGCTATTGAGCTAATACACATTTAATTACCAGGATAGATTAGCTATTCCTTAGAAATCTTCTATGGCATCGTAGTGTCTCATGCCTTTGAACTATGGAACAATTACCCATTTCACTAATGTTTCTTCCCCCTAGAACTTTTCAAATTCTAACTTTGCCATACAAAGAAAGTATTACCAATATTTGAACATATTGCTTATATTTATCAATAAGATAAACATAAAGATGCAGTACACATTTTGCACCTTAAAATACTAGAATTCTAAAAATTATTTCTAATGAACTTTGTAACTATATTAAACTTGATCTAACTCTGACTAAAGAATAGATATGATTCAGTAGAAATATTTTGTCCCTTTCAAATCAAGGTATGACATGCAATTAATAGGCAGTTACACTTTCAAATTTTATCTGTGATAGGTTAATTGCTTTCCAAACTTGCTAGTTTGTGAACATAAATACATTAATTCACATTAACTTTTAAAACCTCATTCATAAACAAGTATGTGTAATTACTTACCTTAAGAAGTTATGGTTATTCCATTTTAACACAAGAAGCCAAATTGTTGATTTCAGACTTTTTTTTAATATTGTGATTCAGCTCAAACAGAAAGTCCTTAGTTTCAATTTCTAGCCATTTTATATACAGAAATGAAAACAATATTTAGGTCATGCAGTCATTGATCCTCTGAAGGACAAATGATGTCAGGCAGTATTTATACACTACAAAAATTTCAATTTTGTTTACTTCTTCAGTAATCCAACTTGATGTCAGCTACCATTTAGCTGAGCCAATAATATTGATATTTGATGTCAGTTCTTATTCATTACTGCACCTAGATGATGCATAAGTCAAAACTTTTAGATGTGTGGTGAAAAACACTAAAGCAGGTTCTGTCCATCTAGAGAAATTGGAAACAAGAACAGAATAGGAAATTTAAGAAAATGTAAAATGCCACTTTTATTTTATATAATATTTGAATTATTTCAATGTTCCTATGTATTCAACAATTTATTTTATGTCTTTGAAGCTTATCCCATACAATATAATTTTCTGTACTAAATCTTCTATGAAATAACCTCCTTGAAATGAGACACTTTGAAAAAGGTAAAGCAAAGCAAAGAGTTTATACAACCAGATATTCAAATTTTAATTAGAAAATTATGAAAGAAATGTAATAAATTCATAGAAGTCTTCTCTTTTTTTCTACTTTGCTTTGTTATTAGAAATTTAATTCTGTAAGTGACTAAAAAGTAACACCACATCACCCCTCAATTTTAAAATCTTATAGCTCCTAGTCTCAGAAATGAATGAATACATTTGTATTTTTCCTGATAGGCACTTGAAAGTTAGAAATGCTTACATCATATTTCCTGATATTTCAACTATAAAATTAATAAATTGTTTTCTGTTTATGGGTGATTTAAGGTATTTTACCACATATGAAAAAAGCTTAGTAATGAAGTTCTTATTCAGTAACCATTTAATAAGCACCTACTATGTCCTGGGCACTGCTCTAAAAACTGAGGGCTCAGCAATGAAGAATATCAAGTTCTGTCCTCATTGGCCTCATATTCTGGGAAGAACCAGAGGCAATAATTAAACAAATGAATAAATATATGAATACTTTCAAGAATAAGTGGTACCTATCAAGGATAAATCAAGGTAAACCACAATAAGAAGTTCATTAAAGTAGACAAAGGGGAACAAAAGAAAGGGAAGGAGGCAAGGAATAGAAAAGACAGTAGAATGAATCGAGTCTACTGGTGTACACATATGAAATTACCTAAGTGAACCATCATGCCCACTCACAAGAATAGGATTCTAATAGAATAAGATATCTCCTGTGCTTGTATAATTTATAAAAATGAATTCTACTATCACATATAACTAAGAAGAACCAATAAAATAAAATTTTCAAAAAAGACTAAATCAGAGTAAAAATGGGTAACAAGGTGAGAATTGGGACTTACAATGGAGAGACTTACAGGGAGAGACTCTGAGAAAATTATATTTAAGGAAAGATGCGAAGACCTGAAGGAAGAAAACTTAGGCAGAAGCAAGAGCAAATGCCAAATTCCTGATGAGGGAGCAAAACCAGGAAACATGAAGTGGGCTAGGGTTAGATTAAGCAGGTGGATTATTTTGCACCTAATAGATAAGCAATTTTAACTCGCTTGTTTTTTGTTTTTGTTTTTTTCTGAGACACGATATGATTGAGACCATTTTAGAATAAGTCCAAAGCATTATCTATGCACTTGTAGTTTCCAAAATGTTTATTTATGCAAAGATCCATGACTATGAGAAATATAATGGTTTCTTTTGTGTATTACCTTGATATTTTTTTTAACCCAATAGATCTTGACATAATTCTTGTTAACAGAAACTAATTAACAAATATTCATTAGGAAATACCAGAAAGTCACTGCAGATCAGAACTCAATGGATATTTAAGAGGACAAAGTTAAGACATTGTTTGCTATGACATGATTGAATTTGTTTTGTACTATTCATTTTAAATTTTATTTTAAAAATTTGGAGTATCTATATGATTGTTTTGAGTCTATAATAGCCAAAATTGTTCAAAATGCATTTATTATTTTTATAAGAAATAATGTCTGTTCTCAGAATGTTGGCCATTTAGGCAAATGATCATGCACAAAGAAGTCTGAAACAGGTTTTATATGCAAAAAATTTTCTAAGTAGTTACAGAACAGCAGTATAAAATCATACATTTATTTCTTATTAGAATTAATTGTGATCTGTCTTAACTTGCATATGATTTTTAAAAGTATGAAAACTACATATATAAAATACAGCATGTGTTTTTTAAGATTATTGTACATAGAGTTAAAATATAGCATGTATTTTTTAAGATTGTTGTAAATATAGATATAATGTCTAATGTATCATACATTGTTCCTGAATCGCATAATTAGAGCAAAAAGAATTGTCACACCAATTTACTCATAAGCATAATTACAAGAAAACTTGATTATCCCCTTTAATGTAATTTTCCCCACTTAATTGTGTGTTCTCGAATGAATGTGACCCTGTGAATCCACACTTTAATAAGTGACTGCTAGTTAGCATGCTACTCTACAGGCAGAGCAGGAGAGGCTGCCCTTCTTCTGGAAGGGATTTAATTTGTTTCACCAGGGTGACCTTGCAGGGAGATGTAACAGTTACATCTCTGCAAAATGGGCTGGAATGTCCATGGCAGCTTTTACCAGGTTATTGGTCTCCTCATCATCACCATGCTCCACCTTTCACCCCACCCCATCCAAAACCTCAACAGCTTTCTATGCTGCTGTATCTACACTGCATTCAGAAACTGAAATTTATTATATTTTTCCTAAAACATTTATTATCCATACCCATACTCATATTTTGCTTTTTAAGAATTAACAAATATCCCTGATTGCCTGCTTCGGTCATAGTGAGGCAGAAGAACTTTTGTTTCTGACTGAAATACCTGATTGAGTCTAGATCTTTTTTTACACCTGAGCTGGGAAAAATTAGGACAAAGACTCTTAGATATAGTCTGTTTCTTTTGATGGGGCTTTGTATGAAAATTAGCAAAAGGTATTCAAAATTTTCTCTTAGGCTAAGGGATTATTTTTCTTAGAAATAGTTTTCAGTTTACTAACCGAAATACAAACTTATTAAAGAAACCAAGTCATTAAATTAGGGATTGCTTCCTGTCACATTATGTTTTGTATATCTAAAATGGTAAAACAAACTTTCATGCATTGTTGAGATTATAACTTTGCTTTCTCCAAAGAACATTTTCATGGATACAATTTCTATCTTCAAAGAAATATGATTTTCTCACTAGTGAAAAAAAAATGTTGAATTTCCAAAAGAATTAGGAGTAGCAAGCAGAAGAATAGCCTATATAGAGTATAAATCTTAGAAATAGTTTTTAGAAAGATTATAAATTTAGTTAAACATAAAGTTTTATCCTCTAATCTATTTTTATGAATTAAAATATAGTTTGTTTGTTTTTTTTAACTAATTCCTTCAATTTGGCAATAGCCAGATACAGCCTATTGTCATGAACATGGACCTTAGGACTGTCAACATTATGGTGACACAAACCTATTCATATTATCAGAGGTATCTATACAATACAATTATTCTGAATTTATGTCTCTATACTTATGTACGAATTAAAAGAAAATAAATCCATTGCAGGTTATCCTAGCAAAGTTATTGCAGTGTATACTCTATTAATCAATAATAATTGGCCACTTTAAAAGAGACTTTTGCCAAATAGTGTAAAACCTTAGGTCACCATTGCAATGAATAAAATAAATCTGAGAGAATTTGTGGGGATCTACATGTAATATAGTCTGCAGCAATCAAAGAGTAAAAAGACTTGCTATTAAGAATAGTAATTAACACTCAACTTCCCTCTTTTCTAGATAATTTGAATTATTTTTCCATAAAGTATAAAAATACCTATTTGGTAAAGCTATATCTAAACACTTAAATGATTGCTTTAAAACTACTCTTAGTATTATAGATTTTTCATAGGAAGCTGTTTGTAAATGTTTGTGGAATTAGGAGGAATTAAAAAATCATATAATTTTCCAACCAAGAAATGAATAGATTCATCTGGAATGCTGCAGTCTGTAGTTAAGTCAGCTACTGAGGTGGACATCAATAGTTCTAAGTCCCTCTTTGACCTCAAGTCCTTGCAAGAGAAGGCTAGCTGGCCCTCTAGTCACTTTCCCTGTCTTCCCCCTTCATTACTTAGGGAATATAAGAGGACTGGCTTCCTCCCTTGATAAAAGACAACAGGTTAATGAATTTAAGTGCCTGCATCATTACAATTGTCATCCGTGGTGTACTATTTCAAGAGCAGTATCAACTGTGGCTAGCTTTTACTCTTCAGGGGGCCCAGTGAGCTTCAGTTTCTTATGTAAATTTATGCAAAAACTGCTCCAAGGATATCACATGCTATTTATTTCAGACCTCAAAAGGAATGCTGCCTTTCTTGATTTGGTAATGCAAATAGCAGAGAGGGAGGGAGCTGAGTTCCAGGTTAACAAACAGAATATTGGTCCAGGAATGAAAAGAATTTGGGAAGAAAGCCATAATGTCTATTTTCAAGTGTGCTGAATCAAAAGATTCACCTATATTTCTTTTGTTCTTAACTTATAAATATTCTTAAAATGTTCAGTTGCAGGCCAGATCATGTCATTTTTGCATAGGTGATTTACAAATTAACCTCTCCAAGTTGATTCAAATTGCTTTTCAAGGTCTAGTACCATGTCTTGTGCTCTCACTATCTCATCCTTCTTGTTTTCTCCATTACCACACTCCATCCAGTAGGCCATTTTAACAGGGAATGGCAATCATTTTAATAAAGTTCTTTTAAAAAAAAGATTTTCTCATATTTTAAAATTATATGCAAATGTCTTTGGTCATTTTTGTTATGTTTTCATCATAACAAAAGAAAATTGACTAGTGGTGCAATAGAAATAGAATATGCCTGAAATAGGATCAGTTAGAGCAGCTTGATTAAATGGATCAAAGGATTATAGAAATACAGCAGTTGGCAAATTGGTATTTAAAAGCATTTGAATGTTCTTTAAATCTCAAGTTGGACCAGCCATCATCATGGGTTGTTTCAGAAGCTAAGATTATCAGTGCAGGCTCTATTCTACTGCAAATACATGACATAAGTATTTCATTTAAAGATAGTTGTTTAGAAGAAAATAAGTTCAGGATCAGAGGCAAAAATGTCACAAGTTATAATAATTTCTGAAAAATATATACTATGCATGTGTATTTCAAAGTGCCCTGTTGGATGACAATATTAATCATGTATATATGTGATATTGTAATTGCTATAAGACTGGATAGGAAAGCTATTAGCATGTTTTTGTTATTTTTTTCTAGTCCTTCGTTTAATGGGACAGGTGAAAAGGAAAATTGTAATTATAAAACTCTAAGCTCTACCCAGGTTTTCTTGGTCTAGCTTTGTTCACTGATGGCTGACACTTCTCTGCTTCTCTCCCAGTTCCATTCTCAACTTTGGTTAGGTCCAAGATCACTGTGCCAAAATCAAATAACTTATATCAAAATGAATCAAAAAGGTCAGAATAAAGACCTTCCATCTCATTTTCATATTAATATATACCTAACTTTCTACTTGTTTATCAAATGGATTTGAACTCAACCAGATTGAGTTTCAGATTCCAGCGGACACTTACAAGTTGTGTATATTAGAAGTAGACTCATTGTTCTTATATGTAAAACAGAGACGTTACTCAATCTCTCATAAATCCATAAAGTTAATCTTCTTGGATGCTAGATGTTTTTGTAGTCCTATAAATATTAATCAGTTTTGCTCTGAGATGCTGCTAGGGTGCTTAAACTGTGTGGTACACTTGGGTCTACTCATAGGATTTGTCAGGTGGGACTGGAGCAGCACTCAGGGTAGTGCTGATTACCACTACCAAAGCAAGACCTTTCTTTGTGTTCTGTTCTACCCGATGACTTTTAATCAAAGTTTTCAGTGTGGCTTCTGGGAAAGGCAGCGTTCCCAGACTAGTGTGTTGACCTATTCCTGTTCCCTCTAATAATTTCAGATTTTTTCCCCATGTTTTTAAGTATTTTCCTCACTTATAGATATGCCAAATAATACCCAGGTAAATACTGGGTTGCTCTGCAGTCCTCCAGGGTCCTTTCTGAGCAGTCCTCTCCTTTCTTGTACTTTGCCTTGCAAGCCTGAGCTTCCTTGTCTCTCCAAACTCTAGCTTTATCTCTCCTCAATTATTTGCTGTGGCTTGTTGATTATTGTCCTTTGTTGTCTGATGCATAGTGTCTTATACACCTTGTTCATTTTTTGGTTGTTTCAGGCAGGAAGGTAACCTGGTCCCTGTTACTCCATGTGACTAGTAAAAGAGGTCTTCTTACCATATGTTTTTGAGTTTCAGCAGATCTAACTAGAAGATATGTGGTTGAAATAATAATAGCATGCTTTTTAAAATTTACAGTTGTCCCTTCCTCTTGTAAAAGATAAAGGTTGATAGTATGTTTGCAGAAGACTTGAATCGTAGTCCTAATTGGACACTGAATATCACTGAAGCCTTAGATAAGTCCTGAATTTCTCAAACCTTCATTTTTTCCAATCTGTGGAAGTCTTTTATCTGGATAATGTTATATTCTCTTTCAGAAATGTATCAATAATCATTAATATTTTCTGTAGAAAATGAGAAAAAAACATAGAATATGAATGTACCACTTAGAAGGCTTTTTAAGGAAGCAAGAATTTCATTTCAATGCCTGACCTCTCTGGAACCTGGAAGTCTTTGGGACTCAATACTCACTAGCAGGCCCAGCAACAAAGCAGAAATCTTTGTTCAACATATGTAGCAATGACAAACTGAAAAGTTTAATACCATTCTTTCCTTAGATATTAAGTACTAAGGTTTAGTTTTTACTTCACATTTATTTTGTTTATTATTTCATATATCAATAATCCTTCTGCCCTACTTTGATGACATAATATGTTACTATGTAAATATATCATTGAAGATTGCTCAATGGGACAAGCCACATCGAAAGAAATCACCAAGGGGTCTATAAGACAAAGATCTCATACAGGAATATCTGAAATAATGCCAAAAATGACATTGAAAATGAAAAAAACTCACATGAAAGTCAGAAAATTTACCTTTAGTGCTGTTGGAAAGGGCTCATTGCCAAAGGCAGAATACATAAATTTCATAGGCCCTGCAAGGATTTCCATTTCTCCTTGAAGGAGATGCTAGTTTTAAAATTATCCTTTAAGTAGAAAGACTCTGAGTGATTTATTAAGCCTTCTTCTTCTCTTTACCTTCAGAAAGACACTAGTTTTATATGTATTTGTCATACAAGAAGTTGGTAGATGGGATCTACCCTCAATTCTTCCAGAAAAGTGTTTTCAATGTATTTAGCATCTGTAAAATGAAAAGCATTATTTGAGGTTCTGTGAGAGACTCAAAGAATCCTTTTCCTTAATGAACCAGGATATAATTAAGAATAAAAATCTTATACATACAGTAGAAAACAGTACATGGTAATGGATTATAAGTACGAAAGAGATCTAACTAAAAGTCAATGTGGATAACTTATGTTTACATATAAACTCACACAAGGATGTTTATAACCAGTGTGTTCATAATTATCAAAACTTGGA
The DNA here is from genome assembly GCF_048772815.1 of Callospermophilus lateralis. Taxonomy (NCBI): domain Eukaryota; kingdom Metazoa; phylum Chordata; class Mammalia; order Rodentia; family Sciuridae; genus Callospermophilus; species Callospermophilus lateralis. The sequence goes on along the minus strand of NC_135313.1, from coordinate 22,302,391 downwards.
AACAGCCACAATGTCCTTCAGTGGGTGAATGGATCAATAAACCCTGATACATCCAGACTATGGAATACTATTCAGTGTTGAAGAGAAATGAGCTATATACATCATGAAGAAAGCATGGAAGAATCTTAAGTGCATATTAATAAGTAAAAGAAGCCAATTTGAAAATTATATATACATTCTATAATTTCATCTAGATGGAATACCAGAAAAATCAAAACTATAGAAGATAGTTAAAAAAAAAAAAAAAAACCCTATTGGTTACCAAAGGTTGGAGGGAGTGAAGGATGAATAGAGAAAACATAAAAACATTTTAGGATGATGAAACTACTCTATTATTATAAAATAATGATGAATACATATACATATGTTCAAATCCATAGAATGTGCAACGCCAAGAGTAAATCTTAAACTATGGACTTTGGGTAATTACAACGTGCTGTGTAGGTTCACCAAGTGTAATAAATGTACTCTGGTGGAGGATGTTGCTAATGGGGGATGTTGTATGTAGGGAGTAGGGAACACATGGAAAGTCCTCTTCTTAATTATACTGTGAACCTAAAACTGCTTTTAAAAGGGATGTTGGTAGTGGGAGATGTTGTATGTAGGGAGTAGGGAACACATGGAAAGTCCTCTTCTTAATTATACTGTGAACCTAAAACTGCTTTTAAAAGTGGTATTTTAAAATATCAATGGGAATATCCTATATAACTTTTGAGAGTTCAATCACAATCTTTAGAAGTAGTTTTGTTTTGACTATCCAGATACAGAAATGATTCAGCCATTCATTTATTCAAATATTAGCTAAGAGTGTAAGCCCACAACTGAATTTAGGTATTCTAGATCAGGACTCGCCAAAAGAACTTCTTGTAATGATAGAAATATGTTTTATCTAAAACATCTAACACGGTAGTCAACAACTACATGAGGAAATTTTAATTTCAACTAATTAAGATTAAATAAATCTAAAATTGCAGTTCCTCAGTTGCCGTGGTTACATTTAAATTACTCAACTAGCCACACAGAATAAACAATGTAAGTCTAGGAGGAAAAGACAGGCGCACACACAAAAAATTAATTTGGTGTATAATTTTGGGGACCTAGTTCTATGAGAATAAGAGAATGAATATAACATGTTGCCTAGAGGACTTTAGAAGTTGTGTTTGAACCAAGCAGTAAATATATTGAATATTTAACAGAGAATGAATAGGGAATGAGCATCTCAGGAAGTGGGAAAAGCATGTGGGCCTGATATATTTAAGGAATAACAAAGAGAGTAATGTGGGGAAGACTTAGGAGGTGATAGGCAGGAAGGAGACAAGTTAGGGAGGAATTAAGTTTGCATTTTAAGAAAAATATACTCTGCCATTAATGTAGAGCTAGGTTTGCCAACAACAGCAACACTGATTTTATGTATCAATAATTCCAAATTGTGGGGCTGGGCCTTGTATAGTATACGATATTTATCCCTGGCCTCAACCAAAACTGAACTTCCATGATGTGATACTCATCCCAGCTGTGACAACCAAAGATGTCTTTAGACATAGCCAAATGTCCTCTAAGAGGAAAAAATGCCACCACTTAAGAAAATTGCTGTGAGAAATCTGCAAAGATATAGGGTCGAAAGCAAGGAATTTACTCCAAGTGTCCCTGTGTGAGATGATGAGGGCGTGAAATAAACCCGTGTGCAGAGCGGAGGCAGAATTCAACTGAACAGGCCTGGAAAGGACAGGGATAGGAAATGGGAAGGAAAGATCTGGCAATCACAGGAAGGCAAAGCCTTTCATCAAAGTGGGAGGTAGAGTCAGAGGGTCAGGTCTTAAGAAGAAATTAATTTGGCTTTGAGTATGCTGACCTAGAGGTAACTTGGATAGTTAGAAATAAAGATCTGGAATTCAAGAGAGGTGTGAATTGGGAAATGTAGATTTAGGAGTCATAAATACCTTGCTAACAGTTGAAATCATTGCAAAATCTTCTTCTGCCCCCAGTCATCTAGGTTTAATGACAACTGTCTTAATTTCCAATGACGTCCATATATATGTCTTTTCAATCCATTTAACATACAGCAATGGTCTTGTTTCAGTTTTAGTTTTTTTTTTTTTTTTTTTTTTTCTCCCCTGATTTCTCATGGTAACAGGGACTTTGAAGTCTAACTGTACTGGAGTATTTACTTTTAGTGTTTTTGCCCCAGTTCCTTTGACCTAACTTTTCCCTCTTGTTGGGTCACCCTTCATCCCATTAATGTCTAATGCCTAGTAAGCTCAATAAATATTTACTTGATGAATAAATCAATGGGTTTTCTACTGGTTGAGACAAATGTGCCTTAATTCAGTCTATCTCTTGTTTAGAATTATGATGAAATAGAATACCACAGATGTTACTATGTGCATCTGGAATGTACCCCACAAAAGCTCATGTGTTAGGCAATGTTCAGAGGTGAAAATTGTGGATCATAGGAACTATAAACTCATCAGTGGATTAATATGTTTGATGAATTGATAATCTGAATGGATTACTGGGGCTGATTGTAGGCAAGTGGGGCAGGTCACAAGTCACATGTCCTTGGGAACCATAAAGTTATTGAGGGTCTAAATCTTGTTCCTGGTTCTCTTCCTCTCTTTCTCTCAAACAATCTCTCTCTCTCTCTCTCTCTCTCTCTCTCTCTCTCTCTTTCTCTCTCTCTTTTCCCCCTCCCCCAAGTCTGCCTCCTCTGCCATGAGCTGAGCAGCTTTCTTATACCATGCCTTTCCCCCTCCCCTATGAGGTTTCTGCCTTGGAGCCAGCCAACCATGGACTGAATCTCTGAAATCATAAATGACAATTTAAACTTTTCTTCCTCTAAGTTATTCTTGTAAGGTATTTTGATCACAGCAATGAAAATCTGACTAAAACAACAGGAAAGAAATGTTTGCTTTGTTTTTCAAGGACTCAGATACACAGTTTTGCACTTGATAATAGCTGCTTAACTCAGAGACTACCACTGGCTTTCCAAGTTCTGTTTAACATATCCAAATTTATGTCTAAAATGCATGACAACATTTTTACAACATATATAAACTTCATTTTCATCAGTGTAAACTTCAAAATCTCAGACTTTCTGAACATTGTTAAAATCCTCTTAAATTTACCACATTTTCTTTTTTTTTCTAAAGAGAGAGAGAGAGAGAGAGAGAGAGAGAGAGAGAGAGAGAGAGAATTTTTTAATATTTATTTTTCAGTTCTTGGTGGACACATCTTTGTTTGTATGTGGTGCTGAGGATCGAACCCGGGGCGCACACATGCCAGGCGAGCCTCGTTACCGCTTGAGCCACATCTCCAGCCCAAATTTACCACATTTTCAATGGAGTAATATGTTCATTTCTGCTATTGTGTTCTAACATTGTGCCATTTTCAATACAAATGATGCCCTTCTTCCTTCTCTTTACTGTTTGTTCATAGTCTTAATTTATCTAATATCATTTCCAGAAGCTGTATCCCCCAATGAACCCAGCCCTGGGCTACACTCCCAGAGGATACTTCTTAGATCCCACTGTCTTATGGTATATATTTAAGTTGTGCTCTAAATACCCCTTTACTTACCTCCAGCATTTAATTCTTAAGGTTATTGAGGGTCTATATCTCTTAGAGCTCTTCCTACTGGTCCCAAGAGAGGGAAACAATAGAACTCAAAAATTGCTTGTTCCTTTATGTACATATTTTCAAATTCTTGTCACTTTTTTGCCTTATAAAGTTAAATACCAGTTTGCTCAATTTATTCTTTGTTAATTCACACTTGTTGATATTCTCTAAATTAGATTAGCTATTTTGGCATGATCTACCTTAAAGAGAATGCCTTTTAGGCACTTAAATGACACTTCATTAGCTCTCATTCCCCAAGCATGTACATCAAGGCATGCAGAATATGTTCCTTATTAAGAAAGCAAAAGCTTGGGCATTTAAGTCAGATTGCCAGTGATTAAATCCTGAGTCAGTTTCATGAAGTAAATGATTTGGAGAAAGTTGTATAACATTTTAAGCCTTGATTTTCTCATTTATAAAATGGGGTAATATAAACATCTAACAGCAGAGATAAAGAATTAAATAACACATATATCACTTTTAATTTGCATAAAGTAAATCATGTGAATATGTAGTTTCTCCATTATGTACTTCAGCTGCTAAGTCATTATTTTGAGATTTCCAAACCCTATATCCAGGGGGCATGATTAGTGATACAACATTTAGTAATGCCTAAAAGATTGATAGGAAAGAAGTATATCTGAAACAGCGATTTTTATCCTCTTCTTTCCAGAGCTTTATGTATTTCTTCTTTTTCCTTGAACTCCTTGAACATTACCAAACTTTACCTTCCCTTTCCATTTTAATTCCACAATTTCTTTGCCTTATTTGTGTCATCAGTATCAGGGAAATGGTGCAATGAGCTATTGCTTAATGCTGCATAGGCCTGTCCTAAGAGACATGCTAATGTATCAGTACTAAAAATGTTTGAAATACTAATTTTCCTCCTAATGAGCCTAAACATTTTATTATAGTTATACCTTAATACCAAGTTGCAGGTCATTACCTTCACATATTGAAGCAGCTGATGTTTTCTAGGGCCTAATGTGTCTTTCATTTGCTTGATGACCCCGAGTTCTTGTCCATTTTACAGAGGAGAACCTTAGGAAATGAAAATGATGTCACTTGGCAGGTATTCTGTATGATGTTCTGATTTCATTAGCTATATGTTAAAAATATCTTATGATTATAAAAATTATTATATGCCAAATCCAAAAATTCTGATTTTTTAATTCAAAAAGAACAAATAAAGTTAAAATTAATCATCCTACTATCTAAACATACCAATTCAGATTTAATTCCTGCATCTTGTTTTCAATATATGCTTTATATTTTTGTATCATGTAGACAATATTTTTTTGCTGCTTTTTAAATTGATCTACATATTTGTTTTCCCCTGCCTTTAGTAACCTTTGGCAATGCCATAATAAAAATTGAAATAGTAGGTTAATTTTATAGTTACATATTATATATATATATATATATATATATATATATATATATATGTGTGTGTGTGTGTGTGTGTGTGTGTGTGTGTATTATATATTGATAATTATCTTCTTATATTTTACCTACCTTAAAAAAAAATGAGCCAGGCGCAGTGGTGCACACCTGTAATCCCAGTGGCTTGGAAGGTTAAGGCAGGAGGATCATGAGTTCAAAGTCAGCCTCAGAAAAACCGAGGTGCTAAGCAACTCAGTGAGACTCTAAATAAAATACAAAATAGGGCTGGGGATGTGGCTCAGTGGTCAAATACCCCTGAATTCAATCCCCAGTACAAAAAAAATGTATAAGGAATATTTATATATGGCAAAAATTTATGAATTATTTACCACTTAAATGTATTCTAGTGAGGGCATATCTTTAATATTTTTAACATTTGTGATATGTTGTATTAATTTCCAGAAACAAATTGAATTATGGTGGATAAAATCTTTGACTCTGAAGTCAACCGAACATGTAATCAAATTCTCACTCGAAATCATTTTATCCAAGTAATTTTAGGAAATTTGTGTTACCTTTATAGCCATTTTTCTTCATCTGAATAATGTTTTGCACATAATGAATTAATACTACAAATAGCATTGAGAATATTTCATTGCAATAAAAACTGTTAATCTATTAGTGTACCCACAAGGGATATAAGTGGGCTTGTTTTGTACCCTTAATAATAGCAATGTTATCATTAAAAAATTCTAATTTGATAGAAAAATAGGACATGTTTTAATTGAAACTCCAAACTTAAACTAATTTAAGCAAAATTAAGGTGTTCATTGGCTCACAAAGCTAAGCTGCAGATGGGGCAGGTGACTGCTGCTACTGATATTAAGCTGAAGTCAAAACAAAAATACCATCATACTTTCTGAAAGATTTTTATCTGATCAGTTTATTCATTGTTCTCTACCTGAACATTAGAATAATATTATGTTTGTAGATTTAAATTATACATTTAATCAGAAGAGCTTATGTTTCTCAACATTAGTTTGAGAAATATGAGGAAGTTGTTACAATTATTCTATTTTGTTGTTTTTGTTAATCTCTTACTGTGACTAATAAATTAAACTTTATCATAGATATGTATAGATAGGTAAAATCATAGTACCTTAGGGTTCAATTCTCTGAGATTTTAGGCTTCCACTGGGGGTTTGAACATATTTCCAGTAAAAAAAGCAGAAGACTGTTATATTACTAGGGTCTATAAAAAAGAGTCTCATATATTAGTCCTTCTTTTGTCTACTACTTATTTAAAGAGCAATTTTTCTACTGGCTTAGTGCTTTTCTTCTTGAGTTTCTTTTCTCTAGTTCTATTTATGATAATCTTTCCAAAGTTTGCTGCTGTTAGTTTGTTGCTTAATTATTTATTTTTTCTTTATAAAAATTTCTGTATCTCCTTTTGACAAAACTCTTCAATTTGTCTATCAATATATTATTTTCAAAGACCAACTTTTCTTTTGTTCACCTTTTCTTTATTATTTTTATCAACTTATTTTAATTTGGTTTCTTCATAAATTTCTATCACAGTTAATTAGTTCTTGCTACATTTTTCTCTTTATTCAACTGTCTTCAATTGAATATTTTATATATTTATTTTAAATTTATATTCTTAAAATGCATATAGAATCATAAATTTTTTAATGATGGCTCAGCTTCATTCAACACAGATAATATGAATTCATTCATTTTGATTAATTCTAAACATATAATTTACATTGTGATTTTCTCTTTCATCTTTCATTGTTTAAAAAAAATTATAATTTTGAGTTTTTAATTTAATTGCATCATTATATGAAACTGTAGCCCTTATAACATTTCTTCTTTGCTATTCCTTGAGAATTATTTTGTGGTCTGTACTTTTTAACATATTTAAAACACTGGTTTTTATTTTAGATCAAGTTTTTAGTTTTTTAGTTTTGAATATTATATAGCCTTGTTTTTTATTTGATTTGATTTTTTTTGGGGGGGTGACATTATTCTGATGCAATAATCTTTCTCCCTTTTTTGGAAAAATTGTAATTTTTATTTATAGTTATGGTTACCTTTATATTTTGAAACTTTATTTGTAGTTATAAAAATGTATCAGTTACATCTTATTGACAGTGTTTCTTTTGTTACTATCAAAAGATAGTAATAAAAGTTTCTTTTATTAGCTCTAGTTACTATTTTTCATTTAAATTTTATCTTTTCAGGTACTGATATCATCTACCAGCTTCCTATTATATAGTTTATTAAGTAATTTAATTTCTTTATTTTTACTCTGAGTATTTTGATTTTGCTACTGTTGTTGCTTGTTTTAATGTTTTTCCCATAAGTTGCACATAGTTGTATTTTTTAAACCAGTTGATTTTCTTACTTTTAATTGTTAATATATCCCATTTGTGCACATATGCATTTTATTATATACTAACAGTTATTACTATTATAATTCTATTGTGTTTTGTTTATCTTCTTTTTTTTCTTCTTTTTATTTCCTAACTATGTTTAAAAATAAAGTTAAGAGGGTTTACAGTGAGAATTTTCTCTCTTATAGTCAATAATTAACTAACTTTGATTTTAAAACATTTTGGAGTTTCATTATTTGTGTTCCTCATTGTGTCTTCTGACATATGCTATCTTTAGGATATTTCTCCCTTTGAGGTTAAATACAAACATTAACATTCTTTCCATGAGGTATGAAGATTTAAACATTTTAGGTTTTAAGGGTTTGAAAATGCATAAACCCTGTGATTCTTAACTAAGCATACAACTTTAGGTTGTTTTATTTTCCCATACAATGTGAACATTATTTCATGGGTTCTAACATATAGTTTTTGGTTATAAATCAAAATGTCTTTCTTTTATAGATAATCTGTCATCTTTTTCTCATGGGTAGATTTTTCTTCATAATAATCAGATTTTTTACTAAAATGTATATGTGGGGTTTATTTTTATGCCTCAAGATCAATATTCGGAGTGTACTTTTATTCTTAATAAAGTTGACCCTGTGTACCTCTGCATTCCACATCCATGGATTCAGCCAACAACAAATAAAAAAGATTTGAGGAAAAATTCATCCTTCCACTTAATAGTATAGACATTATTTTTCTGGTTATTACTCTCTAAATAATACAACCTAACAATTATTTACATAGCAGTTATATTTTATATTAAGTATTATGAATAATCTAGAGATAAGGTATATGAGGGGATGTAAAAAGGTTGTAACAAAAAAAATATGCCATTTTATACAAAGGCCTTGAACATCTGCTGATTTTGCATCTGTAGGGGACTCTGGAACTAATGCACCATGAGTAATGAGGGACAATTATGTTATATCTTTCTTGAATTCTAGAAAAATCTCAGTTATCATGCCTTCAAATACTGCTCTCTGCTTCTCTCTCCATTACCATTTTTTGCTATGCTTTTTAGACAAATATTCAAACTCAACTCCACCTTTACTCTCAACTCTCTTAATGGTTACATGCTTTCATCTTTTTATATCCATGTCCCAAACCAGTAGAATCTGCCAGATTATATCTGAGTTCATTAACTTTATTTTCATCTTCTTCAGATTAGAGGACATCCTATCAATTGAAATGTTTTCCTTCAATGACTGACTTTTCATTGCTGTTGGTTTTTCTGAAGTCATTTTAGACTATTTTTGTTAAATTTCCATTTCTTGGATGAGAATTAGCTCCTCATTAAAATCCTTGAGACTCTTATGCTAACTTATAAATATTTTTCAGTCTTTCATAACTTTAATCTTCCCAGACTATTTTCATCTTTCAATTTTTGTCTGTTTGCTAGCTTTAAATCTCTTTACCTGTTATAGAAGTGTTAGTTTCTTTTCAGCGATTAAAAGAACTGACTCTCTTTTTCTCCCTTCTCTCCATTTTGCTCTCTATTTGTACTTACCCTTTCATAATGATCAGCACTGAAGCAATTTCCTCTGTGCCAGGTCTCCAGGTCTCCCATGCCAGTAACCCCAGGATCTCCTAGGACAGGTTTTCCACTTATGATTCAGAAAATCTCCTCTCTGATATTGAATCCACAGAACCAGATCTGAGTATATAACCTCATTTAGATCCAGTTGTGAGACTGCATATTACCACCAGACTCTTTAAACGTATAGCTTCATGAAAATGGAGCTTCAAACAGCATCAGCCAACAACAACCTCAGTCAGTACCATTTCGTCAGGAAACTTTCCATTGCCCATGATTTTAATAGTGAGTTGGCTTTTATCTCCCATCTGAAAAAAAGCTTTTAGTCTCTGTTACCTTACAGGTCTGCTTCCAAATATATATATTTGGAACTTACAGAGCTTATACCATTCTTAGGTGAATAGTTGATATATGGTCATTCATTTATTTTTTTCCATCATGAACGGTATAACTCTTTGAGAAAAGAACATTTTATACACATTTATCCTGCTGTTTAACCTTGAAGAAATTTTGCAGAAAGGAAGCAATATGAGAGTCCTAAAAATATTTTATTTATTTAGATGTTCTATAAGTTTTCTTACCAAAAGAAAATGGGTAAAAAGAAAAGCATAAAGTTACATAAGTAATATGCATGTTGTATACACACACACACACACACACACACACACATAAAACATGAATATGTATTTGTGTGTGTGTGTGTGTGTGTGTAACCTAGTGAGTTGAATCAAGAAAATACTTAGCTGACATAACTGACTCATCAGGATGAAGTTTCAAATAATAATTAAATTGCACCTGTATTTTTCATTTGATAACCTCTTTATAACTTCCAAACATGTAATTCAATGCTATAAGAACTTTCTTTTAGAAAATTATATGAATATATGACATTTCTTAACCTCTCTTAAAAATAGACCCTTAACCCCAAATCTTATTCTAATATCCAACTTTGTAAAATCTGCTTTAAAAATTATATAAAGCCATAACATGTTCTATATTAAGAATACTATTGGTTTGTTAAAATAGCCTTTTAATTATTATTTACTGAAATTTTAATTATAATTCACTTAAATTATAAATTACCCCATTACCATTCCATTCTTCTCCTTTGCTTTCTTTGTTTTACAATATATAAATATGCTAGAAACCTCTGTGCAGAGAGATAGAAGTTCAGTTCACCTGTTTCCTGGCAGCAGTTGGTATCAGGTTTGCATAAAAGAAGTTTTCTGAATCCACAGTAGCAATAGGCTTATTTCTTCTATGTTAGATTGTCATTATAAATTTCACTTATGTTCATTTTTATTTAGAAATAGTACTGTATTAATTTTTATTATAAATTTGATTTAATTTAAGTTTCAGAAGCAATAGTAAAAGTTTTAAGAGATGAACACACTCGTGATCCTTGCTATGTATAGTTAAACTTTCCTATAATATATTTCTTCAGCCTAGGTGAAGCCAGTTTGGTCTGTGTTCTTCTACTCTTTAGGTAACTTCATGTCTGTGTGACTTTTCCCATTATAGCATCTGTTTTGGTGATGGGAGGCTTAACCAGGGCAGTCAGGGTGGCAACATCTTTAACCTTTCTTCACTTTGCTAAGTTTTATTTGCATTGTTTATCTCCTTAGAGTCTTTTGTTAAAGTTTTTTTCTGAGTTTCAGCTCATTTAACATTTCCATATTTTTGAACAAAATGCTTCGAATGATATACAGTCAACATTGATAACTCTCTATTTCCTTATTCTCATTCCATTTTTTTTATTCAAAATCGAGGGCTAACATGAAACAGAAACTCTGCTGGGTGCTGTTGTAAACAGCCACAGACCTGCACTTGGACTTTTTTGAGAGTTGTCTACTCAGCCACCTTCAGGACCTTCCCCTCCTCAGCATGAGTGCCAGTACCAGTAACACAACCAGAACTACCTTTTAGAGAGGTTCCCAAAGCTCCTGAATCTTCACTCTCTTTAAAATCATCATGCAGTCCCATCTATCTTTAAAAAACATTTTCTTTGAAATCTTTCTCAGTCTAGGGTAAGCACCTCACTGTAGCTCTCTCTGCTTTCTTACATATGTTCTAAATATAATGGTTTTCTCCCAGTCCATCAACTGATCCCTTTCCCACATCTCTCTACCTCCAGGCTCCTCCAGACTCACACCATGCAGTTTGGATTAGCACTATTTCAGTTTCTTGTTTTATCCCAGGGAGGGAGGTTGGCAGATGACCCTCCAAATTGCCTGAAATGGGAGGTGGAGGGATACAGGGTCTTGAGAATATTCCAAGTTTGGGTTCTGTATTTTCTACCTCTTTCAGCATTTTCTTTTTTATAAGTGATTCAGAACCATCAGGGTTAGAATTGACATTTACCCCAAGACTGTTACTGGGGGACTCAGACTAAATAAAATGTTTAGGTTTAAGTTTTAAGAAAGCATTGAGTAATTCATCAGTTCAACAAATATTTTTTGTTGAACTATATTAAGCTCCAAAGCCTGCTATAGGCCATCCCTCTGCTCCACCTGCTTAGTATAACCATGTTTTTTCATTACTAAATATCCTTCAGTTATTGTATCTAAATACAAACTGATGTCTATCACTCAGTAAGTTATTATATACAAAATATGCATTATTATATTCATTTTACATAATGCATATTTTGTCGTGGCAATGGAAAATTCTAACTAATATGTTATTAGTTGTTCAAAAGAATTTGTAAATTAGTATCTACTCTTATTAATGGAGCATTTAGCATAGTGCTTGGTTCATTAAAAGCATTTAATAAATATTGAGTTACTTTAATATTATTGAACTATTCAACTGATCATTAGGAAGCAGTCAAACACAAAAATATTTAAACTAGTTTAGTATTTATTTCACTTCACATGATGAAACTATTTTTTATTTTTCGTATACTCCTCAAATTTTAATATACAGTGGAATAAAGGATACTTTAGGATGATCCCTAATTCAGAGATGGCAGACAAGTTAAGCACATTGAGTCAATAACTTGTCTTTGGTAAAAGGTACATCCAAATTAAGTTATGATTAAAAATTATCTACTCTGTCCTCAAAATTGAAAGTGTTTCCATTTTGTAACTTCTAAAGATAAAGCCTTTATATTTGGAAAAGTTTTTTTTCTAATTTATAACATTAATATTCTCTGCTAAGACAGAAATATATTCTTTTATTTTCTGAAATGAAATTCACTGATTCCTCACAATTCTTACAATACATGTTTACATATTTGAAAACATTCCAAGTTCTCTATGTTCCTTTTAAGTCATAAAAAAGATTAAGCATCTCATTTATTAGATTGGGGACAAGGCCGTTTGTATTACTTTGCTGGTGACAGCAGTTATAGAATTTTAAAACTAATGGCATTCATTGCATTACTGGATGTTTAGGGAAAAACAAAATGTCCACTTGAACTGAAATACAGGATGTGCAATTTTTATAGAAAGAATTCGGGACTGGAATAAGAAAAAAGTGAGCTAGATCAAAGCAATAATAACAATAATTGTATGATAAAAAGTTAATAGTTTTTAACATTTTTAAAAACTGAGAAAGAAAACGAGAGGACCTTCTTTGACATGACAGTTAAAAAATTAAGCTGGAGTTGAAAGAGAAACTGTAAATCAAATTGAAAACAGAGTATTGACTTATGGTAAACATTAATGATGATTCTGATATAGGCGATACTCATTACATTTATGAATGAGCAAGGAAATTAATGATGGAATTTTGACTGATGTAGATTATGAGGTGCTGGAGAGCAAAATCCCTCTTACTCATCAATGTTTGCCTGGCTACTGATAAGAGGTGGATGCTTAATGAATACCTCCTGACAGGGAGCAGGAAAAGCATGGACAGCCCTGAGCCCCAAAACATTGAGCCTCAGTTGCTTCCACTACACTGGAAAATACCCTTCCTCACTTCCATTACACTTCAATCCATCCACTCTTCCTTCTGTTTTGTCTCCCTTTATTCAAGTACCTCCTTTTTTATTCTACCATATGTTGTCCAAACAAGCACAAATATCCCTACTGTGAATTTTATCTAACAGACCACAATGGGCACAGTTTAATTATAGTCCATTTCACCTGGCTTTAGTCATCCTGTCATCAACTGTGGCACACTGTGTCCATTTCTCTTCCAACCTCTGTTTTAATCTTATCTAATATATAAATCACCAATGCTAACTACTTATAAATATATGGAGTGAGATGTACTTATGAGGTAATTTTTCATGTATGTAGTTTTTATTTTTCACAAATATTGTTTGTATGATACATGATCGTGTGTATATATTTATGTATATATAATATGTAGACAAATTACACAAGTGTATGTATATTTTTTACTTTTTCTCATATAATTAAAATAATGATGAGGCCTTCCTGAAAATATTATCTTCTAAAATTTAGTATAGGGTTTCATCTCTTGTCTGTGGTCTACTATATATATTTATAGATATTTTCTCTATGTATGTACTTTTTTGTTTATTTTATATTTTGAAGGGTCACATGATAGCATCCTGTGATGCTTGCGGGGTTATAAAACTGTGGGACTTTCGGAAACTCTTACCAATTGTATCCATTGACGTTGGACCAAGTGCTGGCAATGAGGTGAACTTCGATTCATCAGGTAGGATAGTTTTGCTTTAACTTTTGTAACCAAACTGAAAATGTTAGTATTTGTTCTGAAACTATTTTGCTTCCCCTTAAATTTTCTTGTATTTCTTCATATGTAAATTTGTTCTTAACATTATATTAAAATGTGTTACAATATATTATATTTGATCATATTACATATCAAATATTATATTATGGAGAGTTATATTAATCATATAGTTAAAGAAAGAAACAGGATGGGAAACGTGTGTGTTAATATAGATGACACAGGTTTGCTGTCACATATGACCATAGAGCCCACATCCCGTGGAATCACCATCCAAGGTAAGAAAATGGGGTTTTCTGAAGCAAAAATAACTGAGAATAGAGAAGAACAAAAGTTTGGTAAAAATAAACTTGAAACATTTTAAATGTAATAGTTTAGTCATAAAATTTAATAAATTGCTACATGTTGTCCAGATTTTACATTTAATTTGAAAAGTATATTTATCTGATTATTGCAATTATGTGCTTAGCATTCTGTAACATTGTTGTATGATTATGTGAAACATTTTTCTGCACTGATATAAACATTATCAATCAGATAATACAATTGCATCTGTATCTTTAATGAGAGCTTTTGCTCAATAAAGAATATCCTTTGCTAGTGAGATATAAGTTTTAAACTTTTTTAAGTGTTCAGAATTTTTTAAATTCTTTGAGATCACTTTATTTTATCTGATATATAAATTACCAATGCTAACTACTTACAAATACACGGAGTGAGATGTACTTATGTGGGACTTTTTTCATGTATGTAGTTATTCATGGTAGATCAAAATTTTAGAGATGGCAAAAACTTAAATTTTGGAAAAGTAAAAAAGAATTTATATGGAGGAAATAATTTTATTTTAAAAAGTATTCTATGTTGGGCTGGGTTGGGCTCAGTGGTAGAGCGCTCAGCTAGCATGTGTGAGGTACTGAGTTCAATCCTCAGGACCACATAAAAATAAATAAATTTAAAAAAATGAAGCAACAACAACAACAAAAAAGTATAATTCTAGTTATAAGATAATTGCTGTATGTCTCTTGGGACTAGTTTCATGATACTGTCATGACTCATCTGAAATTTAGAAAATGGTAAGTTTTTTTCTTAAAATTGAAGCTACGTGCCTGAGGTTGTGGCTCAGTGGTAGAGTGCTTGCCTTGCATGTGTGAGGGTACTGGCTTTGATCCTCAGCACCACACAAAAATAAATAAACAAAATAAACATATTGTGTCCATCTACAACTAAAAAAATGTTTAAAAAAATTGAAGCTATGTTCTCATTGTAAATCAGTATAAAGCCACCCTAACAACAATGGCTCCTGTTATTCTTGGGCATAAAGTGTTCCCCAACAAGCTTCTGGGACAGAAATGTTCATGGCTAAAATGACAGGATTATGAGATATGTAACCTAATCATTGAATTAACATATTGGATGAATTAATAATTTAAAAGGATTGGTAACTGGGCATAGCTGGAGGAAGTAGGTCTCGGGGTGTTTCATCTTGTTTCCCTGGCTCCTCTCTGCTTCTCACTGCCATGGGCAGTGACCTTCCTCTGCCATACCCTTCTGCATGATGACTGTTTCACTTTGGGCCCAGAGCAATGCAATCAGCTAATCATGGACTGAACTTCTGAAACCATGAATCAAAATAAGTTTTTCCTTTCCTAAGTTGTTCTTATTTGGAATTTTTTTCACAGTAACAAAAAAATAACTAACAGAGCTCCTTTAAAAAAGTTTTAGAAACATTCTTGACATTAGGACATTTATGGTCTGCCAGAATTCAAAAAGAAAACACTGTACAAAATAAGAGATCCTAACTATAATAATTTTACTTTATACTGTGAAAGGTTATTAATATATAATTTATATTTTCTGACATGGAACTCTACACCAACATCATAGCTCTAAGCATCTCACATCCCTAAATCCTTTCTTATTATCTTGAGCAAGCACTTAACTATTCATACCTTTGAAACTGAACTCTGAAATTTAAAAACTTTTGGTTGATCTTTCTAATAATAAATGTTAAAAGCTATTTTGAGATACCTTGCTACTAAAATAGCTGTCTATTTTATTGTCATTATTAAATATATTGTCACTGGCTTTTTACTGACCTTGTTATCCAGCTGGAAAGTTCATTGTATAGTCAGACAAACATGATTTTAAATAAATATCAGTATCCATCTTCTGTCAATATAATGTTAAAATTCTTGGTACAATAAATGTACTTTTTCTCTCCATGACTATTGCATTCCTGGTAATATGATAATATCATGGAAAGTGCAGAAGATCAAGGGTGGAACAATAAGAAACAAAAGACAAAGAGTGTAAACTAGAGCCCTTGCTAATAAAAATGTTTTGTTAGTCTAAGGGAATAAAATTTGAACCTGACCTTCCCATCCTTTTGACCGCTTCTTCAAGGAACATGAGATAATTAGTTTTAATTCTATGTGCTTGAGAAATTAGTGTCATAAGGCTTTTCTCATTGAATAATGAGAAATCTGTGCTTCTGTACAGTAGTCCTCAATGACTCTTCATTTAAAAGGATTGAAATATATCAAAAGTGGGCGAAACTCAGGAGAGCAAACACAAAGTCTAATGAGAGTCTGAGCAGAGAGGTGAAAATCACAAAGCACCAGAAATTATGTCTCTCTCAAGAGAATAAAGAAGACTGTAAACCCAGAGCCAAACAAAAGTGAAATAAGGATGGAGATACATCTTTTCTACTTGGTATTTATTCAGAAAAGGATTATTTAAAAGAGAAGTATAAGAATTATATTGTGAAAATGTATGGAATCTAAAAGTAAAATCAAATGAAAATTAGTAAATTAGTAAATTCAAAATATGCATTCATGTGAATATACTTTTACTTATTCCCAATGGCAAGTCAGTACAAATCTATTAGATATAATAATTGTCCAAGATTCCAGAATACATTGACACTGCTGACAGTAATGAACATTTGTTGAGTGCTCACATTAATTAAGTTTAATTCTTTGATGGAATTAAATTGTGTATTTATGTACACTCAGAGCATTACTTGTGACTACTTCCCAGTGTGAGTGGAGGGTCTGGTAGATTATCTTAGCTGTGCTCTTGGATCTGAGTAAAAGTCATTGAAAACATACATGTATTATCATAACAATATATACTGGTAATACATGTAAATTTATGGATAGCATCCAGTTGTTCGATATTCTAAGTGACCATCATAGAAATTAAAAATTTCTAATCATATTTCATATTTCTGGATCAGTTTAATTGAAGGGCATATTGAGATGCCTCTTAGCATAGTCATCTGCCATGTTTTATCCTAGAGCTGGAAGATATGAGGTATCTTAAAAAAATGTTTCCACATATAATGACCAATTTTTATAAATAAGAGATTTCTCATCACTTCAAATCCAACACAATATAGAAATGAATTATAAATGAAGGCCATAAAAATCTGAAACTGTTGTCCATTATCTTTCATTTCAAATTTTCATGTATATCAAAATTGCTTCATTATTTATTAAGCTCATAAGCAAATATTTCCATTTTGCATTTATAAAAAGTAAGTATGTTCTACTGAATTGTACTTTATCTGTTTTAAAATTAATATTCCTAATAGCATATCAATTAGCTTTGACAAAAGTATTTGAAAACCAGAGGTATAGAAAAAGAATACAGGCCATAATTCAGACCGTTAGGTTTAATCACATATTCAGCACCTTTCAGACTTTAGGCAAATTATTTAATCTCCCTGAACTAATATTCATCATAGAAATAATGAAGGAGATAATTGTTGTGCAGTTATTATGTGGATTCAAATGGATGACAGTATCTTATGGTCTTAGAGAAAGAATATCTCCAAAGAAGGGATTGAGGAGTTCCCAGAGAGAAGGCAGAACTAGACATATGTGGTGGAAAAGAATTCCAGCACATGCCCGTCAGAGGCATATAGAGATTTATTTTGGGAAACAGATATACATTTAGACAAGAATGTGGGCTCTCTCAAGAGACAGACGTACTTTGGGGTTCCCAGCACTTCTTTTAAAGGAAACTTGGTGAGGGGTGGGTATGGAAAAATACCTAGCAATAATATCCCTCTGATGATTTCAAGATGATTTCTGGTGGTCTTATGCCTCTGGATCCTTAGCTGATGTGGTCTTCATTATCTGGTTAGTAAATAGTGCTGGAAATTCCCTTGTCTCTCATAATCTGTTTATTGGGGCTTTAATCAACAGTGCACAGGTAGATTTACAGATTTCTCAGGAATCTGGCAGTGACAGGGCTGGAAGAGAGGCTGGCCCAGAGAATGATAGGCGTGGAAAAGCATGTGGAACTCCTGAATTGAAAATCTTATTTCCCTGTCCTTCCTGTATTTCTTATTTCTTTTACCCTACGTCATCACAGTAAAGAACTCTTAGCATAGTCATCTGCCATGTTTTATCTTTTAGAGCTGGAAGAGCTCCGAGAGGTTGTCTTGTTCATTTTAGGAATAAGAAAAGTGAGTCAGCATATCAATGTGCAAGATGCTTGAGGCTGTGTGTCCCTATGGGATGTTTCTATTGACCACGTGAATACCAGTGAGTAAAAATTAAAAGAAACAAAAGCCACAACCACACTCTCATGTAGTAGTAAGTATAAATTAAATGGTTAACTAAGAAGTAAGTTACATATAACTTACATAAGTTACATATAACTCACCATCTAGGGTTGAGTTCTGTTGCTATATCAGCAGTCACACATTGAAGAGAAGTTGCATGTGGCACTACATTATTTAAGTAATGTTTTATTTGCAGATACATTACTTGTGACAAATATGGATAATCTGTGTTTATAGATATATACATATATTAGTACATATTTATAACTCTGTGTTTGTAAAGGGATAAGTGTTTCTTTCTCATTAAACAAACAGCGTCCCAGTAGTATAAAGCCACAAATTCTGGTGAATATTCACTATCTAAATAATATCTCTCACTTGGCATACTCAAAATGCCATATGTTTTACCATTCAAAAATTTATTGCTATTTCAGAAGATGTTAAATGGAATTACATAGTGAAAGTAATAAAAATGAGAACTTATACATGCACTTTTATACATCTCTCATTTTACTGTGTTTATGTGGTTTAGAAATATTTTCTCTTCTTTTGTAAAAGGTAATTCCAGTACATTTGTAAAGAAGTCACATCCCCAGAAAATGCAGAGGCTGAAATTGGAGCCAGATGGGGACTTTCCAGTAGAAAGCTTATCAGTATCAGATCATTAAAATGGGCAAAGTTTCCCATCATTTGGAGAAAATCCTAAATATTCTCCACAGGCTGAACCACAATAGAAATGCTAAAATGGAAGGTGAATAATGACTTCATTGGAAAACAAGAAAAACATCAGACCTCCCTGCCCCAATTTTTCAAAACAAAAGGAAATTACCTCCCCCCACATTTCAGTTTGAATTTGATTTATCAGCTTCTATTAGTGAAGGCCAGAATGCATTGTTTTCTATTTAAAAGGCAGATTATGGTTAATTCCCTCTGATACAAGCAGCAAAGTATAGTGGAGAGAGTGCCCATTCAGAAGTTAGGAGCCCTAGTTTTGAATTTTTTCTCCACTACTTTGTGGCTGAGTGATTTGGTGAAATTTCTAAACATTTCAGTTCATTATATTGAAGTATTTTTAAAAAATTAAATAAATAAGGATTTTTTACTTCCAGCCCTAATAGTGGTAACAAGGACCAATTTGATTTACATTCCACCTGGAACAACTGGGAAAAAGAAAGAGAGAGAAAGAGAGAGAGAGAGAGAGAGAGAGAGAGAGAGAGAGACAGAGAGAGACAAAATGAACAACAGTGATTCCTGAGAGATGGTCAGTAAGGTCAGTAAGCAACATAAGCCATAAGACTGCTCCAGTTTATTGGCCTGGAGACAGTTTGTAGGTCTCACAGGGAGGGACATAATGTGACTTTGCCATCTCCCAGGTGAGAAGCCTGAATGGACAGTCCCTGGAGGCCGAGGCAGTCAGGGACTGGAGAGGTGAGAGCAGCGGGGAGCGATCCTTGGAGAGGTTGGGTCCCCTCCAGTCTCTAGCTGAAGAAGAACAGGTACATGACAGCTTGAGCATTAGAAGAACAGGTACATGACAGCTTGAGCATTAGAGAAAAACAATCCTGGGAGTTTGCACAGGTATAGAAATGATTCATCTTCCCATCAACCAGAGCAGGAAAACCCTGCAGTTCAAAAGAACAGAAAGTAGAGCAAGAATCAGCAAACTATGTCCATAGGCCAACTTGTCCTCTTTTTAGATACAAAGTTTTATTGGAACAGAGCTTCACCCATTCATCTATAGATTGTCTAAGATTGTAACACAGACTGACTGAGTGGCCTCCAAAATCTAAAATTCTTACTATCTGGCTTTTTAGAGGAAAAAAACTTGCTAAGATAGAGTGCTGAGATAGGTGTTGCCTCCAAGGTGAGGCAACATTAGCTCACACCTCTGGAGCTGGTCCTTTCATTAATAGCTTTGAACCATATGAATTGTCTCATGTATTAATCTATTTAATCCCCACTATAATTCAGTGAGACTGTTACTCTTGTCTACTTTTTAGAAATAAGGAAACTGAGATTGAGAGACATTAAAGCTATCCTCTCAAAATTACCTACCCAAACAAATCTGGAGTTGAAATTCCAAGCCAAGAAGTCTGAATTTAGATACTTATGTTAATACTATGATTGTTATGGTAATCAGAGTGTTTGGTTTTATATTGATATATTACATCTGTTAGGAGAAAGGATTTATTTGCTGTGAACATTGAAATAATCCCATTAATGACTACTTGGAGATGTTTTACTCAGAGCTAAGACCTGAATCCTATTGTTGACATTAGTTATCAATTACTTGTCTCTGGAAGAAAAAGAGGAAAAGAGACTGTCCCTGGTGTATCTACCAGGTTTCTTGTGTGTCTTGTGTATAGGAGGCATCCTAAATATCTTTATGCTCCTACAGGGAGCTGGAAGTTCAATGCCACACACTAGTAGAAAGTCCTGTCCAGGTAATTAGGGCTGAATTGTGTCAACCCCTGCAGGGCCCTTCAGTTTTTGTTTTTTATTTAAAGCATGGCATGATTAAAAATAAAAATTAGAAATTTAAATAAGAAAGGAAGAATGCAAGCCAACTTCTTTTATCTCTAAATCTCAGGAGGAGCTGCCCATTCTGCCACATCCCACTCCTAGGGACAGCATCACAAAAAGACAGGATAAAATATGAAGGAGAGAAGGTGACCAGGTGACCCAATTCCATTATTTTATAGTCCTATTAGTCAGTTTCCTGTTTGAGTGGTCCTATGGTGTGTGCAAATCAATTTTGTTCTTAAGTAGGATATGTGTCCCTCTGATACTAAAGAAACCAAAGGAAATCTGGTCCTGAAGTCCTTTGGATATGCAGGTCTATGACCAATACCTGGAGTGAGGTATGCTGTGCTCTAAGAACTAGGCCCTTTCAATCATCACAGCACTATGAGTTGGGTTTGAGAGCTTTAGTTACATATTTACAATAATATATTTATATGCTTGTACAGTTCTGTGAAAGCCTGAATTGCATTTTGCTTAATTACTATAAATTCCAAATTGTAAAGAAAAAACTGGAGATTCATAGGGACTGGTTGTGTTTTCTTCCTATTAAATTAAACTATTTTTTCTTTGATTTTCTCTTATTATTCCCTTGGCTAGAAGCAATTTAATTTACCTGCTGCAAGTATTGTAAATAACATGCCAATAATAGTGAGATACCATGAAATATCTAGTTAAAGACTTATTAACCAAAGATACATTAATTTTGGGATAGTTCAGAGTAGTAAGAGTATTATGGCCATGAGCTTGTTCTAATAAATCTAAATGCTAATTCTGGTTGGTTGGTGACCATGCTATATCAATTATTACATATTTATACATCACCCCATTGATGGATCATAAATTCTGAGAACTAAAATGCATTTGAATTTCACAATTTATGATAGATTAATATAAATGAAAGTAACTGACTTCTACAAAAATATAATTGAATTTATACTTGTAACTAAATCTTCTTCCTTTCAAATGTGGTCAAGAGACTGTATATTAATCTAATGGTAACATCACTGCATAATCCATATAGCCTCCCTCTTGGAATTGTCCTCATAGCCTTAGGATTAATGCTTTATGGTCCTGAATTCCCACAAATCCTTTTTTCGTGTCTGAATTGAATTTGTAGAAACATCTCATGAATCAGAAAAGGACATGAGTCAAGCACAAGGGGAGGTTCTAAGAAATGAAATTATAGTTTGTCTATGATTTGTAATATGAAATTGAACAGGACATCTAACCTCTCTTGACCTTACTTCTGTGATCTGTAAAATGAGAAGTTTGGATTAAGTGACTCACCAGGTTTACAACCTAACTTTTAGACAATTTTTATTACAGTTCCTATGTTCAGTATAATTAGAACATGGTATACTGGGATGAAAATAATAATATCAACACTTAAATGATATTTTTAAAACATGAAAATGAAGCATCAAAATAAAAGTAAAATATTTCATTTTTCACTGGTTCAAAAAAGAAATAGAATTTGATACAAAAATCAATATTATTGAAAAATTGAGCCTTAGATTTAAGTGGCAGCTCTATTGTTCATCAAGACTAAATTATTATTCTCACATACTAGCAGCACATATTTATTCTCTCTAGCATAGGAATTTTGGTAAAAAATTATCAAATTCCAGTGTTTTAATAAATAAATTAATAGTTAGATCAAATCTTCCTATAGGATTCTATGAGATAATATAAGACTGACCAATTGTGGTACAATTAGAGAAGAAAATACTTACCAGCTTTAAAAGGTGCAGTATTATACAAGTGCAATGAACTATTACAGTTGCAGTTACATGAATGATACAGAGTCACACATGTGTTAATTCCTTCATTTTTTGTAGTATTTTAAAACAAGTATAATTTTAGATGCAGTTGCACTGCATAGAAGTATAATTGTAACATTATGAGTACAGATAATTAAAAAATGCATGGAATTTTTTCTTACATAAATAAAATATTTCCTTGGAAGTTGTTTTTTTATAAAGCTTATATACAAAAAATTTAAATTTAGCACATACCCAAATAGCAATGAATCCTAAATTAATATCATCATGTTTCACATAAATTTGTTAAGCTATTTAATAAAAAAATTTTCAAAGGTATTTATGGTAGTTATAGGCATATTGACAATGTATGTGCTAATATCAAATTATTTTTCAACAAGTTTAATTAAATAATTTTGAATAAGATTTATTTCTATGTAACAAGTATGAGAAATGAGTTGTATAGCCAGCCATGCTTTAATATAATCTAGGAAATAAAACATCCCAATACATATAGTTAGCTATGCTAGTATGTTTGTAGATACAATGGAAATTATGTGTATATTTTGAGCACAGGTCATTCTTAAATATGGAAAATGACATTTTTGTACATATCTTAGTGAATAAAAATGCATTTATATAAAGAAATAAGGTACAATTAGACTTTTGAATTTTCCTAAGGATACACATTTTCAAAACATAAGAAGAATATGTTATTTTAATCAAATAGCACATACAAGTTATTGGGTTAAAAAGTAATAGTTAAAATTTGCAGAGCATACATACTACGTGGCCCAAAGTCAAGAAGCCTAAGAATCTGTCTTCCTTTTAATCGTGTGTGTGTGTGTACAAAATTGAACAGATAATCATCTTTAATCTGCCAAGCTGATGTTTTTTAATAGGATAATCCTTTAAGAGAAGATGCAGTTCAACAAATGTGCAAATCAATCCAGAACAAATACCATACTACTCTTGGAGATGGTGCCTGCACAGTTGGCACTTGTGATAACCTGCAGTTATATTTATCTAAAATTGAATTTCAAACAATATTACAATATTATCTGCTCAATCTGATTGAGCCAAGAAGTATCTCCATTCACTTGTAATGTAAGAAGAGCATAAATAAAAATTGCTCAATATCATTATGCAACATTCCCTACTACACACTTTACCACCCATGGGGGAAAAAATGACATAGTGTATTGTTATGAAAATCAAAATTCTATAAATGTTTTGAAATGATGAGTTTGATAAATATCTTAGTATAATAGATATGCCTTCTAGTCCAAGATTGTTATCATTCCCTCTCATTTTTTTGGTATTATAATAGAAATTATGTTATTTCAAGTGATGAATATTTAATGTAAGCCAATTATATGCTGTTTACTAAATTCTGGGATTCAGTGATGAAGATATAGGTAAGACTCCATTTATAGGATAGATTAAAACAATAGACATGAATTTGCAAGTAATACCAGGGAATACTATAAACCATACATTAAACTCTTCTGTCTATAATATTCTATATGTGTTATTCCAGTGTTGTTTATAAAAAAGAATACCTTGTAGGTATATGGGGTGGAAAAAAGATAGGGGGAAGTCCTATAAGGTTAGTTATAGTCACCCATATATGTTCTAATGGACTTAATTTAATTTATGAACTCAGTGTTCAGTTTCACTTTTGAGTATGCCTGCTTTCTTCGCTATCCCTTCAGTCAGTATGATTCCCAGAATATTTGACTTGTTCCTATATCCATACTGCATTAGAAACATCCATTATTACATCTAATTTGGGTAAAGATATGCATATGTTTATTTGTCATTTAAGATTTCTAAAAACTCTATTTTGCTATAAACTCAATTACATTTCTTATTTTTTCATTCCATAGTATGTTCTTAATTTTTATTCTATTAATATTTGATAATCAAGATATGCATCTTTACCCAAATTAGATGTAATAATGGAAGTTTCTACTTCTTCTACTACTTCTTTTCCACTTCTTCCTCTTAGCTCCTTTCTCTCCATTCATATGTCCCACCTGCTTCTCTGGTAAAAAGAGCTCAGTGAATCATACTTCTTTGCATGTATTAGATAAATATCATCAGATTTAGTTACTTTTCTCCTTTCCTGTCTCATCTTCATGAACATTTTCAAATCTCTTTGATATATTTTCTTATATTTCCAAGGGTCCTTAAAGAATATATTTATAGAATTATTTTGTGTATTTGTCACTTAAGATTTCTAAAACCTCTATTTTGCTATAAACTCAATTACATTTCTTATTTTTTCATTCCATAATATGTTCTTAATTTTTATTCTATTAATAATTGATAATCAAATTTATCAATTCTTCCTACTGACAAGAGCTACATTTTATTCATCTTTACACTTTATTTATCCATTGTGTTGGTGTCACTTGCTGAAAAGTCCCTGCTACTTCCTGGTGTTTTTGCTATACATTCTCACGCAGATCCCAGTAATGGGCTTCTGGGAGCCTTTCTCCTGGCATATACTAAGGGATGGGATTGCTATGCCAGAGAGTAATCATCTTCTAATCTTAGTAAACCCTACACATTTCCCATTTATTATTTCTGAACTAGTTTATAGTTCAAGAAATTTCATTCTCATTATTTGGTAGTGCTATGCACTACATTGTGTCTCTCTGACCCCAAATTCATATATTTAAATCATAAACTCTATAGTTGGACCATATTTGAAGATAGGGTTTTTAGACGGTAATTAAGAAATTAATGAGGTCATAAGGATATGATCCGAATTCACACGAATTGGTGGCTTTACAGGAGCTCTTGCCATACATGCTGAGGGAAGCTATGTGAGGACACAGCCAGAAAGTGGCTTTCTGCAGTCCAGGAAGAGTGTCCTCACCCAGAACCTGAAAATGCTGGCACCCTAATCTAAGACTTCTAAGACCTCCTCACTAAATAAAGTAAAATAAATCTCTGTTACTGAAGCCACTCAGTCTATGGTATTTTAATATTGCAGCTGGATCAGGATAAAATTAGGTAGATTTGGTCTTCTAACTCCTGCAATATAGTGGGCATTGTGTACTTTTACATTTTCCTCATCACTAGTGATGTTGAGCATCCTTTTTTACATATTTGTCAGTCTTTCTGGTTTCCTCATTTGTGAAGCGCCTTTGCATGGTCTTGCTACTAGATCTCCTGCATCCTGGGAGTTGCTGATTTTGCTATCATCTGTGTATTTACACTTGTTTCAATATTGTAGATTTTTCTCAAACAGTTGCCTATTTATTGATTTCACCCACCCTGTCTCTTATTGAATTGAAATCTTAAGACTTCATGATATCATAACAATTTTTTCTCTAATAATTTTTTTTTCAGCAGAGTACTGCTTTAGAATACCCTTCACAACATTAGGTCACAAAAAACTCTTCTCTATTTACCTGCCTTCACTTTCTGATGGTGCCTTTTACTTTTTAGAAGGTGTTATTAGCCAATATTTTTTGCAGTAACAAACAAACCCATGATGTTCCTTCTGGAAATATTTGTATTTTGTTCACTTATGAAGGAGCTTCAGGACAATTCAGGCCTAATCAACTTTCCTAGGCTCAGCCAATCCATATGTATCTTCTCATTCTAGATTGTATATGGGACATGTTGTCTTCATAGAAGGGCAGAGCAGGGAATAAAACACTGAACTCTGCAATAACATTTGATTCATTTTTAGATGTCACAAATAATGTCTGCTTTTTTTATTCTTAAAAAGATTGTTATAATAAATTATCTTAATTTTTAAATGCATGTACATTTGATGGGATCTGAAGCAATTAAAATCTTGTCAAAAGAAAATAACGTGTAATTTAAAAAGAGAGCCAATATATTTGATGAAGTCAGCCACCAAATTGGTTTGCTGTTAATTATGGATGGTTAAACCATAGTGAATTGTCCAAAAATGTGGTATGACCTAAGTCACAGACTCAACTAGATAAAATAAAAATATAAATGTTTTAGATAACAAATGGTAATATCAAAATAAGGAATAATTACCTAAACTATGTTATGTTTGCAACACTTTCTTCTTCCAAAAACTGGCATATTACTATATGAGTTGCTGAGTTTGTTGAGAAGGAGACATGAACTCATGGATTTGCTCCTCTTCTGGCTCACATCAAGAGGCAATTTCCCCATCAATACCTCAAAACAGACTTAGGTATTTTAATATTGCTAACATTTGAAAGATCATAACTTTACTATTATCTTCCTGACAGATATTTCATGATTAACTTATTTTAAGACTGTCCTTGAAGATCTTTGCACCTGCATAAGCTTGTATGTAAAAAGCATTTATATACATTTTTAAACTTATTGAATTGGTAGGAATTTGGAAACATTTTGTTTATTTTTTCTGAAATTTTGAAGCAATGGAAAATAGTGCTTAGGAATCTCATCTCAACAAGAAAGGGGTCTTAAATATGACAATATATTATATCTGTATAACTCTTCGTAGATTTTTATATCATTCTACCAGCATATCTTCTAATCCTCAGTCCTGTGGATTTTTTTCATGATCAAAAATGACTTCTACTTAAAAATATTTTGTATCACTACTTTTATATAAAGCCAAAGTTGGTATCTAGTTTGTTAAAGACAGTTGAACAAAGTCATATATTTCTAGAATCATAACCTTCATTCTCCCTTTACCTAGACACAAACTACCCTGTAATTTTTCTCTGTTCCCCACCACCAAAATTGTAGTCCCAGTTAAATATGGTTATTTGTAAGAAAGCACTGGCCTGGCTTTATAGTTTGGAATGGCCAATAAGTCATAATGTGATAAATATGTTGATGGTAGTGCTTAACAACCCTGTCGTATGTCAGTCAACCAGATTTACACATTGTTCTGCTATTTTTGATAATGATGACAGAATTTGTTTTAACAGAACCATATTTGCTACAATTCAAAGTCAATTAGCTTTTTCATGTGATGATATTAGAGATTCTCATTTAGGTGCTTAATAATAAAATAAAGAGAGCATTATTCATATTAATTATAAAATAATCTTTAAAAATAATTTGAAAGGGCATCTTTGAATATCAATCATAAGATGATAATCTCTGAAGATAATTCAAAAATAAATTAAAGGTCTCAATATAAGGCTTGTCCAAATGCAGTACCTAAAATCCATTTAAAAGAATACCATGTGGGGGCTGGAGTTGTGGCTCAGTGGTAGAGCGCTTGCCCAGCATGTTCAAGATGCTGGGTTCTATCCTCAGCACCATATAAAAATAAATAAATAAAATAAAGGTATTGTGTCCAAATATGACTAAAAAAAATACAAAAGAATACCATGTGACTATTAAAATAGCATAAATGTGTATATAATGAAACAAAAAGATTTTAAAGTACACATTAGTCTCCTCCTCCTTATCTGCTCTTTCACGTTTCATAGTTTCAGATACTCTTGGTCAACCACAGTTCAAAAGTATTAATGGAAAGTTAGAGATAAACAATAAATTTTAAATTGCCTCCTGTTCTGAGTAGCATGATGAAATCTCATGCCATCCTGTTCCATCTAACCTGGACTTGGTCTCACCCTTTTGTGTGATTCAGTTGAGAGAGGAAACCATATCATGTAAATTTTATTACACTATATTTGTATGAGTGTTCTATTATATTAGTAGTTAATTCCTTACTATGTCAAATTTATAAATTAAGCCTCTTCCATAAGTATGTATGTATAGGAAAAAAAACATAGCATACGTAGTGTTGGATAATATCCCCAGTTTCAGGCATCTGCTAGGGCCTTTTAGAAGAGCCATGCATAATAGGAGCGATGATGTAGTAAAAATAAACATAGTATTAAAAGAGAGTTTAGGACATGATTTCATAGTAAGTGTCTAGATAGATTGACAGGTGGATGCTGTGATGCTCATTGGCCCTATCCCTCTACTCATATCCTTCCATGTTCTTTGCCCTCCTCTGTTCCCTAGGGAAGCTGACTTGCCCATTGACATATGTTTAGAAATGTCCCATGGGAGACACTGACAGGAGATTAGAGGGTAGACTGAAAGAGAAGTGGGGTGTTTACTCCATCTGCTCACATCCTGCCTGGTGCATTCACAGCAGTGGCTGCACCACTTGCTCTATAGCTGCAGCCCCAGCTTCCAGGGCTCCAGTTATTAGCCAGGATCCAGCTGGGTCATTTCTTCTCTAGTTCCCTTGAAGCTTAGTGTTGGTACTAACTTCCCTGTGTTTCTCATGTATTTATTTCATCAATTATTCCTCTATTTTTGTCCCCTCAGTAAATACTCCCTTCATTAACAAGTTTCTTTGAAATGTACATCTGAGTATGCACTTTTTGTTTCCTGCCAACACCTTGACTAACAAAAATGCACATAAAAGGCTTAGTATGACATCCAGCAAAATGAGTGTAGGAATTCTCTGTGAATGTCTAAATTACATAAAGAAAATATACAATATTTTTCAACATGAAGAAAATAATATAAAAATGTTCCTATATGTGAAAGAAGGAAAAAAAACCATGAAAATAAATAATGTTGATATGAAACCATAAAAAGCTAGAATCTTTTGAACTTGATGTAATTGGCTATATTGTATAATGATTCCCTGCATTTGCATTTAATTCCTACTAATCTCCTCCAAAAATATGTTAGAAAGAAAGGAGAAAGGCAGATAAGCATGTCTCATCAAAAGCCAAGTGAAAGTTTACATCTATTAAAGGTTGATGCTTCATATCTCTAGCCTCCATTTACATCTGGAAGGAAGAAAATTTCCACTCTACTGTCTCAGGGTTAAGAAATTTTAAGTAGAAAACGTCTATCCCCTTTCAGCTCCATCTCTGTGCCTTCTTCCTCTCTTTCTTTGTGAAAGGAGTATTCCACTAACTGGCAAGTTCAGAAGGAAACAAATAGGTTCCCCTATGTAGCTTCTACTGGTGGACTTCCTCCAGGGACAGCCTGTCCTCTGGTTGCACAGTTTTTTCATCCATGGCTGTCAGCAAACATCCCCAGTAGTAGATATTTGAATTATTACAACTCTGCTAATAATTGAGTGGGCAGGTTAATTCATTGTCAAAAGTGTTAGGATGCCTGCAAGGCTGAAAATTCATGTTATGTTTTTAATTCAGCTAGATCACATTATTGCTGATATTTTGGTCTCCATTTCTATAAATTCAGTATCTATGCCTCAAGTGGTTCCAAACTGGAGAGGAAAGAAAAAGATATTGTACTAATGCTGTCAAATCACAATAAATTCAAATTTCTTTTATATGGCTATAGGAGGCATCAGTTATTTTTAAACTGTTTATTTTTGTTATTTTTCATAATCACTACAGATAATTTTGAAAAACAATATAAAATATATAAAAGAAAAATAAATCATATAAAATCACACTAATCAGCTAACAATTTATATATTTATCATGAAACTTATATAAAATTGCAATCTAATATGTATTTGATAATATAATATTTTAACTTTAATTATATTCATAATTGTTTTCACTTTAATTATGTGTAGAGACAGTAGAACAACTCGGAACAGTAGCCTTTGAAGTGACACTGACTGGTTTTAAATCCAGATTCCATTACCAATTAGTTCTTTAACCTTGGGCAAGTTTCTTAATCTTTCTATGCCTAAATTTCTCCCTCTGTAAAATGAGGATAACAAAATAGTACCTGTTGTGGTTTCTGTGAGCTTTAATGAGATAATCCATATTATAACATGGTTAACAAGACACACTCTCTGCCCTCATTGTTTACATTCAAATGGGAAAAGCAGTAAAGTAACTGTTTCTCTCTATCCTTCTCTCTCCATCTCTCTGTCTCACCTGTGAGTAGACAAAACACACACATGCATTTATAATCTACATAGGAAAAAACAAAGCTAATTTCAATGTATAGAGCATGTTATAGTTTAGAAATGAGGTGTTCTCCAAAAGTTCATGTGTGAGACACTGCAAGATTGTTCAGAGGTGAAATGATTTGGTTATGAGAACCTGAACCTAATCAGTGGGTTAACCCACTGATATAGATTAACTGGGTGGTAACTGTAGATAAGCAGGGTGACGTTGGATGAAGTAGTTCTCCAGGGCATACCTTTGGAGTCCCTGGTGAGCAGAGCATCCTCTCTGCTTCTTGATTATTCCATATCCTGAGCTACTTTCTTCCACCATACACTTCTGCCATGATACTCTTCTGCATCATCTCAGTCTCAGAGTTATGGAGTTGGCTAACCATGAACTGAACTTCTGAAACCACAAGCCAAAATAAACTTTTCCTCTTCTAAATTTTTCTTGCCAAGTATTTTGGATACAGTGACAAAAAGCTGGCTAAAATATTTGATATTTCAGATGAGATGTTCAGGAAAAGCCTCTAGGAGAGAGCAAACTGTGTGAAGTGAACCAACAGGCCATACACAGGTCTTGGCAGAGAGCATTCTAGAAAGGGGACTCCCAGGAGACAGACCCAAGTTAGAGTAAGGTTGAGAAGGTGTGACTGTGTGACTACAGTGGAATGAATAAGGGCAGTGAGGTATGCGGGGCAGGGTGCCTAGAGCAGAGGGAAACAAACTTCCCAGGCAGGATCCAGGGTCTCTGTACCAGCCACACTCCAAAGGACGTGGCAGGACTGGTGGGAAAGCACAATTATGGGACATTGTGACAGAACAGCCTGAGCAACTGTTTTCATCTCAAATACAGCTACTTCACCAGAGGATTTCTTCTGTGGGATGCTATGCTACAATTAAGTGTTGAATTAAACATTTTATTTCATTTGCAAAATTAAGTCATCATGATTTTGTGTGATAATTTCCAATTTCTTCTATTAGTGATTTCTAGAAACACCAATTTTTCTTTTATAGGTTAGAACATTAAGTAAAATCTCATATGAAATAAGATGCCCAGAAAAGAATTTGTTATGTCATGTAACTCAAAATTGGATAACCCTTGGATATTTATAATCATATTGTAAAAGTCATCATTCCTTGAAGTATCACAGTATTTGAGATGTAAATTAATGTATTTATTCGATGCTAACCAATATAGTTTCATTTTGTGCTGCTTGAACTCCTAATTTTTGTATTGAGAAAGAACACGTTCATAATTTGACTCTTTTATTCTAAGAAAGCAAATTAAAATTCAAAGTGTTCAGCTAAGAAGTGAGTTGGTGAATGTTTATTTTAACTTTCTTTAGTGCATTTCTGTCCCAAAAGTCAGGCAGTATTTTGCATTTTGGTCATTTTTCTTTTGCGGAGATAATGAGGGTGGGGACTCTTTGCAACTGCAGGCAATTGCTTTGAGCTCTATGCACTTTGAAGAGATTAGCCCCATTGATATTCTCTTCATTTTTTTAGAGAGAAATGCTGCCTTCCCCTGAGTGTAGCAAGACGGACAGCTATTGAACAGAAGCTGCTTTTGTCTAGCAGATAGTATGGTATTAAATATTCTCTTCTAAAAGACATATGTACATCATCAGAAAGTTCTCCAAGATGCTTGAGAGCCTCATTACACTGATGTGCTAATTTGTTTGAATCTGCAAAGTTAAATTCAGGATCATTTGCCTGTAAAATATCCTTAAAAGGGTTGGAGACTGGATTGTATTTGTATTAAGCTGGCCAACTTGGCGATGAGCAAGTTGATCATAGCAGGGAAAAGAATGGGGATGGCATGATCTCTGCCAATAATACAGTGAAAAATATACAGGAAAACTATTTGAAGGTCTGTCCATCAGTAGGACTAAGATGGTCAAATACCTGTCTCTCCTGGGTGAGTTCATCAAAGTGCCTTTCTTTGATTTAAAAATGTTACAAATTGCTAGAAGCCAGATGAAGCCATATAAACATTAAAAATTTTATACCACTTGATTCCACATGCATTGTTGCTATTTCAGAGAAGTTCAATAGCAAAAATCTTAATTCAAATGATTTTTTCTGTCATTAAAAATTACTTTATGTGGGAGGGGGTATGGATGGATGGATAGATAGATAGATAGATAGATAGATAGATAGATAAATGTTATTTATGTGTGTATATATATAAAATTTTAGAACTACAGTTCTATCTAGTGTCTGAATTAAATACAAGAGCCTCATCTACTGATTACCTAGCTCCTGCAGACCACCGGATTGATACTGAAACCTTCTAAAGGTCATCATATCCTTTTTCTGAAAGCATCCCTTGGAAGTTCAACAGCTTAGCCAGTTCATGTTGCCTTTGTGTCTCTTGCTCTGTTATACTTACAGAAAAAGGAACATTTATTCAGAGAAGGTAATAAAAACCTATGATTTAGGAAACAAGGTTATCATCAAATGACTCTTTTATTTATGCTATTCATACTACCCATCTCCAGGATATAACAAGTATTGATCAATTTCAGGTCAATTGGATGTGTGAAATAGAAGTGGCTTGTGATTATGTCCTGTGGTTTGAAGGAGTGAATTTGATTACATGACATGCTGAGGTACCTTCTTTGGTGCTGTGCAACTGTGGCAGCCAGTTTTCCTAGGAAAGAACCTATGATATAATTCTAGCCACTTCAGAATGTTAGAAATTATAAAATCCTACCACCTCTACCATTAGAAATTTCTAATTCCAGTTGAAACTCTATCATTAAAATCCTGAACAGGCTCCCATTTGTTTTTTTTTTTTTTTTTATTATTGGTTGTTCAAAATATTACAAAGCTCTTGACATCTCGTATTACATATATTAGAAACAGAGATGGATTTGGATTTTCCTGAAAGACAACCAGGGTCAGAAAATTGTCATTCTGCCTTTATATCACAGGATGCCAATATTTTGGGACTTCTTAACCCTGGAAACTAGAGTCAATGAAAATTTTCCAAGATCACTGCAACTTTAAGGAAATGAGATGAAAATAAGGAAATTCTCATCTGAAGGTCTGACTTTTACTTAGTGCCACCACTGTAGTTATGTTGGATCTAAATTATGATGGCAAATACTTGAAATCGACAATTTTTTACTCCTTTACAAAGAAACAAATTGCTCATGGGTGTTGAGAATGTCCACACTCTCCTTTTTTAGTATTCTTTCTTCTGATTTACAGAACATATTTTGTTCTTTTGCTGCACTTTGCTGAGTTACTCATCTTCCCCTTTTATATATTCTAACAAATGAAGACATATCATTGATTGATAACTACACACATAAAAATGGCTTTTGAGGGCCTTTGGCTCTTGTCATCATCCAGTATTTTTTCAAAAACTTTTTGGATAATTTCTGAAAAGTTCTCACTAAACTCATTTAAAGTTAAAATTCGAGCACATTTCCAGAAACTTTGCTTTGCTTCAAAATTGAACATTGACTCCTTACACTAACATGGTATAACAGCCAATTAGCCCTCACTCTTATGTAATAAAAAGAGATTGTATCCTGTTCTACAGATTGAATGGTTCCATAAATCATGAAAAACTCAGGCTTAAACATGCGGATTTCCAATGTTTTCTTGATGAAAATATCAAGATTGATTGAAGTTCTTTAAGAATAATAAAGATTATATATTTTAAGGAAAAGTTATTTGTATTGAAAAAAGTTCTGTTAATGTTACCTGCAAATTTTAGCATAATTATAAATAATAAAAATTAATTACAAATAGTTTAACAAACATTTACTTTTCACACACATCAGTGTGTAGATGACTATGTTTCACACAGTCATTCAGTGGCCCAAGTGGCAAAGTTCTTCCATTTTCAACATGCTGCTTCAAAGATCACTATGGGCATCAGTATCTAGCCAGTGGACAGGAAAGGGGCAGGAAGAAAATGAAAACTTGCTCCTTAATCCTTACCTTTGCATAAATGTAGTATAAATGTTTACTACCAGGGGCAAAGAGCCTCAATAAATAAATATCCACTTCCTTCAGTTGAAAAGTGCTGGTGTCCTGGCCCTACCAATTTGTAGGAGGACTGAGAATTCCATTTCTCTGCATAGCAGCCAATTTCCAGCAGCAACTTTATTTTACAGAAGCGGAGCTCAACCATTGGTGGAGAGCTAACAGTACCAACCACACTATGTAATTAGAATTCTTGGGTTGTAACCAATCGAAACTGAATATCCTACCTCAGTTAAGCAAGGAATTGATTAGAGGAGCATGATACAGTTTGGAAAATCTAAAAGAAGGTTAAGCTTGAGAGCCAGGCATCTGAAATATTGGACTCAGAGAAGTTCTGGGATTGAACAATGAAGGAACATGGTCTTTAGTGTACTATGTAGTGTACAGCACTAAGGCTGCTCAAGATGAGGATTGAGAGAGGACAGGGCTAATTATCAGCACCTCCCCTTTTGTTGGCTAGTGGAGATTGGTATACCTCAGGGCATGGAAGACCCAAAAGGCCAAAACAAAAATGAAGTCATTTAAAAAGAGATGATAGAAGATAGGTGAAACAAACAATTTAAATGCTTTTGAAAAATCAGACATTCTAGACTACTTTTAGTTTGCTAGATACCAAAGCAAGAAAATAGTTTTTGATCTGAACAGTAAGAAAAAAATTATGTTAATATCATTAGTTCTGAGTGAGATGCTCCTTCCTTTTTGTTGTTATTTGATGACCTTGCATAAAATGTTGTATTCCTCAATAGCTAAATCTTCTTATATATAAAAGTGCAGATGAGAATACTTTCTGTCATGAGGGGCAATGGCATTTGGGTTCAGGGACTGGTAGGGAAACAATAATGAGAATTGGGGTGTATGCCATTTTATATGGTGTGATTTCCTTGGTGTATTCTATCATAATAAAAGATTACTACTATTTATAAATAAGAGTATGTTTTGTCCAGGAGCTATCAGAAGATATTCATTTGTGTCCCACTGAAAAATACATTTGTTAACTATGTTTCTAGGCTGATTTCACATTACATAGGCACTTATTAAATTTGTTTATTGATGACAGTATACTCAAATATAACATTTACCACCATTCCCTGACACAGAGCTATGAAGTGAAATAGACCCCATGAACCATATCAAAGTGGATAAAAAAGATACTTTTACAGATTGGAAGATGACTTTTTTAATAAAACAACATTATTACTGGAATTTGAGGGGCTGTAGGTAGTCCTACCTGAAAAGGAATACCAGGTTTGGAAGCTTTAGTCGGCCCTGTAGGGATTATATAAATTACAATGAAAAAAAAAAAAAAATCCTCCAAACAGTTCACTCTATCAGTTCACTTATCAGTTCACTCTACCGTATAGTTATATTTTTCCAAGTAACTTACTAAGCTGTCTTTCAAAGGTTCATTTTAGCAAATGGCTCTTCTGTCTATGCTCAAAGAAAGTGAAATAACTCTGTAATTTTGTAGATTTTTTTAAAAGTTAGCTCACAAAAAAATGTCTTTACTTTTCCTTTGATTCCTAAGAATGTAAAGTTTTATATTCTTTTTCCTAAGGAGCTCAAAAAGACAATCTTTCCCCAAATCTTTGGTTGACTGTCTAATATAACAATAACACAGTAATGGTCAATTTTGGAAAGCTTCCTAGGCTTTCTCACTGTTCCACAAGAGACTCTACTTGGATTTTGTTTCTGTGTGCGCACACACACACACACACACGCACACGCACACACACACACACACATTCTTTATCAAGAAAAGAAAAGTGTTATACAATTCTTTTCTGTTATTCTTTTTCTAGGCATTATTTTTCTAGGAGCTAAAATCTTAAACTAGATTTATTTTACACACCTATTTGTAGATATCAATATTTGTTTATAATTAGTGCTAAACAATGACTCCTGAAATGATCATAAATATGGAGCAATTATTAGAAAATTAATTAAGGTTATTTCAAGATTGTATTTGGAATGACAGTCTGTTAATGGCAGATTGTCGCTAATGGATATGAAATTGTTGTCCTGTTTGACATATGTACCCTGCTACCTGTAGAAAGGAGAACCACTCAAACATTGCCTAAGCTCAAAACCCCTGAATAATTTTGACTTATTTTTCTTAACATATGGACCATTACCAAGAGCTATCTATTTTGTTTGTAAAAATGCTTCCAAATCTACCTCCTGAGATGAACTATCTTTGAGAAGACTGATGGACTATGGGAGCTCCCTTTTCTGAAATCCTTAATGGGACCTACCACTTTACCAGCCATATCTTAGAATTGTAGGCACTCCCCAGGATTCTCCATCACTCTCCATCTTTCACTATTCTGCCTGGCAAACTCTTATTCATTCTTTAGTATTCAATTCAAATGGTAATTTTTCTAACATCATTCCCTTACTTTCCTCCCAACTTCATCCTAGGCAAAATAAATTCCTTTCTAATCGGTGTAAGAATTATGCCAGAGGTAGCCTTAAAAAAAAAAAAAATCTTCTTACAGAAGTTAGTATATTTGGTTTTTCCCAGTTTGCATTGATGTATTGCTTGTATGACTAATGATGTAGCACAGTGGTTTGCCGCATATTGATAGCATTTATACTAGTGTCAAATAAAGCTTTGCAATAATGAATAAAGACCATAATTTTATTTCTATAAGTAAATATTTTACATATCTTAATTATGGAGAAATGCTAAAGATAAATTTTAAGTTTTAAAGATAGGATATAGATGTGTATCTGTATATTTGGCCCAAATTGAGATATATAATTTTGTAAAGTGCATATATTTATACTTTATTCATTTGTATCACATAAACTCAAATATGTAAGCATTTATACATATTTGCATAATACAGTGAAGAAAAAGAAGATAAGAGAAAATATAGGTTTTTATTTTTACTAACTAAAAATCCCATTTAAAATGTTATTAAATCTAATTAGAACTAACTAGAATATTTTTGAAATAAATTTTCTTGTTTTACTGAATTATCTCTCTTTAGACAGGATGTATTACATTTTTGCAAGCCCTCTGCTGTATTTTTATTATAAACCAATCTAGGAAATTGGAATGTAAGAATCTTATGGTTGCTATATTATATAGTTAGTAAAGTAATGAAAGTGATAGTAATCAATGTGGAAAACTGAATATGTAAAATTGGAAACAGATGCTAATACACAGGTGGTTGAACAAAAAAATAATATGGCCTTGGTTCAGCACTCTTTTGCTAAAGGAACATCTGGATATGTGTATTTTATCCCAAAGCTAGAACTTGCTAACAAGAAAAAAAATTCTTGAGTGGATAGAGTTGAATTAAAAATGAATTTCAAGATGATCTTTAAAATGTGTATTTCTTTTGAATGCCTAAAATGTAAGCAGGTTGATTTATATGAACTATTCATGAAAATATGTTAAAAAATATCTTGTAGATGTATCACATGTGCACGTATAAATGTTTTTTATAGCACACATATTTTTTTTAAAAAATATTATAGTAACACTACTGATTTCCAACTTCTAATACCCTAAACTTTCTTATAGAAATATTCTGATAAATATTATTGACAAGAAACATTTTCTGGAGATAAATTCTTCTGAAATGTGTTCTTCCAAAAGTTCTTCTCCTGGAAGTATTGTTTATATTATATATATTATGTAAATAAAAGCATAGCTGTCATTTTCATAGAATAGAATGTCTATAAAGTTTACTTTGGACTGTTGGGCATTTCTTTTGCAAACTAAGATGACCTACTATAAAATCTTAAATTTCCACCAAAATAAATAATGCATTTGCCCAGGACAAGACATTATAGCTATAAGAACTGAATACACAAAATATTGCCAAATTCTAAAAGCTTGTCTACTTATAGAAATATTTTGTAACACAAAACTAAATTGTATAAGACAGAAATAAAATCATCTGGTGCCAAGGAATTTGTTGTAATACTATTTGATCTTTATATTTTACCAAACTAGAAGATATGGCTAGCACTGCATTGTTACAGAACACATTCTCTGGTAATGTTTGTAAAGTTTATGTTGTTCCATTGAGTTCTATGCTACCAGTTGGTATAATTATTTTTTTTCCATTTGGCCATAATGTTGTGAGCATATGAAATGGGCAATATGTCAGAAATAATTAGGCCCTCTAGTGCTGAAACCCCAGTGGATAAACTGCCTCTTTTATAGAAGAAACCAGATATCTGGAGTTCTGTCAGTTTTGCTTAGTGAAGACCATCTGTTTGAAGCCACGTCTTTTCCTAGAGGAATTATTCTTCTTCCACAAAGAATTGCTCCATGACGTCAAAGCACCTTTCACCATTAAATGGTCTCTCTGTATTCACTTCTTTCTGCTCCTTCTAATCTGGTTTGTTTATACAATCAGTAATGCTGGTAGTAGGTAACTTAAGAGGTCAAATAAAATAAGTCTCATAGATAATGCCTCTGACAGAGTAGATACTTTATGAATTATTTATGACTACAGAAAATTTTCTTGAGGACAATAACTATCAGAAAATATTTACATGTACCGTGACTCTAGGTTTATTGGCAATAGTTAGCCAGCTGGTATTTGTCAATCACGTATAACGGGTATATTTAAATTTAAATCTTATTTAAATTTCAGTGGACTAGAAGACACAGAGACAATCCACATAATTACAGTCATCTGATACTTGACAAAGGTGCCAAAAATATATGTTGGAGAATAATAGCATTTTTTAACAAACAGTGCTGCAAAAACTGCATATCCATATGTGAAAGAATAAAATGTGGCCCCTTCTTTCACCCTGCACAAAAGTCAAGTCAAAGTAGACCAAGGGGACCTGGGGTTGTGGCTCAGTAGCAGAGTGCTTGCCTCACACATGTGAGGCATTGGGTTTGATCCTCAACACCACATAAAAATAAATATACAAAATAAAGATATTGTGTTCATCTATAACTAAAAATAAATAAAACATAGATGAAATACCTAGAAATTGGGCCAGAAATTTTGTACTGCTAGAAGAAAATATAGATTCAACACTTCAAAATATTGGCACAGACACTGACTTCCGTAATAAGATAATTAAAAGCATAAAGAGAGCGCCTGCAGAATGGAAGAAAATCTTTGTTAACTGCTCTTCTGGTAGGTAATTAATATCCAAAATATATAAAGAACTCAGAAGCTTAACACCAAAAAAAAAAAAAAAAAAGAAAGAACCCAATCAATAAATGGACAAAAGAACTAAACAGACATTTCTCAAAAGAATAAATGCAAATATGTATAAGTGAAATGAAATATGTACAACAAATATATGAAAAAATATCCTATATGCCTTGCAATCAGGAAAATGCAAATCAAAATGTAATTGAGATTTCATTTTATCCAGTTAGAATGGCAATCATCAAGAGTACAAATAATACTAAATGCTGGCGAGGATGGTGGTGGGGATACATTCATATATTGTTGGTGGGGGAGTACAAATTAACACAACCACTATGGAAAGCATTATGGAGATCCCATAAGACAGATATGGAACCACCACATGACCAAACTATCCCACTTTGTTTTTATCCAAAAGAACTAAGTCAACATACTCTAGGGGTACAGCCACATCAATCTATATAACAGGACAATTGAAAATAGCCAAGATGATGGAATCTGCCCAGGAACCTGTCAACAGATTACTGGATCAAGAAAATCCGGAGTTTTACTCAGCCCTAAAGAATGAAATTATGTCATTTGCTGTTAAATGGATGGAACCTGGGGACATCTTACTAAGTGAAATAAGACAGATGTGGGAAGTCAAGTATCAAATGTTTTCTCTCATATAGGGAAGCTAAAACAAAGTGAGGGGAAAAAGAATCGGGGTGGGGTTACACATTTCCTGAAAATAGGGGAGATCAGTGGAATAGAGGAAGGGGATTGAGGAGAATGGGGAAAGGAAGGGAAAAGGGAGGAACTGTGGAATTAAATTGGCAAAATTACACTATGCACATAAGTGAATATACCCAGAGAATTCCATGTTTATATCTATAAAGCACCAATTTAAAGTAAATAATAATTAGAAGGAAGAACAGTAGAACACAGGAAGAGGAACAGAGGCAGGGAGGAGGAGAGGGAAAGAGAATGCAGTGGGGACTAAAATGGAGTAAATCATATTCTAAGAATGTATGATAGCTTCAAAATGAACCCCACTGCTATGCATAACTATAATGCACCAAAAAAACCATTTTAAATATTTAATTTGAAATCATAAGGAATGTTATGAATGGGAAAATGATTTCATGTAGCTAGAATTTAAGTTTATATTTAATATTATTTTTCAGAAAAAAACAGAATTGGTGTTAGAATAGTTCAGATATTACTAAGCCTTTTCTAGGTTAGCAGTTATTCAGGAAAAAGACTGTCAATTTTATATATGTCCCCATAGATAAATTTCACGAGTGTATGCTAGATTATATAGATAAAGTTCTATGTCCTTCATCTCCCTTCTCATGACACACTAACATCTGTATAACTAAATATGAGGATGAATATTTTAGAGCCATCAGAAACTACAGCACTATACTAGTCAGCTTTTTTGCTTCTATGGCCAAAATAATTGACAAGAACAATTAGAGGAGGAAAAGTTTATTTGGGGGCTCACAGTTTCAGAAGTTTTAGTTCATAGATGGCCAACTCCCTTCTTTGGCTAAATCTCTTCATCCCTAAATTTTTTTGCATTATCTTACACATGAGCTTTTTCTGGTCACCCAATCTAAACTATAACATACACCTTCATTTCCTATGAGAGGAGTGTAATTCAGAGGAAAATTGGGGACTTACCTAGTAGCCTGTGATCAAGTTCATATGTTTTATGCATATCTTTTTTAAAAAAACTTTATTTTATTTGTTTATTATTTTATGTAGTACTGAGGATCAAACCCAGTGCCTCACATCTGCTAGGCAAGCACTCTAACCCTGAGCCACACCCCAGCCCCTGTTTTATACATATCTTGAGGGAAGAATGAAGCTTGCCTGACATTTCTGCATATTTCATGATACTTTAGGTTTTTTTACAGAACTGAATGGGAATTTTTTTTTGTCCTAACTCCATTCACTCACATGACAATGCTGTGGGCTGCAGTAAGTTCAATATTGTGGTATCTATGTACAAACAGACAGTTGACCATAAAGAACTCAGAATTTGTATATAGTACTATTATAATCTATGAAGTAGTGTTCAGTGCTTATGCATTACCAAAACAAATTTGAATTAGCCATAACTAGATTATGGTGTCCATCTAATTCAATTATCAACAGACATTTTGAAGACTCATTTTAGCCTCTGTTTAAATGACCAGTTGATTCAGTAACAACAAAGTATCAGTCAAAAAACCAATGTGCCTATAATGATATAGAATAAATGACCAAAGTTAATAAAGGAGTGGATACTCAAGAGTTGGACCACCTAGCCATGTACTATTATAATTAAGTACAAATTATGAATGGTTTTTTTTGCAATGTAGCTCTGATAGTGGTCCTGGAATAAGATTTTTCATACACTAAGGAGCTTCTCCAGAATAATTAACAAGTAAGGTTGAATGTGAAAGTTCCAATATTAGAACAAATAGAAGGCTAGATGCAACATAAGCTTTGACCTCTGCCTTGATTAAACTCACACCAAATCTACCTGGAGCCATCTCTGGTCTTGAGTAAATTTCATTACAAATTTGTGCTCTGTCTCAGATGTACTCATCACCAATTAGTTTAAATTGGTTTTATAATAGATACAAACATTCTGAACTATCTAAAAGTAAAGAAAAATCTGGATAATTTTACTTAAGATTAATTCATGTTTCCAACTAAATTTAGAAATACTTTCATTAAAAAGTGACAAATATTAGCCAGGTGTGGTGTTGCATGCCTGTAATTCCAGTGACTTGGGAGGCTGAGTAAGGAGGATCACAAGTTCAAGGCTAGCTTAGGAAACTTAGCGAGGCCCTAAGCAACTCAGACTCTGTCTCAAAATAAAAATAATTAAATAAAAAGAATTGGTGATGTAATGTAGCTCAGTAGTAAAGTGCCCCAATACCAGGAAAAAAAAGACAAATATTGTTTGCCACGTATTGAATTGACACAAAATTCAGAATATAGGTTAGGAGTAAACATCTGAGAAGAGGAAGTGATAAATGTGAATAGATGAAACAAAGGACCATTTAAAATAAGAAATGTGTTATTTACATATTAAATATGTGTACATGTATCTCTTCTCATACTATGTCAACATATGTCAGTTGAACATGATGTAATGAGCAAAGAGAAGGGAAGCCATAGTTCTTGGCTACTGTAGTCATACAAAATTAAAGATCCCTGATTGACATGGCAAAAATCATGAAGTTTCATTTATTTGTTTTTTTCTCCATCTAGGCATCTCAAAGTGGGTTTTAGACATAGATTCCTCTTTTGACACTCTTTTGTCTTACTTTCTGCCTCTGCTGGTCACTGATTCTGCCTTATGAACTCAAGGGACATTATGAATGAACATGTAAAATCTGAGTCACTCATAGACATTCTCTATAACGGTCATAAGCACTTCCAGAGGACGGGGTCCTATTTTTACATTTTTTTTCCTTCTTCCACTTCTACTATCTTCTGTGCATGTCCAATTTAAATTTTATAAAGCAAAACATCTTGCAATTCTCTGTCATTGTCACTTCCATAAGATGTGAAATTGTATATTTTAGTCTAGGCAAATAACCAAAAGTCAAGCAGGTTGGTATAATTTTCACATTAAAATGTAAACAACAGGAAATGTCTGAAAGATGGTTCTGACCTAATCAAGGTTGTGGTTAAAATCCCCTTTCACTGTCACGCCTCCTGCATTACAGTGATTTGAAGTCCAAATTTGTATGTCTTCTAGGTATCACAACTTCCTTGTATTAAATTCCATCCATCACCAACACACACATATACTTCCCATCCTACACACAAACTCATTGAGAATAGAAATGCAACTATAAGTTTTGAGTGCTCCTTTAAAAAAGCTTCCTTACTGTTTTTAAATAGCCCATTTTTGTTTGAATTTCTGCCTGCTTTTCTGACTTTGAAAATCTAAACGTCTTCTACCTCCTAGTCTATTTGTGGTTATCTAAACCCAAGTTTAACCACAGGCAGATCCATTTCTATCCCCACAGGGAGTCTAAATTTGTTTCTTGAGATTAATATGCTGTATTATCAGATAGGTGTTCACTCATGAACAAATAATGGACTATCTGCTGAAGAGAAGCGTAGGCAAATAGTTGCTTTTGTTCTATAATGTAGGTTCTTGAGACAAGTAACTCCTAGCATTGACTCAGTGACTCAAAATCTCAGGGTACATGTGTCTGCAAGTCTTGGCCTTTCTCCCTTGGATAAAAGGTGGCTTCTGTAGCTTCAGGCTGGCTCAAGTCAGCAAGGGACAGTGGCTTTTATTCCCCATCAACAAGGAAAGAAAAAGCTCTCCCAGAAAACCCTAGCATATTTTTGCTTAGAAGAGCCTTCTGTTATCAGCACTTTTGCTTTCTGTAGTTTTAGTTTCCCTTGGTCAAATACAGTCCAAAAGTATTAAATTAAAATTCCAGAGATAAACAGTACACAGGTTTTAAATTGTGTATTGTTCAAGGTGAAATCTTTCCATTCCACTAGGTCCCACCTGGAACATGAACCAACATATATCCAAGCTGTATATACTACCCACCCATTAGTCAATCATTAGCCCTTTTGGTTGTCAGTTAATCATATTGTAGTGCATGTGTTTCAAGTAACCCTTGTTTTACTTAACAATGCCCCTCGCAAAGTGCAAAAGAAGTAATGCTGGTAATTCAGATACACCAAAGTGAAGCCATAAACTTTCTTCCTTTAAGCATCATCTACAATAATCACAAGAAAAAATGTGTAGGTACGATGCAATAAGATGTTTTGAAAGAAAAAGAAAGAGAAACAGATCACTTTCGTATAACTTATATTACAGTATATTATAAATATTATATTTTATTGTTGTTGCTAAACTCTTATTGTGCCTAATTTATAAATTAAACTCTAT
This sequence comes from Callospermophilus lateralis, assembly GCF_048772815.1. Taxonomy (NCBI): domain Eukaryota; kingdom Metazoa; phylum Chordata; class Mammalia; order Rodentia; family Sciuridae; genus Callospermophilus; species Callospermophilus lateralis. The sequence goes on along the minus strand of NC_135313.1, from coordinate 22,258,005 downwards.
CATAGGATGTTTGCAAAGGAATAAACATTATATAGTTCGGTATTGTGCATGAGTTCTGGCATCCACTGGGGTCTTGGAACATGTCTGTTTGTGTTGATGAGGGGGAACACAGACATGGGGAACACAGACTGTTCCCCATTCACTTGAACCTTGCTACATGGCAAGCCTCCGTGAAAGAGTCAGGGAACAGTTCAGCCCTCTCTCTCTTCTCTCATTTCATCTCAGAAACCTGTCCTTGCTGTTCATTTTCTCTTCATCCATGTAATTCAAGCTTGTACTGAAAATCTTTTTACTCTGAAGAATGGAGGATTTTTGTCTTTTCCCCAAATAGATTGTTTTGAAGACCAAAGATTTCACTGAAGCCTCATTGAGTACAGTAGCCCATCTTTATAAAGAAACTGTAAACAATAGCTAAGGTAAATCCAAGTCACATACACGAGTAGTACATCTCTTAAAATATTCGAGGTTTTTCATATAAAACTGCCACATTATACCAATAAAGTTTATGTCTATGCTATTCTAAGTGTGATATTTACTACACATCAATTTTCAGAACATATTCTCAAATGCTTACTTTCAATTTTTTATTTGCCTCGTCATGGAAAAGTAAGAAAGGGTGGACACATCAGAGCCAGCTTACCAGCCACATGCCACGTGAAGTGTCTGTGCTGATAGTCTGGTATTCTGCTGTTCATTGACACATGCTAAACATCTCTCTGTATTTCTTATTCTAGAGGATAAAATGTACAATTCTTGGTATGCCACTTGCATAAAATTTGATCATCACTATATGATATTGAAATTCAACAAGGATTATTTATGTCACATAAATGTAAAGTTAGTTGAAACCCTTTCAAGCTTTGTTGATTATAGTATCAGTCACTTAGCCTAACCATAGTTCTCCATAGTTGCTAATTTTCACTAGTTTATTTTTAATATAATGTAACTGGGTGACATGAGCTAACACATTAGAGATTAATGTTAGGCTTATTTCTTTGGCCTTGCAGAATGGCAAAAAGAGGTCCACATTTCTTTTTTTCTAACCCACAATGTTCTCAGGGAGAGCTGTGGCACACTAGAGGCCAGTCATTGGTTGAATATCACCTGTGTGTTACTTAGGGTTGAATCTTCAGGCAGTTTTAGAGCCAAAAACAAAAGGGCATAATTTGATAAAAATCTTATTGCCTGATAGCTCGCAGACATCTGTCAGCAGTTTTGGTTTCTTTTAAAGGGCAGCACATGGCTGACTGATCTCATACTAGAAGTTATAAGTATAATTATTGCCACATAATTCAACAAATCATTTTTATCACTGAAAACCTAAAGCCTTCAATTTTTTGCTTTTTAGTTGGGCAGATTTTAGGTATATGGTCTTCTATAAAATGAGTTTTAATTTAACTAGAAAGCCTTCACTGAAGTTTATAACAATCACAAAATAGAAATGATTTCAAGTCTTCAAGAAAGTGAATATTTTTGCATCCAGAATGTTCTATAAATATTAAGAATATGGTAACTGGATATTTATTGACATTGTTTATTAACATAAATAATTAACATACATGGCTGACAAGGTAAATTTGCATCAAACAAAAATGGACATTTTTTACAGAGACTGAAAAATGCCTCACAGAGTGCTCATTCTAGAAGCAGTACTGCTTTCTAAGCACACTCCACAGAAATCTAACATGTATAGACAAGAAAATAACTGTTCTGAGTGTGGATCTACCTATTTCATAAGGTTATTATATGCATAAAATGAGACATTTTATGTAAATTATTGAGCACAATTCCCGCCACATAATGTGCCAACTGATAACTTTTGGTTATTATATAGAAGCTTATTTCTTAGTTACTAGGTGGAACTACTTTGCATTTGGAATTGAGAGTACTAATTTGGAGCAAAATAAGAAAAAGAGCAAAACATATTAGCATAAATAGATATACTAGTTATAAATGTCCCTGAATGAATTCCTATCTGGTAGAAGGAATTTATAGAATGATGGTGAAATGAATTAAATGTCAAGAAAACTAGAGAAATTGTGGAGAAGCATTTCCCTAAACATTAAGCAGATATAGAAAAAGCACATACATTGTTTTATTTCAAGAAGCAGAGAGCTATACCTGAATAGTGTTATGAGAAGTTTTCACACAAAAGGCAAATCTTAAAGGATAGAAGGAAATTGGGTTACTGGACACCTGTTCAATTATTCCCATGCAGTTCATGACAAAGGGGCACAAGGCTGATTGGATATATTGTCATGTGGGAATCAGAGAACAGAGGGACCTCCCCTCAACATTTGGGCAGCCTGAGAACACACCACCCAATCCCTTCATTGTTTCCTTTCTTTCATTTTTTACATATAATCATCATTTTCTATTTTTTGATGGCTTACAACCTGCCCCCCTCCACTAAAAGTAAGTTCTATTAGGGCAAAGTCTTTGCCTTCTTTACCAATCATTCAGCATTACCTAGTATGGTAGAGATGTGAAATACAATAGTTAACGTTCAAAAAATAAAAATGGATAACAAAATTCTTTTCTTCAACACACTTTATAGGGTAAATTGTAGAATGATATGTATTAATCAAAGATTTCCATGCAACTTTCACTTACCGCTTTGAACTATTCTCAGTGATCCCTCTATTGCTACACAGAGGAATAATTATGATGACTCATAGTGAAGCCACTGTTTAAAACATTAGATTCTTACCTCTCAAGTGTAACTTCCATGGTCTACGCATAAGAAAGAAGGATGTTTTAGAACCTAGTTATTTTGGATGTTTCCCTTTTCTAAACTAAGGAATCCATTGAGGAACAGAGTTGGGGGATAGCAGATGAAAGAAAGAGAAGTTGTTGGGTTAAGACCAATGGTGACACTAATGTTGAAATGATTTAATAAACTTGTAAAAATTGTATAGCCAGGAAATCAGGCATTTTGAGGTGAATCAGTAAATATTGCCATGAAGGAATGACAGTGACTGAGCACCACACAGTCATCATCTCCTCTCACTGAAATGTTATATAAGTGCTCTGGCACCTATATATCACTTGGAAAAGAAGGGATGGATAGAGGAAATGCATGTTAAACTAAGTCTACCATGAACTGTCAAAATGGAGTTCTACCTGAGGGAATGAGAAGGGCTTAACACAAAATATACAGTATGCACTTAGTTTCACAGGGAGGGAAAAGTGGAAGTTTTTCAAAGTTTACACACTCAGAACCATTCTTTTGAATGTGTTAAAAGCACAGTTTGTGTTCAATAATAACCAAGTCACAGAAGAGGTGGTTTCTCCAGAAAAGGGTCTGAGTAGTTCCCAGAAAGAAAGGAGATATCAACTCAGGAACAACAGGGGTCCTTGACTTATGTGAGAAAAGAATTTCACAGGCATAGATAGAATTTTGTCAAAGAAAGAAAGTACACATTCAAGAGTGAATGGGGGCAATCTCAAGAGAGAAATGCCTTTTGAGGTAAAGCAAGAAATACACACTGAAAAGAGAATGCAGGCCATCTCCCAGAATGAGAGACACCTTTTGGAGTTCCCAGCTCTTCTCTTAAAGGAAATTTATTGAACAGTGGAGATGGGAACGTATGTACAAATGATATCAGTTTACTGACCTCAAGATGGTTTTTGCTGATCTGGTCAATCTCAGAATCCTTAGCTGAGTTGGTCTTCATTATCAATACATATCAATACTGATCAATACATGGCACTGAAAAGTTCACCAAAGTTATAGGTTTCTTTAAATATTGTATCTCTCTTTGCTTAATCTGTTGGAGGAAGTTGTTAATTAACAATACATAGTCAGATTTATAATTTCCTAGAAATTTAGAAGTGACATCCTAGGAGGAAACTGGCTTAAGGATTCACAGGGGTAGAAAAGGGTGAAGAACTTTAAATTATATATTCTTCATCCTTTCTTTATGTCTCCTTTCCACCTATTTTTATCTCTTATACTCTACCTATTTATATCTTAAGTATATGTTTATACACAATATATAATTCATGCACAAACTTATGGTATTTTCCTATTATAATCCATAAGAATTGCTTACTTTAAATATTTCTCAATTATTCTTTGATCTTGATTAAGAAACTTAACACAGGTAAGAGGTGATATTTTGTGCATTATCTAATTGCGTTTATTATGCGTGTTCATGTTAAATCGCTCAAAAATGGGAAAACACAATCTTGGAAAACAAATTTTGCCATTTGTTTTGATTATAAAAGCTAAGTTCTCATCTATCTACTCTTTCATTCATTCATCCCGTAAACTTCAGTTCCTTTTATCAGAAATCCAGAGGGTTTTTTTCAGAACTTATTGGCATTTTAAGCTTATATCTTATACCTGTGTGAACAATATATCTCCCCTCGTTGCAAGAGAAACTGCAACAGGAGCTCTTCCATGTCCTGTATGGAAGAGAAGGGCTGGAAATTGGACCATAAGCAATAATAAGGAAGGGAAAGAACCTCTGGTTAAGGCCTATCTGCCTTAGCAAATCTCAGCTGTCTAGCTTTTCAGGCTGCTCTTGTAACTCCACATCTCTTGACCTTACCATTTTCCTGCTGGCCACCGAAAAGAATGAAATGGGGGGCGGGGGAAGTCTCCTACTTGTACATTTTCTCTATCCAAGCTCTGTTCATTTGTCATTGAAGTGTGTTACAATATACTTGAGAGATTTTTCAGATGAGATGGACCTTGAAAGCTGAGGCTTTTTTCAGCCCACTCATTTAGAACTGCAAGAATATAAGACTGGAGTTTATGAGAAATTGAATAGGTCAGAGTACTTGACCCTTTGCTCATATCACCCCCTTCTTTTGCATCTCCACTTCTGAACATCTGTGTTTCCAATAACTAAATCACCAGCTTGATCAGGTAAGATTGCTTCACTAATGTTAGAGAACAAAAGTCTACCACAGAAATTTGAGAGGCACTGCCAATAAAGCATTGACAAGACCTATCATTATGTGTATTTGAAAACATAATAGAAATCTGAAGGGAAACTTATTCTTGCTCCTTATCGTTCCTCAATGATGTTGTGTATGCAGTCATTCAATACAAGTTGATAAAGCACACATCTTGTGCCAAAAGCACTATATAACAAAGTGTATGCTTCCTGCACTTAGTTTAGGCATAATCATAATGCAGTGTCTGAAAATTAAGTCTAGATGCAGTTATTTTAATTATGTCTGATTTTTCAAACCATAAATTAGAATAATTGAAATTCCACATTCAGAATAGAAAGTACCTATTAAACTAAGTATCTGGATTTATTTTCCTATATTTCAAAACTAAACATTCTTTGGTACTTAATCCACATGGAATATTTTCTCATACCCATAAAAATGCAAACTCTTTGAAAATGTAAGTGCTCAGTCTTCAGAGACAAGAAGGCTTTACTTTTAACTCTGTTTTACCCTCATATTTACCTGCTATGCTTCTGAATACTAATTTTAGGAATTATTCTTATGTTATACTGAACTCCTATTTTTCAAATGTGAAAATCTCTGTTAATGCAATTAATCTCAGACTTCTTCAACAACATATCTATCCTTGTACCTCGTCCTTTATTCATGCTGGAATCATCAATGAATTTCATGATGATCACACATTGATCAATCATTGATTCACACATTGACTCATCTCTCTGTGTCCTTCATCAACAGCATGTTGTGACATCTGGACATAATCTGGGAGAGATAGTGTAAGTAGTATCTTATAAGTAGCAACATCTCTTAACCAAGAAAAAGCTCAGATCTTTGTATAAAATTTGTAGTTGTTTTTTTTTTTTTTTCTCTCTCTCTTAGCCACATGAATGCTTACTTTCAGAACTAACAAGTCAATTCATATAATTACCTTGTACTGCTTAGATTTGTGAAGTACTTCTCAAAATGATTCTCTGTGACTCCTCCAAGATTTTGGCTGGGGAGTGCTAGACTCCCCAGCAATTCTGCTTGTTAGATTAACATCAGAAAGCAGAATTTGCATCTGGCCACCAAGCCTTTAGTCATCAAGTCAGCAAATGGAACTAATGTGGAATAATAACAGGAGAACTGGCTTTTGAGAACAGAAGACTAAAAAGAATTTTTATAAAATATTCAGTTCACACTTAAAAAATTCCCAAAGCCATAAAATACCAAATGCTTCTCACATCAGTTAGGGTTATCAGTGTCTCTTCCAGGACATTCCTGATTGTCATGCTACAAATCCTGATACTGAGAATTTTTTGATATCCATTTTAAATGCCAAATCATATAAACAGTGCCCCCCCACACCCTTTAGATAAAACCCTGTGCACTTATACTTTACCTGTGCATTTTATACATTTTAAATATGGGCTTGAATTGGGAGAAAATTTTAAGACTGCAGTGAAATGTGATCCTAGGAGGCTATCACAAAAGCAGCAAATGCTAAATATATATTTTTTTCTGTCTTGAATACATAAATGCCTCTTTTACATTTTTCTCCACGATATTTTGATAGAGTGATTGAAAATACTCCAGGGAAGAGAGAGGTTTTTAAGAGATTCAGAAAATCAACTTAATTATACAGTTAATTCCTCTACATGTAAATTAATTTATGTAACTACTTAAAGCAGATATCTGTGCTAATCTGTCAAAAACTAAGCTAATAGAGATTATATTTTGCATTACCAAAACTACTAACAACTCCTTTAAAAACACAGTAAATAGCACTTAGAATTTTCCCAAATTAGGATTTTCTGGTTAGAAATAATGGGATGACTAACAATTTTAATTGAGTGAACCAATCTGCAAAATGGCCATACTACCTGGAAATCATCTTGCATATCCCTGTTTGCATTATCCAGATCTGCCTGACCTCTTCCCTTTCTGCTCTTCTACATTGACTTGCACACCAAGTCACATACAGTTAGATAGGTCAGACTCTAAAACATTAATACTACATTGTTACTGGACTTTTCTCCAGGTCTTTCCTGTATATCTGTCTCAATAAGGATAGTCTGTCTCCTCCCTCCAGTACTCCCCTTGGACTGAAAGGCAGATAATGAAGATGGAAAGTAAATGTGCGGGGCCTTTGCAAGCTTCTTCTCACTTGCCAGATTGTGTTGTTTGCTTTGGAATTTTATCTAGGAAAGATAATGTGAACATTTTTGAACATGCATCTCAATGTTTTTCCTCATATATGTTTGAAATTTTAAAAAAATAATATATACTTCATACAAAATTGATATCTAAAATTATTTTCATCAGCTTAAAGGGTCACAAAGGTTGTTACCTCCAGCGTGTTGTCTATTATACATCTTTATGAACCAGATTCTTGTGTCCCCCCCAGATTTGTATGTTGAAGACTGTTAGTCAGTTTTCTGTCACTGTGACATGATTCCTGAGATAACCAATTTAAAGTGAGGCAGAGTTTATTTCAACTCACAGATGTAGAGGATTCAGTCAAACAGCTTGGCCCTGTTGTTTTGGGCCGGTGACAGCACAGTACATCAGGAGTACATGGTGGAGGGGGCCTGTTTACCTCATGGTTGCCAGGAAGCAAAGACATAGACAGGAAGGAGCCAGGGTCCCAAAATCCCATCCCAGGGTCCCACCCCTGATGACCTAACTTCCTCCCAGAAGGTTCCACCTATGAAAGTTTCCACCACCTCCCAGTAGTGCCCTGGAGTAGAGACCAAGCCTTAAGACAGGGGCCTTGGTGGTGTTCCAGATCCAACCTATAGCAAAGCCCTAACCCTAAGTGGGATGGTTTTTGGAGGTGGGGCCTTTAGGACATAATTAAGTTTTGATGAGGTCATGAGAATGGGGTCGCTGTGGTGGGATTAGACGCCTCACATGATGAGGAAGAGGGCAGAGATCCCTCTCTCTCTCCACCATGAAAGGAAACACCAAGGAGGCAGCTCTCTGTAAACCAGGAAGAGAATCCTTCCACAACTGGGACTGGCTCCCTGCTTTTGGACTTCCAATCTCCAGAAATGTGAGAAAGAAATCTCTAGTTTTTAAGTTGCCCATACTGTGGTAGCTCCGCAGCCTTAGCTAAAACAGAAAGGTACTATAAATACATTTTGCCAAAAGCTTCTAGCTGCAGATGTAGATTATTCAGTACATGGCAAATGGTAAAAGTTCTGTATTCATCATCAAAACAATTAGCCAATTCAGACAATGTGTCAGAAAATTCTAACATAATTATCAATTCAAATAAAAGTGTTGATTTATATGCTTCAGATGACCATTCTTCTGGACTGTATAAATGATCTAAACTGTATAAAAGTAGAATTTAGATAATAGATAGATAGATAGGAGACCATTTGAAAGAAGCATGGGGACTTGCTGTGACATTTTTGGTTGGGGAGGGGGTGGTCACCTTCTATAACAGAGCTCTTTTTGCTTCCTTGTTGACTCTTCCATTAGGAGCTATGCATTTTTGAATTGCCTGTTGGTTAGTATAGCAACTAAGTCACTCATATACTTCTCTTGAGCAAAGTAGGGACAATGTGATTAATAAAAAGGAAATTGGAAAGAAAAAAATAGGATTTTGTGAACCAATTTTAGGTAAGAATTCATACTGAAGTTCAGGTTCTAAAAAATAATTCCTATGTAATGTATCCATCTAGTCATATGAAATATTGTATGATCCTGATGATGTTACATGTAAGCCAATCTGAAGACCATTGCTTAAAATGCTCTTAATGTGCAGATTCCTGAGTTTCAATTCTAGTAGCTTCTTAAGCAGTCTGAAAGAATCCTTGGATTTCCTCTTGAGAAATCAGAACTAGGATCAAATAATGAACTGATAAAGACAGTAAATACTGTTCCAAGAGAAACTAAGGTGAAGAGTAAAAACTTTGAGCAAGGCAAGCGAGTCCATGATTACCTTCTATAGTGATTTATGATCATCTTAAAAAAAATAGAGGGTAACAGGAGACTAAATAGTTTGACTTTTCCAGTGATGGGGTTCATTTTGGTGATAACTTCACAAAATACTAAGGAAGACATGTTAGTGATTGGTATAGAATTATATAGGCATTTTCTCCTTCATGTCTCTACTTTCTTTAATATTTTTTCTTTTTCCTGATACTTTAAGAAAACAGTGTCTATATAAAACAACTAATGAATAATGTTAAACTTACTACTGAGAAACTTTACAATGCTGGCAAAATCTTCTAAATTCTATTTATTAAAAAGAAATGAAGATTTGTTCTTCTAATGAAGATTGGTCCTGTCATCTCCAGCAGCAAAAATCAAGGAGAAAATAGAATTTAATGTGCTCAGTTTATTTAGCCACATTAAGCCATGTTTTTTTTTTTTTTTTTTTTTGTAATACATTTTACCAAAAGCCATTTTCTTTCTTGTCATATACTATATATTTTTTCTGTTCATTGAACCCTCTATATTTTTAAGTTTTGTATAATCTTTATATCATTTTTTTGGTGTTTTAATTTTCCAAAAAGACCCTTCTGGTAGTTTATGGTATTTGGGGTGGTTTTGTTGTCCTTAAATTTCCTTCGTATAATATTCTCCTTATTAACAGAGACCTTGGGTGAGCAAAATGTTCTGTTTGCCAAGTTTTGCCTATATGTGCTTATTGCTCTGCTGTCATAATACATTTTTAAAAATAAGTAGTGAAACAGCAATATGCTTTTGTCTTTCATCATGTTCCCTAAAAAAAGAACTTGTGACCTTGCAACTGGGAGGAGATTATTTGTGAGAGAGAGAGCTCTTAGGAGAAAAGTATAATGGAATGAGAGAAGCAGGTCAGAGAAGGGGCAGAAGCCAAGCACTGATGAAGATTTAGCTGAAGTCTACCATCAGCCTGGTCCCACAGGGAGCTCTGGGACATGATTGACAACTGAGTTGTCCAGCCTTGAGGCAAAGCTTTGTACCTCTGAATCACTCAGCTATTGGCTTCAAGGGTCACCTGGGGATACAGAGTGAGGCATAATTTCTTAGACATTTCCAGGAAAAATGGCTTTTAGCAAAAGTTATTATTTTTTTAAAGAAAATTGCACCTATGAACAATTAGCAGCCAGTCCTCCAGCAGCTGAGGGATGGATGCTGCACTGGCCAGAAACGAGAGACCTGGGAGGGGCTCCAAAAGCACTTCCCACAGCTGCTGCTGCACCGTCAAATATATTTGTGCAATTAAAATGTTGAAAGCTTCATTAAAATTTATTAATATTCAATCCAAAATAAGATCTGTGCATGCACGTGTGTGTGTGTGTGTGCATGGACATGCTTTCACACATAAGAGGGAAAGTGAATGTGTGTATTAGCTCATTTGGTAGCACTTAGAACTGCTATTGCCAAGAATTCAGGCAGAGTGGTTCAGTTTTTATAATGATGTCCCCTGGCAGTAATAGATCTGTGTGATTTACCTGCTGTGTAACCTTGGGTGGTTACTTAACTTTTCTGAATCCAGTTCATCATCTCTGCAGCTGCAGTCATAACACCTACCTGCAGAATGTGTGCAAGGTTGCCAATGAGAGGGAGTGACTCACTAAATGGTGTTTCCTTTTTAATATTTAACACAGGTCACCATCCTCCATTTCGTGTTCTCAGACTTGCTTGTAAACAAAATTAGGCCAAGTGAGAAAATGTAGCAATGTTGGTGAAAATGTCATCTCTAGTGGAAAAAAAAAAACACCCAACGTTGTCATTTCTGTGTACAAAAACCAGAACATTTATTTTTACATTTTTAATGTTAATAAAGTAATGTACCTTTCAGCTGTATCATTGCATCAGTAATATTGGTTGGCATTCTTTAGAGACTTCTAAAGAGATTTACTCTTTATATAATACTAAAATATTATAGTCAGCAAATGGCAAACACAACTTGGACAAGCAATGCATTATTTAAGAAGGTCACTGACGGATTCTAGAGCAGTGCATTATTATATGACAGATGGGCTCAAATAGATAGATGGCAGGCCTTTTTGCTTTTTCTAGTGGTCACCACTAGATGGCGATGTATGAAAGTTTACTTCAGGCTTGTTTAAAGATAAAAGTAATGCCTGGTCTCCAAAGTCAGATGCAGTGAAGCCATCTATCTATCTGGTCGATGCTAATCACAAAGCATATGCACTAATACACAGTCATGTACTCATAGACCATGCCCCCCACACTTGGCTCAGAAAACTTAACTTTATAAATCGTTCTGGTAAGCTATGAGTATTTGGTATCAGAAACTACAAGAAAATTTGAAGCAGGAAAAAGAGCGGAAGGGTACCCATAATAAAATGCACATTGTCAAATTAGCACCTAATTTGATCCCCGAGAACAATAATTCTTCAAATTTGTGTATATTCTACTAGTCCAAGACAAATTTATATACTTTATCACTTTAGATCTTTATAACACAGGAGAGGTTTCCCAATCAAATAAATATTCTCATTTCACATGTTGAAGAATGACTCCATGTTTCTGACGCTTGCAAAGTCTCAAAGTTAGTAAGCACAAACAGTGGATCTCAGATGCAAATATTAGATCTCTAAGGTTGCGTGTGTGCTTATCGTGGTGCTAGGAATTAAGGAAGGAAAGGTTTTTTTTTTTTTTTTTTTTTTGTCTGTTTGCTTTTTGTTTTAGTCAGAAAGCTCTGCTTCTGAATCCACTTGGTAAAGGAAAAAATTCTGCACATTTACTACTAGAACTGAATATATATTTTTTACTTAATACAGATTTATTACACAAATTCCATATATGATAGCCACTGTACTAGATACTTGACATTGAGTGGTGAGTAAAACCAAGATAGCTGGACCCTCCAAAGCTCATAGTCTAATGTAGTGTGCAGATGCAATAAAATGCAAAAATAACTATATTATAAAAAATGTTAATGACATTAAATGAAAGAAGGACAATGAGCAAATAACCAGCAAAACCCATAGGGACAGCTTCTTGAATTCAATATGAGATCTAAAATATGAGAATATTCAGCCAGGAAATCAAGTAACACTTGTAGCACAAGTGTTATCAAGTAGCACAAGAAATGATGAGGATGAGGGTGTTGAGGGTGGAAAGTTCCCTGAAAGCTCTAGGAAGTACAAAGAAATCAAGTGTAGGAGATGATGAATGATTGGTCATGGATGCTAATATGGAGAGATGAAAATGAAGCTACAGACAGGAACCACAGGAAAATATTTGGATTTTATTCCAAGCTGAAATATGTGTGTGTGTGTGTGTGTGTGTGTGTGTATATATATATATATATATATATATATATATATATTTGAAGAATTGCTAGACTTAACAACTCTGAAGCATAGAGGACTTGCTATGATCCCATCTATATTTTTAAAATTCACCCTAGCAACTGTAGGAAAAGAATAAGAGGGGCTGAGGTGGCGAGGAAGAGACCACTGGTGGCACTATTATAGAAGTGCAAGGCTGAGGGTGGAGGTGAACAAGCTTTGGAGGGATGACTGAAAGGTCGAGGTGATGGATTATGGATGAGGTGGGGTGTAAGGAAAGTGACCACAGCCCTAGGTTTCTGGCTTGGCCCAGTGACTGACTGGTGGGCTGTGCCACCCCTGAGGTTCAGGGGACTTGAGGAGTGTAGACAACAGATTCAGGAGAGAAATCAGCAGTTCACTTAGCAATTTTGAGATTCCTTTTAGAAGATTCCAGTTCAAAAGTAACTGTATATGTCTAAATTCTGAAATGGAATTTCAATCTGTAGTTATGAATTGGAAGTCACCAATGTTACAATTTCATTTAAAGTCAGTAAATAAATAAAATCTTCCAGAACATTAGAGAGTAGCAAAAATACCCAGGAGTCAGCCTGAGGAACTGCAATACCTAGTGTCTTTCCACTCTGTCACATTGCTTTCCTATAAAAGTTTACAAAGTAAGTGCAGATAGTTACAAGAGCCAGATTCACTCATATTTAATAATAATAAAAAATGTTTCTGAAAGATTGTCACTGCTTTCCTAATTATATCCCATGTTTCATCTCAGAGCCACCAGCATTATATGCTCCAGGAAGGTGATGATCTAGTAGAGAGGGGAAAATAAAGCATCTCAGAGAGACAGAAACCAAAGTGCCCATGTAGGCTTTCCCCTTTGTGATTTGAACTCCCTCCCGCCTGTTTCTCCTTATGAGGACTTGGCATCTCATGATCTTTAACATCAGAATTTAAGCAGGAAATGACTTGACATTTCGATGCTACTATGACACTTCCATTTCTAAAGGAGCTTCATGATGGTTTAGATTCCACTTAACTAGCATAAAAAGGGAAACTACCCTAACATAATTATAGGGGACACAGAGTCTATCCCTAGGTGACTATAATAGTTAAGGAAATGCAGAATAGAGATACCCATCATTGCTAAACTTACAATGGAAGAGAGGTAGAATACCACTCAGTCCCAGAACATTCTCCTAATTCCACCTCGAAAACACAGTACAAACCAGGAAAAATGCAGAAGATGCTTGGAAATTGTGTAGAAGATCATTGAAGAAAAAAAATAAAATCCAAAACCAATCTCTAGGTCTATTGCATTATCAGAGGTTGAATAAAAACAAAATACATCGTATTCAAATGAGGCAAATATCTTAATTTAATTGTATTTAACATTTAGGTATCAAAATCAGTACACTAATTTAGGCTTCAGCTAAAAATAATGTAGAAGAAAGCTGAAAGATAGTATAATGCAGTGAATCATATAGCACAACATAATCCATCAAAACCACAGAGCCTATAATTTTCTGGCTTTATTTAAGATTGAAAAATGACTTCAGAGTATGTTCTCATAAGGATAAGTGATGAGAAATCTAAGTTGGGAGAAAACCACTTGATACTAGCTTTGTATGGTAATGTGCAAATCCAACAGCCACAATTAATAATAGAGACGTAAATTGCCCTGGGATCTACAGTTAACAGAAGACAGGTCCACCTGTCAATATGGAGCTTCGGAACATTACTTAGAGAAAGTTAGGGCAATTAAGCTGACCATGATCCACTGAATTTCTGAGAACAGATGAATATTATAAAATAATGTAGGTCGAATATTGACTTGCAATGTTATTTAGAGTTCTGACACAACATATTTTAAATTAAATATTATTCAGCCATAACTTTGAAATCAATGAATACATCTGAATGTGCAGTTTTCACAGACAAAATAAATGGAAAGGAGTCTGACTGAATGTATATTTACATTTTGTTGTTAATATCATTTTAAAAGGCAGTTAGCCCTGTTTAGAAATCACAGACACTTTAAAGTAATAAGATTCAATTCAAAATAAAACATCATCTTTTGGACACAGTCTGTAATGTGAATGTACTTAATAGCAGATACCCATAGTGACTAATCTTAAATTTCCTACACATTGACTAAAGAAGTAAAATATCATTGCCAATGCAAATAAAATACTATTGGCATTACCAATAAAATTCTTCTAAATGTTCTGTACAACTTAGTTCATGAATCTTCTCTCAGATGTTTCATTAGATCTCTACTTCTGTTATTTATATATTAATATTTTTTCTTTTAAATCACATGAATAGTTATTTGTGATAATATCAGTTAGCTTGACAATACCATTGTGGTGTTTTTGTGTTTCTTCCAGGGAGTTTCTTCTGTTAATTGATAAGGTTCTTATGAAAATATTGAAGACCATGACTCTAAAAAAATCATGACTATACTAAGAAGTATGATCACATCCATTCTTACATCTTTTATCAGTAATGTTTAGGTCAAATTTACTGTTAGGTTTTACCCAGCCATTTGTTGGAAATGGTCCAAAGGTAATTAATACTGTGATTTCACATAAATGATGCTTAATCTTTTACATCACCTACTTCTACTTCATTTCAAACATGGTAGGAGAATTGACCTATTGTTTGATTATTTTAAATGTAGAATTAAGCCAAACACACAAGTGAACTCTAAACTAATATCCTAAGTAAAAATCCTCAGAAGCACAAATTAATTTCAAATTCACTCAAATCCTTTATTTTCAAAGTATCATGAAATATTTTACTGTTTTAGTTTAAATCATATGTGAAGTAAAACTTAAATATAATGTCAACTATGTATTTCTTTATGTTTTTGAAAGATATGATAAGATATAAATTTATAGAAATATAATAATAAAAATAACAAATTTATAAATTCAACATTTTTGAAAAGGTGGGATTAATTTTAAGATTTAGTAAACAAATATAGAACTTGAATACACAAGCAATATTATTTAACCTTTAATGCCTGTGTCTTTCTCCCCCAGCCTATTAACTTTTATTTAAGTAGTTAAATTAAGTTCAACATATTTGACCAATAGTAATTACAGCACAAGTAAAGACACTATCTGAAACATAGAGTAACTCTAAAGATACTTGCTTCTTCCAGATAGTTAATAGGTGATCCAATGGATCAACTCAGCTCTTGTGTTTGCCCAGATACTAGAAAAGTCTGCTGATAAGTAGTGTCAGTACTGTATGGATACAGACTGCCACCATTTAATGAATCAATTAGCAAAATAACTGAAGGCACTTCTTTTTGTAAAGATAGAGATAAATTTGTCTACATGGCTACAGTTGAGTACAATAAATTCTTACTCCAAAGACATTTCTTCTGCCTCAGGATATTAGTTAAATCTGAAGTAGAGATTTCTGACTTAATACTTTGAATTAGCTCCTGTAAAATCTAGCTGTTAATTGTTCAAATAATTTAAAGAATCTAATTTTTACTTTTATTTTTTGGGACTGGGTTGAACGCAGTGTCTTGGGCACTCTACCACTGCGGTGTGTCCCCAGTCCTTCTTCTTACTTTTAATTTGAAAAGTGATGATGTATTCCATCCCAAGTCATCAGTTCTCTAGACACTGAGTACGTGACAGACATCTGCACTGTCCTCTGTGCTCCTGTGTGAATGAATTTACCTTATTAATTACAGAATATGACATCATGGACCTACATATGCTCAACAATTTGAATTTCTGAAGAAAACCTTTGAAAAGAATAAGTAACAGTCTAAGGAGAATGTTTAAGCTCCTAAAAGGAACAAAGTTTTCATGTCTTTAAAAGCATCTATTTTCAAACCATTAACTATCATGCTGCATATAATACTAGTTAGTTCACTTCAGCATGTCCTCTACAATGAATGGTAAGCTGCGTTTCACTGCACAATACCAACCAAAATTCTAGAATAGTTTGCATGATATTCCCTGACAATAAACTTTTGGAAAAAATAAATTGATGTGTTTGTTGTCACTGAATTGTAATATCAAATATCATATTTCTTATGACATTATCATTTAATTTGTTTTAGGGAGAAGTCATGTTACCAACAAAAGCAGTAATTTAGAGAGAAGTGTGTAAGTGAAAAATATTTTTACAACCCAGAGACATTAATTTGATGGTTGCTTTATGATATATCAATATTTGAATTGAGGACAAAACTATCTGGGAAAAGAAGGAAGGGGCAAATAAAGATCTGAATAACATGGCTCATGGCCTTTTAAGAGAATAAATGATTAATGTTTAGATTCAATTTGCCTGCATTCCTAGAATATAAAACCCTTCAATAAGATAAGATGTGCTAATACCGAAAAGGCCCTCCATGAGTATAAGGGACAGGATGAGTTCTCGGGCAGAGAAAAAGGAACCATGCCAGAAAACAACCAAAGCCCAAGATTTCTGCAGAGAGGTGGGGAGCAGGAGCCACAGATGATCATAAATCACAAGCACGAGAGGAAATTTAACCAAATTTTAAAAAGGACATTGTACTTTCCTCAAAGCATGAGTTTGAGCTAATCTTATCTAGGCCAAGACACAGAGAACAGCATTTAGGATTCATGTATATATGGCCAGTGCATCAATATCAAAACACATTCAAATAGAAGAGAAAGGAAATAAATAGTCTCATTTGAGTTTTCCTTTGGTGACACCACAGGAGGCATTACAGATATTTTTTCTTCTATCTGCTAAGCTGTTAAAGAATATGATCCTGGGAAACAGACCTGAGAGAATTGCCTTCTCTTTTGGTACAAAAAAAAAAAAAAAAAAAAAGCTAAAGTTCTATTTTTTAAAAAATCTCACACCAGGTGAAATCAGTGTTGAATATCAAAACAGGTTTTCAGCTTTGGCAATCTAAATTATTCTGTTTTATGTTGTCAACAAAGATGATGTACTCACATTAAATGAAAATACAGTCATCATTTTGCTCTATCTGAGGGATTTATTATTGAAGATGAAGATAACCATATCATAATGAAGATAATTGGATAATATTCAATTTAAAAATAAATTTCAATATTATTTCCAATGTTGTGTTTTATTTAATTTTCTGGCACTGGGATGTTACTAAGAGTTCTTTAAAACATTTATATTGGTAACATATTTTGCTTTTGATATCTTATTGTCTTTATTAATATGGGGGTTAAAAACTAAAAGTTTCTGACAAATGTAATCTCATCTTTTCAACTTATACTTGTAAATTGCATACATTGGGTAATTTTTATTCATAGAAGTATGACTTTAAACTATATAGTTAGTACAGAAGCATTTGTTGTACACCAAGTTGGCTATATAAAAAAATTTGGAAGCACATCTCGTCTGAAGACACTTACACTTTAATCAAAGACACAAAACTCCAAAATAAAATAAAATATGTTGGTATGTACTAAATAAGGCTACATATGTTGTCATTGAGGGGATATAGAGACTGATGTAAAAAAAAAAAGAAGAAGAAGAATTCTAGAATAAATAGAAAGATCTAAGTCATAGAAACCATTGCCAAAGGTTTCATCTCAACCTTAAAGTAAATTCTCATATAATAGCACATGAAAGGCTGAAAGGAGTAGGTTTCTTAGAGTTGTTGGAAAACTTAAATCCCTACTGAAAACAATTCCACTAGAAGGACTTCTGTCACCTAGACCCTAGTGGTTGGACTTCAACCTATGACATTTGAGAATTAAACCTTTTTTTTGTTCTTCAAAATTGAGATACTTAAAGATAAGAACATACCTTAATTGCTTCAGAGCCTTACCACAAAAGATGGTTGAAATATTTCTTAGAGCTTTGTATCCAAGTGTGATACATGCCCAGGTCAAAATAGTACTTTCAAAAAAGAATTTTTGTAAGTGTGTCCTTTCCCTATTTCACCACTCTGGGTCTGGAATAGTGATTCCAGTCATCAGATGGCATGCTCCCAGTTCAGATGCTTGCTGTTCAACAATTCCTGGGATTTATTGTGACCATCCTCTTCCTTCCCTGTTCCTTTTCTCATCATGTTACCTACCCCTTCAATAAAGTTGGGTATATATTATAATTAGTAAAGAAACAGTGATTTATGATTCGGAAGTTTTGACTTTTTCCTCCTTGGACAATGGATCCTATCCCTTCACCACTGAGCTGACCAATCTACATGTACCTTGGTGCTCTTCTCAAATATCAGCTTCCTAAGGTAGCCTTATTTTCATTGAGGATCCTTATTTCTCATGCTTAGCTTTTCTTCATAAATGTGCTCATAGCAAAGGCTTTAAGTGCTTCATCTTTTTCAAATTATTTCAAACTATTCTTTATTTTGTTTAATGGAGTCATCAGAATAATGCTTATAAGAGAATTTTGTAATGGTTAAGAATATTGGTTTTAGGACTAGAATGCCTGCATCTAAATCCCAACTCTGCTAACTGAATTAATAGTTCTGTGCCCATGAGCAGGGCACTTAATATTCCTGTGCATCAGTGTCTTTCTCTGTAAAATGGGGATTATGGTAGCACCTACTTAGTAGTTTTGTGGTGAGGAAGAAATAAGTAATTATAGCATTTCCTGACACATAGTAACTTTCAGTAGGTTAATATGTTTTTTTGTTTTGTTTTCATGGATATGGTATGAAGTTTTCTATTTTTTGAACCAATTTTTTCTGTAATAATCATTTGTCTTTTACCATTCCTTTTTATGGCTGCCACATAGATCTTTTTTTTCCACTTGCTATGATAAAAATCTTAGATCCCATTAGCAAAAAGGATCCTTTGCTATTTAGTTTCCAGATTCAAAATAAGTCTCAAGTGCCTCTCTACTTCCTGTACTTACTATGGTATCTTAGATTGTTATTTCTTTTCTTCATGCCCAAAGTCTTGGGGATACACCTGAAACTCTAGATGAGTCCAAAGAACAGAAACTCTCCAGTGTAATTGTATACAACCATAACAGCCTGAGAATTAGGAATTTCACTTATACCTCTCCCTCCCTTACCACTGTCTCCAGAACCATAAAATAACAGTTGACAAGGCCCTGATTTATTTGAAAATTTAGAAGCTCTCATTAACCAATAGATGTTTAAATATTATTTTTTAAATATTATTTTAGTTGTTTATAGACCTTTATTTTATTTATTTATATGCAGTGCTGAGAATTGAACTCATTGCCTCACACAAGCCAGGCAAGTATGCTACCACTGAGCCCCAGCCCCAGCCCAAGATGTTTAAATATTCTTAGAAAACCATTTCAAACTAAAAGCATACCCACTCATGAATAAGCTACTAGGAGATGTCCTCTGCTCCTTTCTCTTGCTCTTTAACATTTTGATAAACTATTATGGACCATGGAAATATATGTATCTTTACAATGGTCTGTAAAGACCTGGTCTTACCACATAATCCAGTTTCAGGTATTTTATTAATATAACCAATACTAATAATATACTAATAAAATACTATAACCAATAATTATTAGCACGTATGCTCATACCAATGATGTTTTGGCCTTGCCCAGAAACCTTAGACATTACCACGTATATTGAGCTTAATTAAGGTTATTTAACCTGCAACATTCCATAGCCAGTAAGATTACTTGATTGATTAATTTAACAAGGGTCCATATTCCAGTAAAGTAAGTTTAATTTTGGAAATGGAGATAACCCCAAGGAACCTCCTAAAACCCAGCAACAGTGTTTATTACCCAACATTTACCAACCCCAATCTTGCACTCATCCTCTTTGTCAAGAAAAATGGAGAATTTAATGTTTGCAACACATACCAGATGTTGAACAAGATTACCATCTGAAATCAATACTCCCTCCTTCAGTTTTCTCGAACTGCTTGATCAACTTGAGTCAGCCGTGATTTGTATCAACTGAAACTCCAGGACAGGGTTAGAGGGTGATGGAGAGAGGAGGGCAAGTGTCATATCTCCCAGTCAATATCACAAAGAAAACATTTAAAAAGGCATTCATGAAAGACTGTGTTTTCAGATCCTCATGATAATATTGAATATTTGAAAGTGCCATTTAGTCTAATACCATAAGATATTATCTTTGTTTAACATAACTTTAAATTGATTTCTAAGATCTAATTAAGCATTTTAGAAGTGTGTATTTGATTGGGGGTTAACATGTTTATATTAGTCTAAAAACCACATCCTCCTGAGCATTGTAAATAATTGAGGAAAGGAGTATAATCCAAAGTTGGTTGCCCCTCCACCATGGCGATGATGACTTAAGTGCACTGAAGACCTGATGTGGTAGTCTTGAGATACTTGCAAGAAAATAAAGTGAAGAGTCATATTGTCTCATGCTGGTTATTATTAAACTTGGGCTAGACATTTAAAAATATATATTGACATCAATTAAAGCTAAAAGTACTTCAAAACATACAATCAAAATAAATTGGGGTTGTGGCTCAGTGGTAGAGCTCTTGCCTAGCACACGCAAAGAACTGGGTTCAATCCTCAGCACTACATAAAAATAAATTAAAAAAAGGTGTTGTGTCCAACTATAACTAAAAAATAAATATTTAAAAAACGAAAAAGATGAATTTTAGAGCAAAAGATGTGCTGAGGGGAAAAACACTTCAATGTTTAATAGAAAAGGTGACAATTCTTAAATAAAAGATGAATATTCTTAATCTATAAATCGATCTTAAAAGTCAATGAGAGAAAAATACAATAAAAAGTGGGTCAATAGACAATATGTCATAGAGAAGAATGCAGCAGTTGAAAAGGATAGATATGAAAAACTTCAACTTTGATGTTGAAAAATCAGTCTCAATCAAATCATAACATACAGTTGAAGAATAATGATAGGGCTGGAGTTGTCACTCAGTGGTAGAGTGCTCGCCTGGCATGCATGAGGCACTGGGTTATATCCTCAGCACCATGTAAAAATGAAATAAAAATATTGTGTGTCCACCTACAATATATAAATATATATATATATATATATATATATATATATATATATATATATATATATATATATATATATATATTTTAAAGAATAATGATAGTCTCTCTCTACATAGAAAGAAGTATTTTGTTCAGTACATACTAGTGAACATATAAGATAATTTTTCTTAGGTGTATGGGAGTCAGTAAATATCAACAACTTTAGAAATGTGTATATCTTTGACACATGAATTCTGTTACCAGGATTTTTTTTTCAAAATAAGTAATCAAGCACATTTCAAGGTTATAGGTAAAATGGTCATTATTTGAAATAGAGACATATACAAAAGCTCCACAATTGGTAAATATGTGTGTGCATACATGCATATAAATATGTTGACATTAATGTAATAAAAGCACTGTGTGCTTCATAGGTAGAGTATATTTGACAACAGAGGGAAGAAGTAATCATATATTAAGTGATGAACAGGGCATTAAATATGTGATACATTGATCTTGAAACTGATCTGATGATGACTGTATTGATGATGGTATTGCAAGTAACTTATTTTATTTTTTGACTCTTATGAATATTCCATTCTTCCTAGAATTGACATGCAATGATTTAAGTCATGAAATAACTATTTTTTTTAGCAAAGGGCTCTCACAAAACCCAATATTGAATATATTAGCCTCGATCACTTTGGTTATTTATTAGAATCACCAGAAGAACATTTAAAAAAATATTCTGAGACCCATTCTAATCCCCTGAATCAAAATTTGGTTATTTTTGTTGGTGGCGGTGGTAATATTTTTCACATGGTTCTCAAGTGATTCCTAAGTAGGCAGGCAAGTATCAGTTAATGAACTGGTATTCGTATACAATCAACCTCTAGGAAAATTCTGGTAAGTCTTTAGGATATTTTGAGAATCCAGTGAATTAATGTGAATGATCAAAGAATGATAGATGGCTAATCCATTATGGACCTATTTCCATTAAGATGGCTTCTTAGAGGTTTTACTTCTTTTCAGAAGGAGCAGGTTAGTAGAAGCAGTAGTACCCCTAGCACTTCTTCATTTCTTTCTTGAGGTAACAAACCTCATCTCCCTGATTACACACCAGTGTGGGAAAGCTATAGTCTCCCATCTCCCTAATGCTCCAAGAAGTAGTCCAGGATTTGCTCAATCAGTCATTACCAAGGGTTTTCCAAGCATGGTGAGCAAACTGTAAACAAAGCCTGCTCTATCCAGTTTTCTTGCCTAAACAATAGCACCAAAGGAGCATGTGATCAGAGTAAAAATTTTCATACCTTTTGTTTTAGTCAGCTTTTTCCGCTGCTGTGCAACTAAAGGACCTGACCAGAACAACCATAAAGGAGGAAAGGTTTATTTAGGGCCTCATCATTTTGGAGGTCTCAGTCCATAAATGGCTGGCTCCCTTCCTCAGGGCTCAAAGTGAGGCAGAAGAACATCATGGCAGAAGAGTATGACAGAGGGGGCTGGGGGTGTGGCTCAGTGGTAGAAGGCTTGCCTAGCATGTGTGAAGCACTGGGTTCCACCCTCAGCGCCACATAAAAATAAATAAATAGAATAAAAAGTTATATAAAAAAGAGTATGGCAGAGGGCTGTGGCTCACATGATGATCAGAAAACAGAGAAAGAGAGAGACAAATATATACCCCAAAGCCATGCCCCAATTCCCACCTCCTCTAGCCACACCCTACCACTTCAGTTACCACTCAGTTAATCCCTGCCAGGGGATGAATTCACTGACTGGGTTAAGACTCTCAGAGCCCAATTATTTCTCCTCTGAACCTCTTGCATTGTCTTACATATGAATTTGGGGAGACACCTCACATCCAAACTATAACACCTTTCATTTAATCCATCCATAGGTCCCGTTGGTTTTCTTTTGCAATGCATTCTAAAGCTGAGCCACTTCTGACTTCCAATTTACCACTCTGGTTTTGGGCAATCCCTGCCATTTAGTGCCTAATTGTTCTTCATCCCCATTCATGTCTAGCTGAAAGTCATTGTCCAAAGAGCCAATCATATTTTTTAAATGTAAATCAAATTATGTAATTCCTTAGCTCGAAATTCTCCAACGAAATCACATTACATTTAAAATAGCACCCATACTTCTGTGTCCTGAAAATCCCCTATTTGGTTTACCCCTGGGTTCCTTCTCCAAATTCACTCATCATTTCCCCCCTTACTTGCTTGGCTCCAGCTTCTTTTCTGTTCCTTAACCATGGCAAGTTTTCTTTGCTTTTGTATTTATTCTTTCTTTATTTTTTTTAGTTGTAGATGGACACAATACCTTTATTTGATTTATTTATTTTTATGTGGTGCTGAGGATTGAACCCAGCGTCTCACACATGCTAGGCAAGCACTCTACTGCTGAGCCACAACCCCAGTCTATATTTGCTCTTTCTTTTGCCAGGACTGCTCACCACCCAGGTATCCAAATTACTTTCCCTTATTTCTTTCAAGTTTCAGCTCAAATATCACCTCCGTAGAGGTGGTAACTTGCTTGACTTATCCTTTAAAGCAATTTCTCCCTCCTACACTGCCATCTGTCTGGCTTGTCCCTACATTTTGGTTCACAGCCCTTGGTACTGCCTGATACATCAGTTACATGTCATTGTTTGGCTCCTTTAAAGTGGAAGCTCCACAATGGCTGGAGCTTCTCTGTGTTATTTACTGGGATTATGCCCTGTACCTGTACAAAACTGTAGGTAGGCCCTAGATCACCACTCTCAGGCTGGAGAAAGACAGGCTGAAGCCATCAAGCAGAGGTACAAATAGAAAGTGGTAGTCTATTCCCAGAATTTTCACAACTAGCTCTTTTTCATCCCTTGGTCAGGTGATTTCAAAACAGTCCTCTTCTCTTTGGTTAGTTTGAATCTGATTTCCATCACTTGAAACTAAAAGATCCTGAAAGATTCCTAATACCCAATGAAGATCGAGTCTTGGGATCTCAGGAATTTTGAGGGAAGAACCATGAAATACCATGACTTGTGCTTAAATCACTGGAATGGAAAACTCTACCCCACATGGATGTTTCATCTCTCAGATTAACCTTTGGAAACACCTGGACCACCATTATTTTCAAAATAATCAAAACCCTTTCCCCCCCTGTTGAGCATTTTGTTCTGTGTGTGATTGCATATTCCCTTCATCAGCTTCCTGGACAGCGCAGCCTCAGCTGCATCATCACCCTTCTTGACCCTTCCTCTACCCTTCCAGATTTCCAGATCATGTCAGAGTCGTGAAGGAAATTCTTATATTTAAAATTGATTTTACCCACTCCCTGTTTTACACACTAACCAAATAATGCATGGACCATAGTCTAGACTAACACCTTTATATTTAATCATCAAGCAGACTAATTTTCCACTTTTCCCCACACTTGAATTTGTCTATATAAGTGTTCACATGAAGCTGCCACTTAAACCTAACTTTCAGGCAACGATGATAACTTCACACAATTCCACAGCACTTGAGCACTCTGAAACTACCCCTTTAAGGACATAAGGCAGGGTGAACCAGCAGGGAGCTGTGTTGGGGCCAGGACAGGAGACCAGCTGGCAGAATTCTTCCCCAAGTCTAGGGGCAGGCACAGATTGTACGGCAGAACTATTATTGACATTTTAGGTTGAATATTCAAGTACAGGAGCTTTCCTCTGCAATGTGTGATGTTTAGTTGTCTCAACCCACTAAATAGTAGCACTATCCCAGTAGGACAACTAAAAAAATTTCCAGAGTTTGACAGTTGCCTCTGGAATTGTGTTGAAAGAAGCCCTCCCAAGAAAAGAATAGATTGGCCTCAGAGTAAGAAATTCTCCCTCCTGCTCTCTCATCCCACTTCCTCATACCCAATTCTGTCTGGCTTTGTTAACTTCTTTCTTGAGAAGCTTGAAGATCTTATCTTGCATTTTTCTCTCTAGGCTCATAGCATCTTCTCCTTATTGCATCAGGAACTTCCTAAGTCTTGGATGAAGACTTTTATCACAGAGTTTCAAATAAAGTCTTTCCTCATTAAATCTGAATTTTTTAAAATTTTTATTTGATGATGGAATTATCGGAGAAAATGACTGACTGAATGAATGAGCATGAGCCATTGTCACAGCAGCCGGTTTCCTTTGTGACTTTATTGTGTTGCTGCAATAAGAATGCTATTGCTAAACAGTCAGTGTGGGCTGATTAGGACCCTGTTTCTTCGGCCTGCTGCAATCCACTTCCCTGTCAGCCATCACTATAAGCTTGTTCTGTCAATATTGCTGAGTAGTTTTGACCACTACTTTTATTTTTGCTTAAATTTCACCTTTGTTGTTACTCAGTCTAGATCTTAGTTCTTGGCTTAGTTTCCAAGAAAAACCTGACAATCTTTCTTCTATTAAAATTAAGAAGGTGAGTTAATTTGAAAAGGCCTAACAGATACTAATGCAAAAAGTTAGGGAAAGACCTTTCTTGATGCAAAGAGTTATATATGAAATCTTAGAAGCAGGAATTGGAAATTCATGTCTCAAAGACATGAATAAATAAAATTAGCTACATTTTAGTGTAAATTGGCAGGATAATGAGAGAAGGTTGGGGATTTGGGTGTTATCCTTGCTTAACAGGCAGACGTGATTGAACTTGATACAAAACACCTGCTTGATCATGGTGATGATGTTACAAACCTGTTTAGGACATTAGATTTGGTGGAGGTAGGAAGATCTTGGAAAGCAGATGGAAAAATATAAAATAATCCAGATCTCAGACTGAGGAAACAATGCTTCCTCAGGTGATCAGTATTCTGATTTACAGGAATGCTGTTAAAAAAAAAAGAATCATTTTAGAAATTAGTATTGACTGGAGGAAGATCATGAGCGCTGCTTTTTATGTGTGAAATTTCAGATATTGGCAAAATGTACAAACAATACTATCTTACAGTGAATGAAAAAGTGTTGGGACTGTAATTTGGGGGACATTTGGGTTTTGTCATTCAAAAATCTTTGAAGGAGTTCTGGAAATCTTGAAAAGAAATTCTGGAGCACAGGGAACTCTTGCAGTACAAATGTATTTTCCACTTTTGAGTAAAAACTGTAATATTTTGTCACTTTTACAAAATACATTAATTGAATTCTCCACTGATTTTACAACTTTATTTTAATTATAGGTTGCAAGCTGGCATATTTAAAATTTTCAATGTTTTGAACACTTAGAACAATAATCATTTAAGAACATTTTAGTACAGTTTGAACTTAATCATTCATTGGTTGAAGATATTGTGTTGAAAAGAAATGAGCATGTAATGAGAATTCTATATTGGCACCC
Source organism: Callospermophilus lateralis (assembly GCF_048772815.1). Classification (NCBI taxonomy): domain Eukaryota; kingdom Metazoa; phylum Chordata; class Mammalia; order Rodentia; family Sciuridae; genus Callospermophilus; species Callospermophilus lateralis. The sequence continues at coordinate 22,231,595 of NC_135313.1, read as the reverse complement.
TGCACAGACACAGGGTATATAAAAGTGTGATTAAGATAATGTTAAATTATAGGGTCATTTTTACAATCATTATTTTATAGATTAACAAATACAAACTTCCATCAGACATTAAAATCCATTATTTCAGATAAGGAACATTGATTTATAAAAGCCAAGTGGCAGATTTAACACAACCTCACATTTTAATAAAAGTGTTACAAAGTTTTAGTTATTAAAAATTCATAAAGGTTAACATTTTAGATATAAAAAGAGCAAGGCACCAATCGATTTAATGGGAGATAAAGGGTAAAGCATGCAATGCTTAGACTTTAAAAATCCAATTATTCCTATTACTCTGCATACATTAGCCAGTCATATTTTAGTGCTATCCCATGCCTCACTTGTCTTGCTGCCTCTTATCAAACCTCCTGTTTGCATTTTAATTGACTTGAGGAAGAGCAAAGGGAAAAAGAAAAAGAAGTTGTAAAATTAAAGGAAAGGCTCTGCATATTTAAATGCACATAAGTGACCCTCTCTGACTAGGTTATGCCAATGCTTTAAATACCATGGTGCTCCAAAAGTTGATCCTCTATCTATCTGGCTAGTTTGAAATGATCACTTCCAAATCTAAATGTAGGAAGGTTGGTTATCTTACCACGCTTAAGAGTGCTTAATAAACACAGGAACTATGATGGACTTACTCGAATCAACTCCACTAGGCTATACATACTTCCTACATGCTAAAGGAACAGGCCACAATTTTGTTGGGTTATGTTTCACCACCATCTAATGTGTATAAACCTCCATATTTTCATTTGAAATTGAGATTGGTGAGAGCTATTTGATGAGAAAATCATGAGAATGTGAAGGCAGAGGTAGTGTCTGCTGAGTGCCAGGTAGCTTAAATGAGGTGCATATGTGTGGGGGGACTTCTGAAGTGGTAATGAAACTGTTTCTATCAGAGCTTATCATTCCCACCTTTTCATTCCCCAAACCTCTTTCCACTCTTAAAAATTATTGAGAACCAGTAAGTCCTTTTGCCTATTTGGATTATGTCTTTTGATACTTACTATATTTTATATTAAAATATATATTAAGTTATTCAGAGTAAGTATAATAAGCTCTTGACATCCTAGCATAAACACTTTGAGAAAAATCTGTATTTTAAAAAATAAAGGTAAATGTTAGCATTGTTTCAGTTTTCAAATCTTCTCATATCTGTCTCTGTAGTCAATTTTTTGGTGATATGCTGTTTTGATGGAAAGAGGAAATCAGGCTTCACACTGATCAGAGTTTGGAACATGGAAGATCACAAGGTGCCCCTAAAAGGGTCTAGGGGACCCCCCAGAAGCCTTTGAGAACTGCCATCATACTTTGAGAACTGCCATTCTGGGGAGTAGAAGCAATGGAGAGCAGAGCAGACTCCTAAAACATTGGTGTTGTGTCAAATCTAGAGGAAATGTCAGGAAAATACTAGGAACTGAAGACCTACCCTTTTGCCTTCAGGCTATCTTTAACCTGGTTGTCTGTCTTTGTCCTGGTTAGCAACCCCACCTTGTTCCTGCCACTAAGATCAAAACTCCAACCTGCACTCTTGTGACAGAAGAAGCTGGGGAGAAAGGATTAGAGGTAGAACATGTCACATTCCTATCATGGAGATTTTAAGCTGCAGGGCGTTTGGGGTTGGAATGTCCTTTGATATGTCATTATGTACTATAGATCCTTGAGATAGAAAGACAGATCATTTGCAATTTCACAAGTGACCATGAAGATGAATGTGTCTAATCATTTGTAACTTTGTTGAGTCATGAGTTTAGAACAGGCTGCCAGCCTCCTGTGTAACCTGTCATTGGCAGGGGTTTAGCTGATCCCAAGTGAAGGGAAAGCAAGGAACGAGAGATGGGTGAGAAATGAAAGACGGGGAGACCAGGCAGAGATACACAGGAGCGTTTATTTGTCAGAGCTGACAAATAAAGGCCATTTCTCTATAGACAGAGAGAGGGGCAAAACAGCCTTGGGTTCAGGAATCAGAGCCAGGGAGGTCCGAATGTGGGTGGTTAGGGGTGTGGTTGGCTTGAGGGAGTTGTGAGCCTTTCTCAGAAAGGCCCTTGGGCAGGAAAGGGAAACTTTTTCCTTACTAGCAGTTGTCACTTAAGATGGCCCTCCAGATGCTAAGCAAGGGCCTTACACAAAGCACCTCTAATCCTTTGTAATTTACCAGTGGCCACTCTTCTTGTGTGAGCTGCTACTAGAATAATTAAAATCATTGTTGGAAGTCTTGAGACTTGGATAGTATTATTGTTTGGTGAGAAATGGCCTGGGGAAATTAAAAATCCAACTATCAGTCTTGGTAATAGAAATAAGAAAAAGTAAAGCTATAGTGCTTGTCAAAAATTAACGGTTTTATTTTTGTCTAATACTTATGAAACAATTAAGGATCCAAAGATATCACTTAAATTTAAGCTTTACTGCATTTTATGAGGATAATTAGATATAATTGTGATATTCACAAATTTGGGCATTTGGAAATGTCAAGAGTCTCCTATATTAAGTCAATATTTAAATTCAGCCTTAGAATAATCAGGGTTGTTTTTAATTCCCACCTTGTGTGGTTTTCAAATACAAGTTAGAAAGTATTGATTATTATTTACAATGGATAGTATTTATTAAAAACTTAATAAATTATAAAATAGGGATTAGTTTTGTGTGTGTAAAATATTGTCTATAACAAGATATACACAAAAGGCTGTATTTATTTAGAGGACTTAAGATAATTCCCTGGCATATATAAAGTGCTATATAAATATTCACTAATTTTATACTATTTTTACAAATATTAATAAAAATGAGAAAGGAAAATCAAAATAATTTATTGAGAACCTACTGTGTGCCAGCTTCTCTTAGACATCAGGGATAGAGTGCCTAGAATACAGCTGTTGTGTTTCTCAGCACACTCAATTTCATAAACGTCTCCAAATTCTTAGAAAAACTTCTTATTTTCCCTCTGTGTGTTTGCTGTAACATGAATTTTCTCACACTAAAATAAATTATTGAAATAATTTGCTGTATGTGGGAAGCTCCCAGATGTTTATTTTCCATCTGAAATGCTAAACCAACTATTTCTTTAGTTGCTGTTAATTGATAATGGAAGCTAGACAGCATAAACCTTATGAATAAGCTTAGGCATGAAGAAAGGCTGCATAGCAAAACGCATTGGCATGTTCACTCTCTTAATAATTGAATTGTTTTTCAATGTATTAATACTCCATTCTTTATGGTTTAATTAAGGACATTTTGCCCATATAGATGAAAAAACTAAGTACATCAAAATATTGATTTTAAGGGCTGGGGTTGTGGCTCAGTAGTAGCATGTTTGCATCGAATGCATGAGGCAGTGGGTTTGATTCTAACACCACACAAATAAATAAAATAAAGGTCCATAAAAAACTAAAAAATATTTTTAAATATTGATTTTAATAAAATACAAGATATAAAATAAAATGTATAAAAACAGAAGTCTAGAAATATGATTGCATGCCAATTTTAATATAAGTTTTATAATTGGTAATAGTTTAAATTGTATTGTATAAGAAAGCTAACACGTGTTTTGAAAGCCTGAATCCTTCAAGCAGATGGTCTTCTATCTGAGCTGCTAAGAACTTTTATCTAGAAAATCGGCTCTCCCTCCAAGCCTGCCCACAGCCATCTGAAAACCTGCTTGTCTTCAGGTTCTGGGTGTATGCAGTTACAGACATTGGAGATTACCAGGGACTGACTGCCTGAGGCATGGAAATACTTAAAATCTGGCAAATTTTAATTGCATTTAAGATTGTTACTTTTAAATCAATAAGATTCTGCACATTCTCAATAGGACCCTTTGTACGCACCAGTGTTATGGGATTTGTTAGAGTTGAATGTGTTCAAACTGGACTTCAGACTTGGGGAACCAAGACTTCTGTTTGGTTTCTTTCTCTAAGCTTCAGGTAGTGCCAGGGAAATAGGAAACTCTCAGGTGATTTTAGGGATCATGAATTAATCCACAAAGGGCTTTTTTACTTAAAAACATAATAAAATTAGCACAGTAAAAGATGTCTACAGTATGCAGTGTAGAACCCTCCTACTATGTGTTTATTTTCTGTGCTTTGCCTTCTTTATCTTATTGAGAAACCCTCCTACTTCATTTTCCCCATATTGCTGGAAAAGAATAAATACAGATGAACAACAAATATATGAAAAAATTTCAACACCTCTTAACAGTCAGGGAAATACAGATCAAAACTATATCAGGATTTCATCTTTCTCCAGTCAGGATGACAATTATCAAAAATACAAGTAATAATAAATACTAGTGGAGATGGGGAGAAAACAATACTCTCATGAACTGGTGGTGGTACTGCAAGTTAGTGTAAACAATCTGAAAAGCAACATGAAGATTCCTCAAAAGACTAGGACTGGAACCACCATATGACCCAGCTATCTCCTTGGTATTTCCCCAAAAGATCTAAAATCAGCAAACTATAATGATACAGCCACATCTATGTTGATATGAGTACAATTCACAATAGCCAAGTTATAGAACCAGCCCAGATGCCCATTAATGGACGAATGGATAAAGAAGATATGGTTTATGTACAAATGAAGTGTCATGAATTAATCCACAAAGGATTTTTTTTTTAACTTAAAAGCATAACAAAGCCATAAAGAAGAATGAAATTAAAGGTATTTGCTGATAAATAGATGGAAATAGATAACACTGTGCTAGTCTGAAAATAAGTCTGAAATAAGCCAGATTTGAAAGTCAACATTCAAATGTTTTCTCTTGTATGTGGAAACTAGACCAATCTGGGGTGGGAGCAGGTGGACAGGTGGTGGTGGGGAATCCTATGAAAATAAAAGAGAGATCTGTGGAATAGAGGAAGGGACTTGAGGGGGAAGCAGGAGGGAAAAGAAGAATGGTAGAAGGAAACTGACCAAACTATCCTGTCTTACATACATACGTGAATATACCTCAGTGAATTTCACCTTTATGTATCTCTATAATGCACTAATTAAAAATCTATAAATAAATAAAAGAAAATCCAGTAGAGGAATAGGAACAGGGCAAGGGAGGGGGGAAGGGGAAATACTTGGAACTGAACTGGAGCAAATTATATTCCGTGATTGTATAATAATGTGAGAATGAACCCCAGTAGTATGTATAAATATAATGCACTAAAATAAAATTTTGTATTTAATGAAACATTTGTATACAAAATGTTCAACATATCCAGCAATTAGAGAAATGTAAATTAAAACTACACTGACATTTCATCTCATGTCTTAAGAACATCTCCATCTCTCTGCATTAGTGGTGGAGTTTCTTCCCCGACTTGCTTTGGGTTGAATTTCTCCCCTAAAGGCCACGTGTTGGAAACCTAATCCCCAAGGCAACAGTTTTGGGGGTGGAGCTTGGTAAGAAGTGATTAGATCCTAAGGGCTTGGCCTTCATAAATAGATCAACATCATTACCACAGGAACGGTTAGTCATTCACAGAGTGGATTTATTATAAAGTCAAGTTTGGCCCCTTGTGCTCGTTCTTGCTCTCTCTCCCTCTTGCCCTTTGCCATGGGATGATGAGCAGGAAGGCCCTCCCCAGAGGCTAGGACCTTGATGTGGGACTTCTAAGCCTCAAAAAGTATGAGAAATAGATTTCTTTATAAAATACTCAGCCTACAGTATTTTGTTATAGAAATAGAAATAGACCAAAACCCACCTAATTTCTCAATTTTGAGATCCCATATTTCTTCATTTTGCTTTAGATATTTTCAGTTGGGCATCATGCGTATTCAGTGCATCCTGGATAAAATATTGTCTTTATTTTAGAATTCCCCTATTCAAAATATTCATCATTATGTTTCAGAAATATAAACCCATCAAAAAAATCCCACACAATGTTAGAGGTCCCACTGTGCATTATAAATATTGGTAAAGATTTGTATTTTCCTCTTTGAACTCTCTATATTAAAAGACATTTACTGCTGAATACTAAATATTTGTTTCTTTCTTTTTTAATTTAGTATTAATTGCATTCTTAGTAGTGTGCATATTTCTCATGACTTGGTTTGTTTTTGATAAGTGAAATATCATGATTTTTTTTAGAACATTAGTTTGATTACAAAATCAACCAATGTTATTTGAGAACTATATTAGAATTAGTAAAGTGCCAGTTGGAGAAAAATACATTAAAAGAACTAGCAAGTATCTAAATAATCACTTTAAATAAAGATGTTTATGCCTTATGACTTCCATTTTCATTGAAAAGTGTTAGTGAATGTGATATGATATACCATCAATCATAGCTAATAGCTGTGATTATCAATCAAGGCATTAATAGGTGCTGAAAATTATTTTCCTTCCTATTTTTAGCATAGTGGGTAAAATGACGAATTTTCAGTCAGAAATAATCTAGACAATCAACACAAAATCTTGTAATCCTTTTTAGTCAAATTGTAACCTGATATTTTTATCTTTGAATAAAAATTTTATTACCTAATATGTGAATCACAAGATCCAATCAGTGCTTTTTGTTTTAAATAGCATTTGTTATTGCATATATCATGACATAGTTGCTCAATATAAAGAATACTTGTTGCTATTAATGTAATTAAGAGCAACAGGCTAAGTAGTATCCATTTTTAGTCAAGTCCTGTGACTAATTCAGCTAATACATACATTTTCAAGAGATACACCCTAGGAATAACTATCCAAGGATTCTCTATTGTGCTGCACTTTAGAGTTACCTGAGACCTTCTGAATAATGCCCACTGGACATGCCTCATACAGATTAAAAGCAATCTTTGAAGGTGGAGCCTTGTGTTGCATTTTTTAAAAACTCCTCAGGTGATTTTAAAAAGCAAGCAAAGTGAAATAACCATTTCCTTGGATGAAATGGATGTTCAGAATTGCATTATTAAATTTTTAGTCATTTGTTGAGAGTTTCTTGACAAAAAAAAAGACATTTACTTAGTTTTGATGGATAATATCAAATGTTTTTTTCTTTCATTTTTAAATATGAAATATGTTACAGAAACCCTTGGTAATCACAAACATCTGCATCTTAAAAGATTTCCATTATTATGAACTATTTCTGATCATTTGGATCTTCCTGGGGGGATTTTATCTCGCTGGGAGGTAATCTATGTTTAGTCTTTACTCAAAAAACGAAAGCTCTTGAGAAAGGCTGAGAGAACACAGGTCATTAGTAAAGTGCTAAAATTGAAGTGTTCACTGAAGTATCCATTATAATAATAAATACTACATTATTATGAGATTTATTTTCTTAGAATAGTAATTTTCCCATGTAGGCTCTTGTGATATTTTATTGTAGCAAGCTCACTTTTAAATTTATTTCTAAATAATATGGTATATAAACAAAATCAAACTTGCAAGGAAAAAAACATAGAAAAGAGGGATATTCTTTAAAAAGACCCCATAAACTTAAGTCTAGCATTTTTGCTTCAGAACAATAAAATGCAATCTACTGGAATGGAATGTTTGATTAATTCAAGAGGTGATATTTAAAGCATAGAATAATTTAGATAATAGCATTTGAGATAACAAAATTAAATATTTCCTCTCATCAAGAATTTTCTACTATAATAAAATATCTACTTCCAATTATAATTTTTTTAAATATTTATTAGGTGTCATATTTATTCTAATACTGTACCAGTGTTATCAGTATGAGTAAGAGATATTTTCCACCTTTACATAGTGAACTGTGTAGTGGATGAGAGATACATGCATAAAAATTGAAATAAAGCATGGCAATCAGCAGAGGGCACATTTTGGATTTGAGGCATTGAGCAAGGCTACCCATAGGAAGAAACATTTCAAATGGGTTTCAAAGGATGAGGAGAGAAGTTTCCCATAGAGAGCAGAATGAATAAGGTAAATTAATAAAATAGTATTCTCCAGAAAGGCCTGCTGTTCAATACTATATATGTACTCTGGCTAGAACTTATAGTATAAGAGCAAAGACCATCTCTTCCTGTGGCTGCTATCTCAATGGAAAATTGTACAGAAACTGAATATTAAATTATCATTTGATATTTTGAATATCAAACTTTTCAAACTTGTACCCATTTACAGAATACAATTCTAGTTTCTTAAGGCTTCTGATTCTTTGACCACTTTGCTTGGCATTACACAAATCCATCTATCTACCCAGAGTCATATTTTTTCTTTCATGTTGATCACTTTACTAAATAATTAAAATGTTTTGCAATGACCTAATTTCTTAAAATTAAAACAGTGAATGTCCCATAAAGTTATATATTGATGCATATTTATTATTTCCTATTAAGAACAAATCATTATGATTGAGGTTTATGATTTTATCCTTTGGTACGAATACTATAATTTTGGCGACCATGTACCTAATACAAATTTATTTTATTATAAATACTCAAAACTATTTTGTGATTTTTCCCATCAACAAATAATATGTACTTCATCTGAAAAACCTGAGAGTTAAGTCAGCAGGAGAAGCTGCAAGCTAAGAGATTTCTGAAGAAAAGCTAGACAGATAATTATCCTGAAAACAGAGCTTAGTTTGTTTATTTCTTGGATATGAAGAATGGCTTTAGTCATAGGTTTACTGCAGAATCGTGGAAATTTTGACTTTTCAAGATATTTTTCTTGTTCAAAGAAACCAAATGAATATGACAAACAAACATTTATTCATTTATCAAACACCTAATATGGTGAGGCAGCATTCTAAGCAGAGCACATGCACCAATTGAATAGAGTGAAACCAACCCTGACCTCATGGAGCTTACATTCTAGTGAGGGTTGCCAGACGACATGGGGCAAAGTTCAATGATAAGAAAATAAACTAACAGATAAACTAAATATATATAAATGTATATATAAATATATCAGATGACAATGGATGAAGTTGAAACAAGAAGGGGTATGGATTACTGCCAGAAGGAAGAGTTTACTAATTTTTATGAAATCATTGGGGAAAGACTTATTAAGAAAGAAACATAATAAGCCATGTAGAGAGATGGGGTCAGCAAGAACAAAATTTAAATTTGAAGCATGTTCTGCTGTGTTCAAGGGGAAGGAAGGAAGCCCAACATATCCAGGAGACAAACAGCCAATAATAGGATGAGTAACAGGAAATGTGGACAAAATGGGGTGGTGCATGGGTTAAGAGATGGGGCCACATCTTATAGAGCCTTACAGATTATTTTCAGGAGCTTGTGTTTTTAATGTCAGTAAGGTGGGAATCCACTCTGTGTTCTCACATTTTAGAAGAACTGATCTAGCTGCTCCTTAGATTAGACGACAGGGAATGCGGATATATGGAGTCTATTGTGATGACCCACAGAAGTTGTATTAGAATTTGGCTGCAGGAAAGGCAGTGACATAGGGCTGCATTCTGAATATACATTGAAAACAAGAGAGGCATGCATATCAATATATTAAATATCAATGCATGAATTACAATTTACTTGTGTATTTAAATTCTCTTCATACATATGGGAAAATTTTATTGCTACCAAAAATATAACAATCACAAATGATTCCTCATATCTAGAACTGTTCACACATTATTTCATATACTTTTCATTAACTTCAAACATTAACAAGTAGAAAAGCAAAATAGTGTTTGTAATTTTTGTGCTTTCATATTTGTGATGGCCCATAAAACATTTATTTCATTTGTAATATAGTGTCTGATTTTTTAAAAAAGACTGTTAGAATAAAATATGGAGGTGTGTTTCATTTCATTCACTTCAGCTGGGTATGCTATCAAATTAAATTTACCAACTAAATGTCAATGTAGATAGATGCTCAGAAGCAATTACAAATGAGTTAATAATATAATATCTTATATTCTGGTTCAATACAGTTTAGAACTTGTACTATCCCCCCCCGCCAACCTTGGATAGACAGCCTTCTTGAATCCATGAGCCTGATTATTTGTGCTAAAAAGCCAACTGTGGGACTTCAGTTCTGAGCTGGAGATAGCATTTGTAAAGGATTTGATTTGCAAGTCACTGTGTATCACACCAATCCAAACATATTGCCTCCAACATGAGACATTTCTTCTTTAAAGTTCTACCGGTTCTCAGCTGGGCTTCTTTACTTGCCTGTAGGCTATTCACATAGTCTAATATAGTCTTAGATGGGTCACTCAGCCCTGCCCTGTGGTCTTTCATTCTATGACAGTTTAGCCTGGGATTCTTCTCACAATGATAGTGAAATTGAAGAGGGAAAGTCGGAGATGTACATGCATTTCTTTCAGCCTCTGCTTCTGTGAAGTTTGATAACATTCTATTGGCCAAATCAAGTCTCATGGCCACGCCCAGATTTAAGGAGTGTGGAATAAGGCTCTCATCGTTTAGTGGAAAGAACTTGAGAGTCAAATGTAAAGGGTGCACGAAACAGCATCAGCCACAAACAGAAAGCAGTTACAGCTACAGTTTTGAAGTGTCAGGTCTGAAAGACAAGCAACTTTGGTTAAGGCCTCACTCCAAATTTTGGTCCTTTGCTATTCAGCAAAATATGGTTGCTGTGTCAAGGAGAGCAGAGTAGTTCAAAAGTTATTTAAAGCACTCCCAAGAACTCCCCCAAACTTGATTTTGCTAAACACAATAACAATCACCTAAATTCATATTTCAGCACTTTGAAAAACCAGAGATACAAAGCATGAAATTCAATGATTGCTCAGATAGTATTTCAGTCTTTGGGAAAAGAAAAGGAGCTTTGTGGCTGGGACTGATTCCCTGGATCTTCAGATATGCTTGATTTTTTTTTCAAATTTCAATAATTTCAACCTTGAAAATTTCACTTTACATGCTCTGATTTCTTTTACTTTTGATCTTTTATTGATATAAGACAACAGATTAAGTTGCAATAAAGGATGGATAACAAAAACTCAAGGATAATTAAATGTTAAGAGCATCTCAAAGGTATAACAATGTGCCATTCCAAAGAAATAGTACAGAAGATGTAAATAGGTCTAATATAGTGGTTTTCACAAAGGTTTTTTAACATAAATTATTAATTATTGCTAATTGAGTAATAAAATTCATATAGACTTCATGCCTTAAACATCTAAATTTCTTCCTTCCTCCTGATAATTATTCCAACTAATTTGTGATCCAATAATAATGACTATGGAAGTTGTAAAGATTCTACATCTTATCCTGAATAATCATGATCAGAGTAATTTGCTGCCTCACTAATGTTAAAATTAATAGGAGTAGTTTCAACATTTTCTTCCAAATATACCTAAACTACATTTCGAACAAGAAAGCAATAAATAAATAAAAGCCAGGAATATTAAAAATGTATTTCACTATTCCAAAGAGCTACATATATCTTTCTTCCTATCATTCTTGCTTCACCCCTTTCCCAGTCAGTATTACAATATGTACTTACCCATCTGCCAAAAACAAACATGTCTGTTGGCACAGCCCCACTTTCTGTATATTATGCAGTTTCCTCTTCTTTCCTGGTTTACGCTAATACTGGCTGCACCTGCAGGTTCTCTATAGCACTTCTCTCCTTTCTACCACAAATGATAGCCATTTTGAAAATCCCAGCATCTCCTTGAATAGCCAGGCATTTGTGCTATTAAGAATTTTTTTTCTTATGGAGACTACCTTTATATGTATGTACATATACATAAGTGTACACACCTAAAGTCCTTAATTTTCCTACTTCACTATCTTCTCCCCCTGTAAACTCATCTTAGATTGCCACTGTCCTATCTGAACTAGGAGCTAAGAATAACAACTATTTTAGAGGTGGAAGTCTAGAAAATTCCTGCATTTAAGCACTTAGCCTGAAATGTCCCTTCTTTCTACATGCTTCTTGCTAAAATTCTCTTCTGTGACTGTTTGTAAATATAAAAGCTGCTTCTTGAGACAGATGGTTATTTACAGTGTTTTCTCTATTATGCAGGATAAATTATTAACAAGAAAATAATTGAATATTGAATATGCCCTGGCAAAGAAATAATCTTTCACGGAGTCTGTCGTGTAGTATGCTGTAAGCATGCATCCCAATTAGTAGATGGGGCTAAGTAGATTAATGTATCAAATTGTCTAAATTCATGATCCAAACTACTTTTTCTTAAGAACTTAGTCCCATCATTAATCAATTTTATTCGAGTTTGTTAACTTTCTTCAAATTTCAACTGTATTTTATGACCCATGGATTTCCATAATTCAATATGCATACCATTGAAATTCTTTCTCAATGCATGCTTCTTCACTTTTAAAAATTTGGATTGCATTATATCACAGCTTATCAAATAATTTGTCATGTTAATATAAGGTCTTGGTAGGAGATATTTCACCTCAATTTCCATAGATAATTTTTCAAACTACTAAAGATTGAGAAGAAAATGCATAGCTAGGAAAGCAGAATGACCAAGATATTTGAATATTTACAGGCAGGATTATAAGAACAAACAAAGCTACTTAACCATTTTATATTAGTAATGCACTCTTCAGTAGTTCTCAAAAGTGTGGTACCCACACGGGCCGCATCAGGAACACCTGGGAGCTAGTGAACAAACTCATAGTCAGTCCCTGCTCCTGAACTCCTAAATCAGTAACTTGGGGTATGGGGCCTGACCATCAGTGTTCTAAACTCAAAGTGCATCTGAGGCTTTCTAACATTGGACAACCACTGACCTATATTTTCTTTTCAAGAACTCTCACCATCAAAAGATCACTTAATCTGCATTAAAAGACAAAAGCATTATTAGGAAACTTTAACAGATAAGGAAAGTTAAGGTTGACTTTTTCAGAATTTCACAACTAAATTGATGACATAGCCAGTTCCTGATATGACTTCCACTAACAATTGTCTCCATTAACAAATAATAAACTCATAATTTTCACCTTAATTGGACAGAAAACTAAGGGAAAGAAAAGTCCAAGATAGGTAAGGAGTTGCCTCTCAGCATGATGCTGAGAGGAGAGGGAAAGATGATTGATGCGCAGGTTGGGAACATACTAAAGGATGTTTATTCCCCTGGTGGAATGAAAATTTGCAAGGAATTATGTTACCTAGTTCCTGCCATGAACTTTCCTTTACTCTTTTAGCAGATACTTTATATTAGTGACTGTGGTAGGCACAGGTGGGAAAACCATAAGCAAAACAGTATTGTCCTTCAAGATCTTGGCGTCTATTGGGAGAAACAAACCAACCAAAATTATCTATATATCCATATATCTATCTAGATATATATGTATATTACTGTATGTAAAGGAGACTATTATAAATTGTACTGTGTATAAATTATGCTATATATAAAATATGCCATATATAAATTATGCTATATATATATAAAGCGTGCTATGTAAAAATTGTGCTATGTATAAAGGGCACCAAAATAAGTACAAAGAAAATTTGTTTCTTCTGACTATGTTCAAGAGAAGGGGAGTCAGGCAGGTCAAAGATGACTTCCTGGAATATGTGATACCTACTCAGACAGAAGAATAGAGGATAAAAGATCTTAACCCATAAAAATAGCTACATACATATGACAAAGAATGAATGGCATGAATATTTATTGTTTTGCCATTTGTTATCTAAAGAAGGGTACAGACATTTTCAAGAATCTTTATATATATGTGTATATATATATATATATATACATATATATATATATAAATATATATATATATATATATATATATATATTTGAAATACAGAAAAAAAGTTTTAAATTGAGTCTTATTGGAATGCAGCAGTTTAAATATTTACAGCACAAAAATTAAGTGTATACTCAATATGTTTACAAAACCTCTCTAATTTGAAAAACGAAAAATAATGGCTCAATGCTTATTTTTTACTGGGGGGAATCAAATACAAAAGGTGACCTGAGGCCACTAAAAAATCTTTGCACAGTCAATTCAGAAGTAGAAGACAACCTTGAACATATTGTGGAATAAATTATAATAAAAACCTATTATCTATATAACCTTCTCTTCTGCTACTGAGTTCGTATAGCATTATGAAATTAATCAAAATATATCCTTTTCATAACAATCTCAGCTAAGTTCAACACAGTAATGTTGAACCATTTCATTTTTGCAGATTTGAGTTTATATTGAGTTTTCTCTTACCTTCCAAAATTATGTATGATGCATGTAAAACAGACAAACACCTAATATATTGGAGCAGATGGAGAAAAAATAGCTAAGTCAGAATCATTTCCCTAAATATTCCGTATGTGAAGCAATGAAAATGAAGTTTTAATATGCAGCAGTCTTTTCATTGTAATTATTCTACAGCAGTGAACCCACAGTGATTAGAGTATTTTGTGTATTAAATTATATTGTGTGGCATTATTTTTACTTGATTCTGGAAAATATTTTTATCAGCAAACTAATTTCTTCATCAGCCAAAATGTGTAGCTGATAGACAAATAAACATGACAAGGTTAGGAGAGGTATTGCTAGTCCTTTGTGAACCTATGGATTACTGAGTTCTAGAATATCTGAGAGATACATTAATTTCACTATTAGTCAAGTAATGTCCATGTTAGCTGCAGTTATGACTCTTCCTCAAATTCTTTTTGCAGCAAGGTAAGAGATAAATAAATATATTGTCAGAAGTTTAATATAATAAATATTAAATATCACTAAGTATTGAAAACAACAGTTAATCTCAGGAAGAAATATTATGATCATTTAGAATAAGTTCATAATGTATTAGACATTTATAAATATAGTATTTTACTCTCAGAAGTGAATTACAATACACCTCTCTGCACATGATGGTACAGGAGGGATGAGATTTAAAAGAGAAAATTTTAGCTGGGCACAATGGTGCACACCTGTAATCCCAGTTACTAAGGAGGATGAGGCAGGAGGATTGCAAATTTGAGGCCAACCTTAAAGAATTATATAAAGGCTGGAAATGCAACTCAGTGGTACAGTGCCCTGGGTTCAATTCCAAGTACCAGAAAGAAAAGAAAAAAAGAACTCTGCCAAGGACAACAATCATTCTTAGACTAGATCCAAGTAGATATTGTTAAGTATAGGCTGGTTTTAATTTGGCATCCAACTCCCCAGAGAGATTATTTTGGGCATATGGTGAATGGGAAGACAATAAGCAAAGGATATTATTGAAATAGCAGAAGTGGTAGTGGAAGTAGGTCAAGATGGGACAGGCCAGCCATGGTAGCACACACCAGTAATCCCAGCAGCTTGGGTGACTGAGGCAGGAGGATCACAAGTGCAAGTTCAAAGCCAGCCTCAGCAAAAGTGAAGCACTAAGCAACTCAGTGAGACCCCGTCTCTAAAAAAAATACAGAATTGGGCTGGGGATGTGGCTCACTGGCTGAGTGTCCCTGAGTATTCAATTCTTGGTAAACACCCACCAAAAAAAGAGTGGGGGAGACAAATAGACCCAATCCATCTCTACTATCTTGGGTATTAATGGTTGATGTTAAGAAACATTGTTCATCCAAAATGCTTTAGACTGGAATAACAACCATGTCCTAGAACACTGCTTAACAGAAGCAACTCAAATGAGTGTCGGATCAGATCAGGGTTTCATATTGTTTATATTATTTATTAACAAAAAATATTTTCAACATAATGTGACCTAGAATGGAAAAGTAAACATATTCATCTAAATAATGATAAAAAATATTACATTTAATTTTACTAGTGAATGTCTTAAATGCAACAATGTATTAGTCATGATTTCTAGATTGTTTAAAAAGCTACCTTAGATATGAAGTATTGCTATTTATTAGAACTCATAATGATGAAGAAACCTATGACTTAGAAAAGAGACAAAAATTTTATTTATTTTGAAGGGTACAGTGATATAGACAATACTCAATTCTGCTTTTATAAACTTATAAATACTATATTATAATGCTCCTCTGTGTAGGAAGTTAAAGCATTTTTCTATTTTGAAACTTTACAATTAAAATTGGAATTTTGAAATTCCTATTTATTTATTTATTTATTTATTCATTTATTTATTGTGCATGGGAGGCAAGCATTCTACCAACTGGGCTCTATCCCCAACCCTGAAATTCCTATTTAAATAGGAGTTTTAGTCCTATGCAATTATGTCTTTTATCAAAATAAGGGAAAAGTACATCATCTATGTAGTCGGTTTCATGTAGCCAGATGGCATTACTCTAATATGGAACCCCAAGAGGAAGAAGGGAGGCAATGTGGGATGTTAAAAAAGAAATTTAAAATAAACCACACACACATTTGTCCCTAAAGAAACTTAAAAATTTTCTCAAGCCAATTGGGAAATTCCCTTGGGACCACTGTCTGGTTTCTTTTTGAGTGTGGAAATGTATTCATGTATTTTGACTGCTAGACTAAAGGTTAAAGATTCAGCATGAAGTGGGAGAGAGGAAAGGAAAGAAAGGAGAAATAAAGGGAATGAAATTGGCCAAATTACTTTGTAATATTATGTGCATGTATAAACAATCCTACCATTATATATAGCTACAATGAACCAATGAAAATAGAAAAAATAATTCAGCATTTTATTTCAATGAATGAGAATAAAATTTTAAGTGATTTTTTTACAAAAAATCCCAGCATATATGGCTTTATTCAAATAGTGTTTGCTTAATTAATATATAACAAAATATATAATTTATTTTGTAATATAGTAGATATGTTTTTAAAATTCAACAGATATATTTTTAAGATAGAAGGTGTTTGAATATCACATAAAACTGGTTTTAGAGTACACTAGCTTGCACTAATAACTATTTTCTGTCACATAAATTTTTAAATACACTTTCTTGTTCTTGTAGTCATAACTAAGAAAGACACTGTAGGAAAAAGTAAACATATGGTAGATTTTGTTTGTTATCCTTTCTGGGAATATGGAAAGCCAAATTTAGAATTTTAATCTGGAATTACACTGTTGCATTTAAGTCATTCACTAGTAAAATTAAGTGTAATAATTTTTATTATCATTCTAGATGCATTTGTTTTATTTTTCCATTCCAGGTTACATTATGTTAAAAATATTTTTGTCAATAAGTAATATAAACATATGAAGCCCTGATCTGATCCTACACTCATTTCAGTTGCTTTGATAAGCAGTGTTTTAGGATATGGTGGTTATTCCAGTTTAAGGCGTTTTGGAGGAACAATGTTTTTCAATAATTGTCTCTGTCCTAAAACCAATTTTAATCTGCATCTCAGAAAATGCAGAATATACATCTCAGAAAATACATTTACCTTAAATGTATTCTGTTTGTATTAAATATTTCAATATTTCATCCAAAATTGAAATAAAGTTCAGTTTTATTATTTTACTTCTCCTGTTTAATTTTGTCTTTTGATAACTGTAGGATTGGTGGTAAATTTGATTTAGAGTTTTCAGTGACAGTGGAAAGTTCAAATAGTCACAGTTGATAACTATATAAGAAATTCTGAGAATATTTCAGAAACTGTGTTAAGGAGTATAAATTAAAGGAATGCATTCAAATATTAATAAAATCACCAACCACCTCTTGATGTGGAAGCAGAGGTTCTGATTGTATTGCTTGTTTGCTCAATCTATTCTAAAACTGCTAAATATAGTCTTGAACCATAGCTCATCTTAAACTCTTTTAAATATCATTAGTGTCACATATGTAAGATAATAAATGAATTTTAATGTATAGCTAATGACTTTTTGGTATCATTTAGTATCATCCTACCATTGCTCCTTTGCCAATTTTAGAAGACTACCTTATATATAAACAATTATCACCAGATTATAAAGTGACATATTTTCCTCCACTTCTATACATACTACAAAAATTGAGGGCCTCTTGTTTAGAAGAACACTAAGAAAGCAACCTAAATACCAATCAACAGTAGGATGGATAAATACGATGTAATGTTCCTTTCTATGCAATGGAAACAGGCAGCGATGAAAATGAATGAGAACACAGAAAAGCATGTTGAATGAAAGAAGCCACTCAACAGCTTCTATTGGTACATTACAATTATATATATATATATATATAATCGTGGAACTCATTATCATTATGCCATGTTTGTACATGTACTTAACATAATCTGATCTATCTCAGTCACTTGCACCTTCCCTATTCCTCCTCTTCTCCCCTCTTGATTCCCTTGCTCTACTTACTCTACTGGTGTCCCTTCTATTATTCTTAATTAGTATATTACAGTTAAATATAAAAACAAGATTCATCACAGCATATTCACACCTGGACATAATTTGGTAGAATTTGTTCCCCAGGACTTCTTCATGCTCTCCCTTCCACTCTCCCTTTTGTTATCCTTCCTCTACTCTGTTGATCTCCCTTCTAGTTCCTTGAAATTCTTATAATCCTTGATTCCTTTAATAAATGGTTCAAAATCAGGCAAAACTATTTGACATGATTTAGGGATGTGTACCATACAGAACTCCACAGCAAGACAAGAAAAGGGTGACCCTATGTGTTAGCACGGTTCCTTTTGGAGGAGAGCCATGGTGGTGGTAGAAATGGCTCTGATAGGTACTCATGGGGTGTGAGCAGTGTTCTTTTTCTTGACCTGGATGGCCGTAACACAGGTCATTAATCCCTGTGGTTTTCTGTATGTGTGCCCTAATTCTCAGTAAAAGCAAATGATGATGGTGGTGGTGGCGATATCGATGCTGGAGAAGGAGAAGGAGGAAGAAGAAAGGGGAAGTAGTAAGGGATGTAAAAGAGAAGACAATTTAAGTTAAAATCAAGAAACCCAGAGTTTGGCATTTTTTTAGATTGTTTTATTCAGGTGTACATTTGGAACACCACAGAAAATGTATCAGAATCATAGGAGATACTTTGAATGAAAAAATGATTTTGCTTTTTTATTATTTTTGTTGTGCATACACACACACACACACACACACACACACACACACTTGCACATGTGCAATACACAGTTACACAAACTCATCCAGCCCTTTTTCCAAGCTCAGTATGCTGGGAAAATTTCAGGAACAAAAGGATTATTAGCTGGGCTGCATCTATTGCCACTCCTGTTTATAGGAACATAGCAAAGAAACACAATATTTGAGGCATCAACTTGGCGCACTTCAAAATATGCACTTCTAGAGTAAGGGGAAAGGAATGAGTGTGTGTTTGTGTTTGTGTGTGTGTGTGCGTGTGTGTGTGTGTGTGTGTAGTTGTAGTTGAACACAATACTTTATTTTATTTATTTATTTTTATGTGGTGCTAAGGATCTAACCCAGGGCCTCACACATGCTAGGCGATTGCTCTACTGCTGAGCCACAACCCCAGCCGAATATCTCTCTCTCTCCCCCTCTCTCTTCTGGATGTGCATTGTATAAATGCTTTAGATGCCCTTTTCTGATAATTTTCAATTTAACCTCAGAACACACTTCCAGGAAAAATCAAGATTCCAAGAGTATAAGTGATGTTCCAAGGACTCATAGTAGATCAATAGCAGCCTCGGAATTTCACCCTAAACTTTACCTGATTTCACTAGAGCAAAATAATTCCCTTCACTCCAATCCCATTCCCAAACACATACACATCTCTAACATGCAAGGGAAGAAAATCAACAACCATCTGGGCACAATGGTGTATGCCTATAATCCCAGAAGCTTGGGAGGCTGAGGCAGGAGGATCTAAGCCAGCCTCAGAAACCTAGAGGTGCTAAGCAACTCTGAGACCCTGTCTCTAAATAAAAAACAAAATAGAGCTGGGGATATGGCTCAGTGGTTGAGTGCCCCTGAGTTCAATCACTGGTACCAAAAAAAAAAAAAAAAACAGAAAAGAAAATAAAAAACTAATGATCCTGTACCCCTTCACTTCTTTTCTGTAATATTGAAGTCACAGTCCTGAAAATTACAAAAAAAAAATTCTTTCAAATAATGATCCTTTGGAAAGTAATTTGGAAATATATTTATTTTGCAGTTGACTGCCACTATTGATTAAGAAATTAATGTATACCTAGATCTTGTGGTATTTGTAGAAAGGCTGCCCCTTAATGTTTATATTGATTTAGTCAGTTTTAATTGATAGCAAGCTAAAACATCAGTGACATATTAGAGAAAAGCAAACTGAAATAAAATATAAGGTGATTTTATTAATATAAAGTCTAAACTTAACATTTCAATGATTTCAAAAATTTCCAAAATGAATATCATGCTAGACCTTTCTCAAATATTTATTTCTAAAATACATATGGCACACTATCTTTCTCAAATAAATACTGAGCTAAACTTGTCCTTTGGGTATGGAGATGTTTTGCACTAAATTCCTAAAGCTCTAAAGACACTTTTTAGACCCCAGTTTACAATTGACTCAATAAATATGTGTTGAAAGGAGTTTTAACAAGAGTTTCTTCCTTCTTCTTTACTCCACTAATAATCTTATCACTAGTGAAGCAGAGGAATGGCCAATTTTCACCAAGTTTTTCTTAATTCACCTTTCTTTCTACCTCATGCCAGTGTGAAAGGAATCGCCAATTTCAATGTTTAAACCATTCGGCTTTTGTTTCATTTCCTTTTGGTCATAGCAATAACATTCATTTCCAACCCTACAATCGAGTTGTTGGGTTTCTTTGTGTTATAGCTACCATATCACACAGTATATACCCACTGTAGCTGCACTCCACTGGCACTAGTACCATTAGAATTTTTACCAGTCTATTTTTAACTTTCTTAAATTTTTAAACTAATTTTAAAGATGCAGTAGTACAGTATGTTAAGTGTTAAGTGAGGCGGGAAATAATTGGTTTTCTTGAGGAAGAAAATGCACATTAAATTCTTCATGTTATATTAAAAGAATATGCTAGAGGTATAAATATACTTATTTCATTCATGACGTTGATGACTGGGGCCTAACCATCTGCCACACCATATTATTGTGTAAATAATTCCCATCAGGTGTCCTGCTAGCAAACTTAGATCAATTAGTACTTGTAATTGAAGCTCAATAGTAATTACAGCTACATCTAGTGAGCATTTATTTCCTGGGTACAGTCATGATAGATACAGTTTAAGCTATTTAAGTTGAACACAATGAAAATTATAAAATTGTGGGTGCTTATAAAGAACCACTAATATAAGGACACTGGATATTAATACAGTTTTTAAAGATATAATTTTGCATTCACACTCATATATCTGATTTCCCAGCATTTATCATCATGGCTTATCAAATAAGGTGACAATCATATGTAGAGGATTCTAGATAATGAAACTTAAATATTCTTTGGATTCAAAGGAATTCCCTGAACACATCCTACATCCCCAAAATGACTGTGGAATAACAACTAATCATGAAGCTTATAACTAAGCTGAGTGTCAAAGAGCTCATGTCCTTCTCTTTAGGAAAGGTGTATGATATCTTTTCTGAATCTTCTACCTGGCATTTTCTACTTTATTCAAAGGAACACATTCTCTCCAAAGTGATCGCTTCTCTCCTATTGGACAATATATACTTCTGATCCTTAACCTCATCATTAAAGAACAGGTAGAACATTATTTTAAGAATTTTTTTTTAATCAGGAGTATTATGAACCCTGATGGGTCATCAATAATGCAGTCATAGGAAAGCACAATTTTATAACATTTGCAAAAATACCATTATCATTATTCGTATGTTCTGAATTTAGGGGTTTGTTCTTATCTTACATAATATTTCTACAGATAAAGCACATCTTAAGAGAATTCTGAGATATGGTCTATAGGGCTTTGGAAAAAAATTTTAACTTCCTAGTGTTAAAATATACAGGCTCTTAATTCACTAATGGCTGTTAATGTTGATTCATGAGATAAATGGCATAAATGTAATCACTGGGGACTGCTCTCTGGAGCATGTATTTTCAGGTATTTCTGAGATGCTCTCACAATTCTACATTACTGAATTTCTGAAAAGAACTATGAATATCCTTCAAACGTTAATACATTTACTTAGATGATTAATGCATATTATCCTCCTGAAAAGTTGGAGAAATTACATTGAAAATTGTGTTTATTTCTTTCATTACTTTAAAATGCACTAATAAACTAGGGAACAAAATATTGTTGATTCAACTGTTTGTCACGAGTACTAAATCAAATAATGGTATGCATAATATGAAACATAATTCCATTTCTACGATTTGATTTGATAATTCTCTCTTGGAAATAACCTTATTTTTCCTAAATTCCTTTATGAAAAGTCATCTGGGATATAAATATACAGTATATAAGTACATTTTTGAAAGAGCACAGATAAGAAAAGAAGTTTCATGTGACTTTTATTAATTCTATGAGTGCAGATTAAAACTCACAGTTACACTGGTTTTAATTCCTGTGTTTCACATTTAGACACCATAGTATTATTCTTTTTTTTTTTAATTAATTTTTATTGTAGGTTGTTCAAAACATTACATAGTTCTTGATATATCATATTTCACACTTTGATTCAAGTGGGATATGCTCTCCCATTTTTACCCCATATACAGATTGCAGAATCACATCAGTTGCACAACCATTGATTTACATATTGCCATTCTGGTGTCTGTTGTATTCTGCTGCCTTTTCTATCCTCTACTATCCCCCCTCCCCCCTCCCCTCCCCTCTTCTCTCTCTACCCCCTCTACTGTAATTCATTTCTCCCCCTTATATTTTTCCTCCTTTCCCCTCACTTCCTCTTGTATGTAATTTTGTATACCCCTGAGGGTCTCCTTCCATTTACATGCAATTTCCCTTCTCTCTCCCTTTCCCTCCCACCTCTCATCCCTGTTTAATGTTAATCTTCTTCTCATGCTCATTGTCCCTACTCTGTTCTTAGCTACTCTCCTTATATCAAAGAAGACATTTGGCATTTGTTTTTAAGGGATTGGCTAGCTTCACTTAGCATAATCTGCTCTAATGCCATCCATTTCCCTCCAAATTCTATGATTTTGTCATTTCTTAATGCAGAGTAATACTCCATTGTGTATAAATGCCACATTTTTTTTTATCCATTCGTCTATTGAAGGGCATCTAGGTTGGTTCCACAGTCTTGCTATTGTGAATTGTGCTGCTATGAACATGGATGTAGCAGTGTCCCTATAGTGTGCTCTTTTTAGGTCTTTAGGGAATAGACCGAGTAGGGGAATAGCTGGATCAAATGGTGGTTCCATTCCGAGCTTTCCAAGAAATCTCCATACTGCTTTCCAAATTGGCCGCACCAATTTGCAGTCCCACCAGCAATGTACAAGAGTACCCTTTTCCCCACATCCTCGCCAGCACTTGTTGCTGTTTGACTTCCTAATGGCTGCCAATCTTACTGGAGTGAGATGGTATCTTAGGGTGGTTTTGATTTGCATTTCTCTGACTGCTAGAGATGGTGAGCATTTTTTCATATACTTGTTGATTGATTGTATGTCCTCCTCTGAGAAATTTCTGTTCAGGTCCTTGGCCCATTTGTTGATTGGGTTATTCGTTGACTCATTGTCTAATTTTTTTAGTTCTTTGTATATTCTGGATATTAGGGCTCTGTCTGAAGTGTGAGGAGTAAAGATTTGTTCCCAGGACGTAGGCTCCCTATTTACCTCTCTTATTGTTTCTTTTGCTGAGAAAAAACTTTTTAGTTTGAGTAAGTCCCATTTGTTGATTCTAGTTATTAACTGTTGTGCTATGGGTGTCCTATTGAGGAATTTGGAGCCCGACCCCACAGTATGTAGATCATAGCCAACTTTTTCTTCTATCAGACGCCATGTCTCTGATTTGATATCAAGTTCCTTGATCCACTTTGAGTTAACTTTTGTGCATGGCGAGAGAAAGGGATTCAGTTTCATTTTGTTGCAAATGGATTTCCAGTTTTCCCAACACCATTTGTTGAAGATGCTATCCTTCTTCCATTGCATGCTTTTAGCCCCTTTATCGAATATAAGATAGTTGTAGTTTTGTGGATTGGTTTCTGTGTCCTCTATTCTGTACCATTGGTCCACCCGCCTGTTTTGGTACCAGTACCATGCTGTTTTTGTTACTATTGCTCTGTAGTATAGTTTGAAGTCTGGTATAGCTATACCACCTGATTCACACTTCCTGCTTAGCATTGTTTTTGCTATTCTGGGTCTTTTATTTTTCCATATGAATTTCATGATTGCTTTCTCTATTTCTACAAGAAATGCCGTTGGGATTTTGATTGGCATTGCATTAAACCTATAGAGAACTTTTGGTAATATCGCCATTTTGATGATGTTACTTCTACCTATCCATGAACAGGGTATATTTTTCCATCTTCTAAGATCTTCTTCTATTTCTCTCTTTAGGGTTCTGTAGTTTTCATTGTATAAGTCTTTCACCTCTTTTGTTAGGTTGATTCCCAAGTATTTTATTTTTTTTGAGGATATTGTGAATGGGGTGGTTGTCCTCATTTCCATTTCAGAGGATTTGTCGCTGATATACAGGAATGCCTTTGATTTATGCGTGTTGATTTTATAGCCTGCCACTTTGCTGAATTCATTTATTAGCTCTAATAGTTTCTTTGTAGACCCTTTTGGGTCTGCTAGGTATAGAATCATGTCATCTGCAAATAGTGATAATTTGAGTTCTTCTTTTCCTATTTTTATGCCTTTAATTTCTTTCGTCTGTCTAATTGCTCTGGCCAGTGATTCGAGAACTATGTTGAACAGAAGTGGTGAGAGAGGGCATCCCTGTCTTGTTCCAGATTTTAGAGGGAATGCCTTCAGTTTTTCTCCATTCAGAATGATGCTAGCCTGAGGCTTGGCATAGATTGCTTTTACAATATTGAGGTATGTTCCTGTTATCCCTATTTTTTCTAGAGTTTTGAACATAAAGGGATGCTGTACTTTGTCGAATGCTTTTTCCGCATCTATCGAGATGATCATATGGTTCTTATTTTTAAGCCTATTGATGTGGTGAATAACACTTATTGATTTCCGTATATTGAACCAGCCTTGCATCCCAGGGATAAATCCTACCTGATCATGGTGCACAATTTTTTTGATATGTTTTTGTATCCGGTTCGCCAGAAGTTTATTGAGGATTTTTGCATCTAGGTTCATTAGAGATATTGGTCTGTAGTTTTCTTTCTTTGAAGTGTCTTTGTCTGGTTTAGGAATCAGGGTGATGTTGGCCTCATAGAATGAATTTGGAAGTTCTCCCTCTTTTTCTATTTCCTGAAATAGCTTGAAAAGTATTGGTATTAGTTCCTCTTTAAAGGTTTTGTAAAACTCTGCTGTATACCCATCCGGTCCTGGGCTTTTCTTAGTTGGTAGTCTTTTGATGGTATCTTCTATTTCCTCAATTGATATTGGTCTGTTTAGGTTGTCAATATCCTCCTGACTCAATCTGGGCAAATCATATGACTTAAGAAATTTATCGATGCCTTCACTATCTTCTATTTTATTGGAGTATAAGGATTCAAAATAGTTTCTGATAATCTTCTGTATTTCTGAAGTGTCTGTTGTGATATTGCCTTTTTCATCCCGTATGCTGGTAATTTGAGTTCTCTCTCTTCTTCTCTTCGTTAGCGTGGCTAAGGGTCTGTCGATTTTATTTATTTTTTCAAAGAACCAACTTTTAGTTTTGTCAATTTTTTCAATTGTTTCTTTCGTTTCGATTTCATTAATTTCAGCTCTGATTTTAATTATTTCTTGTCTTCTACTTCTTTTGCTGTTGTTTTGCTCTTCTTTTTCTAGGATTTTGAGTTGAAGTATTAGATCATTTATTTGTTGGTTTTTTCTTTTTCTAAGGAATGAACTCCAAGCAATAAATTTTCCTCTTAGAACTGCTTTCAATGTGTCCCATAGATTCCGATATGTTGTGTCGGTGTTTTCATTTATCTCTAAGAATTTTTTAATTTCCTCCTTGATGTCTTCTATAACCCATTGATCATTCAGTAACCTATTGTTCATTCTCCAAGTGATGCATGATTTTTCCTTACTTCTTTTATCGTTAATTTTCAATTTCATTCCATTATGGTCAGATAAGGTGCATGGTATTATCTCTACTCCTTTATATTGTCTAAGAGTTGCCCTGTGACATAATATATGATCTATTTTTGAGAAGGATCCATGTGCTGCTGAGAAAAAAGTGTAACTGCTTGATGTTGGGTGGTATATTCTATATATGTCAATTAAGTCTAGGTTATTAATTGTGTTGTTGAGCTCTATAGTTTCCTTATTCAACTTTTGTTTGGAAGATCTGTCCAGTGGTGAGAGAGGTGTGTTGAAGTCTCCCATGATTATTGTATGGTGGTCTATTAGACTCTTGAACTTGAGAAGAGTTTGTTTGATGAACATAGCTGCACCATTGTTTGGGGCATATATATTTATGATTGTTATGTCTTGTTGGTGTATGGTTCCCTTGAGAAGTATGTAGTGTCCCTCTTCATCCCTTTTGATTAACTTTGGCTTGAAATCTATTTTATTTGATATGAGTATGGACACTCCTGCTTGTTTCCGAAGTCCATATGAGTGATATGATTTTTCCCACCCTTTCACCTTCAGTCTATGTATGTCTTTTCCTATCAAATGCGTCTCCTGAAGGCAGCATATTGTTGGGTCTTGTTTTGTGATCCATTCTACTAGCCTGTGTCTCTTAATTGGTGAGTTTAAGCCATTAACATTTAGGGTTATTATTGAGATATGGGTTGTTCTTCCAGCCATATTTGTTTATTTATGTTACTAAACATGGTTTGTTTTCCTCTTTGATTATTCCCCCCCCTTTACTGTACTACCTCCCGCTGTTGGTTTTCATTGATATTTTCCATTTCCTCTTCCTGTAATATTTTGCTGAGGATGTTTTGAAGAGATGGTTTTCTAGCTGCAAATTCTTTTAACTTTTGTTTATCATGGAAGGTTTTAATTTCATCTTCCATCCTGAAGCTTAATTTCGCGGGATACACGATTCTTGGTTGGAACCCATTTTCTTTTAGTGTTTGAAATATGTTATTCCAGGATCTTCTAGCTTTGAGAGTCTGTGTTGAAAGATCAGCTGTTATCCTGATTGGTTTACCCCTAAATGTAATCTGCTTCCTTTCTCTTGTAGCTTTTAAAATTCTCTCCTTATTCTGTATGTTGGGCATCTTCATTATAATGTGTCTAGGTGTGGATCTCTTATGATTTTGCACATTCGGCGTCCTGTAGGCTTCTAGGATTTGGGATTCTGTCTCGTTCTTCAAGTCTGGGAAGTTTTCTCGTATTATTTCGTTGAATAGATTGCTCATTCCTTTGGTTTGGACCTCAGTACCTTCCTGTATCCCAATGACTCTTAAGTTTGGTCTCTTTATGTTATCCCATATTTCTTGAATGTTCTGCTCATGGTTTCTTAACAGCTTTGCTGAGCTGTCTATGTTCTTCTCCAGTTGAAATACTTTGTCTTCATTGTCTGATGTTCTATCTTCTAAGTGATCTACTCTGCTGGTAGTATTCTCAATTGAGTTTTTAAGTTGGTTTATTGTTTCCTGCATTTCCAGGATTTCTGTTTGTTTGTTTTTTATAACCTCTATCTCCCTGTATAATTGATCTTTTGCTTCTTGGATTTGTTTATGTAATTTATTGTCAAAGTGGTCGAAGTGGTCTTTCATTGTCTGATTTTGCTGTCTAATGTCTTCCTTGAGACTCCAGATCATCTGCAGCATGTATATCCTGAATTCTTTATCTGACATTCCATCTGCTGCAGCTATTACCTCTTCTAAAGTTGAGTTGACCTGCATTGCTTGTGGTCCTTTCTTTCCTTGTCTTTTCATATTGATCGCGTTTCTTTCTGCTTGGTGAAACTGTTGTGTTATTGATTTTTCCCCCTATATATTTATATTGCTCTTGTATAGCTGCAAAGTCTCCCTCTCAGGCTTTGGCGGTGGTTCTGCCCCTCTTCCAATTGAGGCAATGTGCCTACCACGCCGGGAGGCCGCTGTGCCTGTACTTTCGATGGGCCTGTTGTTTCGGTGGTCACAGGTCCGCCTACCTTGCAGGCGTGAGCAGCGGCTTTGCCCCTCCGCTGGCCACTAGGCCTGTTCTGTCTGTCGGTTGCAGGTCTGTCTACCTAAAAGGTGCTGGTGGCGGCTCTGCCCCTCCCCCAACCGGGGCGATGTATCTGGCGGTCCACTGGGCCTGTTTTGTCAGTGGTCACGGTTCCACCTACCTTGCACGTGCGTGGAGCAGCTGTGTCCCTCCGAGAGTTGCTGGGCCTAACTTGCCGGTGGGTGGCAAGTGCGCCTACCTTGCAGGCCCGGGGGTGGCTCTGCCGCTCCGCGGGTTGCTGGGCCTGATATGCTGGTGAGACGCAGGTTTGCCTACCTTGCAGGCGCCTGGCGGCTCTGCCCCTCCCCCAACCGGGGCAGGGCGATGTGTCTGGCCGTCCTCTGAGCCTGTTCTGTTGGTGGTCAGGGTACTGCCTACCTAGCAGGCTCGTGGGGCAGCTGTGCCCCTCCGCAGTTTGTTGGGCCTGACCTGCTGGTGTGTGGCAAGTGCGCCTACCTTGCAGGCCCGGGGGTGGCTCTGCAGCTCCGCGGTTGCTGGGCCTGATCTGTTGGCGAGTCGCAGGTCTGTGTAACTTGCAGGCGCCCGGCGGCTCTGCCCCTCCCCCAATCTGAGCGATGTGTCTGGCAGTCCACTGGGCCTGTTTTGTCGATGGTCACAGTTCCGCCTACCTTGCACACGCGTGGAGCAGCTGTTTCATTAGTGCCTGGGCACACTCTCCTTGTTTGCCTCCCTCAGGCCCTAAGTTTGTAGAGCTTGGGGCTGAGAACCCCCAGCAAATTTTCTTACCTTCTGGTAGCCACGCCCCCGTATCTGATGCAAGAGATCTCAGTTGTCAGCACTGGTGGGAGTGGTAGCCGTGAGTCCCACGCCAAGGCGAGTCGGTGTAAGAGACCTCAGTTGTCAGCACTGGTGGGAGCCGTAGCTGGGAGTCCCGCGCCGCGCGGTTCCTGCCGGCTCCTGTGCCAGCGCCGCCGCGGCTCCCACCGGCTCCCGCGCCGCTGCTGCGGCTCCCGCCGGTTCCGGCCGGCTCCCTCTCCGCAGCCGTGTCTGCTGCCGGCTCCCTTGCCGCAGCCGCGGCTGCCGCCGGCTTCCTTGCCGCAGCTGCGGCTGCCGCCGGCTCCCGTGCCGCCCTCGGTCTGGCTATTGCGCTCACAGGAGAGCTGGGAGGGGCCCTTAAGTTTTCCCCGCTGATCTATAGCTGAAAGAGCTGTGATCAGTCAAAAAAAAAAAAAAAAAAAGAAAAAAAAAAGATGATGACGTCAGCTCTCCAAGATGGTGGCCGCTGGCTTCCTCTGTGGTCTGACCGATGTGGAGAACCGAATTGGATGGCTTCCTTCCCCGTCTCAAGCCCAGAATTCAGCTCTGAGTACAGTATTTGCACAGCTGGCGGGAGCCTGCAGAATCCGTAGTGCTGTATCTTTGCGTTGTTATCTTACCGTCGTTTCCCAGCGAGCGCTGCAGACTCTGGCCGCGGGGCGTTTTGCTGCATACGCAGCGTGACCCTCCGTGCGGACAAATCTCTCGCGTTTGAGCTCCAGTAGCAGGTCCTTATGCAATGGAAATCCTTCCTCTAGGTTTCGGAGCACCCCAATTTTGCTGGAAATTCCTAACAAGCTAGCTTTTATCCATTCTACCTTGTCTTTTTCCTGCTCAGTGACGCAGTACAAGGGAGTGCTGCACTCCTTTAGCAGCCATCTTCCCCTACTTTCGTATTATTCTTATAAATTGATAGGATAGTTGCTATATATTTAGAAATTAAAGCATTATATATATAATTCTAAAACAAATATTTGAATTATAAATTAGAACTTATGCTTCAGAAATTTGTTTTAGACTGTCACTAAATCAAGAAAATTTACCACATTAGCAACCTTTCATTTAGGTAATCATACAATTTGTTTTTATTTTAGAAATACAATATTTCCATGTAAGCTAGCAACTCAAATATTTATTATTTCAAACTTTTTGTGCTTCTGCAAATTCATCATAGGACTGTA
This sequence comes from Callospermophilus lateralis, assembly GCF_048772815.1. Taxonomy (NCBI): domain Eukaryota; kingdom Metazoa; phylum Chordata; class Mammalia; order Rodentia; family Sciuridae; genus Callospermophilus; species Callospermophilus lateralis. The sequence goes on along the minus strand of NC_135313.1, from coordinate 22,201,677 downwards.
CAGTATGAATGGATATGATAATGAGATAATTATGCCTGTTTCCATCTGCTTGGGTTATCACCCCCCCACACACTGTTTATTTTATACTGCACAATTTTCATAGAATTTGCCCCTCTAATCCTGTCAGTCCCTTTAGATGAGGCTGTGCTTTATTCAGGAATTATTTTATATCATTATAAACAATCCTAACGTCACCTTTTCAATGGCGTAAGAATTAGATTTCCCAGTGTTAATGGGTTCCATCAGTAGTGATGCCAAGTTCAGATGGTAAAACTGTAATTGCATTTTAATCAGAAAAATTAATTCAATATATGCTGATAATATTTTGTTAAATTAACATAGCTGCTATTAAGAAGGCACTGTTCATTGAAAATTATATAAATTAAATAAAATAATAAATAGCTGAGATAGTTTAGAATTTCATGTTTTCTAGTTGCCTTTTTCCATATATTCATTTCCTTATGTGGTTTACGTACAAAAATGTAATTCACAAGACTAATAAATATTTTAAGCAACTATTTTCCCTGATAGAAATATCTTAGTTCCTAACAATAAGCATATATACAACTAACATTTTCTAGAAGTGATATTTGTTATATGAAAACTGGCATTCAGGGGCTGGGGCTGGGGCTCAGCAGGTACTGCACTTGCCTGGCATGTGTGAAGCACCGGGTTCGATTCTCAGCACTACATATAAATAAATAAAATAAAGGTCCATCAACAACTAAAAAAAAAAAAAAATTAAAAACCACCTGGTATTCAATTGCCACACATGGTTATTCATCATAAAACTCCAGTTAGAAATCTAACTATGAAGTCTTCTTTGAGGCTACTGGAGTCATAGCTCTGAAATAGTTACTCACAACTGGCTTATTTATTTATTTAAATGTGACACATTTATTTAAATGTGTCAATTATAAATTGACATTTATAATCTGAACCATTTTTAAGTGTATGGCTTTGCAGTATTCCCCATATACATATTGTTGTGCAACTGATCTCTAGAATTATTTACTTGTAAAACTAAAACTTCACACCCAATAAACAATGAATCCCCATTTTAAAAACTAGATAGCTTCTCTAGATTTAGTTAGCTCTCTCGCTCTTCATGATTTCTTTTATTTTGCATGAAGGAGGACTTTGAGAAAAAATATAAACACTCATTTTTAATAGGTATACATTAAGACAGTTTTAATGATCAGAGAAAACTTTGATACATTTTTCTGTTTTGAGTTTGCTGGATACTTTGACAGACATGTGATAGCTCTTACTTGAGGACCTTGACATAAATGGCACAGTATCAGAGTTGTGTTGGGACAGGGATAGAGAGTACGAGGATGGTTTGTTCCACTCAGAATCTCTGAGAGGAGTGATCATTGTTAACAAACAAAGGATCTAGTTATTAAAGTGTCTTAAATCAGCTACCTAAATTGGGAAGCACAGGTACATTTCCTCTTCACTATGAGAATGTAAAAATCTGAAATCTCATTTATAATGAAAACAACAACAACAAAAAGGAAGTGCTACCCATATGTTTTAGTCAGCTTTCTGTCACTGTGACCAAAAGATCTGACAAGAACAATTAGAGAAGGAAAAATGTTTTGGGGGTTCACAGTTCCAGAAGTTTAGTCCTTGGTTGGCTGAATCCATAGCCCTGGACCCAAGGAGGTGAGGCAGAGGGCATTATTACAGAAGGGCCTGGTGAAGGAAAGCAGTTCAGGACATGGCCACCAGGAATGAGGGGTTGGGGAGCTCTCGCTCACCAGGGACAAAACCAAAAAGGCATACCCCCAGTCACATCCTCCAGTCACATCCTACCTGCCTACATTTACCACACAGTTAATCCATTATCAGTGGATTCATGCACTGATTATGTTAAGGCTACTCTAATCCAATAATATCACCTCTGAACTTTCTTGCATTTTCCCATACGTGAGTTTTTTTTGGGATACCTCATATCTAAACCATCATACCATAGTCATACCCTCCACCATCAAATTTGAATAGTTAGTGTCTACTCAGGATAAACACTGCATGCCTCTGTGGAATGGCTGTTAGAGAAAGAAAACAGAGGTATATAAATCAACTAGTCATCCCCAAGTCACATGATCATTTGGGGAGGGACTACAGTTAGATCCTTCCCTCATGTCTCAATGCCCTTTCCATCTTGCTATGTTGGAAAGGCTTAACCCTATCACTGCCTATCCAGGGGTCTCAAAACAATCAAAAACTATCATTGGAAGACTGAGTTCTTGAAGATTTAAGATGGCGAATTAGAAGCACAGGGCACATACACACTTACTTCTCATGAGATAAAATTAATACAACTGGAGAGCAGCTTTGTATTGAGTTGGGTGACTGTGGAAGATACTGAAGTTCAGTAATGGACAGACATCCTTGGAAAACCTGGGGACTTCTGGGAGGACCATGAATAAAATGGAATGCCACAGCACTGATCGCATGGAAGTGTGGCAGAGGACTGGAATAGAAGAGACAGGAAGAGTCCCAGTAAGCACCACTAGCACAGGAAATGGCACCTTTCAGAAATACAATCTAAACAGACAGTAGACTTGGGATCTCCATAGCAAACTGCACTTCTCTGCACTTTCCAGCATATTCTTATGGTGTTGGAACAGGGAGCTATCCTGAGAAGATCTTGTCTGAGCTGACTGCTCTGGGAGTGAAAGTATCATGCATTTTCCTGTCTTCAGTCCCACAACAATATTACTATACTGTCTCAGAGGGTGGCTGCCTTGACGTCACGTCAGCTTGGCCCTTGGAAGAGCCTCTGACACAAACCTGCTGATAATTCTGTTTGGGGAAACTGGATGACATATAAGGGAAAAGAGGATGCTTCCTTATTAAAGATGATGGTTTGGGGGCTGGACTGTGGCTCAGTGGCAGAGCGCTTGCCTCACACATGTGAGGCACTGGGTTCGATCCTCAATACCACATAAAAATAAATTAACAAAATAGGACAGTTTGGGAAGCCAGGTGTAGGAGTCCAGGAAAATGAGCACCAGAGTGTGATCTTGAGTAGGAGCTAAGTGTCAGAGCAGAGTCACCAGTGACAGATCACAAGTGGCCTGTGGCCACCCTTCCAGGAACAGAGAGTTATGACTCTATAACCTCTCCCTGCACTCACAGTACACAGCACAAAAGACAGCTTTTTCCACATTCTTGACATGCTGTAATGTTAATGTCTGTCCCACTCAAGGAGTGTGCAGCCCAAACTCTGAAGCAAATCTTTGCCAGGAGAGCTGTGAGTTCTGCCCAGGTCATTTGGGCCTAAGGGGTAGCTGACAGGTATATAGAGCACTGAGGCCACAAACTTTTCCTGCTGGTCTGCTGGTGAGCACAAGAGGGGAAATAAGAGGGGTAAAGAACTTCTGGCCTTTGCTCTCTCCAGTGGATACACAACCTAAGAAGGTCCTGTAGAAATTTCTGATCTACATAGGGCATAGGTTGTTATCCTTTCTTCTTGCTTACACAATTGAGCACCTCTGTGGGGAGAAAATATTTATTTTTTATTAATGCTTTCTCTGTTATTGCTGTCTCTACACACACACACACACACACACACACAAAGTATACATTTTCTCCTTTTCATGTTTATTTTTTCTGTTTTCCTTTTTTCACATTTCTCCTGCTTTCCCCTCCTTCTTTACTTTTCAATATTTTTATTTTTCTTAGTCCTCCTGCTTTTATTTTAAAATTTTTTACTTTCTTAAAGTTTTCTATTTTATTATTTTTTTAAACTTTCACTTTATTCTGTAATATTTTTGCACCTTTCTCCTCTGTTGTTGATTTTGTGATTGTTGTTTTTTTTTACTTTTTTTATGTTTTGTTGTTAGTTTTCCTGTTGTTTTCTTCTTTCTATGAAACACTGGGGGTTGAGTCTGGGACTTGGAGCACATTAGGTAGGTGCTTTACATCTGAGCTATACTCCTGGCCCAGTTCAGAAAAACTGCATGTTACTTCCCATAGGACCAAAACCTGCTCAAAACTTCAGCAGATAACCCCCATCCACCCCCCACCCCCAGTTGTTAAACCAGCCGCAAGTATGCATGGTTAGGTGGCTGAACACTTGTCCCTGAATAGTCTCCTACTGGACATTCACCCTCATAGCAATAACAAAGAGAAATAACACAGTAGTTGTGGCTACTTCACCTGTGCAGCCTCAGCATAGGTCAATCCCACACCCTATGAGAACATACATTGCTGACAAAACTGGAGGAGGTTGCACCCTGTATTCTGCTATCAACACTATACCTGCCTGAACTTCCAGAGTGAACCCTACTCTTGTGAGAAAATAGAGAAAATGGGATCATCAGCCTCTGACATATTATGCATTGTTTCAAAACCTTCAAATCACAATCGAAGAAGCCACAGGGAAGTCCAATTAGAATTAAACTCAACATTATACAACAGCTCAGTATCACAGGGCACAACATTAAGAGAAGGATGTTTATTAAGAATGTTCTCTCATAAAAGAGGAAGTGATATATCCATCTCATTAGATGCTAAAAATCTCCACGCAGAAAGACAAGAAATACGAGGAAAAAGGCAACATAACAATTCCTAAAGTTAATGACTCTCTGGAAACTGATTCTGAAGATTTCAAAGTAAATACAATGCCAGACAAAAGAATTCAAAGGGACAATTTTTAAAAAGCTCAGTTCCAAGGTGATTCAAAAATAAACAGCTGAATGAATTAAAGAAGATAATGTAGGAAATGAATGAGCAATTTAATAAGGAGACAGAGACTTTGAAAAAGAACCCAGTAGAAACCTTGGAAACAAAAGGATAAAGAAATCAGATTAAAAACTCAGTTGAAAAACCAACCAATAAACTAAATCAAATGATTGAAAAACTATCAAGGCCTGAATATAAGAGTAAAGAGTCATTACATTCATAATAGCAATAAAGAAAAAAATAAAAAAGAATGAACAGAACATGCAAGATCTCTGGGACACCATTAAGAAACCAAACATAAGCATAGTCACAATAGACAAAAAAGAACTACAGGAAGAAAGCATAGAAAACCTGTTCAGTGAGTGTGTTAGGGTTTTCTAGAGGAACAAAATCAACAGGAAGTATGATTATAAAAAGGGGATTTATTAGATTGTCTTACATGACCACAAGCTGGATAGTCCACAGTGGCTATCTATAGGCTGGACAGCTGGTGGAACCAGTAGCTGCTGTGCAGTCCAAGAGGCTTGGAGCTCTAGAATTAGAGGGATCAATGATGCAACCCTAGTCTAAAATTAAAGCCTTCTGGAAACTCCCTGGAGAATCCCTGGCATAGTCTGCTTTGGAAAAGTTAAGAGTAAGAGTCTGATGTCCTCAGGGTGATTGCAGCAGCAATCAAGAACCTGTTCAAGAAGAACTAAGATTGCATCTGCTGCTACTACCTTGTTCTTCTGGTTTTTATTCCATCCAAGCCACCATCCTATTGGATGGTGCTGACCACACTTAGGGAGGGTGTCCACTTCAGTTTGATATCCCACATGCCACTCATTCTTAGACACACCTTCATTGACACACCAGAAGCATCTTAATCTTCAGAATCTCTTTTTTTAAAATAATTTTTTAAAAATTTATATATGACAGCAGAATTCTTTACAATTTATATTACACATATAGAGCACAATTTTTCATATCTCTGGTTGTATACAAAGTATATTCACACCAATTCATGTCTTCATACATGTACTTTGGATAATGATGACCATCACATTCCACCATTATTTCTAACCCCATGCCTCCTTCCTTCCCCTCCCCTCCCTGCCCTATCTAGAGTTCACTTATTCCTCCCATGTTCCCCATTCCTACCCTACTATGAATCAACCTCCTTATATCAGAGAAAACATTTGGCATTTGGTTTTTTGGGATTGGCTAACTTCACATGGCTTATCTCCTCCAACTCTATCCATTTACCTTCAAATGTCATGATTTTATTCTCTTTTATTGCTGAGTAACATTCCATTGTGTATAAATGCCACGTTTTTATCCCTTCATCTATTGAAGGGCATCTAGGTTGGTTCCACAGTTTAGCTATTGTGAATTGTGCTACTATAAACATTGATGAGGTTGTGTCCTTGTAGTATGCTGTTTTTAAGTCCTTTGGGTATAGACCAAGGAGAGGAATAGCTGGGTCAAATGGTGGTTCCATTCCCAGTTCTCCAAGGAATCTCCATAATGCTTTCCATATTGGTTGCACCAATTTGCAGTCCTACCAGCAGTGTATGAGTGTGCCTTTTTTTCCACAACCTTGCCAACTCTTATTGTTGTTTGTCTTCATAATAACTGCCATTCTGACTGAAGTGAGATGAAATCTTAGAATAGTTTTGATTTGTATTTCTCTAATTGCTAGCTATAATGAACATTTTTTTCATATATTTGTTGATTGATTGTTTATCATCTTCTGAGATGTGTCTGTTCAGGTCCTTGGTGCATTTATTGATTGGCTTAAGAGCAATAGTAACAAAACCAGCATGGTGTTGGCACCAAACAGACTGATAGACTAATGGTACAGAATAGAGGACACAGAGACTAACCCACAAAATGACAATTATATTATACGACAAAGGTGTCCAAAACATGCATTGGAGAAAAGATAACCTCTTTAACAAATGGTGCTGGGAAAACTGGAAATCCATATGCAACAAAATTAAATTAAACCCCTATCTCTCACCATGCACAAAACTCAACTCAAAGTAGATCAAGGACCTAGGAATTAGACCAGAGATCCTGTATCTAACAGAAGAAAAAGTAGTGGTGATTAGGCCCTAACTTCCTTAATAAGACTCCTATAGCACAAGAATTAAAATCAAGAATCAATAAATGGGATGGAATCAAACTAAAAAGTTTCTTCTCAGCAAAAGAAACAATGAGGTGAATTGAGAGCCCACATTCTGGGAGCAAATTTTTACTCCTCACACATCAGATAGAGCACTAATCTCTAGGGTATATAAAGAACTCAAAAAGCTAAACACCAACTAAATAAATAAATAAATAACCCAATCAATAAATGGGCCAAGGTTTGCATTTCTCTAATTGCTAGAGATGATGAACATTTTCATATATTTGTTGATTGATTATATATCATCTTCTGAGAAGTGTCTGTTCAGGTCCTTGGCCCATTTGTTGATTGGGTTATTTGTTTCTTTGGTACTTAGCTTTTTTTTTTTTTAAGAAAGAGAGAGAATTTTTTAATATTTAATTTTTAGTTTTAAGTGGACACAACATCTTTATTTTATTTTAATGTGGTGCTGAGGATTGAACCCAGCGCCATGCAAATGCCAGGCGATCGTGTTACCTCTTGAGCCACATCCCCATCCCAGGTACTTAGCTTTTTGAGTTCTTTATATGTCCTAGTGATTAGTGCTCTATCTGATGTGTGAGGGGTAAAAATTTGCTCCCAGAATGTGGGCTCTCTTTTCACCTCACAGATTATTTCTTTTGCTGAGAAGAAACTTTTTAGTTTGATTCCATCCATTTATTGATTCTTGGTTTTAATTCTTGTACTATAGGAGTCTTATTAAGGAAGCTGGGGCCTAATCCGACATAATGAAGATTAAGGCCTACATTTCCTTGTATTAGACACAGAGTCTCTGGTTTAATTCCTAGGTCCTTGATCCACTTTGAGTTGAGTTTTGTGCATGGTGAGAGAGGGGTTTAATTTCATTTTGTTGCATATGGATTTCCATTTTTCCCAGTACCATTTGTTAAAGATGCTATCTTTAATGCATGTTTAATGCATGTTTTTTGGCACCCATCTCACTCCAGTCAGAATGGCAGTATTATGAAGACAAGCAACAATAAGTGTTGGTGAGGATGTGGGGAAAAAGGTACACTCATACATTGCTGGTGGGACTGCAAATTGGTGCAGCCAATATGGAAAGCAGCATGAAGATTACTTGGAAATCTGGGAATGGAACCACCTTTTGACCCAGCTATCACTCTCCTTGGTCTATACTTCAGGGACACAGCCACATCAATGTTTATAGCAGCACAATCACAATAGCTAAACTGTGGAGCCAAACTAGATGCCCTTCAGTGGATGAATGGATAAAAAAAAAATGTGACATATATACACAATGAAATTTTACTCAGCAATAAAAGAGAATAAAACCATGGCATTTTCAGGTAAATGGATGGCATTGAAGAAGATAATGCTAAGTGAATTTAGCCAATCCCAAAAAACCAAACACTGAATGTTTACTCTGATATAAGAAGGCTGAACTTATAGTGGGGTAGGGAGGGGGAGCATGGGAGGAATAAATGAATTCTAGATAGGGCAGAGAGGTGGGAGGGAAAGGAAGGGAGCATGGGATTAGCAAGGATGGTGGAATGTGATAGACATCACTATCCAAAGTACAGGTATGAAGACCCAAATTGTGTCAACACACTTTAAATACAACCAGAGAGATGAAAAATCGTGCTGTATATGTGTAATAAGACTTGTTATGCATTCTGCTGTCATTTATTTTTTTTTAAAAATCAATGATAAAAAAGAATGTCACTTCAAAAAAGAAAATGAATTAATGTGGATTCTTATTACAAAAAAAGGCATTGTGTCCATACACAACAACCAAAAAGAAAAAATAATAACTTTTTAAAAATGCGTAGATTTGGTTAAACTGTAGAAAACAAAAGTGTAACAGCACCTAACCTATAAAAGGGACTCAATAAATGTTTTGAATTTAAATAAATAAATAAATGGGCCGAGGGCCTTCAGCATCTCTTAATCCAATCAAGTCGACAATTCAAGTTAACCATCACAATCAAATGATAGAAAATTTCCAAAATCTTTGCCAAAGGATGAATATCCGGATTCAGGAGGCCTTTAGAAACCCAAATAGACCTGACCAGAAAAGTACCTCTTCATGACATATTGTAGTTAAACTTCCAAAAATACAGAAAAGAGAAATGAAGGAAGAAACTGAAGGAAGAAGTACTAAGTCACATTTAAAAGCGAAACCATCAATATTTTAGCAGTTTTCTAAACAAAACCTCAAAAGGCCAGGAGAGCATGGAGTGATGTCTTTCAAGTATTGAAAAAAAAAAAAATCTTAGATTACTATACCCAGCAAAGTTATCCTTCAAAATTGAGAAAGAAAATAAAGATTTCTGTTAAGCAAACTAAGAAAATTCATTAACACTAAACAAGCATCACAGATGATACGTAAAGTAATCCTACACCCAGAAGAGTAAGAAAGGTAACCACGATCATGAGAGAGAACAGGAAAGAATAAGTTTCACTAAACTAATAGGTAAGCAAATGAGAATTATTAACAAGAGGAAGAAATTAACCTAGAATATTTTAAAAACAGAATGCCCGTAAAATGAAATACAATATGACAATACACTGGACAATCTAGAAGAAATGGTAAGATTTCTGGACACATGTGACCTACCAAAATTTAGGATTTAAGAGGATAAAAATCCTAAATAGATCACTAACAAACAATGATCAATAACAAATAGTAATAAATTCTTCAAACAAAAAATCCCAGGACTAGAGAGAGTCACTGCTGAATTTCATCAGACTTTTAAAGAATACCAATGCTGCTCAAGCTAATCCATAAAATAGAATGGAAAATAACTTTTCCATATTTATTTACAAAGATAGTATTACCCTGCTTCCAGAACTTGATAAGTACACAACTAAAAATAAAAACTACAGATGAATATCTTTGATGAGCATAGATGCAAAATTCTTCAATAAAATTTGCAAGTTGAATTCAAGAGTACATTAAAAAAAATCATACATCATGATCAAATGAGTTTAACTCCAGTGATGCAAGGATATTTTGACATTTGCAAAAAGTAAATATAATACAACATATAAATAGAATCACAGATTAAAATCTCATAATCATTTTAACAAGTGCAGAATAAGCCTTTGATAAAATTCAACATCCCTTCATAATAAAAGCCCTGAATAAATTAGGTACAGAAGAATTGTACCTCAGCATGATAAAGGCTATATATGGTAAACCTATAGACAACATAATACTAAATGGGCGAAAACTGAATGCAGTTCCTGTAAAATAAGGAACAAGAAAAGAGATATATTCATATATGGAAGTGTCTCAGTGAAACCCATCAATTTGTACACTTTATTTGCATTAATAATTATAATAAAAAAGGAGAAAGAAGACTGAATTATTCATTGCAATTTCCTTCATATTAATTCCAAGGAATGAAGTCCAATCCATCTTGTTTTTAGGCACACTTCCAAAGAGAACACGTATTCTTTTTTTTAATGTTTAATTTTTAGTTTTAGGTGGACACAATATCTTTATTTTACATTTATGTGGTACTGAGGATCGAACCCAGTGCCTCATGTATGCTAGACAAGCACTCGAGCACTCTACCACTGAGCCACAACCCCAGCCACCCCAACATCAGAACATGTACTCTTTAAGGTTTGAGTCTATGATGTCCGACTGATCATTGTACACCTCAGACTTTTTCATTGCCTGGAATATGTTGGATGAATAAGCAAGTTTGGACAATGAATAAATAATTTACTTTTAGATAAAGTTCCTGTGAAACAATCTGATTCACCCCAATTTCCAAGCATCTTTAGTACATAAGGCTTTATTACTGACTCAATATTCTTCAGTGACCATATTTTTTTTAAAAAAAGGAATTTTGCTATTTAGTTAAAAGGAATAAATTGTCGTTAAGAACTCTCCATAGTCTATATTCATTTTTCTATCAATCTATAACTGGTCTAAGAAATAAAATCAGTTAATAGAAAATATCAAAAAATAAAGTTTATGTAACAGAAGCTTAAAACAGTATTGCTTCAACTGGAAGAGAAAGTGGAGGAGAATACTTTAATACCCTTGCAGTTAATTATTTTACAGAGCAGACCAACTGCCCTTCATCTTCCATTATTATAGGACAAGGAAGCAGACTTAAACCGCCATAAGAGAGATGTTAAGTTTTGTAAATAATAATAATAATAATAAAAACACTGCACAAGCGCATTACCTAATGTATATGACTACTAAAGCAATGTTTAGAAAGTATGTGTGGAAATGAGAATCAAGTTGAAAGCCTTAAAGAAATACAGTTTTCTTTATATAAGTTCTTTAAGGATTCATAAAATTTACCTATACAATCTCTTTCAGATAATGCCTTCTAGATACTATTCAGTATCTTCTTATTAGTTGGTCAGTTGCACCAGATAAAAAGAATCTGAGATAATAATTGAGATCATAATTCAAATCATTCATCATCAGAAATGTATATAGAGACCTAGAATTTATATAAGCTCTATTAGCATTTATTTTATATGAAAGAGAAATTCATTACACAGCACATATATAATTAAATGTAAATTGTATGCTGAAAAATATAATCATGAAAAATACATATCCTGATGGATGACTTTTATTTGGTAAACTTTTCCTTTCAATATCTGTCTTAATATTTGAGAGTAGATTAGAAGTTATATCTACAGTCTCAACTCTTTGTATGAAATATGTATATGAGTAAGAATAGGTAATTTATTTTCCCTCAGCTATACATTGACACAGAAAATGCATCTTTTGGAAAATGTGAAACCATTAGATCTTTTCTAGCTTAACTTTGCCTTTGTAGACTTTAATATTGTTAGCCTAGTAAATTGTTGTGTACTGTTATTCAAAGGTGATTGCCCCTTTCCAAGTATCTTTAGTATATAAGGCTTAATTACTGACTCAACATTCTTCAGTGACCACATTTTTTTAAAAAAATAGGAATTTTGCTATTTAGTTAAAAAGAAATAAATTGCCATTAAGAACTCTCCATAGTCTATATTCATTTTCTATCAATCTATAACTACTCTAAGAAATAAAATCAGTTGCTTCAACTGGAAGAGAAAGTGGAGGAGAATACTTTAATAACCTTGCAGTTAATCATTTTACAGAGCATACCAACTGCCCTTCATCTTCCATTATTATAGGACAAGGAAGCAGACTTAAACTGCTATAAGAGAGATGTTAAGTTTTGTAAAAAAAAAAAAAAAACATTAAAAACACTGTGATGGTCAGAGTCTGAGATAGAACTTTTGGAGTTTCCTATCCTAGAGTTTTTGTCTGATACAACTTAATGGTCTCTTGCCTAGAGGCAAGGAGGTAAATTAGTAGACCTTAAGAAAACTGATCCAACCTTCTATAACTACATTCCTGTATTTCCCAGACTGGTTTGGTCAGCCAGTTAGAAAATGAGAACTTTATGAATTTAAGGTCACAGATCCGATTCTTATTTCAACCTGTTAGCTTCTCTTGCTCCTGAGATCAGGGACTCTACTCCAAACCTCAGACAATTAGCTTATAACTTTCACCCAGTCAGGAGATAAGCTATTTCGAGTAGACAGGCAGTTAATCATCCCACAGATCTATGAAGGTGTGGGCTGGACTCTCAATGCCGAAGGAAAATACATGCAAAGGCAGAGATGATTCATTACAGTTTTCGATTGTCAAAATCACAAGCAGACAAGGATTAGTCCATCAAATTCTGATTCAGCTATATCAAGAAAAGGGAAAGAACTTCAGAAACATATCAAGTTATGTTGAGTTTTGCTTCTTTTCTAATTTCTAATTTCTGATCAGGAAGAACCCTCTCAACTCTAATCACTGAATTTACCTAAATATTTCATCCCAAATATAAACAATTGAAAAAAGAAATAACTGCATTTTCCATTAGTTTTGAATAGAAGAGTATTCTAATCCCCAGCTATGATAAAATGAAAATATGCCACAATAACTAATTTATATTATAAATAAAAAATAAATCCCCACTGTGTAAAAATAATTCAAAATCCGTATGTCACCAAGTCACCATAATTCAAATACATAGGTCTCTTAAATTAAAAATTCAAAATGTGTAACGACTTGTGTCAGGACATATTCATCATCTTCTAATAAGATGCAAATGTGATCTATTAACCATCATTTGGGTAGATGCAGCCCTGCATTTATTGTTTTATCTGGTTGATAAAATAAAAACTTACCTCAGGAATGACTTTCTGATTAGTATAACTAAATTCTCTTAAGCTTGGGACTGGGGAAAATCAAATAATGGAAAAGATAAATGTTTTAGGTTATAATGAAAAACAGGTATAAAAAGCCTTTATAAAAGCCTGAGGCATCATACAATTTTATAGAAGGGGTAACTAAGTGTCCAGAGAAGGAGGAGAGAGAAGGGAGCCTAGAGTCCTAATGCAAGGTCTTGAAAAATTTGTCTCTTTATGGTGATAAATGAGTTTTAATCAATTTGTAGAAAACAGAACCAAAAGGAGCATTATTCTAGTGCATTATTCCAATAATCAAGGAAGAAAATCCTGGCATTAAGTGCTTACTATCTTTTCAGTAGCCCCTTGAGATGAACTGAAGATCTGAACAAAAAGAACATAATTATAACATACAGATTTCCCATATAAAATCACAAAATATTCTCAAAGTATAGTGGCTTATTTTTGGATAATCTTGCCTTCTTAGAGCAGGGGTTCATAAAATTAATTTAAAGAACCTGGCCGAGTGTTTCATGGAATTATACGTTAATGTGAATCATTAATTAGTCTTCTGTATTGATGAATATGTCTTTTGGTGACATCTTTGATATAATCACATAAAGCTATTGATTTCTTATATGTTACAAGTATTTAAGGATATGCATTTATATATTTCTTGTTTGGGAACTAATGTTTATGCTTTACTTATATGTCAACAATTGTATTCAAGAGTTTATCAATCATAAACAATCAATACATAGGCAAATAGTTTACTAAGACTTTAAATAAAATGATTTTTAAATTGTATCTTACAAAGCGTCAAACAATGCAGAATTTGGACTAGCAATCCAGTAAAAAAAGCACAGATAATCTCCCCATTTTCATGGCACTTCTCTGAAGATGTACTTATTGAATTTATGGTTGTGTGTAGGGTTCCAATGTATTGACTCCTCTGGACAGGTTGTGAATTAAAATTAAGGGTTTCCTCAGATCTTCACAATCACCTTAGGATTTGGGACAGGTTTTACCTATCTAACAGAAAGACAGGAAACTATTGTGTGATCATCAGTTATATTTCTGAACTTGAAATTTAGAAATTTCACAGCCATTTATACCTATTTTATAATTTAAATCTTAGTATACTTTGTATGATACAAATTCCTATTGTAATGGCTTTCTTGGCAATCTACTCAACCAGTTATATACACATAGAAAACAAAAGAATGCCTTCAGATAAACACATTTAAATTGTATATATGTAAAATAATACCTTTTTATATGTTATCATGGATCAGAATCCATAGGAAAATTGAGGCAGGTGTGGTGGTGCACTGAAATTCCAGTGGCTTGGGAGGCTGAGAATGGAAGTTCAAATCCAGCCTCAGCAATTTAGTGAAGTGTAAGCAACCTAGTGAGATGAGACCCTGCCTCTTCATAAAAAATAAAAAGGAAAGGTTTGGGGATGTGGTTCAGTGCCCTTGGGTACAATCCCTAGTACAAAAAAAAAAAAAAAAAAAAAAGAATCCATAGGAAAACTGGAAATATGACCTATTATTTATCAGCTTCTGATGCAATTATAAATAGATTTAATTGGCATTGGGATTAAAGGCTTACTTACTAGTGTGTAACTAATTACTAGAATTTTTAGCTCACTCAGCAGGTAACTTCTTTAATGATAAGCTGAAGTTCTGAAAAAAAAAATGAAGACTTAAAAAGACTATTCATATAATTTTTAAATTTTTCTACATGTGTTTGTAGAAATTTAAAAAACAAGCTTGGTAGTTTGTGAGGCTCTGATATAAGCGAAGTAGACAAGATATAATTAAATAATAATGATCATATATTAAAATACTTATTATCATATATTAAAATAATTATAAGTGAAATTTAATATTATTAAAACTTTTGAAACATAATTAAAATAATTTTAGATAACTTTAAAATAGTTAAATAAAAAAATTGCTATTTTGAAAAAAAATCCAATGACTACCAGTGTTTTTTTTAATAACATTGAAGTTCTGTTTTTATTATAATGATCTTTCCTATTGACTAATTTAGCTGATCATCATTATACTTTCATCAATTTTTGTTATACAGCATTTATTTTTATTCTTTGTACAGCAAAACAAGAATTAGGTTTAGAAATTTCTGTAGTCTTGGGCTGGGGCTGTAGCTCAGTAGTAGAGTGCTTGCCTCGCTTGTGTAAGGCATTGGGTTTGATCCTCAGCACCACATAAAAATAAAGATATTGTGTCCATTTACAACTAAAATAATTTTTTTTAAAATTCTGTTGTCTTATCTTCCCTATATCTTCTAGAAGAGTCTTTAATCCAAACTTCTCTAACTTTAAGCTTTCTAAGCTATTTTTTTAAAATATTTATTTTTTAGTTTTTTAGGTAGACACAATATCTTTATTTTATTTTTATGTGGTGCTGAGGACTGAACCCAATGCTTCATGCAATGGTAAGCGAGCACTCTACCACTGAGCCATAACGTCAGCCCCTATTTTTTGAAATCTTACATGAGGCTGAGATAGCCTGCACTCTTTCTGCCACCACTGGCTGCATTTCTTCTGTTCCAATGTGCTTGGACAACTATCCTCTGGATCTGCTTCCTAACCATAAATTATGCATGCTCCTCAAATGCCACCTGTAAATTTCTGCTCTGCATGCTGCTCCATAATTGCCAAATTACTGCACAAAAAAATATTATTCTTACTAACATTCTGAAACCATGGATTTAGGATTTATGTGGATGCTTTTAATATCTCTCTACCCCAGCATGGTTTAGTAGTTATCCTCTCTATATTCTGTTCTTCCCCAATGAGCTCTTGTTTCTCCACCAACAGCCCTTTCCCCTAACCCCCAAATATAACCCAGTTATCTTAGATGAAAGTGCTTCCACACTACATTTTTAAGGGCCTGGGCCCTGTATTGTAATGATGCATTTTTATATTTTGAAAATCAAGGTGTTTAGGAAAGCAGATGTTATTGAACATTTTTTTTCTCTATAAAATTAAATGAATTAGTAATGTAGTGACTAGCAGCTTTATAGAGAAACTTGGTACTAGTCTAAAATTTTTTTATTAAAAAAACTATTTTGGGGGGCTGGAGTTGTAGCTCAGTGATAGAGCGCTTGCCTTGTACACCTGAGGCACTGCATTCAATTCCCAGCACCACATATAAATAAGCAAAATAAAATAAAGGACCATCAACAACTAAAAAAAATTAAAAAAAACTATCTTGGATTTTTAAAGTACATATTCACAATACATAAGAAGGATATCCTTTCATTTTTTACATTATACTGAACATGCGTAAATTCAAGTGTGTACATATAGTAGCACCTGACCTCTACTGGTAGAATCTAAGGATATTTCAAATTAGTCCAAGTAAATAATTTTCAGATCTTCAAATTAGGTATTCATGTCAATATATTATATCAGACCTTTGTACTTTTATTTAAAACTGGGATTAAAACCTTATATACAAGTTACTTTAATTTACCTGATAAGTGTTCCAATATCACTAGCTTTCTTCAAATGACCTAAAACAATTTTTGAGTTAATAAATAATAAAATGCATGAATCTGCATTATATAATATATGTGTACAGGAAAAACATTCCTGTATAGATAAAGTTTTAGTATATGCCCCCATTGTGTATGTTTTTAAGTCCTGACTTTTCTTTTAGCACCCTCTAGGAGGCCCTTTTTTTAACAAAGGAAAAAATAGTTTCAGTATATTTATTTTCTGTTTCTGCTTTTGCCAGTAACAGAGGGACTTCTGAGGAATCAAGAGATTTCTTCATTTCTCAGTGGCAAAGGTAGATTATATTTTCCAGAAGTGTTGGTAACAATAGCTCTCTACGACAATGTAGTATAATGTGCTTTACCACAATGTGATCCTGCAACTCCTTCCATCAAGGGTTGAGGTCTACAGTGCCTTCCCTGAGCATGACAGTAGTAACATTAGGTGACTTTGAGGCTTGGTCAAAAGGGCTGTACAATTCAGGTTTTGTTTACTGAAGCACTTGCCCTAGAGCTTAGAGCTGTCCTATCAGCTTTTGACTGCCCTAAGTCCACTGTTCTGTTAGCAAGCTCTAAGTAGGCCCCATGAAAGACTCGCCAAACTGCAAGCTTCCACAGCTCCCATTGTTTCAACTTCATGCAACCTTTCATTAGAGTGAGAATGTGTAAATTCAAGTCACGTGACTTGAATTAAGAGTCACAGGAGAGACTCTTAGGCAAGAAGTCCTCCCACTGTGGCTTTCTTGAATTCTACAGTCATGAAAAGTATGAAATAAAAATATGACATATTTTTGTTTTACATGAATATTCTTTGGGGAATAATTTGTTATTACATATACAGTAGCTTTCATGAGGTAAAGGAAAAATAATTTCATGTCACAAATTCTATATTTTGTGAAAAAGCGAAATCCTACTGTTACAGTTTGGATCTTAAATGTCCTCCAAAGATTCTTATGTTGAAGGCTTGGTCTCTAGAATAGCAGTGTTCACAGACAGGGCTCTTTGAAAATGATTGGGTGGTAAGGACTCTAATATCATCAGTGAATAATTCATTGATAATTTATAATTTTAATGGACTATTGGGAGGTGGTGGAAAATGTAGGAGGTGGGACCTAGTTTGAAGGGAGTGAGTCCTGGGGGGAATGCCCTCACCAACTCCTTACTGTGTCTCTTTGCCTCCTGGCCACCATGAGGTGAACCTTTGTTCCATCAAAGCCTTCTTCAACATGGTGTTTTGCCTCCCCATAGATCTATAGCAATGTAACCAGCCAACACTGGACTGGAACTTCTAAATCCATGGACCAAAAATAGATCTTTCCTCTTTTAAGTTGATTTTCTCAGGTATTTTGTCACAATGACAAAAATCCAACTAACATAACCGCCTTTTTAGTTGACTACTGACGTGTTTTTAGCAGAGATATGTTAGCTAAGCCCCATGAATTATTTCAGGACAACATATTATTACAATATTCCTATTTATTATATCATGAGCTCTTTAAAAACAGAACATGTATTTTCATTTAATTAGGAGCAAGAACGGTATGGCAATATATAAATCAATGGAAGTGTAACTGATGTGATTCTGCAATTTGTATACGGGGTAAAAATGGGAGTTCATAACCCACTTGAATCAAAGTGTGAAATATGATATATCAAGAACTATGTAATGTTTTGAACAACCAACAATAAAAAAAAAAAAAAAGGAGCAAGAACCAATACAGTCTCAGGAGAGTTGCTATGGTTTATATAAGTTTGCCCTTCTGAGGTCTCTGTTGTAGAGACTTGGTTGCCATCCTGCGGTATTATTGGGAGGTGGTGGAACCTTTAAGAGATGGAACCTACTGGAAGAAATTCAGGCCATTGGGGGTGTACCCTTGATATGCCTTTTGACACTTAACCCTTTTGCTCCATGCTTCTCTCTTTCCTTCTTAGCTTTAATGAGTTGAGCATCTTGCTCCACTGTATACTCTCATCCATGATATACTACGGGCTAACCACCAGCCTAGAGACAACAAGGCGGGTTACAAAATATATGTACAAGTGACTTTGAACCAACCTCCCTGAATTCTCATCAGTGAAATCTCTAAGAAGTTCATTATGGGGTTGAAGCTATAGCTCTGTGGTAGAGCATTTGCCCAGTACATGCAAGAATATGAGCTTTATAACCAGCACTGAAATTTTTTTTTCATCACGTATCAGGAAAATTGTATGTTAATTATGATGGAAATGATATATTCCCTTAAGCCCCTCCCCCCCCCCAAAAAGAAGAATCTTGAATAGATTTATCAAAGGTCCAATAGTTTTTATTTCTAGTTTTCATATTGCATTAGTGTAGATCTTTACTGCACTAAGAGCATCTTGATTTAACTGTCAAATGAATGGATTTTTTATTCTAGGGCTGGTGATGTGACTCAGTGGTGGTTGAGTGCCCCTGAGATCAATCTCCCATACCCAAAGTAAAAAATAAAAGCCTCTAAGAAATAAATGAGTAATTAGGGTATCAATTTAAAAACTAACCATGTAGAATATCCACTTACTACATTTTGGTAAAGCATATACTTTGAGACATTACTACATTTGGTAAAACTTATACTTTGAGACATTACTTCTACTCCACTTAATTCTGCCTGCTGTATGCAACTATAGTTTTCTAGTAAATGTTGAACTAGGATATAGGAGGATGGGCACATTTTTATAAGCTGAAGCTGAGACAAGACAGTATGTGCAATAGACTCAATATCATCTCTGAACAATAGGTCTAAAGTGACATTTAAGACCCGGTTTCAAATCGGAGTCTCAAAGGACTAGGCAACTTCAAAACAACTTGAATGAGAAAAGTAAACATAAGAGAAAAAGAAAATTGATAGGTAGAGGAGGGAAAATCAAATTAAAATGAATGTAGAAAACACAGTTCAAGAATGCTTGAAAAAATATAATATTAAGGAAGACAGCTAACAAAAACATACAGGATGGTATTTTTTTTAAAAGATCAATAAGAGCATGTGTGAGGCCCTGGATGTGCATGCCCACATGCATGCATACACACACACACACACACACACACACACACACACTCACTCAATAAGTCATGAAAATAAAGTTTATAGGCATTGGGCTGGGGATATGTGGCTCAAGCGGTAGCGCGCTCGCCTGGCATGCCTGCGGCCCGGGTTCGATTCTCAGCATCACATACAAACAAAGATGTTGTGTCTGCCGAAAACTAAAAAAATAAATAAATATTAAAATTCTCTCTCTCTCATCTCTCTCTCTCTCTCAAAAAAAATTTATAGGCATCAAAATGAAAAAACACAAAACAGAGAGTAAGCTCTAGATAGTATATAAAAGGGCATTGAGAAATGCACTCAAAATATAGCACAGCTCTTGCCTTATATGTGTGAGGCATGGGGTTTGATCTCAGCACCACATAAAAATAAATAAATAAGTAGTTTTGATTTGCAATTCTCTAATTACTAGATATGTTGAACATTTTTTCATATATTTGTTAATTAAATGTTTATCTTCTTCTGAGAAATATCCGTTCATCTCCTTAGCCCATTTATTGATTGGGTTGGTTTTTTTTGTTGTTGTTTTTGTTGAGTTTTTTGAGTTCTTTATATATTCTGGAGATTAGTGCTGTATCTGATGTGCATGTGGCAAAAATTTGCTCCCAAAATGTAGGCTGTCTGTTCACCTCATTGATTGTTTCTTTGCTGAGAAGAGGTTTTTTTTTAGTTTGAGTCCATCCCATTTATTAATTCTAGATTTTATTTCTTGCACTTTAGGAGTCTTGTTAAGGAAGTCAGGGCCTAATCTGACATGATTAAGATTTGAGCCTACTTTTTCCTCTTTTAGACTCAGGGTCTCTGGTCTAATTTTTAGGTCCTTGATCCACTTTGAGCTCAGTTTTGTGCATGGTGAGAGAAAAGGTTTATTTTCATTTTGTTGCATATGAATTTCCAGTTCTCCTAGCACCATTTGTTGAAGAGGCGATCTTTTCTCCAATGTATGTTTTTGGCACCTTTGACTAGTATGAGGTAATTGTATTTATGTGGGTTTTTTCTCTATCTCACACCAGTCAGAATGGCAGTTATCAAGAATACAGAGAACATTACATTTTGGTGAGGATGTGGGGGGAAAGGCACACTCATTCATTGCTGGTGGGACTGCAAATTGGTGCAGCCAATCTGGAAAGCAGTATGAAGATTCTTTAGAAAACTTGGAATGTAACCACCATTTGACCCAGCTATTCCACTCCTTGGTCTATACCCACAGGACTTAAAATTAGCATACCATAGTAAGGCAGCCACATCAGTGTTTATAGCAGTTCAATTCACAATAGCTAAACAATGGAAGCAACCTAGGTACCCTTCAATAGATGAATGGATAAAGAAACTGGTATATATACACAACGGAATATTACTCAGCATTAAAAGAGAATAAAATCATGGCATTTGCAGGTAAATGGATGAGTTGGAGAATATTATGCCAAGTTAAGTAAGCCAATCCTAAAAACCCCAAGGCTGAGTGTTATCTCTGATAAGTGGATGCTAATCTACAATGAGGAGGACATGGGAAAAATGGGAGAACTTTGAATGGGGCAAAGGGAAGGGCAGGGTGGGGTGGGGGTAATGGGGGTAGGAAAGATGATGGAATGAGATGGACATCATTACCCTAGGTACATGTATGAATGCACACATGGTACAATGCTACATCATGTACAACATAGAGAAATGTAAAGTTGTACTGCATTCTACTGTCATATATACTTAATTAACATAACTTTAAAAATAAATAAATAAATAAAGGTATTGTGACCATGTACAACTAAAATATTTTTTAAAAAATATAATATGATAAAGAAATATAAAAATATTGAGAGGTCTGATATATATCTAACAAGAATACTAAAAGTAAGAGATTAAATGAAATGCATTCACTCTGCAAATATTTCTTAAATAGCTGTTATGTGCCAGGCAGGTACTCTTCTAAGCATTTGTTGTAGCAATGAAAATGTAACAACAAAAATATCATTTAATTAAATTTTAGAATTTATTCTTCATTAAGAGAATATAATGATTGAATTTTGAATGTTAAATCAACCCTGAATAAATTCAACATAAACAAGATCATGCTATTTTCATATATTACTGGATTTTTAAACATTATTTTCAAGGGATGTGAGGGGGACTATAGTTTATGTCTTACAAATTCTGTATTATGAACTTATCACCTTCCTAAAATCAGTGGGAAGTGTTTTCTCCTCACTGTGTGATGAGTTTATGTAGAATTGATGTCATTTGTTCCTTAAATGTTAGAATTCACTACTAAAGCTATATTTTAATGGAAATGTTTATCTTTACAATAGTATATATAGCAGATATAGAGTTACTAAATTTTTATGATTCATTTTGTGTCTGTTTTTATAAATTTGGTTTTTCAAGCTATTTGTTTGTTTTACCTGTGAGGTAGAACCTTTTGGCATATTGTCATGGTTTGGATCTGGAATGTCCCCCTGAAAGCTCAGTTTTTGAAACCATGATCCCTAGCACCAAGGTTTGGAGGTAAAGATTTTAGACAGTGTTTGTGGTTCTGACCTGTATTTAGGGTTCTAATCCATCTGTGGTATTGATCCATTAATAGATAATGGATTCCTGGGTGGTAAATATAGGCAGGTAGGGTGTGGTGGCAGAAAGTAGGTCACTGGGGACATGGCTTGGACTATGTCTGTCCCTGCCTGCCAGCCTCTCCACTTCCTGGCTGCCATGAGCTGAGCAGCTCTCCTCTGGCATGACCTTCCACCATGATGTTCTGCCCCAGGCCCGGAGCCATGGAGCCAGCCAACCATGGACTGAGGTGAAATCAGGAGCCAAAATAAGCATTTCCTCCTGTAAGTTGTTCTCATCTGTATTTTGGTCTCAGTGACACAAAGCTAACTACATTTTAGCAATTAACACTGTTTGGTATTTTTCATTTGTTTTAGGTTTTGCTCTTCAGAATGGATTACTTACAATTGTTTATCTTCAGTCATTGTCTTTTCTTCAGTCTTCTCTTCCTTTTGTCATCTCTACTTTGCTGTTCATCCTATCTCAGATCCCATTCAGATATTTTTTTCTTGTACGATTTCCAAATTTTTTGTAGTTTCAATTTCTATACTGAAACTTTTTCTATTTATTTGATGTGGACATTTTTCTTTATGACTTTGGACATAATTATCATAGCTATTTCAGACACCTTCTTTGCTGATTTTAGTATTTAGTTCTTCTTGAGGTTGTAGTCTATTTTAATTTCTCCCTAATAATGAACCACATTTTTCTTTGTATGAGAACTTATTTTAGAATGAGTGTATATCTCTTGGATTTCCCTAATAAAAGATGTAGATATTTGGGTTTCTATATTTTTTTCCCTCAAGAGTGTTGATTGATTTGAATTCAATAGACTCATACTATAAAGTATACCTCCTCGGAGGTGACCAACAAATTCAAATTTCAGTTTAGTTGTTTTAACTATACCTGAGTTGCTTGAAATCTGTCTTGTGGATGCTTGATTCGGATATCAACCAGATATTTGGGAAGAGTTTATATACTTATGTGTAACTGTGCTTGGATACAAAAATTCATGTTCATATACTTTTTGGCTCTCTTCTGTGTCTGTACACACACACACAAACACACACACACACACAATTCTGTTCATTAGGTATATTTGCCCCAAATTCTACCCCTTGATTCTTTCTTAATAAGACAACACATTTCTATATTAACGTTTTCCTCTCCCTATCAAATAGACTGAGGGAGGCTTTCCTCTGGCTAAAAGCTAAATAATGCACAGCATACCCTGAGCCATTTTCCTCTTCAAACTGTTCACTCTCCTTCACTTTCTGTCTCCCAATTTTTGGGAGGAGGGGTTATGTTTGGTTGATTATTGTTTTGTTTTGTTGTTATTTCTAGTGCCTTTGGATACACAAGTGTATTTGTGTTTTCTCAAGTTGTATGTTTTGATAGGAGTATTTACAATACCCAAAGCAGAATTCCCAGAATATGTGCTTGTATCTGTTTTCTAAGTGAACTCCTGAATTACCCAGATGAGTTATCTACATAGGGAGTCCCATAAAACTGGAGCAGTCCTCCTATTGACCAAATGGTTTTATTATGAAATTTCAGGAACAATAAGGTGTTCTAAAAACCTTTGGTAAAGGAGAGTGTCATTTTACCAAAATTATGTAATTTTCACTGCTTTAATGCAAAGAAAGAAAACAAATTCATTTAGGAGAGGGTTAAACTACTCTGCTATGACACTGTAGCTAAAGAAAATAAATTAAAAACTACTTATAATAAAGACTTTGCTTTGATTTGGGGACAGTGTTTTCTTTTATAAAGCAGATAGAATCTCAGCCTCAGGGATGGAGACAATGTAATTTTTTAAATTTTTCAAAAATACCCTTACTTTTTATTATAAACCTCTGCTACCAGGTAGGAAGTTGATCTCAGTTAATTCAATATCCTCTCCATCCTCTTCCCAAAGGTTATATCCTCAATCTAGATGGCTTTTAAGTGCCAAAGAAGAAAGAAAATAATTTATTCCTTGCTTTACTTAACTACACTGGCATCCACCAAAATATCAATTATTTCTTGGGTATTTGCCATCTGTGCATGGCTTTCTTTTCAACCTCAGGACCCCTTTGGATTCCTGTTCTCTCCTGGTTGATTCACAGGATCCTCTCCAGAGCTTGGGTCCTTGTTCTACAGTTCCAAGATATGTTAGCATTGTCCCCATTTCTGGTGCTACGCTCAGGCACACAAAGCCTGAGGACAGCTCCAGGAAAGCAGCATTTTTGCCTTTTTCTGGGCACCACAAAGTGTGGAATACTGGGATCTTGGTGAACCCTTCACAACACCATTCATTCTCTCTCTCTCTCTCTCTCTCTCTCTCTCTCTCTCTCTCTCTCTCTCTCTCACACACACACACACACACACACACACACACACACACACACCCTTCTAGGCTTTGGAAGTCCCCCCCCCCTCTCACACACACACACACACACACACACACACACACCTTTCTAGGCTTTGGAAGTCCCCCCTTTTCTTGGCATCTTAGCAATTGCTAATCTTGGTGCACTTCCCTAGAGAAGAGATTCTTCTTACCTGATGACTACAGAAGCTTTGTTTTTAAAGCAAAACTCTTCATGCTAAGGATTTAGACTTCTGAAACCCAAAAGCTTTGCTTTTGAAAAGCATGGAATGGTCAAAAGCTAGCTAGAAGAGAGTAAGGTTATAAGATGGGGAGGATTTGGGGTTGGGAAACTAGAGAATATTACTTAATATTTTAAAATATTATTTTACCATATGCATTTGTCTCTTATACATTTATAATTTTTGCTATTCAGATAAAAATTATAGGGTAATATTTTAAAGTAGATTATTCATTTATAAGTTTACTAAATAATATTTTTGTTTTCTATCATCTTGAAAATAGAAATCAAAATATAAATATATGTGTATTTGTAATTATAGTCAAGAGTTTAATAGATTATTTTCTATTTTAATTTTTATGCTAAAGAACTTGAACTCATTGCATGAGAGATTTCTATGCAATTTAGAAGCAAATACCAAACAAAAAATTTTGGTAACATAGACCATCTGCCTAATCCAAGACATATGCTGAATTATGAGACAGAAATCTCTATAAGTGAGATTGTTTCATTTTTGTCATGAATAAAGGACATTTTCATATAGTTCTATTTTATTCTTCTTTAGACACTATAATGTCTAAATATTATTAGCTTCAAATATTGTAACTTCTACTATAAATACATATCTAACATTCACTAAATAACCTCATAAGGTATCATTGTTCTTCTTCTATAATGTTTCTTATTTCTAACCACTTTCTATTTTTAAAATTTTTCTTTTCCTATTCAACTTCCTCTGTATACTGTTAGGAAGATGTTTTGAAATTATCCTTACCATGAAAAAAATATATAATAGTACAAGGAAACAAGAAATGAGGACAGATAAATCAAAACTTATGGGATTAATTTCTTGAAAGTATTTTTATGTTAAAAACTGTACCATAGAGGCAGGGGTTATAGCTCAGTGGTACAACACCTGCCTAGCATGTGTGAGGCACTGAGTTTGATTCTCAGCACCACATATAAATAAATTAAATAAAGGTCCATTAAAAAAAATTAAAAAAAAAAACTGTACCATAGGGGCTGGGTTGTGGCTGGGCGGTAGAGCACTCACCTAGCATGTGCATAAAATATTCTATTGTGTCCAACTAACTGTACCATGTTTGGAAATCCTCTTGAATTACCTGTCATATACTTTAAATGATTTTAGCTTGATGTTCACTTATAATTTTTTAAAAAACATTTCAAGTACTTTGAAGGAAGTAGTCTTTCTTTTGTCATTGTCTTGATATGGGTATATTTCTGTTTTGATCACTCAGAATCAGCAATCGCAATGGATTTTTTGAAATAAATAAACTTCTCATGATTCCTATGTTATACATAAACTTGTCATTAAATATTTTTAGAGTGATAATATTTGAAAAGAATCATGTTAAATTAATTAAAATTTTATTATATATCATGTCAATGACTATTTTTTACTTCACTGTGGGCCTCTGTTTTCATAAAAAGGGATTAAGCTTAGTTATTTGATCCCAAGCTTTACTGACTCTAATAAGAGTACTTGATTCTGATGAACACTTAAATGATGACAAATAGTAAAATTAAAAAGTATAAAATTATTAATGATGATGTGGTGTTACACTATATAATCTTTCTTTACTGTGATCATCCTCAACCTATTACTATAAATCAGCAATTTTAATGTTAAATTGTGCTTCTTTTTAAAAATAAATATTATTTTAAATAAAGATTTTATTTAAATATTATGTTTCATTTTATTTCATTTTCCCCAGATTCATTGAGGTTTAATTGAGAAATAAAAACTGTACATATTTTAGGTATGCAATGTGATGTTTTGAGAAATGCATGCTTGTGAAATTATTACCACAATCAAGCTAATTAACATATTTATTATCTCAAACAGTTACCATTTTTTTTACTCTGGTGAAAACCAGATCTACTGCTTCAGCAATTTTTACATATATACTATATTCTTAAATATAGTCACTGTGATGTACATTAGACCTCCAGAACTTATTCATCTTACAACCAAAAGTTTGTTCTTGATTGAATGGTTCACGCAGGGCACAGGTGCAATGGCCCCACACCTGAATAAATTTCACATTTGCATTTCAGCTTCTTGACTCAGCATAATTCCCATGTCTATCCTCTCAAGTGAATTCTTAATTACTGATTATTTATATCTTTACCTGCTTTGAATTGTTCACAAGGTTTGCAATGAATTTTGATTATGGTTGTATGTATGTGAATGCATAGGTCTACAGCAGTGAAATCATTTATGTTCTGAGCATTTGATAGAAACATATGTTTTTGTATCAGCTTTGCAATTCCAGGGTACTTTTGCATATTTGGAAGATCGTGCTATAATTTATTGCATCACATTGCAAAATAACCTTGGCTGTTATACTTCAAGGTCTCAGGTGTTGAGTCATTAGCAGCTATGGAATTGATCAGAATTGCATTACAGCTGCACAACTACAAACAAAGGGTAATCCAAATTCTTTCAGGCTTAACATCAACATATGGAGGACTCCTTAGCACTTGCCTGGAAAGAGAGTTAATTTGGGAATTTTGAGCTAAATTCCCTCAGGATGACTTCTTCAAAAGCTCTTTAACTTCTAAAATGCAAATAGAAAGGCATGTGAAAATAAGTAGTGTTGGATTAAAATAGAGACAATAACAGACATTTATGCCTATATCTTTCAAAATTGGTCATTTTATAAAGGATTGTATTTTAATGGATTTGATTTATACTTGCATACATTTGGGGGAAATTTAGTTCACTGACATCTTGGATATAATTAAATGAGTAATGGAAATAAATCTATGAACAATTCATCAGAATTATGAAGTCCGCACTTTAAAATTAAGCACAGAATGGCATCTATCATAATTACAAACAAGAAACTCATTTGCAGAACATTTAAACTACAGAAATGTTCATGGCTGCCTGGACTATTGAAACCACTCCCTGTTTTCCTTGTTAAAATCCTCTCTGTGCCTATAATCCCCCTCATTTTCTCTAAATCCACGTTTCTCCCAATAGTCAAATTGGTATCATAGATCAAATATCCTGCATAAAAACCCAGAATAGTTATCCATTACACTTGGAATAGATTAAAAGCCTCTCCATGACCTTTGAGAGCTGTCATGGCTGCATCTCACTCTAGGAACTCATCTCCTCCCACTCCTCTCTTCCCTGCATTCCAGCAAGGATCCATGGATCTATGGATCTTCTAATGGCTTTTTTTTTTAATTAATAGACTATTTTTTAAAGTAGTGTTAGATTTACTGAAAAATTGGACATAAAGTATATAATTTATATACCATATACCATCTCTCTCCACCTCTCCACATTCGGTATACAATATCCCCCCTATTATTCACATCTTATAGTGTAATAATACATTTGTTATGATTGATGAGTGAATATAAATACATTATTGTCCACACTTTGCATTAGGATCCATTTTTGTGCTATACAGTTCAATGTGTTTTGACAAATACATAACCTCATGTATAGATCATTATAGTCTCATACAGAATACTTTCATTTACCTAAATTCTCTCATGCTCCATCTTTTCATCTCTCCTCCTTCCTCATGAATACCTGGCAACCACTGATAATTTTACAGTCTCTGTAATTTTGCCCTTTCCAAATGTCATGTAGTTGGAATCATATAGTATGGAGCTTTTGCAGACTATCTTTTCTCACTAAGCACTATGCATATAAGGTTTTTCCATGTATTTTCAATATCTTGATAGTGTATTCATTTTTAGCACTGACTAGTATTCCATTGTATGATTATTCCACAGTGTGTTTATCCATTCATCTATTAAAGGACATCTTGGTTGCTTCTAATTAAGAAAAGGCTTGCTATAACCATTTGTGTGCAGGTTTGGGGGAGGCATAAGCTTTCAATTACTTTGGGCAAATACTAAGAAGCAGTATTGATGAATCTCATGGCAAGAGCAAGTGTTTAGTGCCAAGGTCCAGTCCCGGTGGGGGGAGTGAGGGTCCAGGGTGGTCCTGAAGGAGGAGTGGCATTGGCAAAAGAAGAAGAGTTAGGACTACAGGTTTCAAGTTACCAGCAACCTCCAGAAGACATCTCTCTGCCCCTGGAGGGACCTTTATTTTTATACCTTTTTTACATGTGTTTTTTTCAGGTAATTAATGGATAGCTTCAAAGCCCCAAACTTTTTTGATTTACATAATTTTCAAGACTTACAATCTTTTCTGACATACATTGATTTCCTAAGATATTGAGTACATTGTTCAAAATATTTTTCTGTAACCTTAGACAATCATGATTAAGCTTTTACATTTTCACGTCAATCACTAAGTGCTAGGCGACGCAACTAGACTACATGACTCCTAACCTATTATTCACTTCTAACTTAAAAGCATACCTGTAATTATTTCATTAACCTTTAATTTTAAAGCATACTTATGATTATTGGTAAGCTTTCTTATTTCTAAACTAAAATCCCAGTAAAACACACTTAAAGTAGTGAAAGTCTATTATTTAAAATCCTAGTACTCTTAAGTGCTTTTAAAATATATCTATGTTAATTTTACATTATTCTATTTTAATTTCCAAGGTAATTTCCTTTTTTCATATGACCTATTCAACTGCTTTCTTAAAGAACTTCCTTGATCCTTGGTCAAAGCACACCAATTCTTATGTGTTTTTAATCTTTAACTAAAGGGCAGGCTTTACACCTCAACTCATTTGTCATTTATATTAACTATGTGTTTTCCATTTTCATCATAAGTTTCTGTGTAAAGCAAAAGAGGGTCTATTGGTTGGGGAAGGTATTTTTATTAGCCTCTTGCCCTCAAGGGGATACCATAAGCTACGTAGGGTGGTCCTTGTACTGTTGGCACAATTGTTTTTCTGTAGCTAGGCTATTGTACAGGTTGTGGCTTTAGGATGGGGTTGGGGGGTGGTGGGGTTAGTGTAAATTGTTAACTAGGGGATAAATATTTCTTGTTGTTTAAGCCTGAGGAATAACACCATTGTTTATATCCTGAGAGACATTGAAACGCACTCATGACATGTCTCAATTGTATCTTAGTCTCATTCTGGGAATTTTCCTGTAATCTCAGGTAATATGTACTTTTATTATTGATTTATGTATGCCCTGTTATCGATATTATGAGTATCAGAAACAAAACACTTAATATTCCTAATGGTCTAGTTTCCAGATGGTGTGGCCTTGCCACAGCATCTCCCGAGCTGTGACCCTGTCAGTCAGCGGGTACAGGAACGCCTTCACCATTACAGTCTCTATAATTTTGCCCTTTCCAAATGTCATGTAGTTGGAATCATATAGTATGGAGCTTTTGCAGACTGGCTCTTCTCTCTAAGCAGTATGCATATAAGGTTTTTCCCATGTCTTTTCAATATTTTGATAGTGTATTCATTTTTAACACTGACTAATATTCCATTGTATGATTATTCCACAGTGTGCTTATCCATTCATCTATTAAAGGACATCTTGGTTGCTTCCAATTATGAAAAGGCTTGCTATAACCATTTGTGTACAGGTTTGGGGAGACATAAGATTTCAATTACTTTGGGAAAATACTAAAAAACACCATTGATGAATCTCATGGCAAGAGTAAGTGTTTAGTTTTTTAAGAAACCATGAAGCTATCTTCCAAAGTGGCTGTACCATTTCCACCAACAGTAAATGAGAGTTACTGTTAGCACCACATCCTTACCAGTTTTTGCTATTGTCTGTTGTGGAATTAGGCCATTTTAATAGGGGTATGGTAGTATATTATTGTTGTCTTAATTTGCAGTTTCCTGATAGCATATGATATTGAGCCTATTTTTCATATGTTTACTTGCCATCTGCATATCTTATTTGATGGCATGTATGTGCAGCTCTTTTGCCCAGTTTTTAATGGTTTTCTTATTGTTAAGTTTTCAGAGTTCATTGTATATTTTGGACACACGTCCTCTATCATACAATTTTTGTAAACATATTTTCCATGCTGTGGCTGTTCTTTTTTATTTTCTTAACGTCATTTGCAGACATTTTTCATTTTAATGAAGTCCAATCTATCAA
The DNA here is from genome assembly GCF_048772815.1 of Callospermophilus lateralis. Taxonomy (NCBI): domain Eukaryota; kingdom Metazoa; phylum Chordata; class Mammalia; order Rodentia; family Sciuridae; genus Callospermophilus; species Callospermophilus lateralis. The sequence goes on along the minus strand of NC_135313.1, from coordinate 22,170,898 downwards.
TTTTTCATTTTGTGAATGAAAAATGGTGTTGTATGTGTAAAAATTGTCACCAAGCCCAAGGTCATCTAGATTCTCACCTATGTTATGTTATAGAAACTTTATAGTTTTGCATTTTACATTTGGGTCTATAACACGTTTTGAGCTAAGTTTTATGAGTTCTAATGTTTTTTTTATTTCTCCTCATTTGTATTATGACTAAATGGATCTTTCCTGATCATGCTATGTAAAGCATTCTCTATTAACCAGTCACTGTCTGATTTTTCTACTTCTTTTCCCTAACACTAACATTATCTAAAATCATATTGTCCTTTAACTTTTTGCATGCTTACTTTTTCTTTGTCTAGAATGCATGTTCCCATCCTGTCTGCAGCTCCATTTCCACTGTCTTAACAGAGTACTTGGCACATTATTTAATGGTAAATATTTAATGAATAAATGAATGAACAAGAAAAACATTTACTAATACGTTCAAGCATAATGATATACATTAAAGTCCTAAACTATGAGTGTCTTTACAAGTAACTAGGATAGAAAATTTATGGGAATGAAAAAGGAGCATATAGAAGATGCAACAAGATTAGAACAAAAGTGTAGCTATTTTTCTTGTTTTGTCTATAATGTATATTAAGCCCAGCTGAATTTAAAGCATGATGCCACAGAAAGAATGTGACTCTTAGGAAAATTAAATGATTTGCATGGAAGTTTATAGAGCCCCTGGTCTATTGCCAATAGACTTTATTTTTAAAGAAGGTGTATTTAATCATTTTGAACAGTCAATAGAAGAGTCAGATAGATTGCTTTGTCTTTCTACAAAATGCAAATTAGCTTCAACTAATTTTACTTGGGTTTCTATTAAGCAAATATTGGGAAAGAATGTATTCTAATCTGGGCTAGATTAACTGATAAATTATCTTTTCTTTCTCCTACATGGGGAAATAATCATGTGACCTAATCTTTTTATAGCTTCTACTGAATCTTGGAACAAGCCAAAAGTCAAGGAGTCTTCATAATTGATTCCTTGACTGCTTTCAGGCCATTATGTAAAATTCTTGATGTATGAAATATCTTTGCACATTTGCCTACCACAGACAAGAGATGAGTAGCCTTGTTTACACTATAAATATTATCATCAGAGAGTTATTACAACTAATGGGGAGACTGGGGAATAGCTTAGTGATAGAGCACTTTCCTAGCAAGTTTGATCATGAGTTTGATCCCTAGTAACACACAAACACACAATATACCCAATGGGACCAAGTGACCATCTGCCACTTAAATATTTCTCTCTGGTCATTTTATATGGTATAATCTATTTGAAAATTTGAGATCATTTTGGACTTTTCCACAAACTCTGATGGCCAGTCATTTGCATATGTTTATGAGGGAGGCAAGGGTGAAATATTTCTTTTTTTCTAAGGTTTGATGAAGCATATTAGAGTCAGCAACAGTTGGAGGGCAAACTCCAATATGATTATTACTGCTTGAAGCACTGTGGTGGTTACAAAGAAATACATGGCAGGGCTTCTGTATGCAAGAATTGTTTTATCTTTTGGGGGACATAAAATTAAAGTACTTCAAAAATAAAAATGAAAATACACAAAAAATCCACAATAAGATAGCTGCAATTTCTTTAGCACTTTTAAATTGGCCAGTTACATTCAATCCTTTGTTTTATTTAATTCTCACAATAACTTTTGAAGGTACTGTTACACTGATTTCTAAAATGGACAAAATGAGACAGAGACAAAATGAAGTTCATTCAAAGTCATTCGGTGGTTAAGTCAGGAATAGACCTAAAGGTAGATTGTGATCTTTATTGAGGAAGAAATTATGAGTACATAGATCAGAACTTGGCATATCACAGTCACTGAATAAATATTTACTGTCTAAATAGATCAGACCTGAGTTTCACCCAACATCCAGCTACCCAATTGATTATGCATCTGCTAGATGTGTAGACACTGTTTGTATTTTTTTTTTTACTTTCCCCCACTAACAACATGGGTATTTGTTCTATAGGGGGATACTCAAAAGTATCAGGTGATATACAAAGTATTATGGCTTAAAGCCATTTGTCAGAATAAAACAGAACAGTCCAGTATAATTTTCAATAGGTTTTGTAAGGGAAAAAACATGGATAGAGTTTTAGGAAGTGGATGGAAGATGAGAAGTGGGGTGGGGAAAGAGCCTTCCAGGTAGACTGTGATAGAAGAATGAATCATAGAATTCCAAGAAAATGTTTTACTTTCCAGAACCTGGAAAGAAGAACCAGTGTCGCTGCTTTTATGTTTATACAAAAAGTAAAAATAGAGAATTCATTGTTTAATAAATATAATGTAGGACACTTGGGAATGAGGTGTGTGTGTGTGTGTGTGTGTGTGTGTATCTCTGTGTATAAATTGGTGTGTGTTCTTCATTGTGTTGTTAAATATGCCATTTGTCTCTGGTTTTCTGGACAGACACACCTATGCATGTCAGACCAATACACAACTTTTTTTTTTTTTTTGCTATGCCATTCAGCAGTATTTTTTTCTTTTTGTTGGCACATTATAATTTTACAAAACAGTGGGATTTGTTATAATACATCCATATGTGCACACAATAAAACAGTATATTTTGATCAATTTCATTCCCCAGTTCCCTCCCCTTCCTCCCCCTGATCCTCTTCTTCTATACTACAGCTCTCCCTTGTATTTTTTTAATTTGTTCTAATTAGCTATAGATGACATTAGAATGCATTTTGACACATTGTACACTAATGGAGCACAACTTCTCATTCCTCTGGCTAAACATGGTGCAGAGTCACACCCTTAGTGTCATCATACATGTATGTAGGGTAATAATATCTGTCTCATTCTACTATCTTTCCTATCACCACAGTCCCATCCCTACTCTCACTCCCCTCTGCACAATTCAAACTTCTTTCATGCTTCCCTACTCTCTCCCACCATGGATCAGCACCCACTTATGAGAGAAAACATTTAGACTTTGGTTTTTTGGGATTGGCTTACTTCACTTAGCATGATGTTCTCTTGTTCCATCCATTTACAAGCAAATGCCACAATTTCATTTTTCTTTAAGGCTGAGTACTATGCCATTGTGTGTATGTACCAGAGTTTCTTTATCCATTCATTTGTAGAAGGGCTTCTAGGTTGGTTCCATAGTTTAGCTATTGTAAATTGAACTGCTATAAACATTGATGTGGCTGTGTCATTGTAGTATGCTGATTTTAAATCCTTTGAGTATAAACCAAGGAGTGGCATAGCTGGGTTAAAAGGTGGTTCCATTCCAAGTTTTCTGAGGAATGTCCATATTGCTTTCCAAAGGGGTTGCACCAATTTGCAGTCCCACCTGTAATGTATGAGTGTACCTTTTCCCTCACATCCTCACCAACACTTATTATTGCTTGTATTCTTGATAATTGCCATTCTGACTAGAGTGAGATAAAATCAGAGTAATTTTGATTTGCATTTCTCTAATTGCTAGAGATGAAGGACATTTTTCCATATGTTTGTTGATCAATTTCATTTCTTCTTTTGTTAAGTATCAGTTCAGCTCTTTAGCCCATTTATTGATAGGGTTATTTGATTTTTTGGTGTTAAGATTTTTGAGTTCTTCATATATCCTGGAGATTAGTGCTCTATCTAAGGTCTGTGTGGTAAAGACTTTTTTTTCCCATTCTGTAGGCCTCTCTGCATGTTATTGTTTCCTTTGCTGAGAAGAATCTTTTTAGTTTGAATCTATCTCATATATTGGTTCCTGATTTTACTTTTTGTGCTTTGGGAGTCTTGTTAAGGAAGTCAGGTCCTAAGCTGACAAGATGAAGAGTTGGGCCTATTTTTGTTCTATTAGGAGTAGGGTCTCTTTTCTAGTGCCTAAGTCTTTGATCCACTTTGAGTTGATTATTTTTCAGGGTAAAAATAGAAGTTTAATTTCAACTTGCTACATAGGAATTTCCAATTTTTCCAGCATCATTTGTTGAATAGGCTATCTTTTCTCCAATATTTGTTCTTGACACCTTTGTCTAGAGTGAGATTTTTATATTTATTTGGGTTTGTCTCTGTGTCTTTTATTTTGTACCATTGTTCTACATGTCTATTTTGGTGCCAATACCATGCTGTTTTTTGTTACTATTTCTCTGTAGTATACAGTTTAAGGTCTGCTATTGTGATGCCTTTCACTTCACTCTTCTTGTTAAGGATTGTTTTGGCTATTCTGTGTCTCTTATTTTTCCAAATGACTTTCATGATTGCTTTTTTCTAGTTCTGTGAAGAATGTCATTGGGATTTTAATAGGAGTTGCGTTAAATCTGAATAACAGTTTTGGTAGTATGGCCATTTTGACAATATTAATTCTTCAGCAGTAATAATTTTTAAGTAAAAAGGTGCCGCACGTAAATGTTACAATTTTTTTTTGAATGATATTGATCCACCAAATCAACTACTCTCTTTACCTTGGTACCTAAAATGGTGTCTTATCATTAAAATAATAGTGTCAAACCCTAAAAATTGTAATTAGTGACTATTTTTGAGGCTTTTCATTTATAGAAAAAAATAGAGTCACGTAAATACAGCCACCAGCCACTTGCCTTTTTCGTTTTTCTTTTTAATATTTTTTAGTTGTCAATGGACTTTATTTATTTATATGTGGTGCTGAGAATCAAACCCAGTGCCTCACATATGCTAGGCAAGCACTCTACCACTGAGCCACAACCCCAGCCCACCACTTGCCTTTTCAAGAAGATATTTTATGAGAACAATTTGGGAGGTTTCTAAATTCCACTATAAATTTGAATCAAAATGTTGAATTTATTTCTTAGAGCATTCAGGAAATATATAGATAGTCAAATGTGTTTGTTTGAATTTAAGCATGTGAAAATTAAATTATCACATCATAATAAAAAATGCTGAATGGTATCTTATTGAAGAGAAATTAAATTTAAATTTTTTGTTATAAAATATTATGACATTCATAGGATTTTTAGAGTAGAAAATAAATCACCCAGCCTAAGCCCCCCTTCAAATACAATAATTGTTTTCTGTTTTAGGTCATTTCCTTTTGATCTTTGGACATAATACCTGTTTCTTTGCATGGTTATACTGAATTATAGATGCTTACTTCATGTGTGTGTATGCACTGTTTTAATAAATCATATTTATTATTTAATTAGTTAAATGTCTATATTTTCTAAAGCATACATATTTTACTTAATTCAGTAAGTTAGGGTATATTCAATTTTTTCAAAACTATTTTAATCCACTCTACACCAAACTACAAATTATAATGTCATAGAATTATATTACATGTGTTTTATAACTCCAATCTTTTTATTGGGGGAAGGAGGTGGTAAAACATATATCATGTAGTTATAATAGAAGATTCTTTTTCCCCAAGCATTTCAAAAGAAGATCTTCATTCAGGAGAAAAATAATTGCAAAATCAAGAAAGTCTGAGAAATGAATCCACCTCAAGCAGTTAAGCTGAAAGCAGAAGTCCAGATAATGACCTCTGAGTCACAGGAGGGATCTCTTATCTGATAGTTACTTCAAAATTAAGCTTATTTTGAAACGCTTGCTTAAGGGCAAATGTTATTTCCTCATCAAGATCCTTCCATGTGTTGGTCGTAGAGATTAAACTAAGAAAAGTGAGAACAAAATGTCTTTTAATTTTTAGGTCCACTCGTTTCAATGTGTTTGGTGTTATATTTTACTCCCTGCATTGGACTTTAAATTTTTTAAAGTGGGAAATCTATCATACTCATCTTTGTGTTTCTTAGAACACCAGGCAAAGTATTATGCACTCAAAACTGTGTTAAATTGTATAGCTTTCCAATGTAGTCAATTCATATAGATAAATATTAAATTCCAGATTAGACATGAAATAGTAGCATTATGACCATTGGCTGCATCTTAACAACTGCCCAGTTAATACATTTTCATAGTCTTTGTTCAAGTATTTAACAGTTTAGAACTTTCTCTTGAATCATAATGTAAACATATTTAAAATCAAAATTGAACACCTTTGAAATGCTTTGTTGGCAGTTTGTACTTTCAAAAGAGAAATGTGACACTGTATCTGTTGATTTATAAAATGACAGAACTATCTTGGAATCTGGATTTTCTTTCTAGATATGAACATGAGTGTTCTGTCACTTTCTACTTTCAATATATTACATAAGAAAACCAAATCCCTCAAAATGCACATACGAGTCTTTATGACATGGCTCCTGACTACATGCCCAACTCATCTCCAGTCAATGTGTCTTTTATTAAGATTCAAAAGTATTGGCTGCCTCTCTATTTCTGCAATATCTTAACTCTCTGCCATCTCAGGACTTTCCACTTGTTTCCCCATATTCACAGGATTCTTATCCTTTTTTTGGTTTCATAGTTGACTCCATAACTATATAGGTCTTGGATTAAATATCCCTCCTCCAGGTCATGTTTTCTGACCCACTCATCTAGAGCGCTTCTCCTCCAGAGTTACTTTCTGTCCAATGACCTTTTCTATTTCTTTCATAGAACTAATCACAATAAAGATTGCATTTTTGGACTATCTTCTCCAACAAAGTATGAGTTCCATAAGTACAGGAACCTTTCTCTACCTTATATACCCGCTATGCAGAAAACAATGCCTGATAGACAAGAAAAACCAGCAAATACTTGCTGAATGAATATGCATACAGTTGCTGAAAAAAAATGTAACAGTTGAGATGTGAATATGACAGCAAATTAATTTGAAGGACGCAGTATATGTCTCTTGTTCATTTACATTTTTTGTTTACTCTGAAACTAATGAGTAGATAGAATCCATAGCCAATGTGCATTATTATTTAAACACTTGGTTCTGTGGAACATAGGAAGGTAGGTTTCCCAAAACTAATGATGGAAATAGATAAAGATTTCTGCAAGCTTTGTTTTTATTTAGCGAATAAATAAATTTTTAAAATTTTTTTCTGAATGTAGACAGTTTCCTTGTTATATCAATCATTTTGAATTTAATATCTATATACACTTTAATAATTAGATTGAGTAAAGTTCATAAATTTTGAAGATTGTTGAAAAGTTGTTACTTTTAATATTCTAATAATTTGAAAGAAAATGACTTCAAACAATATATTGAAGCCTTATTAAGAAAAATCCTAGGGGACCAAAAAAATAAGAAGGAAAAAAGAACAGCAGAATTAATTTAGTTTTATATGAATATCATTGAGCTTTACTAGTCTAAAGTTTGAACTTTGAATAATTTTTGGTCTACATGTGTTTCTCATAATGTATGTCTCATTTGAAAATAAATCAATGAGAATAATTTTGTTCAAAATAAAAATAATTAGGGATGCAGTGTAGCTCAATGGTAAAGGAATAGCATGTATAAGGCTCTAGATCTGATACCCAGCATTGCAAAAATTTTTCTAATATTGATGCATAGTGCTCCATGTATTTGATATTTCATAGAAACAAGTTCTATTTCTTGCTTTTCTTTAAAATTTTATGTTGTTTCATTTATGTCTGCATAGCTTTTAAAATAATGATTGATGTTGGCTAACCTGTCTATTTAACATGGTACAGGATACAGAATAGTATCAATCTTATTTTGTTTAAGTAGAGGGACTATATCATACAATATTATAGTTGAGCTACTATAGTACTAATACAGTCCTTGTTGTTCAAATGTTGTTCAAATATAAGGAAATTATCAAAATGCATTACAGACCTTGATCCTTTTAAAATACACTATTTTGGAAAAAAATTATGTTGTGTTAAATAAAATGAGGGAACATGAAGGACAAACATGAAAATTTTTAGCTTTCAATTATTCCCTTTAAATCTCGTTTTTATATTGGGGCACTGCTATAGTACATATACACTAATATCACTTTCCAAATAGAGTAATTTCTCTTAGTGTCTATAGTCAACTTAAAGTAATTGTTTTCATGGTTACATTTTGAACTTCAAAAAACAAGATTTATTGAATACCTAAATATGGAACCATGATTATCAGTGTCTCTGTAAGCAAATCATTCAAACACTGCTGACCCTGTAATGTGTTTTATACAACCTTGCAGATTTTTCATTCTGAACATGGTACTTAACTTCTATTTCCATCTAAAATCAAGGGTTGAATTTACCCTGATGCCAGAAAAAAATAATAGCAAAAATAACAAAAACAGAAAACAAATGTATAAAATGAGCATTTTCAAGACACTGAACATCAGGGAAAGTAGAACAGTTATCAGAGATGATAAACTAATAAATTGAGCCTAACATTTGTGTCTGTTTACTGCACTGAAGAAGTTTGTGGGCTACAACTCAAGGAAGAAGAGTCCAGTGGAGCTTGGTGAACTCTAAATAATGAAATGAGAGTGCAGGCATAGCAAGGCTTCTAGAATTCAGATACAGAGTTTTGGAGAGGACAACTCTCCAGAAAAGAGAAAACAGTGCATAACATGATCCTCAAGTATTCATCAGAGTACTGATCTGGACACATGAGTAAAATACATAGGTACATTTGAGAGTATTAAATGAAAGTTCCCAGCACTCATGCAGGGTTCTGAATTCAACCAGAAAGGAAAAAAAAAAAACATCAAAATTCATGGAGCATTGAAAAGAGTACTTGGAGAGGATTTGGAATGATTTTGTATCAATAGTGGGAAAATCAGAACTAGATTAAATGCTGCTCTGAATCTTATTAACAGATATTAAAATCTAGATCAAAAGGATCAAACTATTTCCAGATAACTTAATTACATCTTGAAACAAAGCTCAAGAATATTCAAATGAATGTTTTTAAAAAAATGTCTAGCATTTAAGAAGATAATAACCCCAGTGTCTGCCATTGTGATGAAAGATAAACAGATACACAAAGGAGAACAAAAACACATCCTATACTTAGGAAGAAAACAAAAAATCACTTGAAAGCAATACAGAAGGGAGATAGACATTAGAATTAGCATATAAGGAGTTTTTAAAATTTATTACAAATAAATTTCCCTATAGTAAAAATATTAAGTAAGGCATGGAGGCTATAAGACAGACTCAAATAAAAATTCTAAATATAAAAATGACAAAGTTTGAGGTGAAGAATAACTGGAGAAGATCAATGGCAAATTATATATAAAAAGGAAGTTTTGAACTTAATGGCAAAGCTGTGGAAACTATCCAAAATGATAGACAGGGAATAGAAACTACTGAGTACAAATATAATGATACTTAGATTCTGACACACAGAAAAGAAAATCTCATCATCTCAATGAAATCTTGGACAACTTTTAATATGCATGCATACATTAAAATGGAAGAAGGAGGAATAAAATTGGAGAAATGATGACCAAAGTTTTCAAAATCTGATGGAAGGGGTATACCCCCCAAATCTAATAATGAACCCAAAACACAAAAACATGTGGAGAAAACTGCACTAATTATACATCATAATTGCATTTTCAAAAACACTAATAAGGAGAAAATATTTTAAAACATCCAGAACAAAAAGGTATTTATTTACAGAGGAACAAAATTAGGGATTATGGCAAATTTCTTTGTCAGCAATATTTTGAGAATTTTAGAACCTTGAAAATATTAAACAAAACCCTTATAATCCTAGAATTCTATGCCCAGCAAAAAAATAAATAAATAAAATTAAAGCTCAAAAATGAGTTTTTCAGATATAAATCATTAAAAGAATGTGTGTCTAGCAGATGCTAGAAGTCTACACATCAAAAATAAGTGTTTTCTTTATCCATTCATCTTTTGAAGGACACCTTGGTTGGTTCCATAGTATAGCTATTGTGAATTTAGTTGCTATAAACATTGACATGGCTGCATCACCTGTTCTTACATGTGAAATGACAATATAACTTGAAGATACAATGTGCTAAATTAAAGAATGTACTATACATTCTAAAGCACTCACAAAACCAAAAGAATTTCAGCTAATGAGCCAAGGAATAAAATAGAAAATTAGAAGTTCAGTTAATTTAAAGGAAGTGACAAAACTATCCAAGGGGGAACAAAGATGGTAAAAATGAAAAATGAATCAATAAAGATTATAGATTTAAAACTAACCATCACACTAAATAAACATAATGAGACCAATATAATTCACCATATAAACTAAGTAAATGTTATATTCTGTTTAACAGAGACATACTCTAAATAAAATGTTACAAATAGTTAAAAGTTAAGTTCACAGATGGAAAATGATATTCCATGCAAATATTCAAAAGAAGCTAGATTCCTATATTAGACTTCTTTTTTTAAGAATGAAGAACAGCATGAAATTACCTTATAATAATATATTAACAGATAAAAATTTTAATAATAATCAATTTACTAAGAAGAAATGATATCAAGTATTTAACTATCTAATAAGGCCTCAAAACACATGAAGCAGATGGTAGATGTAAATCTACAATTATATTTTCAAATGTAAATATGCCTTTCTAAATAATTCAGAGAACCAGAGCTGATAGACCAACAAACCTCAGTGAGAGCATAGAAAATATGAACACTGTCAGCCAACTCAACCGAAATGATATTTATAGAGCATTCCACCCACCAAGACCTCAATAAATAGTCATTCAGTGAATACAAAACATTTCCCAAGATATATAATATTCTGGACCATAAAATGAGCTTTAACAAATTTAAAAAGTTTCAAGCCACACAATTATTTCTCTAACCTAAATGAAATTAAATTAGAATTCACTCAATCCTCAAATACCTAGAAATCAGAAAAACCACAACTTAAAGATGAATCAAAGGGAAAAACTATATTAAAATAATAAAAATGAAAATGCAAATGTATCAAAAGCTACAGGATGACACTAAAGCAGTCACAAATGATCACAGGGAACTTTCACAGTCATTGGATATGTTTACTCTCTCCATTGTGATCATGACTTTGGAAATGTATATATGTAGGTCTAAATTTATCAAATTTTATATATGTACTTGTCATTGTAGATCAATTATACATCAATAATGCTTTTTGTTTTATTTTATTTTATTTTTTTAATAATGCTTTTTTAAATGTGACAATGCATGTTTAAAAACTTAGAGGAATTTATGAATTCAAAAATGAAATAGAACTTAAAAATGTTTCAGATTGATTCAATTCAAGTAAAATTGATTCAATTCAAGAAAAAGAAAGATTATAACAAAAAAAGGAAGAAGAAAATGCCACTTTAATATGGCCCCAATAAGTGTAGTGAGGAAAAAAAAATTTGAGTATCACCAACAAAGACCAATGGGTTTTGTTTCTAATTCTGTAATTTTTTTTATCCTTTATTCCATGGATGTATATTTAGCTTTCTACAAAACATTTGTGTTTAGCCGATTGGTAGATTATTTCTCAATTTAGGGGAAGTTTTGTCTTGAAATTGTGCAATTTCATATTTCTGGCTACATATTCTTTTTCCCAGATGTATCCTTCTTGGCTTTGACTATAGAGATAAATATACATGGTTGCTTAATTTTTAAATTTAATATTTTCACAATCTTAGAATCTAAGTTTTAGAGTTGAAAAGTAATACATAAATCTTGTAGTCTATTGCATCAATATGTAATATACAAAGGGCAAATTGAACCCTAATTAAATGACTACCTTAGGATCTAAAGGATAGTTATCTATAGGGATAGAACCAGAATCTAAGACTGACAGTATCCAAGCTAAAGCTGTGGGACATCATGCAGGCTACTTCAACTTGATATATTATGTGTGGTTGCATAAATGGATTATCTAAAGAGGTGTAACAAGCCTTTACCTTAGACTGACAGGTTAGTTGAGAAAAGACAAAAAGGTTCAGATGGAAAATTTATAATAATCACTACCTAAATGTGCTACTGACTCTGTGTGAAATATATAGATAGCAGCAGCCAATATTCCAAAACATTGATGTATGAGCAAAACAATGAAGCTGAGTGAGTAAAAGTACACAAATGTGGTCATTATTAACAATTCCCAGTCACTAGTCTTACCAGTCTTTTGTCTGTAAATTGTACGCTGGTTTATTGACTGGGTAATTTTTTTGTCATTCCTGTATCAGTTATTTTGTTGAGCTATCATAATTATATGTGTGAACCACTTCTTAAAATTGTAACATTGGTTTCTTCCTTTTAATTTATGGTTTAGCACTAAAAGAAACAACAGTAACAACAAAAGAAATAACAAAAACAGAGAGATTAAATTACTGCCTGCTATATATTAGCACTATATAATGCTTTACATATTTGCACTCCTTGAAATGCTTCAGATATTCCTAAATAATTACATATTAAAATTCCTTTAATTGTCACAAAAAAACCACTTATGTTTGAAGCTATCATTACCCCCATGTGATAGACGTGGAAATTGAAGAAGATAATATTAAGTTGTGGAGCAGGAAAAAAAAAAAAAGTCTGTAGATAATACTTTTAGCCAGTCACTTTTTTAAAGAATAAAATTGGCTCCAAATTTGAAAAAGCTCACCAGTTTGGCCAAAAATGAAAGTAAAAATTGCATTCCAAACAAATACTTTCTGCTGATATTGGCAGAATTTTTACTGCTCTGTTAGTTTCTGTTTAATGAGCAAATTGCCTTAAGTACACATAGAACACTGTGGAGCTAAGGATAAAGATTTTATCCAGTTTCTCTCTCATGTGTGATAATTTCAACTCTTCCTATTTGTACAGCAGCACTTGTAGTTTAAACTAAAAAAAGTGTAACACTTAAGAAATTAACATTATAAAATTTTAAAATTACCAATGCATGAAGGAGGCAATAAAATCAGTAATTTATTAAATAAAGTACAATGGAAGCATTCATTAAGATGTTGTCCTGAAAACACTAATAAAAAAAACTTATTCTATTGATTTGAGAGCTCTTCAGTAAGGAGACTTCCAAACAGCATTTAGCAATGGTGCCATACATTCTTAAGTAGGGATCCCACAGCCTCTCTTCTCCCTCTTTTTCAAGGCAGGAAGGGAACCTGGTAGTGAATGTCCTCTGGAAAGGACTGCTTGTTGGAAAATACAATAAATATCCTCTTCTAAATCACTAACAGAAAATCATTATTTTATGTCATATTGTTCTTTTTTCTCCCCTTTGTCTTAATAGGTTGTATTTGTCATCCAAAGCCCACCTTAATAATTTCATCTCTTTAAGTGACCTTTTCCATCTCCTTTGACCATCCACAGCACTGCAGTCCACACACCACAGTTAGCTCTCAGTAATGGTGAGCACTTTCTCATATATTTCCCATTGGCATTTGTATGTTTTCTTTTGAGTAATGTCTACTTTGGTCCTTTGCCTAAGGATCATTTTATGGTGTTTTTTGGTTTGTTGTTGCTATTGAGTTATAAAACTTTCTTATGTATTTTGCACAGTAATCCCTTATCAGATATCTGCCTTGAAAATATTTTCCTATTCCAGAGATTGCAATTTTGCTCGTCTGGTTGTTTCTTCTGCTGTACAGAAGCTTTTAATTTTGATGCATTTTTCACGTGTCAAAATGATTTTTTGACTTGGTTCTTAAATTTTGTGTCCAAAATAAATCATTGTCCAGAACAATATTAAGAAGATTTTTACTCTATATTTTCTGTCAGTCTTATAGTTTCAGGCCTTATGCTTATGTCTTAAACCCATTTTGAGTTGATTTCTCATATCATTTTGACATTAATGAAGTAAGCCAGATACAAAAGATAAATACTGCATGATCTTATTTATTCAACTTCATGAAAGTGGAGAATACAATGATAGTTGCCAGGGACTGAGCGGGTAAGGGGAGAAATGCTGGGCAAGAGGTACAAAGTTTCAGTTATGCAATATAAACATGTCATGAATACTTAATACATAGTGATGTGACTAGTCAACAATACTGTGCTGTATACTTGGAATTTGATATGAAAGTAATAATGTAATATTGTACACTTGGAATTTTTAAAAGAAAGCAGATCTTGTGTTTTCTCAACACACAGTCACACATGCACACGCATGCGAAAACACACACACATACACAATTTCCAGAGATCACAAAAGTTTCTATAAATGCTTATCTAATATATTTTCCACAAAATCTACATAAAGCTTTAAATAATAGTATAATGGACTAAATAGTGTTTTTTAAATGATGATGATATCCTGTCTTAATGTTCCTTGACTGACCGCATTAGAATGCTTAAAAAAGATTGATATGCCCACAAAAGTATTAATGCTTCCTTTAGTAGGCTAACAGTAGATCCTATCTTCTCTGTTCCTTATATTGAATTATAACTACCTTGAAACACTGTGTACTATAATGACTTTAGAGTTAATAGATTAGCCAAGAATTAAGACTTAAAAGATGAATTCTGTAATAAGTAAATAAAGTCCTTCATAAAGGGTATTTTCAATCACAGATTTATTTTGGTATAAGATTCCCTGGATCTGGTTATCACATCATCAAAAGTCCAAACCTATTTGTCTTTCTTCCTTGGATATTTAGCTATGCCAGCACCTTGCACCGTCAGCTGTTACCTTCCAAACCACTTCCTATTGATTACATGCATTGAAATGTTGACTTTGAATGATTGCTGAACTCCATCCACATAAGCACTGATAGTACTTGAAAGCAGAAATAACTCTACTCTTCAAATTTCATTTCTTTTATCTTTTTTTTCCAAGAACTTATCGGTGATTTCTTTCTGTATCCTATTATAGGAATAGCGTCATGAAATAAAATATAAGCCGACAGTTCACAGATTTATTATTGTATTTGATATATTCACATTTTAAAGAATGATGTTCTGCAGTTAAATGAATCCAAAGAGATTAAATCTCCTTAAAAGGAATCAATCCTCTCAGAGTAGGATTTTCTTGCCAATGTGACTTGATCAAACCATAATTGGGTATGGGCTTTCAGAGATTGCAACACTTTCCTTTGCTCATCTACTTGAGGTAGAATTATTTTTTGAGTTTTAAACTATTAATATCTTAAACTATTGATTTTTCTGTCTAATCATTACAATTGAATGCTTTGCATTAGTGCATTTCAATGAAAATATCAACACCAATAGAAAATTACCTTTTGGAAATGGAATTAATTCATGTACTTAAAAAAATCAGTGGGTATGGAAATTAAAATGCCCAATTTTCATGAATATTAGCTTCAAGTGTTCTAACTGAAATGGCAACTAAATGTATGGGTGAGTTGGGCTTTGGTATGGGCAGTTAATATCTATCTACTTGAGTTTGCGAGTTGCCACAACCCACTTGCCACCTGTCAATCTTCACTCTGGGTAATATGCTATGTCAGCAGCAAATCCCAGGGTTAGTTTCAGGGGCTCCATGGAAGGGGCATTCTCTTACTTGGTCCTAATAGTCTAATTTATTCCTGTACATGCCCCTCTTTTCTCCCAAGTTTATTAAGAGACAGTAATGCTCATAATCATAATGCCATTCCCTTGATGCATATATGATGCCAAACTACAAATCTAGCTGACTGGACCCTTGAGCATGTTACCAACATTAATGATTGTTCTAATGCACCCTTGGCTTACATTGGTCCACAGAATGGAGAACACTTGGTTAGTGGAGAATAATGGTTTTGCCTTTATCCTTGTGTGGGCACTGGATCTAGTCATGGTCTCAGTGCTGTCTGCTCAGGATCTACTGAAGTCAGGTCCATTGACCATTTAATGAGTTTAAGGAGTAAAAAGAAGTGGCACCTGGAATTAATATAAAGAATTAGATCTTGTTCTACACTCAATTTTTGACATCAGAATCTCTGCTTTAATTATTATTTCTGACAATTCAGAAAGTAGGCATCTAAGGAGCAAAAGTAGGCAGGCTATTCTGCAGCTAATGAATCCATGTGATAGTTCTGATTAATGCATGCTTCATCACACAGCCAATGCTCTGCTCACATACATACACGAGGAATAATTTTAACAAAGTTGTAAACATATTCCACACTCTAAAGAAACAACTTTTGCTAACTATGCTAACATTTATTAAGCTTTTTTAAATCTTACTCTCAATAAGCAATTTATGGAACAACAGATCCTTAAGGGATTTTGCATACCTTCCCTCCCTTAGACACAAGCTCTAAACTAAGTTCTCTTAATTGGAATGGGAGTAATACGAGATCAGACCAGCCAACCAATCTCTTACATATTCTCAAACATTTTCTTGGCCACCTTCAGTTAATTCATCTTCCTAAATGTTCCTCTTTAATTAGGTAAATTCAAAATGTGATGTTCTCCAGGAAATAATGATATCTCTGCTGGTGTGTGGCTGAAATGCATAAATGAAACTTCTTAGTCCTACACAGTATACTTAGAGAAAGTATAGATCCTACCTTCATAAACCCTTGTTATTCTTTTTAAACTATAGAGAATGAAATAGAAAGTACTACTACATGAAAGAGATTAATACAAACTATGTACATTTGAAAATGAAAAATTGTAAATTTATAAGTCTAAAAGTATTTCCATACCTACAAGATGAATTATTCAGAGAAAAAATAAAATATTTTACATGGGTTTTATTGTGCAAATCATTTTCTTTCTTATGAAAATGATCATGTTTAATGATGTGAATCATATCTTTTAACAGTTATGATAAATTTCCTAAATCCAAACTGAAAATTATATGTCAGAGTCATCCAAATTAAAAACAAAGGTAAAACCTTCCCAGGGTGAGTCAGTAATTTTTAGAGATGTACTATCTCTGTTCATGCAACTGAATACCACTTAGTAAATTCATCTTCTGCACTAAGATGTATTTGGTTTCATGCAGAGATAAAGAAAACTCATTATATCCTTTTAATAATTTCAACCCAAATGGCTAGAGAGAAAATAGTTTTCATCTTGAGTAAATTTATCATATCACCAGGTGTACCCAGAGTTGACTTTGAGCCCTTTTCATAGAGTTCTTATTGTTTGATATAGGCCTAGTGCATTCCTGAGCAAATTAATCTTCCTCTAAATGCTAATTTCTCATGGATGAAAACTATATATTGACCCCTGTGTGCCCTAACCTTATGGGTTGTGCTGATTTGACTTCTAAATGGTTGATCATTCACACTAATAATTTTTACCACTTTATGTATGTGGTAAAAGTATTTGGCTTTAACTGCAGTATATTTTTAGAACACAACAATGATATACTTATTTTCTGAAGTATCATCCATTTGTTCTAAGAAAAAAGTCTAATACAGTGTAAAATAATTAGTGCTTTCTTGTGTATTCTATTTCTGGATAGTCTTTCCATTTCTTGCTTTCTTTGAAACAGATTATCTAAGTTCTATTTCTATTGAGACAGATCTGCTGACAAAGCATTCAAGTTAGGGTCATCACTGTCAAAGTGAAGTGGAAAATGGAAGCTACTCCTTTTTTTTATTACAAGCCCAAACAACACAAATTCACAGTATCAAAAAATTGTGACCATAGTAAGGAAAATCAAAAAAACCACTTGTAAATTCTTTGTTACATCGGTTTAAACAAATTAACTATTCTAGAAACATTCAATTATTATGAGAAATCAAGAAACATTTTTTTAAAAAAATAGGTATATCAAATCAAAATGTACTTTAATGAAATTGAAAGCATGATCTACCGACCTAAACACCATCATCAAGAAAATTAGAATCACTCTCAATATTCTTGAATGGTGCAATAGACACTAATTGCTCCAACTAATAGTAATATTAGCTACTAAATTATGTGCATTTCTAAAATAACTTTTGTGAACTTCACAGCGCTTTTTATTTTAAGTTCCCCCCTTGACCCAGATCTTTCATTTACACCTGCAGAGTATTCCCAAGGATTCAATTATTTTTTTCATTTTATTCAGATATTTCATGATATATTTGAGGAAACTTCTTCAAAATATCATTTTATTTTTACAAAATTTATGATATAATTTTGCCAACCTTAAGCCTTGTTGTAAGACTTAAATGATACAGTTCACAGCCTCAGCATACAATTTTATTTTTAGTAAATAGGATATAATATTGCTAACCCTAAGCAAGGCTTGAACAAGACAGTATTAGACTCAGTCCATAGTAATGCTATTTTTAAAAGTTTTTTGTTATTTCTGATGATTATCTCTACCATTTAAAGACTGGTTCTTCAAACTAAATAATTTCTATATTTTTCTCTTATTTAATATGAACTCTCTGTAATATCTAAAATCTCTTTACTCTACCCATATCCTTCTCTAGATTCTTTTTATTTCCAAAATAAAATTCCTGAAATGAAAAATCAGACATAAAGACCATATTTATGGTGATTAGCTTCAATAATGAATTGTAGCATAGCATTTTATGATTTTTTTCCTTTGATTTTTAGTTTTTAAAAGATTTCTTTTTTCTTTTCTACTTCTATACTACTAAACAATGTTTCATACCATCATTAAGCTGCCAATAATAATTCTTCAGTACTTTAAAGAGATTATTACTGATTCTAAATATGCCACTCTGCATTAATAATTATACAAAATGAGACTACTTAAATAGTAGCATATTGATTTTGCTACCTGAGGTGTTGCATTTGTATCTAGGCCTAATAACTTTGTATTTACTTCCAACTTTCCTGTGGTTTAGTAACTAACATTACATTGTTACTGCATAATAGATGGATAATTTTTTAAAAACACATGGGAGTTTATCTTATTCCACTTCTAAAAATAAGTACATAGCTTTAATTTTGCCTTGAATTATGTTTTCTTAGGGACTCATCACTATCCCATGAACAACATCTTTTACATATTAAAATATTATTTTCTTCTGAAGTTAGTTCCATTTATGTAATTATGCCTTTGGCTGCATAATGTTCAAACTTGGGATGAAAATTAGCACCAAAATTGACTTCTGCTTATTTATTCAGGAATTCTGAAATTGCCCTGAGAAGCCCCAAGTTTACACTAAATGCTGACATTAATCAGTATCTCCAAATTCTATAACATGAATGAAATTATTAAGTCCCATTTCAGATTTTTTAATTGAATATTCATTTAACAGTCAGGAGCAAAAACCGTTAAGTTGATCTTCCAGAGTTTGAATCCTACCTTCACCACTTGTAGAGAAGTCCTAGGCATGTGACTTAAAATCTTGTTATATGTGTTTTTGAATTTAGAAGGAGGACTGCTTTTAAGATAAGCAGAGGCAAAAAAGAGATGAAATTCTATAAAATGGAACAGAATATGTAAGACATGGCCAAGAAGTAGTCAACAGACCCAGAGAAACAATAGACTGAGGTAGCAAATGTACCCATTGGGTTGGGTAGTATTTAGGTCAGGTAAATTCACATTAGGGGAGACCTTGAACATCAAGAAAAATATCAGTTGGACAGAGGGTTGTCATGAGGAAAGCTGCTCTTAGAACACTGTCATGAGAGTCATTCATGCATGTGAAAAGAAGAAAAGGTGAGCACCAGGAAAACAAGAAGGCAGCTACTAAAAATCCAGATGGGTCATTCAGAAGGTTAAACTGGATATGATAGTGTGAAAAAACAGAAGGTACTGGAAAAATGTTAATTAGAGAAGTGCCTAGTCACTTTCTAGTCACCATTCCTAGTCACCTTTTTTCCCCAGCCACTTTTTCCAATAGCAAGGAAAGAAATTAAGATCCAACTGAGGCAAGCATCAATAGGGGCAGAAAGCAGTTAAGAGTGAAATGACAGAAAAAAGGCAGGCCATCCTGAGGGGCCTTCTTTTGTGCAGACAGGCACCAAAAATATGCAGATTCATACTACCTATTTTCTCTACCTTTTAACCACTGTTCTGCAAATCAAGCCTGAAGTTGAATTTGTGAATAGGTCTTATTTATTACTAAACGTCTTTAACTGATTTAGAGACTATTGTTTCCTATTGACCATTTAGTTGTCATAACCTGAGTTTAAAAATTTCAAAAAGGTTCTGTGTTACCACTTAAATGGAAGAAAAAGTGTAAAAATGAGGTCATCTGGGGAGAGACCTGGGTTCACTTGAGGCAGTTGTGTTCTTTTACCAGATCATGCCTAAGCATTTCCCTGATTGGCTGTGTCTGCTTAGACTTAGTTTAATATGGAAATGCGTGCTTCAAGGTAGCACAGACCTCTTGTTCTGAGCCAATGACACAGGTGAATAGAATGAGATTTGGAAATATCTTGTCATCCATCCTCACTTGTTTTGTTCATGGAGTATTAATAATGAAGAGGTGATTGTACTGATGTTGCAGTCTTTTGTGTAATGAGCTTCTTTAGGCTATCACCCAATCTTTGGTCACCTTGGTGACCACGTTCTCTTTTGAACTTTTTCTTTTTTAAAAGATTTTCTTTGCAGCTTATGATTCCCAAGTGGCTTAATAAGTGCCTCTTTAGGTGGCCTATTGTGTAGAACTGAAGGACTGCAAAACCATGTACTAGAAATGCAATATAGCAGAAAACCCATTAACAAATAAAGCCAGCATCAGAGATATCATCAAAAGCAGTTTGGTGAGATGCAGGACTCCCCAGTTTATTCATGGGCTACTGGTCAAGAGACCCTTCTTAACCTTGTCAGCAGAAAAGCTGAATATGGATCCTAATTTTCACTTAGGGACAGAGTCTCTTGTGTATGCTACTACAAGCCACTTTAACTCTCACCTGCTTTGTTGCTAATTCTCTTATGAGGGGCACTTTTCATAAGGACGAGTAATGCAAGTTACAGGTAATAGCTTTGAAGAACTTGTCACTCCTTAGAAGGTCCTGAGATTTGATTATAAGATTTTTATATTTCCTATATTAACTTTTATAATTCTGGATAAGATTTTTAGATCCTCTATCTTAAAGAAAAAGGAAAAAATGGCTTTTTTCAGTTTTCAATTTGGATATTTTGTCTATTACTAGTGTTATATGATGTAAATATTTGTCTTCTTACCCTCACCCAGGTAACTTCAAAAGCAGCTGATACACTGGCCCAGTATCAGGCACTCTCAAAGTCCCTACTTTCATACACAATTCTGCTATGTCCAGGATTTCACCAAGTGGTCAATGGACCACAGTTTGGCAGACCCTGGGCACACAGAACTGTGATCCAAATCAGTTTTTAAGCAAGTTCTAAGCACTGTATTAATAACAAAACTATATACTAGGAGTAGGAGCATCCCCTTGTTAGAAATACTCCAGGTCATAGAGTCTGCTGCTAGTTCCTGGATGAAAATGGCATGTATGTTTGAGCTTTAGAGAATTAGAACTAGAGCCCCACTAGAGAAAACCAGGTGTAGATTCCTGATTTAGGAGTTAAGAAAATCTCATGCCAGTGTTCAATTTTCTGACCAAGGTCACCAGGAAACTTTTTGTCAACATAAGGCCAAGAATCAAAGTCTTCTGACTTCCAGCCTAATGCTCTTTCCACTTCATTTTACTGCTACAAATTGCAAGTCATTAACATTAACATTAACATAAAAATAATTTGAGCACATGCTCCATTAGAAACAGACCATATTATAGTATCCAAGATGTGACTGAAACATGGGTCTTTCAAATGAGCAAGCACAAGTAGAGATACTTGTCCATCATTCATGACTCTTACAAGTCCCAAACCCATGTGAGTAAATTTCTAGAATAGTTTTGATGCTTTAGACTACAAGTATAGCTGTGGTTACTTCTAAAAGTGATGTAAATACCAAGAGTTTCTTTATTCAGAAAACAAGTAAGTAGACCAGAGGAAGGAAGAGCCAGAGGTAGTTAATTCATCAGTTTAAAAATTTTGATTCTCCTGCTAATTATTACTTCAGTTGCAGAAGATTTCCCCCTAATTTTTGTGAAACCCATCAAAGACAGAGTTCTGCGTGTTTGAGTTTTACATTAAAATGTGTCATGAAATAATGTATTGTACATTGTACATTATAATACACAGATGGAAAAATAAATCCAAGCACTACAAAAAATAATCTAGTTCTCTGTGATTTTATTGGCTTTGCTTTCCAGATACCTCTCTCTATCTAGGTATCATGTTCAATTGAAGATTTGCTGGGGAGAGTGGCTAATTCCAGTTCCCCTTCCCAGGGTATTATAGCTCATTAGTCAGAATTGTATCATGCTACTTTACCTAAACCAATCACCACCAAGGAAATGTAATTACTACAACTATTTGGAGCAATCATCATGCAGTTCCTATGAAGCATAAGCCTCCAAGTATTTGGACAAAATCAGAATTCTGATGGTAAAACGGAATTAGGAAGTGATGGGGAAGAATAGTGATAGATCATATAACTGGGACATATTTCATAATTACTAGACGTGTTTGTGTTTTTTAAAGATATTTAGGATGTAAAGCATCAGAACCCAGGATTCATTGGCATCTGACAAGTTCCTACTGCTTGCTACAAATATGAAAGCATCAGTTGCATACAATAACATGGCACCTGGGAAAATGTCCTTCTGTTCAATTATGATTGATTTGACACACTTGGAAGAATCATTATTCTACTCGTAGACACAGGAATCCTGGCAATTAGAGAACAAGTCTTTTAACTTAAGCAGTGATGGAAGATTTGATTCGCTGTCCTCTTCTTCCCCTCTCAGACTGCACTTGAAGAGGAGGGTGAACTTCGTAACAATCAGGCTTCATAGAGCCTCAGAGTTTAGACAAGATCTCAAGCAGAGGATGATGCTTCAAGTTCTATAAGTGGGGCAGGTAGAAATAAGAGTAGACAGCATATCTTCAAAACACATCGAGTAGACTGGCTCCAGCAGAGAGTTACTTCTAAAAGTTTTGCCAGAACCAAACCTGAAGGGGAGAAAGTCCAGACTGAGATGCTACATAAATTATGCACAACTAAAACTTTATCAAAATCTTACGTTTTACATGGTTCTTTCTATAACTCTTCCATTATGTAGCCAGAATCTGTTCAAAGCTCATGTTACTTTGCTATCTCTTGAAACAATGCCAAAGAATGTGTTTGGGATGAGTTATCCCTTCCCCTTCTAGTTATGCTTCAAAGAAGTGGAGAAAACATCTGAAAGGCAGAGTTAGGTTTAGATTCTGAAGAGTTCCTTAATGTCATGCTTAATTACCTGGATTATATAAAAACCAACTGAGAGATCCAGAAGAAATACTTACAAAGAGGTAAAAGTGCAATCCGGGTGTCAGAGAAATCACTGTATCCTGTGTGAGACAGGGGAGTAGGACAGAAGAGGCTAGTACTGGGAATCATAAAATATAGAGGTGATAAAATCCCAAACCCAGGAGATTATGGCAGCAGAAGAACCCATTACAAAGGAATAAGTATGGAAATTAATGGAGTGCTATACCTGACATGGTAAACCAGCTGGAAGTAGTGAAAGAAGTTAACTGCAGTGATAAATTAAGACAAAATTTTATTTTGTAGAGCATTTTTCAGGATATACTCTTTTTTAAATGTTTTTTATTTGCTCTTTTTAGTTACACATGACAGTAGAATGTATGCTGATTTTAAGTCCTTTGGGTATATGCTGAGGGGTGAGAAGACTGAGTCAAAAGGTGGTTCCATTCCAAGTTTTCTGAGGAATCTCCAGACTGCTTTCCAGAGTGGCTGTACCAATTTGAAGTCTCACCAGCAATGTATGGGTGAACCTTTCCCCCACACCCTCACCAACATTTATTGTTACTTGTATTCTTGACCATTGCCATTCTGACTGGAGTCAGATGAAATCTCAGTGCAGTTTTAATTTGCATTTCGCTAACTGCTAGAGATGTTGAACATTTTTTTTCATATATTTGTTCACCAATCATATCTCTTCTTCTGTGAAGTGTTTGCTCAGTTCCTTTGCCCATTTATTAATTGGGTTACTTGTGGTTTTAGTGTTGAATTTTGTGAGTTCTTCATATATTTTGGAGATTAATGCTGTCTCTGATGTGCAGGTGACAAAGATTTTTGCTCATTCTGTAGGCTCTCTTCACAATTTGGATTATTTTCTGTGAAGAAGCTTTTTAGTTTAATACTATCCCATGTATGGACTCTTAGTTTTGCTTCTTGTGCTTTAGGAGTCTTGTTAAGGAAGCCAGGTCCTAAGTCAACATGATGAAGATTTGGACCTACTTTTTTTTTCTATTAGGCACAAGGTGTCTGTTTTAATTCCTAGGTCCTTGATGCACTTTGAGTTGATTTTTGTGCAGGGTGAGAGATAGGGGTTTCATTTCATTTTGCTACATATGGATTTCCAGTTTCCCCAGCACCATTTGTTGAATAGGCTATCTTTTCTCCAATGTATGTTTATGCTTCCTTTGTCTTAGATAACTAGATTTATGTGGGTTTTGTCTCTGTGTCCTCTATTCTGTACCATTGGTCTTCATGTTTGTTTTGGTGCCAAGACCATGCTATTTTTGTTACTATAGCTCTGTAGTAAAATTTAAGATATGGTATTGTGATGCTTCCTGTATATATTATCAAAACGAGTATCATCAACTATATCAAGTGGCATTGTTTTGTATATTTCTTTTTTTCTTTTTTTTTTTTTTTTGCAGGGGAGGGGGGTTGCCAGGAATTGAACCCAGGGCCTTGTGCATGCAAGGCAAGCACTCTACCAACTGAGCTATATCCCCAGCCTATTTTGATTATTTCTGTTGGCCGATATTTAACATTGCTTTCAAGAACCTGTGTGATCCAGCCCTTGCCATGCCATCGATTCTCATCTCTTACTACTTTACCTTAGTGCTAACCCTAAATTTCTCTGATCAGCCACAGTTACTCTTTGGATTTCTCAGTGCCTGCTCTTTCCTTGGGGTCTTTATGTATCAGTAGGCAGCTTTGCCTGGAATTTTTAATTCCACTTATACATTTTCCTGTCCTAGTCCTGCTCATCCTAAGGAATTCAGCAGTTACCTCCTTTCAGAACTTTCATGTGTTACTCACCTTCGTGACAAAATACCTGAGATAAACAATGTAGAAGGAGGAAAGATGGATTTGGGCTCTTAGATTTAGTTTATGATCACTTGGGTTTGTTGTTTCTGGGCCTGATAAGGCAGGATATCATGCTAGGATTGTGTATTGGAGCAAGGCTACTGAATTCATGGTAGCAAAAAAATCTAAGAACAGAGATAGGAAGGGCCTGGGCTCCCAATAGAGTTTTGACTATATTTCAAAGGTGCACACACAATAGCCTAACTTCTTTGCACTGGACCCTACCTCCTAAGGTTCCACCACTTCCTAATAGCATGATACTATTATAAACCTTTAGAATATATCCCAAATCCAAATTATACCAAATCTTCTCAACCACATGTGGGCCTCTACTTTGCTCCATGACACACTAGCCTTTCTTTTCATAATATTCATCATACGACTTAATTGCCTCTCTGTTTGACTACATTTCTTTCTTGTTACAATGGTTTCAGCCATAGATACATGTAGCCTTGTAAACAGGCTCAAAAATGTCTAGCATGTAGCCTGGTACCTAGAAATTGCTCAATAAATTTTTTAAAAATTAATATATGCATTAATTAATGAAGAAAAATAATTTAAAATATATTAGTTGGCAAACTTATGAATGTTTGTTTAAAAGTCCATTAATCCCCTTATAGTCTCTTGATATGCTAGTAAATAAAAATACTGCCTACATATTGGAACATAATGAAAGTACTATAATAAGCAGTATTTTATCTATCTTGTGCTCCTTTTTTCCTAGTAAAAGAAAACTTGCTCTTTACCAGGACATTTATCAGAGAAAGAGTAATTAGAATATCTTAATCTTAAATAGGCTTATTTGATAAGAATATGAATAAAAGAATTTCACATTGGAGGTTTAATATAGCAAAAGCAATGAAGGATATATGTCTTCATGTCTCAATGAGAAGAGGGAATTTGTAAAATTCATGTGTAGACATGAATAAAACTATATTTGAATATTTATTCTCACCATTGAAGATATTAATAAGTGTTAGCATGTAGGATAAAGGAAGCATTATTTTTCAATGTTAGTATTCATATTTGCAAATGACCATTGTAGGCACAATTCATACCAGAGACATCATGTGTGCTGCCAAAGTCACAGTTGAAGGTAGTGGATCTGGTTCCATCCTGTTTACAAGGCTACATGGATCTATGGCCGAAACCATTGTAATTTACTTAGAGCCAGAATATCGTCAATATTACTTCATGAATTTTAATAATTTTAGAAAACTTTTTAATATGTCAAAATTCTAACAGATTCTAATAATAAATCTGGAACATAATTCCTTTGTATATTAAATTATAATTATTTTTAATTCTACTTATACTCATTCTGAGTTTTCCTAATAGAGTGAAATATTATTGGAAATCAAATAAATACTATAAGGAAGCTCTATTTTTATTTGTGAAAATAGTTTATTAATAAGAAAAGTGATAAGAAAATATATTTCTAAAAGGTAAATTGTTTTCTTATAGACTTCTATATAAAATTGGGGTTATTTTTTAATGGAGGGACATTTGACTCTAGAAATTTAAAATTATAAATTTTATTGACTATTCCAAATAGAATTAAAATATGGTTAAAATACTAACCCTCCCACTGATCTGCCACCAAAAAAGTGCTAGCCATTATTTGTGAAAACTAAAAGTACTCAGTATGAGCTATTTCTCCAGGAAAATGGTGGTTGAGTGGGTGATAAGCCTTGGCCCGCTGTCGCCTTACAATTACACCGTGAATCAGTACCCAACTGCTTCCTGGTGGCACTAACACTTGTGGGATCAAGCTCATGAGCCTACTTTTGTTTCAAGTTTAAACATAGAGGAGTCCTACAAATCCAGTTACTCAGTGATTTAAGAATTCATTTTTTCCTCAATATACCAAAAGCTATGAATTATTTCTTGGGCAAGCTAGTCAATTATTTTTAATTCTTTGATCTCAGGAATTTGCCCTGTTCTTTGTTAGTTCTTTCTTGAGTATTTGTTGAAGGTTACCTGTCCTTTGAGGGCAGTTATTGGGGTCCATTCCATGGTTTATCCTGATATAATAAGCCTGTGCTTCCTCTTCTCTCTACCCCACTGAGCTTCAGATTGCTTTTAACAGATGGTCCAGCACCCTTGAATAAAACACACTGTGTACTCGGGTATTAAAAAATACACTTTCCTTATTTATTTGAGATACTTTTTAAGTAATATTCTTTACATGGATTATCCTTCTACTTAAGAATTTGGAACTATATGAAGGAATACCCATATAAAGTATTAGGTCATAGCAGGGAATAAGAACACATTTTAACTACTTGAGTGAGTAGAAAAATAAGCAGTCTAAACTGTTGTTTTTGAGCTCCCACACCTGCCACCCCTAAATGTATTAAACCAAGATTTTTTTTTCTCAGCCTAGAAAGTTAAATAGCAGGTGTAGTACTTAATGAACTGCAGCAACTTGGACTTATTGGTGTGGCAAATAGATTGTGATATTCATTTCCAATTAAAGTTCTTTTGCAAAGATCAATGAAGCACATTTTCACAAATTGAATCACACTGAACTAATAAACAAAATTCTCTCATCCTTGTTGATGGCAAATTATTATTTCCTTAACATTTAAAATCCCATCACACTATTAATTATAAAATGCATGGGGTAGGAAAGATCAAATATTTATTTACTCATGTGTTTGTGTTTTACTTTGAATTTTATAAGAAAGGTAAGGAACATTAACTATTTGTAAGGAATCCACAGAAGAATAATTTCCAGACTTGAATTTTTTGGTCTTTGATCCATAAGCATTTTTTTATTTACTAAATAACATTCTTGTCCTAATGATTAAAAGATCTGATCTTTAGAAAATTAGAAAAGAACCTGTTATAGAGTAACCTTTAATTAATGAATGCATGGTGTACGTTTGCATTAAAAACAATGGGGTTTGTTGGGAAAAGGAAAAAGACTTTTCCTCTAGAATCATTGAACTGCTTTACAAAAATTAGAATGTTAATTTAGTCACCTTAAATGTCACTAATTAATTCAAAGAATGCATAAACGTTTTTATATTCATTTGCAAGAACTTCATAACCTCTCACCTCCCCTTGATATTTCTTTCAAAGACTACTTTTGAAGAAATAGTATGCATGTGCATAGTTTTCATTCTGAGGTTTAAATATTTTGATATTTATAAAGAATAATTGAAATGGTGTCAACTCTGAAGCACAGGGTAAGGTCCCAACAGGAACCTCTATTTTCAAACAACTAAAGGAGGGAACATTTGATGGAAATGTACATGCAAGATTTCTTGCCCAAGGAACTCTAGGTCTTAATATTTTTCCACTTTGTTTGCATTAAAAACAATGAGGTTTGTTGGGAAACTACTACTTCAAAAGCAGTTTCCTAGTAGCTCATGAGATATGATATGTCTTTTGTGAACATTTCTAGCATGAAAAAGTGTCTATCAAATAGTACTACCAAGCTGAGTGGCATTATGGTTATTTTCCAAGCCATGTCTGTGTGATCTCTGCAAAGAGGTTCAGCCTCAAAGGGGAGAAAGGGTAGAGAAAATGTATTTAAATGTAACAAGTAAAGAGAAATTCCTCTCTGATATTCTGCCCATTTCCCTCTTTTCTCCTTTTCTCCTAATTTTATCTTATTCATCTTATATCCAGGTTACTTTTGGATTTTATGGGTCAGTAATTTCAGCAGAAAGATTACTGTGGGGGTTTATCAACTTTATTTTTAAAATGAATAAAATAATGAAACATATATGCATGTGTATGCATATGTCACAGATGACCATCTGCTGCCATCACTTCATAAAAATGACATTTTAATACCAAATATAATAGAAAATACATTTTATCAGAGAAAAATACATTTCTTTAAATTGAATAAGTTTAGCTTCATAAACTCACAAATAAGCTTATTTTTCTCTTTTTGTCTCACACCTTGCTACATTCCAATCAAGTCTGTAGTTGGGCTATACCAGATGCCTTGTTTCAGCCTATTGTATTAGTTGGGAAGAATCATACTAATTTCTCAAAATATAATGTGCCTGCTACTTACTATGGATCTTGTTGAGTATGTGTGTTGATTTGGCAGCAGTGGGTGGTACATGAGAACCCACCTGTCTGTCTAGCAAATTGCCAGGTGATACAGATGATGCCAATCTGTGGACCAGACTTTGAGTATCAAGAAACAAAACTATTTTCTCCCAAGTCTTGAGAGCTAGTCGGTAAGGCATTATTCTTTCTAGACTTTTTAAGTGGGAATAAGTGGGGAGGTATTATAATAAATATCCTTGAAGATTAAAATAAATTAATCTGTAAAAGTCTGAAATTGAGGCATCATTTGAAGGGACATTAAATCTGACAAATTGGACCAAATTAAAATTCATTGACAAATTATTTTGGCTTTGGGTCAAATCTTGCCACATTAAGCATCATTATTCTTATTCTACTTGGAAGATATTCCGATCAACATATCTGTCTGTCTTTCTTTCTTCCTTGGTGCTGGGCATTGAGCCTAGGGTCACTGTACCACTGAGCTACATCCCTAGCTACCATCCTCCCTTTATTGCATTTTTAAATTAATTAATATTTTTAAATTTATAATTTATTCTTTTAGTCATATACAACACCAAGACCTACCCCGTTTTTTTCTTTTTCTTTTCTTTTTTTTTTTTTAAACAGGGGCTCACTAAGTTGCTTAGGGCCTCACTAGGTTGCAGGGGCTGGCCTAGAACTTGTGATCCTTCTGAGTCAACCTCTCAGGTCACTGGGATTGCAGGTATGCATCATCACACCCGGCTACCAATGTAAGTCTCTGATCAATCCTTTCCTCAAGTTACTCCCAGACAATTTCCCAATATTGATCAGCCTCCTTTTACATGTATTCTAGTCACAAATGAGGAGTAATATTTGTATAAAATTCCATTATTTTTCTGAGATAAAAAGCAAAAACAGAAAGAGTAATATTAAAGAGATAATAATGTCCATTATTGTAGTACTTTGTAATTACCAAAGTGTTTACAGCAATTGAACTGCCCTCCATGAGAGTAAGGATCATATCTTTTTCTCCAAAGTAGCCAAGAAAACAAACCCAGTGCCTGCCAAATACCAATAAGTGTAGTGGGTTGACTGGCCCCCTCAAATATGTCTGCAGTCTAGAACCTGTCAATGGGAATGTATTTGAAGAAAAGATCTTTTCAGATGTAATTAAGAATCCTGAGAGGAGATCATCCTATTCTACCCAGGTGAGACCTAACTCCAGTACAACCTAACTCCAGTTTTATGTCTAGGCAACAGCACAGACACACAGAGGAGACAATGTGAAGATGGGAACAGAGGCTGGGGGATTGTAGTCACAAGCCTAGGAAGGCTGACAGCCACCAGAGTATGAAAAAGGCCAGGAGCAGAATCTCCCTAGGAGGGAGTACAGCCCTTGTGACATTGACTTTAGACTTCTGGCCTCCCGAGCTGTGAGGAAGTCAACTTGTATTTTTTTTTTTTCCTAGTACTTAGGATTGAACCCAGGGTTGCTCTACCACTGAGTTATATCCCCAGATTTTATGATGAGGAGGAGGATAAGGAGAAGAAGGAAAGAGAAGGAGGAGACAGGGTCTTGCTAAGTTGCCCAGGTTGGCCTTGAACTTGCAATCATCCTGCCTCAGCCTCCTGGTCACTGGGATTACAGGTGTACACCACCGTGCCCATTATCAGTTTGTATTGTTTTAAGCCACAGAGTTTGTGGGAATTTGCTATTTTAGTAATAGTCACCTAACAGAGTAAGCAAAGTGCAAATACTCATAGAATGATTGAATAGCCAAAGGGGGACAGATACTAAAACAATCTAATCTCAAAGATGAAGACAGAGAAGTTCAGAGTGGTGAATGAACTTGCCTAAATTTGTTCAGCCCCAACAGAATGAAGTGTGTCCCAAATATTACAACTCTTCCATATCCTGGTGTTAACTAGACTAGTGTTCTACTGTTACAAATAGTCTGCAGAAGACAAAATGTTAGGTGAATATGTTGAATATTTTATAGTACCAATAAGATTGTGACTATCTTTCTCTCAAATAAATTCATCATCCTTAAAAATACTTTTATAACCTCTAGTTTTTTTTTAAATTTAAGAATTTTTTAAAAATACTTATTATAATCAAACTAGACTATGTGTGTGAGATACAACATTTGTAATCAATTCAGCTAGATGATCAATTATTCCAATTGCATGATAAAGAGAGGAAGCAGATATGAATAAAGTGTAAGGAGGCAGCTCCTACTGAAAGAGAGACAAGGGCTTGACTCCTGACTCCATCATCTGGGTACATGGAGAACTTAGGCCAAGTCACTTAATTCCTTTGTGTCTCAGTTTCTTGATGATCAAAATTGTAATTCTTTTAAGAAATGTGAGGATCAAAGAGACTGTACTTTATAGCACAGAACACAGACCCAATCACATGGTTGTCGTTGCTAATTAGTAACTGGCACACAGTAAGAATTCAATCAGTAATTGTTGAATGTATTTATTCAAACCTACATTTGCACTCTTAAGAAGATGTTTTAACAGTCTTGATTGTTCAAGTAGTCCCATGGTTATCATATACATTTTAAGTGCAATGCAAGCTATTAACTTATCTGAAGTCATAAAGTGCAGATTTTAGATATCAAAGAAATAATTTTTTTCTTTGCATCGCCTCTTGGGTCATGAGATTTTCAAGAGACTACCTTAAGAGATCCTGAATTTTCTTGAGAGTAAGAAGGGAAAATCTAGGATAGATTTTTTTTTTTTTTTTTTGTCAAGTGCTCATTTTTTTCTGAAATTGATTTATCCTTCCTGATTGAAAAGTCTGGTTTTTGCTGGTCTGCAGGGGACCTTGCAAAAGGCCCATCTGGCTAATCAGTCACTTGTCTGATTGTTACTAGAGCATCAGCAGGGTGGGTTAGAGATCATGGAACAAATGATCTGACAATCAATTAATTCTGTGTCATCTTTATATATGTTACTGGAGCTTCTGTGATAGGAGCAGCCATCTAAATAAGAAAGAAATAAAGAGAAGCTATGAACTCATGTTGGATAGTAGTTTGTGAGCATGAGTTACCCGACAAAGTTTAGAAGAGGTTTAGAGAATTTTGTTAAATGATGCCAGGTTGTATCCCAGGACACTTTGGGTCCTCAAACTCCTATAATTTCCTTTCATGAGCTTACTGAAAGACAGGAATTACACAAGGGATCAGTCCAGCTGGATACAAGTGTATTTCAATCTGACATCTCTATTTTTAAATCTATTATTTCATCAAAGTTTACATAAAAATTATTTATGATAATCCAGGACTTTTCTGTTTATCTTTTGATGATGTCATTATTATTTTTCAGATATATTGTGGGTTGGTTTTTCTCTTAGAACTTCTTAATTTTGTGAAAGCTTACCTTCATGTAATTATTACTATTACATATAATTATTCTATAAAAGTCAGCATCCATTGATTACTTATTACATTCCAGGAATGGTAGAAATAACATGGTGTGTATTTTTTATTTAGTGTGTGTTTTTTTAAATATTAACACTGATTAGTTATACTGATTAATGGGATTTACTATGATTTTCCACAGGTATACACATTGTGTATATGATTTTCCACAATTATACACATTGTGCATTTATCATATACATTCACCCCTCGACCCTCAGCTTTCTCCCAGTAAACTCGCCAGCCCCTCTTCTACTTTCAGGTCTACTTTTTGTTTTAGTTTCCACATGTGAGAGAGAACATGTGATACTTATATTCTGTGCCTGGCTTATTTTGCTTAATATGGAATATTCCAGTTCCATCCATGTTCTGCAAATGTCAGGATATCATTCTTCTTTATGAGTGAATAATACTGTATTGTGTATATATATCTACCATATTTTTAATCCATTCATCTGCACAAG
Source organism: Callospermophilus lateralis (assembly GCF_048772815.1). Taxonomy (NCBI): domain Eukaryota; kingdom Metazoa; phylum Chordata; class Mammalia; order Rodentia; family Sciuridae; genus Callospermophilus; species Callospermophilus lateralis. The sequence goes on along the minus strand of NC_135313.1, from coordinate 22,138,130 downwards.
CACCTAGGCTGATTCCAAATCTTGACTATTGTGAGTGAAATATAGTAAATATGAGTGTGCAGATATCTTTTTTGTCTGCCGATATCCTTTGGATTCATACTGAGGAAATGTATAGCTGAATCATATGGTGGTTCTATTTTTAGCTGTTTGAGGAACCTCCATACTGTTTACCATAGTATCTGTACTAATTTGCATTCCTATCAACAGGTGTATATTGTTTATTATCTCCATATCCCCCACCCAGCATTTGTTATGTTAGCATTCTGACTGGGATGAGATGCTATCTCATTGGAGTTTTGATTTGCATTTCCCTGATGGATAACCTACAGAATGGGAGAAAATATTTGCCCAGCTACTCACCTAACAGAGAATTAATATTCAGAATATACTTAAAAATCAAGGAAAGTAATTCAATTAGAAAATGGGCAAATGATCAGAATAGACACATCTCTAAAGAAGAAATACAAATGGCCAATAAATGTGTGCATGGTGTTTTAATGCTTGAAGTGACCTTTTAGGAAACTAACTTAAATTGTTCATCATGTAAATACAAAAACTGGGGCACAGAGAAGCTAGGGTACTTGATTAGCCAAGTATACAAAGATGGTTAGAAATATGTCCTTGTAGCAGTGCATCTTTGTGACAAAAAGAACAATAGCAAATCTGTGATGCAGAAACAAAGGAGGTTTCTCATTCCATTCTGAGGCAGAGCTGCTTACAGAACAAAGCTGCCTTTGAAGCCCAGGATTGCTCCATCTCAAATCAGCTCTGTGGGACACAGAGTGCAACAGGATGGGGCCAGCACAGCAGAAAATAAAGTTCAAAACCTCTAAAATTATTTACAGTTCTTTGGAGCCAGTCCTTAAAGGATCATTACTACATTTTATGTATCTCTCTGCCTTGTCTTTGTTTGCTTCTCTTTGATATTTCTGGCAAATCATTTTAACCTTCAACATTCTTCATTTATTCTACTTGATTAAATTAAACAGATAGATAGCAAAGAATCAAATAACATTTTCTGTGATGAGAAAGAGCAACCTAAAGAGGTTAAAAAATGCAAATTGAAATCAGTGGATGCTTGTATACATTACTTTGCTGAGTGTCCAAAATCCATTCATATTTGGATAGTGGGAGAGAAATGAAAAAATTTCTAGAACAGAGTTAAAAATTTACCTACTATGTATGGAAATGTAAAAACCAAACTACTTTTAAAAAAAGATGGAAAAGGAAGTTTCAGACTGACATTTCTTTTTGTTGATTCCTGCTGAAGCCTTGCCTTCGAGTAGGATTTTCTTCCAAGAACTCTCCCTGGAGTATAGAAATCAATGCAACACTGCCCTGTGATGTATCCTAACCTGGTGAAATATCACAAGACTATAAAAGAATGAATGCTTTTAGCAGAGGTCTCAACTTTGCCCCTGTATCATCAATGAGATGTCAAGTTGAAAGTCCAGGTATGTGGAACCATTAGAGAGAAAAGGAAGGGGAAATAGATGAAAGAGGTCAGAAAGTGGAAAATTTAAAATAAAAACTTTATGGGACAAGCTCAGCTAGGTCTTTTAGCTCAATAGGAAAAGAGTTGGGGATAAATTGGGAAGATTGAATTGTTACAAGAAAATGTAGGGGAAATGCCTTATCACCGGCTCCCCAAGTAAGACTCAGAGATGGAGATCTGCATCTGGGAGTCTTCTTGCAAAGTGCTCTTATGAACACGTGAAAGAGAATGGGAGAAGCAGATTGGACAGAAAGAAAAGTTCAGTGCAGTGGAAAGAGAAGTTCAGTGGATCCTACAGGACATTCTAGGGATGAAATGTCTTTTCAAGTCTGTCCCAGATCAAATCAAGAACTTGGAGCTTTTGAAGCCTGTATCAACTAATCATTCTTCAGTAGCTGACCTTAGGAAGGGGGGGTGATTCTTGACAGGGAAGCTTCTTTTAGCTGAAGTTTCCTGCTAAAGGTGGACCCAGCTGTTCTCCCAAGGACTCAAGATTCCTGCAGCTAGGAGAATGGGTGACCCAGAATGGGAGGTACAAATGGAGTATCATAACATCCTCTGGAGCTTACTCTGTGTTTTTCAGATCTACTTGCTTCATGCAATAAATTCACCCTATTTGGGAGCAGTACTTCAAATATTCTGGTCAATCTCTCTCCTGAAGAAACTTTTAGGAGAAGGTTTCTTTAATAGAGACTGCAGCTCCAATACTGAAATTATTCCTACACTCTCACAGATTCCCTTTACCATCATTCTATATTTCCATCACCCTTGCTCAGCATCTCTGTAGGTCTGGTGGGGCGACCTGGTCCCTCGTTGCTGAAGTACCTGTGCATCTAGACACCATGGCTTTTTCAGGCTGCAGTAGCCTTATCTGTTTACTGCCCAAATCTGGACAAATGGGCAGAGGGAGAACCACAGAATGCCAAAGTGGGTCACCTGAGCCCCAAACATACTCTTTCCTGCTTGCTTTTATAAGATCCTAACCCCTTCCTGATCATCAGGTGGGTGAGTCTAGCCAGGTTGGTGAGTCCTCTGATTAACTTGTGGCTTCCTGTCTTGAAGAGCCTGAAGTGACCAGGTGGCCACCATAGCTTAAAATTAAATAGAACTTTTACTGTGTCCCTAGTTGAAGAATTTTCCTCTGGAAACTACATCTTCATTGCATGAAGTTGCAGGGCTCCTTGAATTGGTCCTTTGTACACTCTCGCAGTACTGGATGATAGGTTGGCTAGGTCATACAGCTCCTTCAGTATCTGGTTCCTTTTCTCTTGTAGCAGATCCAGCACTTCTCCAGGTGGGTCCTAGTGTGATCCAGCTCTAGTTATTGGCCAGATAGCTAGAAGAGAGAATGAAAATATATTCTGATGGAGGAAATTATTGCCTCACAAGACTCAGGACTTTGAATTATCTACAAATAAGGAGAAACTATTAAAATTTAAGAAAGATGAGGTCCACTTTCCATCACCCAGAAGGCTCACAGGAATCTGGAGAATCATTGAAAGTGAAAGAACTTCCCAGGTAAATAAGAAAGAACTCCAAGTTGTTTGTTTTTTTTTTTTTTCAAATAAGCATTTTAAAATAACATTAGGGAAGAAGATAAAAATTTATACCTTTAATCATCTAAATAAAAATTAAAAACTGCATATGGTTATCCAAATGATGATTTAGGCTGGTGTGCATATTTCAGTTATGCATTTCTCATAGCCTCTGGACTTTGGTCCGGTGATAAACACTGACTTTGGATTTAAATAGCTATACACACTGAACGATGTTGTCATATAATGTTTTCTCCCCTCTGATACATTTAGATAGAAGACCTTCATAAGTATATTTTATTATTTTCTGGGCAGATACTAGAGATATGGACTGCTGTGGTTGATTCCCAGTTTCAGAGCAGTCGCATGTCAACAGCAATACTGTGCTTTATACTTCAAATTAATTGAGGAGTATCTTTAAGATATAAAGTTGGCTGCACCCTGTTACACCAGCTCAACTATTCCTATATTTTAGGGAGGTGAATAAAACGACAGATCCCCTGTGGAAATTATTTATAAGGAAGCACATGGCTGTAGAGAATGATCCAGTCTGATTCACACTGGCTCATGAGAGTCTCCTGTGCATATCTGATCCTAATCCTCCATTCAGTGGTGTTATATTGATAGTTTGATTTTGACCATAATGAGAATATATGTACTTTGGAAATCAGCAAACACTATGATTCAAGGTTTTTGGTTTTTTTCTCTTGTTTTTACCTTTTTAAGCTGAAAATTAAATGTTTCCACTTGAAAACAAGAGGTTTCGAAGCAGGTGACTAAAGAATTACTTGAGGCCTTAAGATGGACTTTCTTTCTAGCAAAGAACTTGAGTTACTTCTAGAAATTTAAAGCCTATTTCTTCCAAAGGCACATAATTAGTGCCAGAGATTATGTGTTATTTGCCTAAATAGGTACAAATGCAAGTGCGTTGTTCAATTTTAATGATTTGAAGATTCCACTCACTTTAAAAAATTATATCTGGGTGAAACCCAAAGTTACATTTCTTCTATTTTTAAACAATTTATTTTAGTCATGCACTCTGAAAAGGGAATAAATGATATTGATATCATTCATCAAATCAGTAGAATCCATTTTGAATTGATGGGATATCAATTTTCTATAATGTTCAAGAAAAGTTTCTCTAATAGAATTCCTATGGTTAAAAGATGAGGTTATTGGTCCTGTCTTTCCTTTATTTCTCTTCTCTTGCTTCTCTCTGGAATCTTTATTATCAATTTACTTCTGAATAAGGATGGTCAGGAATAAGAATGAAAAAGCAAACCTCAATTCTGTCAGCTTTTCCATTTGTAATGGGTCCTTAAAAATGGTTTGGAAGAAATAATGTGAAATATTTTACATTTTATCTGTAATTAGCTAAAACCTGTCTATAATTCTCCTAATTTTCCCTGGTCCTAGAATATAGTATTGCCACTAAAGAATATTTCCTTTATTTTTGTTTTTAATGACTTCCTTGGACAACTATCAATTGAAGCAGTTATTTGGACCGTAACTACTATTATCAATGTCACTGATAATTTGATGTTTCTGCCAAGACAGAACTGTTCTTAATTAATGATAACCCAACCACAGCAATCACAAGTTCTAAGACTATCGCAGCAATACATACCCAATCGACTGAAGTTTGGGCGATTGCTTCTGCTCAAAAGGGTTAGATTCAAGTAAGCTGTTATTTGGAGGTTGATGACATTGTTCAACAATTGTCTGAAGTTTGGGTTAATAATTAAGAAGTGACTTGTGGCCTTTTGGGGTGATTCCATAAAGAAAGGCTACTATTCTTTCATCATGGAAAACTAAAAAGCCATGTTTATTCAAAACTGTTGATTATACTATAAAGGTATATGTTAATGTATTTACTCATTCCTCAATGTCTCTTTGTCTATAAATAAACCAGGCATTTGATCAAAATATGACAGTAAAGGAAGAATGACAAAGCTTACTAATTTTGTAAAATAAGTATAGAGCTTATGCTGGATGGGCCTTCTATTGATATAGTCAAATAATATTGTAATTTAATTTTACTTCAGGATTTCATCTCTCCTCAAGAACATCAAGCCATTCTATGGAATTATTGACAGGAAATTTGTGGTAAAGCCTTTTCAGGGCTTTAACCTCTCTATTTCAGCCAGAAAAATACTTAGCTCAGCTTGTAGTATCCAAAAGCATGCTTACTGTTTTGTTTTGTTTTTTAATTGTCGATGGCCCTTTATTTTACTAACTTATTATATGTGGTGCTGAGAATCAAACCCAGTGCCTCACACATGCTAGGCAAGTGCTCTACTACTGAGCCACAACCCCATCCCTGGTTCTTTCTTATGCCTAACTTATCTGTCATTCCTGCAAATTAAACTTTTCAATCCCGAGAAGACTCCCTTTTAGGAAATGACATATTGTTTTTAAAACCCCACCCTATCTTCTTGCAATTTATACTTGACTTTATGTGGCAGCCAGAATTCTAAAATGACCGGCAATGATACCTGCCTTCCATAATTCCTTCCCCTCAAGTAAGCTGTTATTTGGAGGTTGATGACATTGTTCAAAAATTGTCTGAAGTTTGGGTTAACAGTTAAGAAGTGACTTGTGGACTTTTTTGGGTGATAGCAAGAAGAAAGGCTACTATTCTTTCATCACAGTAGGCAGAACTTATGATTATTATGAGATAACACTCCCTAGATTATGTTTTATTTCTTGGCAAAAGGAATCTTGTAGATGTGACTTTCTTTATATTTATCAGTTAATATTCAGTTAATCTAAAAGGAGATTATCCCAGCAGGCCTGAGTTAATCACATGAGCCTTTTTACATCTGGGTCTGTCAAAGAGGAGCCCAAGCCTCAGATGAGATGGGACCTTCAGCTGACCCCTTGATTATGACCACGAGGACCCTGAGCAATGAATCCATCTACACTATGATGGGTTCCTGACCCACAGAAATTGCAAAATAAAAAATTTCCTTATTTAACTTCTAAATTTTTGATAATTTGTCACATAGCAATTGAAAACTAATGCATTATATCCAAAGGAAAGAAAAGGATTGAAAAAAAAACAAGGAAGCAAGAGAATAAGAAGCATGTGTAACTGATCACTCATAGGTATCTCACCTCCAGGTCTTTGTTCTTTAACTTTCCCTGAAGACAGACATACATCCTTCATTCTTCTGTTCCAATCATTTGCTTTCCATGTACAGTATGTGGGGGAAGGGTACACATTGGCAGATACTTTCTTCAAACATTTCATACACCCTTTTATTTGTTCCAACATTATCCATTTTTGTACGTGTGGTCTTTAAAATCATAGTTAACATATAATCCTAGAAGAATATGCATTTCTTCTTAAATAATTTACAAGATCTTAATTTGAAAAATAACAAAATAAAATGGTTTTCAAATATATGTAAAATATTTCCACATTCTTAGAAGAAGAGGAATCTGAATGTGAATGTGAATATTGGAGTTTTCCCTGCTGGATTGCAGTGCACTGCCCCAGACCATGATGGGCCCTGGGGAAACTGCACTTCTGTCATTGCCACAGCAGGCCTCATAATTCTCACAATTAGATTATGGAAGTATAATCTAATCATTGGGATATCCACTGATAAGGATTAACTGGGGGGTATAACTGTGGGCAGGAAGGGTGTGGCTGGAGGAAGCAGGTCGATGAGTTCATACCTTTGGGGTTTTTATTTTTGTCCTTGGTGAGTGAGAGCTCTCCTCTGCTTCCTGGCTGCCATGCCATGTTCTGAGGTGCTTTCCTCTGCCAGGCCCTTCTACCATGATGTTCTGCCCCACCTTGGGCCCAGGGCTATGGACTCTGCTACCTATGGACTGAACCTCTAAAATTGTGACCCCAAATCATCTTTTCCACCTTTATGTTGTTCTTGTCAGCTCTTTTGGTCAATGCAATGAAAAACTGACTAAAATAAACATGAAAGAAAAAAATATCAAGATAATAAACAAAACCTGTCTCTGGGGAACAGAAGAGACCTTTTACTATTCTAATTATTATGCCCAGAATGATTTGTGAATATACTATATTCATTTTCTTGCATAGTGTCACTAAGAGAACAATTTTAAAAAGAAAGAACAGTTTGAGGTTGAAAATTGTGATTGCTAAGTTTGAAAATTTAAGTAGAAAGAGTAGGAAATCGTAACCATTTGGAAATCTTCTAGAAAGTAGTAAGAGAAGGGGGTGTGCAGGAGGAGAGAAAGAAAACAAGAGATGGAAAAATATAAGAGACATCAGGATCCACTCAAGAGGTCTAATATTCATTCAACAGCAGTACTAGAAATAATAAATTAAATGTCAGTAAGGGTAGAAAATAAATGATAGAACCAAATTTCCCACAATTGATAGATCCAAGTCTTTAGACTCAAAGAAATCACTAAAAACCCAGCACAATGTATGAATAAGAGACCCACAGATAGAATTACCCTTGAACTATAAATTTTCAAGGAGTCTGCAGAGAAGAAAACTTGTAAATGAAAATATTATAAAGCTTTTGAGATTAAAAAAAATCACTTAGAAAGAAATGTGAATCAGATTAGTGTCTTGACTTCTCATCAGTATCTGCAGATTCTGGGTGGAAAAAAAAATCAAAGTTTTCAAGTTCTGAGAGAAAATACTTTCCATGTAGAAGTCTTTAGCTAGCTAAATTATCAATCTGACAGTATGTCAGAACAAACACATTTTCAGACATAAAAAAAGAGTTTACTTTCACTGCACCCTTTTAGTAGCTTGCTAAGGAATACTGTAGAAAAAGAACTTCCTCTTAACCACAGAACAAGAAAAACTTATTGTCCAGGAAACATCCATCCCATCCCTGGACAGAGCTGGAGGCATGTTCTAGATTAACTCTGTGCACAACTGGAAAACAAGTTCGAAGTCTCAGGACCCTGGCAGGGAGAGCTTCAGGGCATAAATCAGACTCAGTAGAAGACTAGGTAATATAATTGGAATTTTTCTCTTTTAATTGGGGGATATAATAAAGTTGGGGCAAGAAAAATAATAAAGAAAATTAGAAACTCTAAAAGAAAAACAAATTGCTCAAAATCTCATGGTCTTGTGAGATAAACTAAAATAATTTTATGTAACTAACATGTTAATAAAGCAAAACTCCATTTGCCCTTCATGCTAGGAACACCCTTCTCTAAGGGTGTCTTGAGAGGTGACAGCATCCTAGGGACAGGATGAAATCTACCTGGCCTGTCATAATATTTGTACATTAATTGTGCAAATTGTATATAATCATAAGCATATAAACATTCTCCATTTGTTATCAAGTTTTAGAGCCAAATCATGAATAAAATTGTGAGTACTCTTTGAAGCCAAAGGATAGAACGTGACTCTCAGCAACACCGAGGATATAAAAGGTTAGCTGGCTAATGATGAGATTTGGAAGATGTCACAGTGAAAGGAGTAAAGGTGGGAGGGAAATTGAAGGAAATTGCAGTTGTTAAAATGTACATCTTACAAAATGGCAAGTTGAAAGATATTGTCAAAAATATGTTAAGATTGTATCAAACATTAGCAGAAGGAGAAAGAAGAGAAGGTATGGTAAGAAAAGTCCTCCTCTATCTTATGAAGCAAGTAATAGATATTGACTTAAGAAAATAAAGCAAAAAAATGGGGTTGTACATATTCACTAGAGTAGTCAAGCTAAATATAGAAGTAAAATTAGAAACTACAGAATCAGATATCTGAAAAAAAGTGTCAGGAGACACTCTTTTAATCACAGATTCTTCTATATTACTTTTGTTAATATGCTTGAGTTAGGAGGATAAAGCAAATTATTTTAAGCTTGACTATATTGCGTCATTAGAAACTGATAGAAAAAAATGAAATTTGAAAGGTAAAATATAAAATACTTGGCCAAGCACTGTAGATCCTGAAATGTTTGTGCATGTTTTCACAAATAAGTTATATTAGACCAAATTTTAGTTTAGGAGTTATATGTCGGTAATTATACTATTATTCCTGTCAGGTTATGGCGCTCACACACATTTAGGCCAACTAAGACAAACTTAGATACAAGAGGTGATAGATTTAAAAATTAATTAAATGCTCTTTCTATTTAGTCAATTTATTTTCTACCACAAAATGCTCTCTAAATTAACTTTAAAACTTCAAATAAACCTCAAATGTATAACTGAATGACCCCCATACAGTAAATAATTTTGCTGAGCAGTTAATAAAATTGAATATCTGGCTTACTGAGCTTAAAATAAAAGAGAATGAACAATGAGATGGACAAAACCCAGCAATGACACTGAGATGAGTATATTGGGGATGCAGTTCTGAGTCCCAAACCCAGCCATATGCAAACGAACTTGTGAAGAACAAATGGATTTTTTGTTCTCCTACCTTAATAATAGTAGGTTTCCATTTCCACCGTAGAACTTTTCTTTTTTTTTCTTAACCCATATACTTTTGCTAAAAAGCACATTTATCATCAAGTACCATTTATTGAAAATACTGTTCTATATTCAAGAGAGTATCAGTATATATTGAAAAAGGAAGATATGTGTAGATGCTGTGCATTTGAATGACCTTTGAAAACCTTACTTTCTTGTGTAGAGGAGATAACACTTAATAAAGTCAAAGTCTTCTCAATTGTTTAACTTTTAAAAAATCAGAATGTCATAGCTTTGAAGTATTTGAAATAAAAACTGGCTTTCCTAGTACGATGGAAGCTTCAACTTGACTTTGCTTTTAAAGCTTTAAAAATCAAAAGACTTTTAGTTTGGGTATAGAATTCCTAGCTTTTTATAGATATGAATTGCTTGGAGAAATTATCATTTTTACTACTGTAATATGAACTTTTGACAGGTTCTTTTGAAAATCTTCTTTATTGAATAGGATTCTATGCCCTTCTTTAGTATTAGCCAGCAGCAAGGTCAATATTTTTAAAGTTTAATGTTTCTCTTATTTTTAATAAATAATGGAAATCAAGGTTAAACTTGGATTTTTCTAACATGATCTTATCTAAAGTGTCATCCAAACCATAATTCACATAGTCTGTAACATGGGGATTTAATATAAGCATTTCTGAATGCATGGCTCTGTTCTTCCAGTTGAATAACATTCAAACCTGGAACCACTGGAAACTTGCTGCCAATTTCAGACCAAAACTATACTCTGACAACATCCCTGACAACCAAGAAAACAGATAATCTCGAGCTACCTGTTCCAAATGATACTGCTTCCCACTCCTGCAATTCACCTTTGTTCTAGTAACTGGAATTTTACTTTATGCACATTTTACATTGCTTTACACCTCAGTTGAGATGAGGGGTTTCTTAGCTTATTTCCTCCTCATTTTTTTATTCATTGACCCTTTGTCAATATTTATTGCATGCCTATTATTTTCCAGATACTTGCATTTTGTTAGACTGTCATGGGGGACAATAATCTTCTTGGTGAACTTAAAGTCCAATGCAAGAGGTACTTGAAAGTTGCTAATCTTGTTTGACTAGTGAATCCAGTGTCTCGGCTTTGCTTCCTGAACCCAGTCCTTCCAATGCTTCTAGGGCTGTAGACCTACCCAGAGCCCAGCCCCTCCACAGTTGGGTTTCGACAGTTTTCTGGCAGACTGTTGAAGGTGACTTACATTTGTCTGGACTTGACATTTGGCCGTTATCTGCTGTTAGTCTCTGTCTTGATCACAGAGGCAGATCCTATGAATATTTCTGAGTTCTTGGATGTGATAATTCCCATTCTGTCTGTGTTAGTGACAAGCAATTAAACAAGCTTCCATCAGAATCTCCACTTTCCCTTTGCCTTCTTTCCCACCGTCTCTGCCTTAACTCATACTCATACTCTTGCCCGGACAGAATTTTCTCTTGAACAGCTTGCTATCTTGCATTCCAATGTATAATATTATTTCTGCTCTATTAAAAAACTTACTATAACTCAAATAAAAAATGCATAGATCCTAGTGTGCACTTTTCTTAATATTAAAAAATGAATGTATACCTGCAATCTCTACTCAAGTCCAGAATTAAACATTATCAGCCTCTTAAAAGCCACCCACAGGCCCACTCCCAAATTCTTTCTGCACCCTCTTCTCCAGAAGTAATGCTATCCTGATTACACCATATATTAGTTTGGCTGGTTTTTGAACTGAAAAATGTGCATCATATGTATTCTATTCTCAACTTCTTCGATTCAATATCACATCTGAGTGATTCATTCATGTTTTTGCATCCAGGTGTAGTTAGTCAGTTTTACTGCTATTCAGAGTTCTATTATATGAATATGGAATAAATTATTTATCCACTGTGTTGTTCACTTTTTAGTGGTTTCCAGATTATCTCTTAATAAATAATGCAAGTATGAGCATTCATGTGCAAACTTTTGGTCAACATGTGCATGCACGTATGTTGGGTAATGATTAGGGTATGACATAGGATATGTATAGGTTTAACTTTGATAAAACTGATGCCAAAATGTTATCTAAAATGGTGGTACCCAGAATACAAACCAGTAGTATATGAGATTACCTATGTGCTGTTTAAGCACTTCGTCTTGTCTCTCTTTCAAATCTTAGTATTCCATATGGTGTGTATTAGAGTTTCATTATAGGTTTTAATGGTCATCACTTTTCGTTTTCTTTCTTTTCTTTTTCTTTTTTATTTTTGGGAACAGGTATTAAACCTTGGGGCACTTAAGCCACATCCCCAGCCCTTTTTATATTTTATTTAGATACAGGGTCTCATTAAGTTTAATTAGAGCCTTCCTAAACTGTTGAGGCTGGCTTTGAACTCATGATCCTCCTGCCTCAGCCTCCCAAGCTGCTGGGATTACAGAAATGCGCCACCATGGCCAGCTTAATATTCACTTTTCTGATGACTGGTGAGGTGTGGTACACTTTTTCAAATGTTTACTGGTCATTTTTGGTATCTTCTTCTTCTTCTTCTTCTTTTTTTTTTTTTTTTAAGAGAGAGCGAGAGAGATAGAGCGGTAGAGAGAGAGAGAGAATTTTTAATATTTATTTTTTAGGTTTTTTTTGGCGGACACAACATCTTTGTTTGTATGTGGTGCTGAGGATCGAACACGGGCCGCACGCATGCCAGGCGAGCGCGCTACCGCCTGAGCCACCTCCCCAGCCCTGGTATCTTCTTTTATGAAGAGTGTCTGGTTTAAATTTCTTATTTATATTTCTTTTTTTTTTTTTAATTCTTTCTTTTTTTTTTCTTCTCAGTGCTCCCTAGCACAGATCCCTAGGCCTTTTTGCAATGGTTTTATATCATAGTCACAAATTCTTTGATACTGCTATCAAAATATGGGATCTATGTTCCCTCTTCCAAAATATCTACAGGCTTGTGATTTTTTTTTTTTTTTTGCTAAAAGAAAACTGAGGGAAGACCATGCATCTTCCACATTTTATTCACTAGAAACCTTGCTTTTGGAGCCCTGAATCACAAGGAAAGAAGCCTGACTACCCTGACACTACCATTTTAAAGAGGTCATTCATATTCACACCGTCTGGCAGCCAAGTCCATCCTTTCAGCCATTCCCAATAAGCACCAGACATTTGAGTGAAGCTATTTGGGGCCCTCAAGACTAGTTCATTCATCAAATGAAAACACTGAATAACCTCCACTGATACCACTTGAAACAAAAGGATCATCTAGAAGAATCATCACACTCTACATAACTTTCTAATTTATAAAAGATCATGAATCATAAAAATAGTTATTTGGAGCCATTCGATTTGGGGTTAGTTTGTTACATAGCAGTAGATAAACAGAATGTGGTAACTGAAAGTGAGATGATATTAAACTAAAACCAAAAATGTGTGGCATTAGTTTTGAAAATGGCCAGCAGTCTTGAGGAGTTATTGATGAAAATTCAGAAGAAAATGAGGAAACTGTAAGCGATATTATTGGAGCTGCAGGAAAGGAGTTGCTGGTTGTACATCTGGGGATATTTTGACAATAGTGCTGCCAGTGGCAATGTGCCAAAGAGGGAATGCACTAGTAAATCCAGTGATCAAGTTGAGGAGACTTCTAGACAGGATGTTGAAGATGCTGACTGGACTTACTGTTGTCCTGTCTAGTTTCCTGGTTTTCCCGAATCTATAATTTGTGTCTTCCAACAAATTTAGGAAAATGCCAAGCAATATTTCTTCAAATGCTTTTCTTGCTCCATTCCTTTTGATCTATTCTGCAACTCCACCTACAAAAATAATAGGCCCTCCAACATATTCCACAGGTCTCTGAAGCTCTGATATTTTGGGAGCATTTTTACTTCTATTTATTGTTCATATTGAATACTTTTTTATTTTTCTGTCTTTACCATTCCTCTCTCTTTCCTTTGTCAAGTCTTTTCTGTTGTCAAGTATAACCAGGGGATTTTTATTACAGATAATACTTGCTGAGTTCTAGAATGTTCCTTTCTCCTTAAGCCTAGAAGCAGGCTCCAAAAAGAACCATCCTCAGTGGGTGATTATTTTGTTATTGGAGGGACACAGGTATTATTTTCTTACTTATACTTGGAAAAATTTGAAACCAAAAGGCTATATGGAGTCAACAGAAAAAAGGAAGAAGAAAGAAAGAAAGCTATCTAAAAGCTAGGCTGGGAGTGAGATTCATTCCCATAGAAAGAAGCAACAGCATGTATTTCCCTGGGTCTGCACATTGTCTCCCTGAAGGACTCAGATTCATTTTAAGAGCTACCATACCTAAAAGAATCTTATGGATACTATATGATCCTGATATAGTAAGGAACTTTTGGAAACCCAAAGACTGAAGAGGACTTTGTAGCCAGGAGGAATAAAGGCAGTGTCAGGTCACTGGGTCTGCAATAGGCATTCCAAGCCCAGCAAGAGACTTCTAAGAAATCTCCAAAGGAAACCCATGAAAGAAAGAAATCTTCCTCTGAGCTCATTCTGGTATTGCCTCCAAAACATCAATTTAAAAAGAATTAGGGTAAAGAAAGAAAACAGAATTGGACCAAACACCTGTCTTAGTCCACTTTCTGTGGCTAGTACCATAATAGCATAGATGGAGAAAGTTATAAGGAAAAGGGGGTTATTTTGGCTTATCATTCTGTTTCAAGGTTGGAGGGCTACACCAAGTGATGTTCTTCTTGCTGGCAAAGTCTCTAGGAAGTACACAGCTTTACATGTCCAGAGACAGGGAGGACATGCATGTGTTCTGGTCTCCCTCTTTTTATAGAGCTATTGGTACTCAGTCATGGGGTCTTCACCCTGCTGATATTATTTAATCCTAATTACCTCCCAAAGACTCTATTTCTCAATGCCATCATCTGATATAGTTTATGTCTAGTTCATATCTCACAATGGGGATTAAATTTGTACATAAACTTTGAAGAGGACCAACTATACTCACACTGAAGAATGCCCCTCCTCCACTACAAGCATCCAGCTTGCTGAAGGCCTGAACTGAGACAAGGAGAGAAGCATTAATTAGATCAAAATAGGGATGTTGATACTACTTGGGAGTGGGGATAGGTGATCCAGAAGTTGGAATGCTATTTTTAAAATTTAATTTTTTTGATTTTTTAAATTTTCTTAATTTTGATTTGCTACATATGACAACAGAATGCATTACAATTCATATTACACACATAGAGCACAATTTTTCATATCTCTGGTTGTATACAAAGTAGAATCACATCCTTTGTGTTTTCATACTTGTACTTAGGGTACATTCCACCATCTTTCCTACCTCTCTATACCTCTTCCCTTCCCCTCCCTCCCCTTTTCCCCTTTGCCCTATCTAGAATTTATTTAATCCTCCCATTCCCTACCACCTTTAGCATATTATGAATCAGCATCCTTAAATCAGAGAAATCATTCAGTATTTTTTTTTTGGATTAGCTAATTTCACTTAGCATTATATTCTCCAGCTCCATTCATTTACCTGCAAATGCCATGATTTTATTCTCTTTTAGTGCTGAATAATATTACATTGTGTATATATACCACATTTTCTTTACTCATTTATCTACTGAAGGGCATCTAGGTTGGTTCCATAGTTTTTCTACTGTGAATTTTGCTGCTATAAATATTGATGTGGCAGTGTCCCTGTAGTATGCTCTTTTTAAATCCTTTGGGTATAGACTGAGGAGTAAGATAACTGGGTCAAATGATGGTTCCATTCCCAGTTTTCCAAGGATTCTCCATACTGCTTTCCATATTGGCTGCACCAATTTGTAGTCCCACCAGCAGTGTATGAGTGTGCCATTTCCCCACATCCTCACCAACACTTATTGTTGTTTGTATTCATAATAGCTGCCATTCTGACTGCAGTGAGATAAAATCTTAGAATAGTTTTGTCTTGCATTTCTCTAATTGCTAAAGATGTTGAATGGAATGCTTTATTGTACTCTTACTGTGACTAGAAAAGCTGTAGAGTAGGCCTAATGTTTCAGCTAAAGATCTAGAAAAAAAAATTAATGTGCAAAGCAAAATTGAAATTATTAAAGGAGAAAGAGTAAGGAGTCTGTGTGTGTGTGTGTGTGTGTGTGTGTGTGTGGGTGGGTGTTAGCAGCATTTTGTTATTGTGACCAAAATATCTGACACAAACACTTGGAGGAGAAGAAGCTTACTTTGGCTCACAATTTCAGAGGTTTAAATCCATTGTCAGCCAGCTCAATTGTTGTAGGCCTGAAGGTGAGACAGGACATCATGGTAAAAGGGAGTGCCCAAAGAAAGCTGCTCATGTCATTATAGCCACAAAGGAGGGTGAGGGAGAGATGTGTATGGTGAAGGTGTCAATGGTAAGATACAGATCCCAAAGTTATGCCCCCAGTGACTTATTTCCTGCAAACATGTCCCACCTGCCTGCTCTTTCCACCACCTCCTATAGTCCACTCATCTGTCACTAGATTAATCCACTGATGAGGTAAGAGCCCTCATGATGCAGTCACTTCTCAGAAGCCCCAACTCTGGACATTGCTGCCTTGGAGACCAAGCCTTCAACACATGAGCATTTAGGGAACATTCCAGACGCAAACCATGAAAGTGTGTGTGTGTGTGTGTGTGTGTGTGTGTGTGTGTGTGTATGCATTTCACATTATTTTAGAATCACTTCTATCCTATGTCCAAATGTGAAAGGTATCTGGAGTCAGAAAAGTCTAAGATTAAAGGACCTGCAGATTTGGTGTCCTGGGAGGGGCCATTTCCTGATCCTAGATGGCTGCTTCTTGTGCCATATGTTGAAGGGGGCAAACAATCTCCCTCGGGTCTTTTTTTATAAAGGAACTAATCTCATTCCTGAAAACTTAGCTCTTGTGAGACAGTCACCTTCCAAAAGCTTCACTTCTTAACACCATCATGCTGGGGCTTTTGATTTCATCACATGAATTTGGAAAGGACACCAACATTCCAAACCTAGCAATAAGTTCATGTTTATCCATTAGTAAACAAGCATCCCAAGAATTCTGATAGGGTATTGAAGGTCTTCACATGTTTGCCATTTTAATTTTGGTGATGTGACACATTATAAAAACCAAGTATTTTATTATCTGATACATTTGAAAATTCCAAATGCTTTCACAGCATTTTTCAAGAGATGTTGCCTTTATTGGGACTTTCCTTAGACTTTAAATCCTGTCTGAGTACTCAGAGCTCAGCAATGTAACACTAGTTACCCACGAGATTTATCCCCCCCCATTCTTCCTCTGTGGTGCATAATGTGTGTGTTACGTATACAAGTGTGTAACTTAGTACTACCTAACATTTTCTTCTTTTTTCTTCTTTGGGTCTTGCTTACAGAATTTTGTATTCTCTAAAGTTTGTATTATTTTAGACTGTTTGACATTTTAAAGTATACTTTTAAAATCCTGGTAAATATATGAGCTTTGCTTCTCCCTTTTTATTTATATTTTTGCCCTTTCACTGCTGGCTGTATAAACTATTTATAATCCTTCAGTTTTTATACTGCCTTTGGGCTAATTATTTAATTTTAACATACTTTCATATTATGATTGAATTTGCTTTCAATTATTTTCTCATAACATTGACCAGGCAGCCATTAAAGGCACAGGTAGGACTCGGGGTGTGCCTTAACCGCAGGTACTTGCCTAGCACATATAAGACCCTGGCTTTGATCTCAGGCACCGCTAAATAAGTAAATAAATAGTATAAAGGTCCACATAGGTAATGTTCTATCACTCTCATGTTCATAGCTCTCCTGAATGGTTTTAGACATAAATCCTTATTATAGGATCCCATTATAAATCCTTTAATACACTTAACATGAGGTATATAGTAACTGCCCTCTCTATTTGCTTCTTCCTTGGTTCTTTTTCTGGGTGTGGGGGGGCGGTCTATAGAATTCTTTTGTATCATCCTCTTACAAATGGGGCATGATAAATCAATATAAATATTGATTTAATCCAACTATCAGTGTTACATTATTACATAAAGTTCATAGTAACCTGTAAAACCTGCAGACAAGAAAGAGGGAGATAACTCCACCAAAAGAATGAAAATCAAGCTGATTAATTCGACATTTCTTAAATTTACTACTAATTATATATGAAATTACTTGAAGGAAAAAAATCAGCACTGATTTCATTTTCTAAATCCTGTGATAATACTGTGCCTGGAGAGATCAGTATAATAAATTTCCATAGCCTAACTACCATGCTCAGAGGCTCACAGGATAATCAAGGATTTAAAAAAAAGTCACATTTTCAAACCTACAATTTAGGACTTAAATTGTGGAATGTTCCAGTACCTAGAATCAATCTGCAAGAGATATGGGCAATCCTTGATGAAGGTCTCAGTAAATTCATTCTTCAAGAGGAAGGTCAGCAGATCAGATACTCCATTTATAAATTAAGCCGTGTGTTTCATAGATAACAAAATACCCAGTCAGCCAAAGATCAAATGCTAATAGGAAGAGCTGAATCACTCAGGAATGAAAGATGTAATTGTGTAAAGATGTGATGCCTCCCTTAGATTTTTGAGGATATTTAAGTTTCCCCTGAATCTCAATACCCCTTTAATCACATGAAAATCAACATATTTATGTGGTCAGGGATAACATATAATTGCAGTTATTATCATAAAATACATCAAAGCCTGTAATTTCTAACTTGTTTCTGTTGTATTTGTATTAGTATGGGAGAATATCTCTTAGCTATGATTGAATTAGGATGATGAGAAGTGTACATCTGAAAATAAGGGCTGGAGAAATCAATTATTTCCACTGACAGTGGTCTCTGCCCAATCATGTTCCTTACAAATAATACACATTTCTTCTGTGGAATAAACATCACATAACACATTTCCTTTTTTTTGAACAAAGTCAGAAATTATGGGGTCTTGGAGGGTGCAAAAATTCATGTGCACAGTTAAGTTTACATTCAAGTGTTTCTAATTTGCATGAAGTGTAAGAAATTATAGAAATATCTAGGCCTCCAATAATGTATCAGCATTCTTTATAAAAGATATTTGGTGCCTATCAGGGATCAAAACAATACACAATACTTGTTTAAAAACTTTCACATTTTCAAATGCATTTTAAGTTTTTCTTTTGTAATTCTTTTGGTTGTACTGGAAGCCCCATCTCAGTTCGCTTTTCTCTCTTTTTAACTCAGAAGTTACAATCTCTATTTCTATTTGAGTAGTTACACTAGACATTTCAACATAGCTATTCACCATAAAGATAATCTATGGCAGAACAATACGAGGACCTGCAAGCAATTTAAGTCAGGACCCTGTTTCCTCTCAGCTAAACTTCTGTAAGGTGGTATTTTCAGTCTTTCTTATTTTTTAACAGTATAGATTATTTTGAAATTTTAGTAATGGTGTGGTATTATCCACAGGATTACTATATTCTTAGCCAAGTTTTCTTGTTCCATCTCACACCTTTCTTTCGTGGTCATTTTCATTCTGGAATGTATTACTGGTGATGTGCTCATCTTAAGTACTCCCAATGTTTGCCTCTAATACCTTCATATGTCTATGGCCATGGAAATGTTATTAGTACAGATGTGCAGGTCAATAGCTTTTGTTCAATACTTGGAGGACATTCCTCATTCTTCTGGCTCTCACTGTTACAAAGATATCATTTTCAAAGTAATAGTCACCCCTTGAGTGATGCCTGTCTTTTTTCTAGCTGCCTTATGATCTCCTTTGTGTCTTGGGTCCTCTAAAACTTCATATTTTGTGCATAGTATGGATTTCTTTTTTTATTTTTTTAAGAATTGGTGCTTTTCAACTGTTCTGGAAAATTAACAGTCATTTTCTCTTGGATGCTTTATCTCCCCATCCTTTCTGTAATCTCTCAGCCAATGAGAGAGAGGTGGGTTCCTTTCACTCTTTTCTGTTGTGTTTCCAGCTATTTGTCTGTCTGTGTTTCATCCTATTACATCTTCTAGTTTATCCAGTTTCCATTCGACAGAGTCCAATCTATTCTTTGACTCATCTACTGAGTGTCTAATTTTAGTTATTCTAATTTATGAAATTCCATTTGGTTATTTTAAAGATATGACTAGTCAATTTTTATAGCCTTTGTTTTGTCATCATATTCTGATGCTTTTACTTTTTAAATTCACTCAACGTGTTTATTTTATATTCTGTGTTGATAATTTCATTATCTGAAGTCCTTATGGATTTGATCTGCTGCTTGTTATTTATGCTAACTCTCCCTCATGTGGCTTGGTATCTGATTTATTTTATTTTGTTTTTTATGTGACCTTTGTTCCAATGGAATTATTTGGTAATTGGATGTAAAGGGATTCCTTTCGGGAGAAGAATCTGCTTGTGCTTCTGGCAAGCATCTGGGGATGTTTCTTTCCTGAGAAAGCACCAAATTGTTGGAATCAAGGCTTCTCTCCTCAAACACAGTTAATGAGAATTCTGGGTTCACATTCTTAGGAGTGCTAATTCATGATTTGCAGTGTTTTCAAGATTAAAATATGTTTCTTCTCAGAACCATGGCCAGAACATGCTCTTATCTTTGATATATCTTTCTGTAATATATATTTTTCTCTAATTCACTAAATGTTGATGTCACCCATGCTGCCATGTATTCCTTCAGTGGGAAACGTTCACACCGTGGGCAGTGTAAAAAGAACCTCCTGGAGATGTGCAGTGTGCGATGTTTGTAACCTCGTTTGGGGATATTGGTGTCACCACCTGGACATCTCATTTTTAAATGAGAGCTTTTGATCTTCCTACTTACCCTGCTTAGACCCAAGCTTGGTTTTCTTCCCTAGATCACTGGTCCACCATAGGACAAGATTTGCTAGGAAAATAGATAAATATATAAAAGAGATAATAAATAAAACAAATAGGCAATTGCCCCTGGGAAAACTCCAGATTTATTTATCCCTTTGTTTCAGAACTGTGGCTTATTTTTTTCTATTTTCACTCCTTAACTATACCCTACTCTTCCCAGCAAGCCAAGTAATGCATTTGTAAAAATTATTTTTAACCTAATCTGTATAGTATCATTATATGCTTTGAACTAAAAGGGATTTTAATGTATATTTTATGTATATTATTTTATTATCAAAAGCAGAACCTATAGGTTCATGCCTGTCAAGGAAGAGACCTAGTGACTGTGTTGCTGCTGTTCACACCACCTCTGTGAGTGGGACTGTGACCAGCTCTGCCCCTAATGGAGTGCTGTGGTGGCTTTATTTCATCATGGAGAGTTGATAACAACTTGTAGTAATTATAGGAGTTGTGGATGGCTGGGTGATAGAAAGAGAGAGAGAGAGAGAACAGGAGGAAGATGTTCTAGTTGCTGCTACCAAAAGACCTGACAAAAATAAAATTAGAGGGGGTGAAGTTTATTTGGGGCTCATAGTTGCAGAGGTCTCAGTCTATAAACAGATGATTCCAGTGTTGTGTGCCCAAGGTAAGACAGAACATCATGACAGATTGGTGTGGTGGAGAAAAGCAGCTAAAAGCATGGCAATCAGGAAATGCAGAGAACTCCACTCAACAGGGACAAAATATAAGCCCCAAAGGCATACCCCCAGTGGCCCACCTGCTCCAGCCATACCCTACCTGCCTACAGTTACCACCCAGGTATACATTCAAGTGTATCAATGCACTGATTAGGTTTACACTCTTGTAACCCAATAATTTCCCCTCTTAATGTCATTGTCTTGGTTCACAAGAGTTTTGGGGGGACCCCTCACATCTAAAACATCATAGAAAGATACGCTTTAAATTTGTCAGGTTTATCAGATGACTCTGCTGGCTATTTTCAGTGTCCCTTTGTCATGTATCTTGTTATTTCATATTCCCATGATCATTTCTGCCTTCTGAGTATGAAGCCATCTGACATCATAACAAGAAATGCATTCATATCAATTTGCTGCCTTTATTCTTGTAATGACTGGTTATTTTTAATAGCTAAGCCTTTTAAGGGGAAAGGAAGAATCAAATATTGAAGACGGATAGTAAGTCCCTGCTAGCTTCTGTGTATATTGTTTTTTATTATTCCTATTTTCCAGGTGATAATGATAACAGCAACAACTCTGGTAACAGTAGTAAGAACTTACATATTCTAAGATGTACCCTGTGTCAGGCACTGCTATTTCACATGTATCAAGTTTTATAACCCTCATAACCACCCATGTAGTAAGTGTCATTTCCATCCCCATTTCAAAAATGACAAGTAATCTCAGAAGTGTTAATTCCCAAGTTCATGCTGTCCTGAGTGATGGGGTGGGTCTAAACTCAGGGTGTCCCTACGGCAGCCTCAGTGTCTTTTTTAATGCATAAGAAATAGCCTTTTCTCCTAAGATCATATTGAATAATTTAGAAAACAGGATTTTTCGTTGACAAAACAACAAAGGCATTCTGTTGATGCTAAAGAGTTAATACGACTTTAGAACACAAGGAGAATATTTTTAACAACTGGAAAAAAAACCTGATGCTTTGGCTTTTTGAAGAGCATTTAATTCTCATGGCCATCCCTAGCCTGTATTTCTACATCAACTGCAGATGAACTATTAACTTTCAAATTGGTCGCTCCAGGGTTCTATTTACATTTTTAATAGAGGAAATATCAGAGGAACATAAGGCCTAAGTTAAATTCAACAGAATTTTCAAGAGAAATAAGTGATCAGAGCAATAGAATGTATCCCAATGCCCTATCTATCATTAAAGAATTAATTAAATGTATTAAGGAAAATGTAGTGTCGATTTGCTCTAATTGAGAAAAATTTTGAGAGAAATTATTAAAACCAGGCTTAAATGAAGAAGGCTTGGTCTGCATAATCTGCAGGAGACTTGTTTGGCCACCAAGGACTCCTTCCTAATGAGCTCTGACTTGGTTAAAGTCCCTCTGAGGGAGAGGATTGAGTCTACAATTGGCTCACTAATGAGCACTGTCAAAATGCAGATTGGTCTCAGGTGCTGTACTCAAAGCAGGCAGGAAGTTTTCCTCTCAACTTGTTGAGCAGAACTTGGTAAGCAATTTTACCCTCTTACCTTCAGCCAGCCACAAATCACAATTGTGTCAGCACAAAGCAAAAGGGACAATTATCCTAAGATGAGATGAGTTGTGATTTTTGGAGGTTTTTAGTGTCTTCGCCTTAATGGCTCTCCCAGCCAAATAACTGAGGCATTCTTAGTTTTTAAGAATTAACATGAACTGATATTTCAATAGATTTAAAGTATATGAATATTCCTTGGAACAACAGAAAAAAAAATTTAGATAATCAAGCATACATCTTATACCTCTAAACAGCTACAGGCTGAAAAGTCACTAAAGATAAACTAGCTCTGGGGTATTGACATGTCATGTTAAACCACCTTGAATAATTTGGAATCCCTAAGTTTTATATGAATAAAAGTTCTAAGATTATTTAGAATAATCTTTTTTTCAGCTCTAACATTTTCACAGAAACAAGATTCTAGAGCCACCTTATCATTTTGTAAACAAAATTTTAATTGCCACTTAATAGGGTACTCTGAGGGAGAAACAAATGAATTCATTCAAAAGTCCACCACCATGTAGTTACATACTAAAATTAGTATACTATGCCCAAAACTTTTTGAAATGGATGAAATCACCTTAAGATAATACAGTTAGAAATTGAAATTGCCTTCTGCTCTGTAGTAGTCAGAAACTGCCTGTAGTTCAGTATTAATCAGCAAATTAAAACCTTTCTCTGAGAAGAGTGAAATTATGGCATTCGCCAGTAAATAGATGTAGTTGGATAATATCATGCTATCCCACAAAACCACTAATATGCAGATGCTAATTCACAATAAGGCAGGGGGCACTAGAGAAGAATAGTGTTACCTTATATTAAGTAGGGGGAAGTGATGGGAGGGGAGGGGAGGGGAGAGGATGTGGGTATAGGAAAGATAGTAGAATGAAACAGACATTATTACTTTATGTATATATGTGACTGCATGACCAATATGATTCTTCAACATGTACACTTAAAAACCCTTCTCTGTTATGTACTTTGATTTGATAAAACCTTATTATTGCTCAACTGGTTGAAATGCCAACAATTGTATCATTTAGAAGTGTAGCTATAGGGTAATGCAGAATTCTTAGGAACACACACACACACACACACACACACACACACACACGTTCTTGCCTTTGTTGCTAATTTTAGTCTATCATCACAGATCACATTGAATGTGAACTGCCAGTCGAAAACTGTGACATGTTCCTCCATTCAACCTTAGTTATTCCTAAAAATATCCTTAACAAGAGCAACTTACACTCTACTTCTAAGCTGTTTTGTTTTAAGCAGAGACCTAATTTGAAAGATTATTTTAGTATAGATGGTTATACTCACAAATTTTGCATTGCATTTTAAGCATAAAATTTGGCAAGCTTCAAAAGATTCTGGACTAACAATTTTGTATGTCGGAGACCACTTTCCTATTATTTTCTTTAGTTTCTGTCCGTCATGTCATTTAAAACCCAATTCCAAATATATTATTCTGTAAAGATTTTTACCAATTTTTCCATCTATCCCCAATCTTTATGAACAAAAATATTTACTTCAAATTTACATCATATTCCACTTAGTGGTAATTTCTATTCATTTTATTTAAAATATTTAATTTGTGTATATTTTAGCTGCAGCCAGGTTGTGTATATGCTAGGTAACAGGCCCCTTATATTTACAATTGAAGAATATCTTTGATGATCCCATTTCATCTGCAGAGAATGTACCAATCAATAAAATTGTTCAGTAATTTTTAGGAGCAAAGTCACATAAATGTCTATTGCAGGAGCTGAGGTTCTACTCTGGGTCATCTGTAGGACTGGACCCAGGTTGAGGGAGTAACCAATATTTTGGGACATAGTCAATTTTATCACAATCAATGTAAAAAATAAAACTGAGGAAAATTGTCACTTCCACACTTTATTGAGTAAAGCAAGTCACACGGCCATTCCCAAGTTTATCAGAATGTGAATATACTCTTCTTTCACATGGCGGAGCCAAAACAAGTTTATGGCCAAGCCTAATTTCGTTATATAAGGAACTGGGCAACAACTACACTGGACTAATGCAATGCACCATAGAGAGAAAGTATAGGATGATAACAGAATATGTGAATATGACTTTGTCTAGTTATTTCATTTCCATGGGTGGTTTCACTTAATATCACATTTTTTTTCCTTAATGCACAGAATCCTGATAATCTTTTGACCTTCTGCAGCCTCTTGGTCTATAGTGTTGTCCATCATTTCCTCTATACTTTGGCTAGTTAAAGAATGTAATGCTTATGTTTAAGAGTTACTATCTAATGAGATAGTTATAAAGTTACTTTATATTCCTTCCTAAATTTCAATATGCCAAGACTGCCCGAGGAACATTGAGGACATGCAGTAAACTAGAGCTGTGATACATGAACTTAAGCATCTTAAAATGCTATTGGAACATTAAAATATAAACACAAATAACTAGGAGTCAGGGCATAATTTGATGAATGTTCATCAAGAAATACAAAAATGCCATAGTGACATAAATTAGGAACCATTCACGTACCCACGTACAATCAGGGTTATTTAACTCCCTTTTCCCCTCATTTCTCTCCCTCTAAAGTTCCATTCATCTTTACTTGTCTTCCTTTAACTTTCTTAGACTAGTTTTCCAACCAAGAGTGAATTTTATCCCCTCTGTGCTGTTCAGAGTCAGGCCAAGCTCTCCTCTCTGTCCTATAGCTTTAATCTCCACTTTCCTGTTATTGTGTTTCCTCAACTTACCACTTTTACCTCAAGTTTCTTCCCCATCCAGAATAACTCTTCTCCATCTATTTTCACTTTCCTTAAAGTTCAAAAGCTTCTTGAAATAGAAATGTCTTCTAACTACCTGTTTTAGTCAGCTTTTTTGCTGCTGTACCTAAAAGACCTGACCAGAAGTGTAGAAGAAGAACAGTTTATTTGGGGGCTTGTGGTTTCAGAGGTCTCCAACCATAGACAGCTGTCTTCATTCCTTAGGGCTCCTGGTGAGGTAGGACAACATGGTGGAAGAGCGTAGCCAAGTGAAGCTGCTCACATGATGATTAGGAAACTGAGAATCATCTTGCCAGATAATACCCCAAAGCCATGCCCCTACTGCCTCACCTCCTCCAGCCATACCCTACCTGTCTTCAGTTACCACCCCGTTAATCCCATCAGGGGATTAATTCACTAATTGGGTTAAGGCTCTGATAACTCAATCATTTCACCTCTGAGCTGCTTTGCATTTTCTTACACATGAGCTTTTGGGGAGCACCTCATATCTGAAGCCTTTGAAAATTGTGCTCTCAAAGATCAAAACCAAAATAGCTTCTAATGTTTTAATGTAACAGTCTTCATTGCTCTTCCTATGGAACTGCTGACTATTCCCGCTTTCTTTGAGCCATCTTTTCTCTTTGTTTCTGAAACATCTAGTATCAGTGTACATATTTTTATTGACTCATTGATTATAATACTGGTGATTAAACCTAGGGCCTCATGCATGCTAGGCAAATGCTCTACTACTGAGCTACATCTGCAAACCCATATTTTTAAAGTCAATCTCCATACCTTAAAATTTTGCTTAGATCATCATGAGACTTATTGACCCACATTTCCATTCACCATCTTGCAAGTAATTAAAACTTAATAGGTGCAAAATAACTTAATGAGATTCCTTCCCTAATATCTTCTAGTCCATCATACCTTCTAATAAACAAAATACCTAGTAGACTTTCTGTGTTCATACCCTCACACCTCTAAAGGGTCACCATTATCTTTTGATACTACTAATTCATTTCTCAAAACTTCCTGCTCCTTTCCTTCCATCCTGCTATTGCTATCTTCATTACTAGTGTCTGACATATAGTAGACTCTAAATTAGTATTTGTTGAATTAATTAACTGATTACTGCCTTTGGATGTTATTTACCCGGGGTGAATGTCCTTCCTTTGTTCTACTTGTAGTAATAGTTCAAATCATACTTTCTCTATAAAATGTTCCATCTCCCCAATGACGAGGTACTTACTCACTTGTGTTCTCATGGTACTTTGTTAATAACTCTGTTATAGGTAAGTATTATATTCCACTTATGTGACATTAATGTTATTGTTTGTATGTTCCCCATTGGACATCAAACATCATGAGGACAGGCACCAGAATGATATTTATTTTGGTTTCCTCATTATCTTTACAATGCTAAGATCAATCAGTACAAGCTTGGATATTTAGATGAATGTGATTTTACTAAAATGTTCATAGAGGAGATAGAATTTGAGCAGGGTAGTTTTATAAACAGACTCAATTCTGGCATGATGAGAATGTCACTCTGATTAAGCTGAAAGTATAGTGTTTTTTAGAGTGCCCAGAAGGCTACGGGGAGAGTTTAGAGGAAGAGAATTTAGAGGGGAGAGTTTAGAGGAAGGATTCATGGCAAATAAAATGGTGTGGTAGCTCATAAATGATTGTGGGGTACTTAGAGAGATAAATGTATCTATTTTATTTTACTTTATTTTCCTCAGGAAATAAGTGAGCTCTATACATTGGTAAGCATAGAGGAGCAGCTTATTCAAATTAATAACTTTAGGAGATTATTCTGATGTCAGTATGTCATATGAAATAGAATGTAGGCTGCAAAAGCTATTAGAAAGATATTGCAACATTCTAAAAAGGAAGAAATGTGTAAATGAGAAATGAAAAAAAAAGAATGGTAAGGAGATACATTGTAAAGGTACCATCCAAAGAACTAAAAAATGTGGCTGCTAAAGGATAAGGGAGAAAAAAAGATAACTGAGGTTTCAAGCCTGAGTGACAGAAGGGACACTCCTGCTTTTAACAAGAGATAGGAAATACAAGAGGAAGCATGAGTTTGCAGGAAAAGATTATGAGTTCAATTTTGGACATAGTGAATTTGAAGAGCAAATATGAATTTGAACTTGAATATCAGCACTTACTTAAACTCTTCATATCAGGATTGCTTTCTTTTTCCTATTAAGCGACTTGAGGAACTGTCACTTGGTAAGATATTCAAGACCATACTCTTCTGCTAACAGCAGCCTTCAATAAACGACTGCCATTTTGACTGATTGGAAGTTGCCATCCAAATGTGGTATAACAGTTGAAGCATAAAGCATCAGTACCAGTGAAGTGAATAGCAAAATTAAAACACGACACAGAAAATCTAACATTGCGCATTTTAAGTAGAAGAAAATCCGCCTTCAGTATTACTCCTTATATAATATGGGGTGGTGTTAAGCACTGAGTAAATGAAAAAAAATCTTAGATTCCACAAGTTGATTAAAATTATGAGTTTCTCACAGTATTTCCTTTAAAAATGTTGAGGTGACTGATGCCTGTTTTCTATACTTCGTATCTTTTGAAATCCATTAATTTCCCCTGCTGTGAAAAATGGCATTCAAAAAAAAAGGTTGTAGGAAGAGATGACATCTTTATTAGTCTGTCATATACAACTAGTTCTTCACTCTGTTCAAGGTCTGTTTCTTCCCCAAAGTGACAGTCTGATGTATTCTATTATCAAATTCTAAGTAGCCTTGATAAAGCATCAATAAATTTATTCTAAAAACTGAATATAAAAATGATTTCCGTAAATGCGTACCTCAAAACAATGCAAGAGACTGGTCATCAGAACAGTAGTATTTGTCATGTATCTCTAAAAGACTCATATATCATAAAAGTTGCAACAGTAGTCACATAGTAGGTATATAGCTTCTGCCAATAGATTTTTTTCACTATTAAGAATTTTGATAGGACCTACATTTGCAAACTATTCTTAAGACCATAAATATTTACCAGGAACATTCAAATATTTCCTCAGATAACAATTACCCAACACAGTGCAAAAACTGTTACACACACACACACACACACGTACTCACATATGTGTATATATGTATGCATACAAATTTTCATTTATGAATTATATGTATTGTTTTGTTTTTATTAGTCACCTTTTAAATTGCTTTTATTTTTTTAAATACATGAGAGCGGAATGCATCACAATTCTTATTCTCTTTTAGAGCACAATTTTTCATATCTCTGTTTGTATATAAAATATACTCACACCAATTCATATCTTCATATATGTACTTTGGATAATGATGTCCATCACATTCTACCATCATTGCTAACCCCTTCCCCTCTCCATTCCCCTCCCGCCCATCTAGAGTTCCTCTATTCCTCCCATGCTCCCTCTCCCTACCCTACTATGAGTCAGTCACCTTATATCAGAGAAAACATTCGCCATTTGTTTTTAGGGGGAATTGGCTAACTTCACTTAGCATTATCTTTTCCAACTCAATCCATCTCAAATGCCTGATTTTATTCTCTTATTGCTGAGTAATATTCCTGTGTGTACATATGCCACATTTTTTAATCCATTCATCTACTGAAGGGCATTTAGGTTGGTTCCACAGTTTAGCTATTGTGAATTGTGTTGCTATAAATATTGATGTGACTGTGTCCCTGTAGTATGCTGTTGGATTATATATCTTATATAATGTATACATAAACCCCAAAAATGAGAATCCCAATGTCAAACTCGGGGAATTGGGGAATTTAATGAATATGTGTTAAATTAAGATTTGCACATTGTATCATTTATATATATATTTTTACATTTTATTGTGTATCATTTATGTTTAAGTTACCATAAAATGTATCAGAGCATGATTTGAATACTGCCTTTCCAATCCCTAGAAGGAAATAGAACAATAGGGACAAAGGTAAATGCACAAAAAGATAAGTCATGGAATTAAACCAACTGCTTTAGATCTTGCCACCTGCTGTCACTTCGGCTACATATACTATCTAAACAGCTCGATACAGTTGAAAAATCCACATTTGTTAGCATGAATGCTACCCCTAAGCAGTTCTTTCTAGCATGTTACAATCCAAAATTTATTGGCAAGAATATTTTCAGACTCAAAGCCTTAAATTCCTGAGCACAACTAAACAGAGATGGTTAGGAAGAAACATTTATCTTGCATTTCTCTGAGCCTGTTTCCAACTGTTCTTCTTTGGCCTGGAGTGGGAACAAGTAGGAGACAGGATTGGAAAATTAACAGACAACATTCTGTTGTCTTAAAATGTTATGTCAAGGAATTTAACCTGTGACATCTTTAGTGCCTTTGCACAGAAAAGATTGAAATTTGGTTAAAAAAAAAAATGACTTCTACTCTCAAAGGTGGAAAATTTGGAAGTTCCTTCAAAGCATACATACAGTAAGTGAACTTCATGTCTATTATGACAAGGCAAACAATTTAAAGTTAGCTGCAGTAGATTAATTTCAGTATCTGTAAATACATATTGTTGTTATCCTTCATGCACATTTGAAGGGGTGAATAGGGGTGCGAATAGTTCTATGAAACCGAAAAAAAATTCTACATCAATCTTAAATGGGTAATTAGCCTATGGATCAATGACTTTTTAGTGCAAATGATTCTTTTTTTTGTCAATAGTTAAAACAGAAAAGATTTCTATGATATGTGATTAGAAATAGAAGATCCACAAGGAAAAGAGATGAAATTTCCCTGAACTCAAAAAAGCTACTTCAGGGAATAGGACTGCGCTCTGGGGCATGAAAGTAACTAATGGTCTTTACTCCCAGCGTATCTTTTTTGTTATTGTGTAGACAGAATGATATTGCTGTCTCATATTAATATACTCCACACTCTCTGGTACCCTTTTCTTCTCTGACCATTTGTTCCATTATGATACAATTTTCCTCTGATTATAATCTTGTTGTGTCAGCCTGCTCCATTTTATTTTCTTGAGAAAATATAGTTATTCTGAATGTTTTAATCCTATAAATTTCCATCTCTTCTCACAATAAATGTCATTCTCACAAAATGTGAATGTTCTTTTCCAGTTCTCTTACCTATCTCTTGAAGGCCAAAGTGATGTACATACATGGTTAAAAGCTTTAAAAGCTTTTGTGTGGATACGGCAGATAGAAAAAAATGTTCTCTTTTGAAAGGCAGAGATCCCAGTATTGAATTTTTCCTCTCATAACTTGAACTTTCCATAAAGCACACTGGTCTTCCCCTTTGGTTTCATAAGTAGACCATGAAAATGCTCTTTATCAATCCCTGTCATCAGCATATTTTTGAAATCACTCTTTTTTCCACCTTACTAGCTACATTTTTCTTTTGTAAACTGTCACATCCTGTGTCCTTTTCTGCCCATACTTCAAACATATCCTTCTGCTTCCTGCCCCATCTTGCCCCTCCCTTTATTAATCCTATCAAATCTTTTCTCTGATTTCCTCTGATTAATATTTCCTCTGATTTCCTAGTCTATGGTCAGGAATATCTGAATATGTTTTCTTACTTGGAACTTGGTCTCTTCTCATAACAATATTCAACAGGCACTTTTCACAAATGGAAGTCATTCATTTTCTTTTTTTCTTTGAGAGGGTAAGGAGGAGAAATTTACAGGATTTTTTGTTTCACTTTATTTGATCCAGGATCACTTGTCTCCAATGAGCCTGAAGCAGCTTCCTGCCTTAAAACAAAGCATCCACACATGTCCACTTAGTCCCACTCTAACCACCAAGCCCTGGGCCATCCGTCCCTATTCTTGGAACACTGAGCACCTGGTTCACTGTTACCCTCTCTCCTTTATTACTGTCATCCTGAGATGATGGTGTACCATCCTAAGATGGTACACTAATGAATTAAACTCCTTATGCTCCAATATTAAAATTAGAAATCAAGTCACATGACTATACCTGGGACCTTTGTCTTTAGCTGAAACCCTTATACTTCTTAGAATTTGAATTCTGAAATTCCTATCTCTGCCTACAATATTTTAGCTCCCCCCACATCACCCCCGATCCCTTTAATCATCTCTTCATCAGAAACCTTCATCATATTTCCTCTGTACTCAACAAAATGCTCTCTTTTGAAAGGCAGTGATCTCAGTATTGAAATTTTCCTATCATAACTTCGACTTTCCGTAGTTCGTCTTCCCCCTTTTAGATTTACTTCTCACCTTTCCTGAAAGAACCCATGGTTAATCATTTCATGTTTCATTTCCTGCACCCTGGGTCCTATTTAGTTCCTTTATCTCTCGTACATCTATTGTCAATCTCAACTAAGCTCCATCTAAGGGCCATCTCAATGCATAGACCGTATATGAAGGAAAGTACAAAGACCAGGTTTGGAGTTAACTTGGACCAGAATCTTAATCTAATCTCTGCTAGTTTTCTAGTGTTGAAAGTTTCAGTTTTATTTTCTTTAAAAGGAAGTTAACTTTTATTATCATCTTGTAGGATTTTTTTTTTTATGAAAGTTACAGGATGCAAATAACATGGGCTCAGACACACACTTGATAAGTAATGGCTCTGTTTTCTTCTACCTCTTTCTCCACTGATATAGGGTCTGTGACTTATATGCTGTTCAACTTTATCTTGATATTGCTTCCTGATTCTTTTTTCCTGTTCTCTACAATAATATATTTCCTTTTTGTCCCAAGACATACGCCCCCTGATTCTCAGCAAATGATATGCTCTTTTTGTCTCTTTTCTTACCCAGATAATATAAATCATTAGGGTTTGAATTCCCCTCATTTCCCTTCTAAACTTATCTAAAAATAGTTATTCTCTCTTATCCACAGGATGTTCCAAGACCATCCCCAACAGTGGATGCCAAAACCACGGATACTACTGAAGCCTAAACTCTGTTTCTTTCAATACCTACCTACCTAGGATAAAATTTAGGTGATAAATTTTATCGAGCAAGAAAGAGATTAAGCACAGTCACTAATAGTGAAATATAATAATTATAAAATATGCTATCATAAAAGTCATCTGATGTGGTCTCTCTCTTTCACAATATATCTTATTGTACTGTGTTTATCTTTTCTTTCTGAGGGGGTGGGGGTGTACCGGGGATTAAACTCAGGGGCACTTGACCACTGAGCCACATCCCCAGTCTTTTTTTTTTTTTTTTTTTTTTTTGTATTTAGAGAAAGGGTCTCAATGAGTTGCATAGCCTCCCGCCATTGCTGCTTGTGATGTTGTGAGATTATACAGTAGTAATGTGATGAGAGGAGGCAAACTGAATAACAACAGGCATTATAATATAGCATTAGGCTTCTTACTTTAACACAAATGCTACTCATCTACAACAACTGATCTGGTAGCCAACACAGCTACTAAGTGACTAACAGGTAAGTAGCATATACAGTGTAGATACTCTGGACAGAGGGATGATTCACATCCCAGGTGAGATGGAGTAGTGGGATGACACAAGATTTTATCATACAACTTAGAAAAGCACACAATTTAAAACTCATGAATTGTTTATTTTTCAAAAATTTCTACTTCATACTTTTAGAATGCAGTTGATCAAAGGTAACCCAAATCAGAGAAAGTGAACTAGCAAATGAGGGGGGACTATTGTATTTATCCATGCTTTCTCGAGGTGAAGTACCTCATTTCCTTGACCCCCACCCCTTTACCTGTAATTTGATCTTGTCACATTTTTCTTCCTCTAGATCTTGCATCAATAACTTCTCTGGTATCAGTAATCTCTCATCTTTGGATTATTTGCCCACTCTACCAATCTACTTCATCCTTTAAAAAATTAAAAATGAGAATATATATTCCTACCTTCACCTGAGTATTAAAACTCTCTTCAAAGATCAAATATGTGAAAATTGGCAAGTCTTAGGCCTTCACTTGGTCCTTATCTC
Organism: Callospermophilus lateralis; assembly: GCF_048772815.1. Classification (NCBI taxonomy): domain Eukaryota; kingdom Metazoa; phylum Chordata; class Mammalia; order Rodentia; family Sciuridae; genus Callospermophilus; species Callospermophilus lateralis. The sequence goes on along the minus strand of NC_135313.1, from coordinate 22,104,956 downwards.
TATAGTTCTTGACATAGTTGTCCAGAACCTACTTTATGGTGATATCTTTCTCTGATGGTTATAATATATCCCTGCTAGGTTTTTTACCTTCTAGTTTCTTTACTAATCTTGTTTATCCCTGTTTACCAGTTGTTTGTTTGCAATTCCACTATAAATATCTCCACATTGAGCTGTCATTATGTAAAGAAATGGTAGGATTCTGCCCTTTTTTTCAGTGGACTTTTTAAGTAAACAAGTCACAGAAGTATATTAAAGCTATTCCTCTTTGTCTATCCCGTCCATACCTGTAACCCTGTCTCCTACCTGCCTCTCACTTTGGTTGCTGTGCTGCATATTGCAAAGCAACAGTGCTCACCATAGATATAGATTTTTCCCTCACCTTTACTGAGGTACAACTGATTCATAACATTGCATGTGCTTCATAATATGATGATTTGTAATACATGTAGAGTGAAATGATCACAACCAAGTTAGTAAATACATCTATCACCTTACCTAGGTACCATTTTTTTTTATTTGCTTGTTTTGTTTTCTGTTGAGAACATTTAAGATCTAATCTCTTGGCAATTTTCAAGTATATAATATAATATTGTTAACATATTATATTCTCACTTATATGTGGAATCTGAAAAAGTCACACTCATAGAAACAGCCTAGAATAAGATGCTATGTTCTCAATTATATATAGAATCTGAGAAGAGCACACTCATAGAAACCAGGAGTTAGAAGGTAGAGGAATGGGAGATGTTGGTGAAAGATCACAAACTTTCTGCCTTTCTGTTGATCTTTCTTTAAAGATTCAGTTTCTTGGAAAATCCAACTTACTACATTTCTCATGGGCCTATGTGGCAAGAAACTATAATAATAAGCTTATGTTTCGGATATGAACAAATGAAGTGAGACTTCAAACTAGTTTTCTATCATGGCCTCACACTCTTTGCCACTTTGAAGCCTATTTGTAGCTGACTGCTTTGCTTCTAGGAATTTAGTTCCCATCCACTGTGGTTGTTCCAGGTCACTTTACAGAGTTTAAGGGTCTTCCACTGCAGTGGTAACTGTCAGGTTCCCAGATTCAAGTGAGCAGTTAGTGGGGATGCATTATGTCTGACTGAAGACCTCTAAAATATAGTATAGCTATAAGATATCCTCCAATGCATCTGCTCTAACACAAGTGGGCTTCAGGGAAATGCCATCATTCTTATGTAATAATAGACTACTCTGTTTTTTATCAAGATATGTTGCACATTAGCACCTGCTCTATGCCAGGAAAATAAATGTATATAATCCAACAATATGAAATATAAAATATATATATGTTTATAATGTACAGTTGATTAGTAGAACTTTCCTTGTCTCCTCTTAATTTTGAATTGATTCTCAGTTTCATAGGTCTCTTCTACTTGGACTACTAGAGTTATACCACAATCAAATATTACTGATTCTTCACACACCCGGTTTGAAGTTTGAGAATCTTATATAAATCTCATTCAACAACCTAAATCCCATGCTGTTTTAAGTTGCATTTTTAAGTTAGAAAGGATAAATATCCTGTCAGGTGATCTATTTCCTTTCCATGGCCAAATGGGAAAAACAGTAATCTCAGCTTTCCTTGAAGAATGATAATAGTGTAAGTAACTAGTCTCCATCATTTAAGCTTCAAAATCAAAGACCAGACTTCCTTTCCTGCAACAAATGAAAAAAAATAGAACTGCATACAGTCAAGGATGAAACAGAAGTTTGTGGAAAAAAGTAAGAAAAAAAACAAGTAATTTTTCTGTTTAATATTGTTTAAAACATAACTTTGAAAATTCTTGAGGATACAAAGGTTGGGTGTCAAGGTCAGCACACAAGCATTTTCTCTGTGTCATTTGTTCACACATGCAGAGATTACATGGATTTCAGAAACTTGATCCCAAGAAGGTTACAATTTAGAACAAAAGAATATGCCATTCTTCCATTTATAGTATTTTATAATATCATATATCCTAGATAAAAGGAGTAAAGAAAGTGCAATATATATATATATATCATGTAGTAGAAACTCCCAGCCATTCCTCTATTATCACTGCCCACCATCCTCCCCAAATAAATGCTGTGAGACTTATTCCCCTATGCTGCAATTTTTAAGATTAGAAATAAAACTTATATTGAAATTGAAATATTCAAATATATGTGCCAGCAAATGGTAGTACCTACATTTACTGATGCTCTGGAATGGGAAAGCAACATTCAAGAGGGAAGGAAAATCATGATGAATATTTTAGGTAGTCCCACATCTGTGAGAAAAATCAGAGGTTCTATTGAAAATGAAGTAAAAATATATGTTTTTTCATATTTATAAAATCCTGGTGAGGTTAAACATGCCTCCAGACTTTCTTAATAAAGAGAAATAATTACTTCAGAAAATTGCTTTCAGAATAAAATAATAATACTGAGGAATTTGAGCAATTTTTGATACCTTTAATAAAAATATCTCTTTCCTACTGCTAACCAATATTATGACAGTAATAGAGAAGTGATATATGACTAAACCAAAATTTAGCATTATATTCCCCTTTCGTGATACCAATGATTACAAGAGATATGACTATAAAACAAAGAAAGTGATTACAAGAGCCCTGCATTGTGGGGTTTAACATGATGCTGATTATTCTCTAAGGAAAATATCAAATCTAATGTGTTTGTGTGAGGTCAAAATTAACAGATTATTCACTTGAAAAAAACAAAATATCTACAACTGTCATTCAGACAGTTATACATGACTTGGAATGCTCATCCATTAATTGTCATTTATAGAATAAGGGACAGAGAAACACTAGAGCAAAGCCCCCACCACACAAGAACAATGGTCCTAAGGTCCAAATTCAAAAGTTCTGGTAGGTGCCCCAGCAAAAGAGAGATCTAGATGACTTTGCTAATTGAAGTTTAAGGTGAGAAAAGATCCTTCTTTCATGAAGAGGCAGAGATGGAGAAAGTAGGCAGTTTATAACATATACAACGGGATGTGTAACATTTAATATACATATATATTAATATGTATAATATATATCTTTGTTTGCAATGCTGAGGAGCAAACCCAGGGCCTCACACGTGCTACACAAATACTCTACCACTGAGCTACACCCCAGTCCAAGACATTTTCTATTTTTGCTGCTCTCTTATTTCTTTAAATATATACTGCCAATGATGAATGGTAATAAAAGAATTTCAGATTTTACTTTTTTAAAATGATGATTTCATAAATTATAGTTATAACTGAAAGATTGGGAATTTGTTCCTTCAGTGACAATTCTGTGAGCATCCACTGTATGTATAAATCAAACTAAGTTCCAGGGAAATAGTAGCTGGTAAAATAGACACAGTTTTTGCCCTTGACCTTGTCAGTCTAGTAAGAACTAAAAGCAAGCGAAACAGGAATAAAATGTTGGATAAAATGCTAAAGCAAAACAAGGAGGAGCCACAGCTGAAATGGGGGCCCCAGAGGTAGGGTCAGGCCAGCTTAGCACAAGACCCACCTTGAGCAGTATGCAACAGAATTTGGATTTTATCTTTTCATATACACTGCCTTTATGCTAATTATTTTAAATGATTTTCCCAAACTGTCTGCTTGGCATCCACATACCAGGAAGAGAATCTGGAAATGACTCTAAAAATATCCAGAATGATTTTCTTCAGATTGAATTTCCAAGTAAGCAAATTATCCAAAAATCTACTTGGCAGAGGTGAAATTAACCCTGACAATGAAATATATCTATTTATACACTAAAAAGGATGGCAAATTTGAGGGGCTACCAGTATAAGGATATCAGCCTGTCTGGATATTTAGCAGAAATAAGAAATATGTTTGTCCACATTTAAATCCCTCATCAGCTGATTCCTCCAGCTCCTGTTGCCTGACAAACTCACTCTTCTAAAATATTTCATATCGTAAAGTCTTTTATCAGCTGGAATGGAGCCAAACAGAACATCAAAAATTTCTCAAAATGTACAAAACATTGGAGAGGCAGACTGCACCTGCAGCCCCAAGAGCAAATGTGTTGAATAATCAGGGATCCCAAACAGAGCTAAACTAGAGTAATTTACTCAGCTAATCATTATATGAAATAGAACATTTGATTTCTGCACCAAAGTTGCATCGAAGTAGATGCATACCTCATTCGATTAAATAAGACACCACAAACAAAATCATTGAACTCGATGGGAGATTCTTAGTAAGCACTCAATAAATCTGAATTCCTTTCTTGGAGAAGGCACTGTGTCTTCCACTTCTTTGCATGTATGAGACAAGGTCTGCATGACATCCTCAACTGTTGAATTTCACCTAAGTCCTTAGTGTAGAGTGGAAAGATAACCTATGCATTTAGATATTTAAGTTTAAAAACCCCATAAGTGTGGTATTAGCCTGTTAGTATGCATTGAATCTGAGTCTTTGAGTACACATGTGGGAACAGAGAGCAGGACTCCTCACCTTTAATCAGTCACAGAACTAGTCTCCAGCTACTTGGGTATCAAAGATTAGGAAGTACAGCAATCTCAGTTCACTTCTTTTCTCGGTGCTTGCTGGCCTTTCCCAACCTCAACTAATTTTGAAATGGATCTTCAGTTTAAATCGTTTTCTAGTGTAAATAAAAGAGTTTGGGTTTCCAAGGAAATATGAGAAAATGTTAGAAAATGTAAAAGCTGAAATATCTCTAAAATGTGCTATTACAGTTTTCAGGAAGCTTATTAGAAAGCAGGCCCAAAACTCATTTATAAAACAGGGCCAAGATTTTTCTCTTTTACTTTGTTTATTTTTTCTTTATCTCTGCTTTTATATTATCTCTTCATTTCCAGTGCCTAGAAAGTAGTTTACATAACATATCACCTCCTACATCACACGGCCTCTCAACCCATAAATGAATGAATGCATGCCAGAGCCCAGATACACACATGTACACAAATACACACAAACTACATACAAGAAAAAGCACTCTTCTATAACACTGTTTCTAAAATATTATGGGTGCATATGGCTAACTTGTGGTGAATTAGTTAAGAAGGAAGAAATTAAACCTGTATGCTTTCATGTCTATCAATATATCTATAGATTTTGGAGTTTTAGATTCTGAGCCATGGAAAGTTGGAAACTATATAACATCACACCTCTTATGACTTTTCCACACCTAAAGTGATATTGAACTAAGTACAGTGGTTACATATAGTATAAGAGAAAGCGATAGGGGAGATTTCTCCATATTATGGTATATTTCCGCAGTTTCACAAGTTAACATCACTCTAATTTTAAATAGTTTTAAAATCAATAATGTTGACTTAACTGAAAATGTTTTAATCTTCTTTAGTGTCACTTAAGTTTTAGTACATCTTATAATGTGCCTTAGATTCTATAAAACATTATATTTAAAGCAGTTGCATTGTGGGGATATTTTTACTTATGATTTTTAGTATTTTAAAATATTTTAGATAACAATAAGGAGGAAATAAAGTGAATAAAAAGCAAAATGCTGGTAAAACAGAAGTTAATACTTGAATAATTCATGGCAGAATTGAATATTATAAGACACATTAAGTGCATTTTAGTTATTTGTATACCTGTCTTATTTCTAATTAGAGTACAAGAGACTATGACATCCTAATTACCTTTGAATTGCCTCTGGGATGCAGCACATCGCCTGGTAACAACTTCATAACTTAGTAAACATTGGTTGAATAAATGGATTATGACGTGAATTAACTATTAAGCATATTGTAAAAAGTCATATGTACCTTTTTTCACATTTCTCAGATTTCTTAGCATTCATCCAACCATGCCTTTTTGACCTAAGAAAACCAGACTTTCTGAAATTTAAAATAACAGGACCCAATTAGAAATTGATGATTTTGACTTTTCTTTCTTTTTTAATATATTTTTTAGCTGTAGATGGACATAATACCTTTATTTTATTTATTTATTTTCATGTGGTGCTGAGGATCCAACCCAGTGCCTCATATTTGTGAGGCAAGTGCTCTGCCACTGAGCCAATCCCAGTCCTGACTTTTCTTTCTTAATAATAATCTAGTGTTATAGTGACACTATCTTCTGCACCTGTGATTAAAGACTTTGTTATAAAGTAGATTGAGGTTTGTTCCTTTGTTCACAAAGCTTCTGCCACAGGACTCATCATTCTCTAAAGTCTCCCAACTGTCTTACCTTTATGAAGAGGGGAAAAAGACACATTCATCTTCATAACTGAGATGTTTGCTTAGTACAGTGTCTAGCGCCGGTCTTCTGTGTTGGATAAATGACACAACTGAAGAGCCTAGAAAGTAATGCTTATTGGTAGCAGACCACAGAGATCCTCCTTAGGAAGATGGCCTTGTAACTATGTCAAGCAGATGTGGAAAGCAGACTCTGCCCTCTCCCCAAGATGCCCACATCCCTAACCCCTGGAATTTGAGAATATATTACCTTACTTGGGAACAAGATTTTTACAGATGAGAGATTCATGTGGTTTATTCTGGTGAACCCCATATAATTACAAAGGTCCTGGTAAGAAAGAGGCAAGAGAATCAGAGAGAATGAAAGAAATGTGATGGCAGAAGCAGAGGTAAGATAGAGCAATACGCAGCCATGAGCCAAGAATTAATTGCAAGTATCCTGGAGGAACTGGAGAAGGCACAGAAATGGATTCTTCCCTAGAACTTTCCTAGAGAATGCAGCTCTGACAACCCATTGTAGTCTTCTGATCTCCAGAACTGTCATGAGTTCGTATGTGTTAGAAGGAACTACATCTGTAGTAATGTGTGTTACTATGTGGGGAACTATACGGCATGTAAATCAATTAGGAATAATATTTGGCATTAAGTAGCAGGAAACTCAATAGTAAAACAGCAAAAAAAAAAAAGTGCAGTGGCCCACATATTAAGAATTCTGATACGGGGCAGAATGAGTGACTTCATTGCTCAGCAATGTCATCATGATGTCACTTAATTTTTTTCTGTATCTCTGTTTTTCTCTTAAGACCAGTTACCTTATGTTCCCTTATTAACTTGGGAAGGCTCCCAGTAGCAATTGGAATTAAACATTTTTTAATTCACTTTTAGCAGGCAAGAATCAGACTTCTCATAATTACCTTGATAGACTTGAACTAATCAGGGTCCATCCTGGGAGCCTCCATCAAGGGCTACCTATGACAGGGAAGATGGCTGACCAAGATCAGGTTCTATTAATAAAGGAAAAGGGCATATCTCAAAATTCTGTGATTAGGGGAGCTTGGGAATGAAAGTGGTTAAGCAAGCTCCATGGTGCCCTTAGTTCCAGGTCTAGGAAGCAAGCTCCAGCCTTTACTTGGCCATGTTTCCCCTTGCTCTGTAAGGACAATTGTATAATAGAAGCAGCAGCAATTAGTAAAAACTCATGACTCATTCTGCCAGGCTGAGACTGGCAGTTAGTGTGGACTTTTCTCCACCTGGGGAATGGCAATGTGCCCAGCACCTTGGCTCATCATCCCACCGTCTGGCATACCTGCTGCAAGTCACTGAGCTCTGGATTAGATTGACAGCAGATAACCTCTTGTGAATCATCCCTAAAAATGGTACATTCCCTTTGAAAACTGATAACTATTCATACATTCCTGTCTATACATTATTGTAGTCTTCTGTGATGTACTTCTGTTAAGAAATCTACTTTTTAATATATATTTTACAAGTATCCGACATGGTAGTTCTGGAGAATTTTCTCCCTAACCACTTTTGTAGCTAGACAAAGTCATACAGGGAAAAAAGAGGACACACAGAGGATACTAATTGGATACTTTTAAGGTATGGATGGAACTATACACTTTGGGTTATTTTATTTAATCTCTAACTTTCAGAGAATTATTTTCCACAATTTCACAGAAATTTGAAAGCTAAGTTGCAAACCCTGTAAATATCAGAGCTGTTATTAACCTTTGGGCAGTAGGATTCCAAACCCTGTGTTCTTTCTGTATGCTTAGTGACCACTCCAAGAGTTGGATATCTATATAGAATTAACCTACAGGAATTGTCCTCTCTTAACACTGTGCCTGTAATTTAAGAGTTATCCCAGGACTGGTTCTGATGCACTATAAGCAGACTGAGAAATCTGAAGAGCAGCAAACTTTCCCCAAATTTTCTTGGATTAGAGAGATGAAAAACAGTTTCTATAGTCTGGTTCCAGAAAAAAAAATGTCTAGAATGGATCTAGTAGCATAGTGACCCCCTTAGATCTATTTTACCCAAAAATTAATTGTAAAGGAAACCTAAGTGCAATAACATTTATTGTTAGGAATGATTAGGATAGTTTGGCTTTCTAGATAGATATACCTTTCCTCTACCTTAGCACTAAGCATTTACAGAGGAATGATATCAGACAGAGAATTGTCCCTTAACATCCTTCTGTTTCTAGAGATCTTTCAGAAGCAACAACACAAATTGTACACAGGTCATGTGTACAGCTCAAGATAGCTCAGGTCTCTAAGAAAGAGCTCCAATAATACTAAATTTGAATAGGCTGAGCTGTAATATTTTATAATGGTAGGCACTGTGTCTTATGAACAGTGCATCCTTGTTACACATGCAGAGCTTGACCAACAACAAATCACTATTGTTATGTGAAGGCATAAACTAAAGAAAGAAGTGACAATTTTGTAAACCTACATTTGATCAGCAGAGAGGAAGGCCAGAATAGAGCAAGATGGTGATACAGTGTTGAAAGGGGGGAAATTGGTATCATTATTCAACTACACTTACGGATCACTTAGTGATCTCAAACAATGAAGACCAAACTATAGTGATGACCTTCAAAACAGTGCAAATTCCACTATTGGTGTTTGTAGGGTAGAAACTAAAGGTCTTTTTACCCAATAAGCATCACAAGAATTTTCAGCCTTTGCAAAATGTTAGTGTTTAAAAAGCATTTCCAGTTTCTGGCAATCTGCAAGAAAATGCCTAAAACAATTTTCAGAAACGCTTCTATTGAACTCTACTGAAATTACATTTTATGCAGTCCTGTGTGATTGCTTCTGCTTTATTGTTCAAGAACTGTTAATAATGAGTGAGAGTTTTAATATCAGAAAATGAGAAGCAGAATGGGACCCAAGGTTCTTTTATTTTATTTTTTAATAAAAAAGTAAAGACAAGACCCTCTTAGAGTTGGTTTCCAGAGATCATTTACTGGCATATACATTGTTTAATTTATTTCTAATTTTGAGACAAATCAAGATATAAAGAAATTAAAACAGCGTATGTCTTTCAAATGAGATGACTCAATGTCTCTCCCAATTTACCAGATATTTTTTCACGGTAGTTGTGAATTAAAATCTCAGAATAGAAATGACCACAGCTGTGGTTTGAATGTGGTGGTCACTGCTTGCCTCACCACTTCCAGTGGATGTTTTCCATGACATAAGCTCAAGTATTACTTTCACTTCTGCGCTGATGTAATTGGTTCTTGCTCTCCAAAGCAGAATTTATTAAGACAGTTTCAGTAAATATGGGAGAAAGACCCCAAATAACTACTGAATCCACTGGGTACGGATAATCTCTGATCTGATTCCAGATCCTAAGGGAATTCTTGGTACAATTGTATGTGTAAAACTCTTTCTCCACTTTGCAAGGGAAAGAAGAGTGACACTTTTTCTACCAAGAAAATTGGTATGCTTAAAAAAAAAAACAAATATAAGAAGCAGCACCTTTCAAAGTACTGGTTATCAGGTGTTTTAAGGACACTCATGATGTATTCATAGTTGTGTTCAAAGGAATAGTCTGAGACCATTTTTCTAAAGAGTTATAAATCCTCAGTTGCTATTAAGAACATACATGCTAAAGCTAAACTTCCAACAGTTTTTGCAGCAAACCAGATCTTTGGTAACTTAACAAAATTAAGAGGTACTTTTCTCTCAATAAAGTTATTGCAAGTATGAAAGAGCAATGATGCTTTTCCACATGGGCAAGTAATTTCTGCAAACGTGTGAGACGTGAGGAGGCATATTTCCCAAAGTCAGTTGCCTCTTTTTCTGCCAGCACTTTTCATTTTGAGTAAAATATTTTCAGAATGCTCGAGAAATTTCATTATTTGAATAGGGAGCTGGAACATCACATTTATAGAATATTTGGCAAACTTTGAAATGTAATGTAGAAAACAGAACAATCTATAAAATTGTTGATGATTTCTTCACAATTTCTGATGTTGAGTGTAGCCAGATTTGATGGGTGAAGGTAGATGAGGGTTTTCAGGTGATAGGCAACATCAGCAACCATGTCATCTGCAGAATACTGGTCCACTGCAATATTTCTGATCCTGAATAACCCAATTCAAATCAATAGGCAATTTGTTGTTTATTTCAAGTTAAAGAAAACAGAGCAAAACAAAAGTATTCTATTAGATGTCAGTGCTAATCCACCAATGGCTGGAACACCATTTAATTCCAGTGAGGACAAGCAGTTCTGCCTCTGTTATCTGAAGTATTGCTTAACCCTCAGCTTTGCTTTGAAAACCAGGCCTCACTTTGCATCCTGAGAGCAATATTAATTCAGAACTGACTTGGATTTGTTCCTTGGGCGAAAGGTTAAGTGATCCATAAATTTATTTCCCTGTAGATTTGGAAAAAGAAAAGCAAATATCACAGTGATTTGTTAGCCAAGTTTTGCAGCAACAGAATCATTGAATCTCTCTTCTATAACTAGAGTCCATGCCATGTGGTGAATAGAAAATAATTAAAATATTTATGGCTCACCCACTTGAATGATGTCAATAACCAAAAAGATAACATCTCAGAGAAATCTGATTAATAAGGAAATATCTCTAACCTGTTGGTGTGTGACTAAGGGCTAAATTCCATTGCAAATGTGCAAAGAAGCATAATCCATCCTTGTAAAATGTTTTTTTGTTAACATAACTTCCCTGTATAGAAGTCTTCAGCATCTTTAAACCAAAACATATTTGTTGAAAAACAGAAACTATATTTTTCAAGATCTAACTTTAGATTTGGTGGGTCCCTATCCAGTGACTCAACATTAAGTGTAATAAGTAGCTTTATAACTCATGGCAGGTGGTGCTATGTGCCGCAGATTTTGTGATTGCAGGTAATAGGCTTCACACGTAAACGCTCTCATGGAAGAGGATGTGCTTGAAAAAGATAATAGTGGTGGAGAGATTCTTCAAGATGGCACCATCCTCTCTCAGCAACAATGGCTCAGTTGTTGAGTACTCATCAAGCACATGACACTGGTCTGTGCTTACTGAAAGTTTCCATATTGAATTCTATGTCTTTTTCTAAATGAAGAGGATTGTGTCCATGTCCCTTTGTGTCTCCAAATAATTGTTCAATATGCAGCCAAAGAGTAGGTTTTTTCCTCTGAGAGTTGTGAAAAGATACACCAGATATAGAAAATCATGGACTAGAAGGGGCCTGAGATCGCATTTTTGGGCTCTGCCTCTCTAACAGTACTGCTGCTAACTCCTTTCATTAAAAAGCACTGTGCATCACAAAACCAAGGGCTTGTCATGCCTACCCATGTCTATGGCTCTACTCCATGCTCAAGTCCCCATCCTACCTTGCACCCTTCCTCACGCTCAGATCCCACTAAGTATACCTCCATTCTGTCAGGAAACTTACTGAGCATACCACTCTGTGTCCCTGGAAATAGAGAGTGAACAAAACAGACGTGTTCCAACCTTTGCTGAACTTATGGTCCAGTAGGGAAAAAAAGATTATCACAAATAGTTATTTAAGCAATTACATGTTGCATGGTGCTAGAAAGAGGTTCAGATACTCTGAAGGTCTATAATAAGGGGTCCTAGCTATTTCCTGAAAGATCAAAGGAAGTACCTCTAAAGAGGGAAATTTAGACTAGAACTTGAAGAACAGTGAGGAAGGAGGTAGGTGAAGAGAAAAACATTCCAGCCAGAGAATCTAAATGGTCAAGGATGGGGGCAAATCTTATGAAAAGTAAGTGGGAGATTATGTAGACCACAAGTAGACCACAAGGCAACCAGAAACCCAAAGGATAGGAAGTGACTTGATCAGATTTCGATTTCTTAAAATTCACTCTGGCTATTGTGTATAATTGTTTAGACAAAAGAAGATTTTAATGACCAGAGTGGAAGCTGATGTAACCACTCACACAGCAACTATCTGTTGGTGAAATAGCTTTGCCCATCAGTGTGTTATCACTGACATATTGCATCTCTCCTCCAGGTGATTAATACATATTTAAGACACTAGACTCAGACTGAGAGTATTATTGTTTTGGATAGGAGCTACTAACCTGTCCAAGACCATCTCAGAGCATTTCAATTTAAAACCAAGTCCCCATTCTTTCAAGAATATGCAACAAAAAAGCTTAATACAATAAAATACACTGTGCCTCCTTTCCTCTGACTGCAGAAGATATCTGAATTGCCGTGTCGGTGTGACTTGCTCTTCACAAAAGTGCAATAGTTACCGCTTGGGCTATTTTTATTCTAATAGTTCTTCCCCAATAAATTTTACTTTATCTATGGAATTCTCCTTTTCTACTTTGGCACTTATTAGCACTTTTTTTTTTCTAAAGATGATCCTGTGACAACCAGATTATAGAAGTTAAACAGGACCATTGCCAGAGCAATAAGAGGATGAATGTACCACTAACTCCACCTCCCTGTCCCCAGTGTGATCTTTCACTCAGGAAGCTGTGCTGGGTTTCAGAATGATGCCATATTCACATGAAGGAGGAAGTTTGGGCCAGTTTTCCTTCCATAGTGGACATCTGTCCTTTCCTCCTCCCTTCCTATTTCTTCAACAATGTCTCACAATCTTGGATGCCCTACCATGAACACTCTGCGTCCCTCTCCAGGCAGAAGGTATATACTTACTTGCTGGTGGCAGAACATGTTTTCCAGGCAGGAAATCTTTCTCATTTCCTCAGTTTACAGAAAAGTTCGTGGAACATGCCATCTGCTGATCCCATTTCCAAAGCACATGGCTGCTTCGTCAATTGGTTATATTGAAAGCTAACTAAAATAAATCATGTTTGGGAGCAGGTAATACATTTCATGCAACCAAGTCATGCCTCCCTCCTCTCAGTTCTATCCCTGGGGCGGGTTGGCCCTCCTAAAGTCCTCATAGTAGGAACACATTAGATTTTCCCCTTTGCAGACTTGCTGCCCCTGAATTTCATTGTCGTGTTTATATTTTCAACACTGACAACAAGAGACAGCCATAGAAAATCCATGGTCTACCATCAAATAGTATTAAAAATATCCTCTGTCCTTTGTCATAACATTGAGTCCTGAGGTATCAAGTCCCCATGGGATGCCAGGCACTGTTTCATGGCTGTCATTGTTTCAGATGGGCAGCAGAGGTCCAGCATCAGAGCACCTGAGTTCAGACTCTGGCTGTGTCACTAAGTAGTTATGTGTTGAGGGTTACTTAATTTCTCAGTGCCTCATTTGGAAAATGGGATAGAAGATAACAACAGTTCCCACCTTCGGGGTTATTGTCAGAATTATGTGACTTAGTTTATGTAAAGTTCTTAGATGTGTTCCTGGCACATAGTCAACACCGTGTAAATTTTACTTATTGGTCTCTTATTTAAACTACAGAAAATTTCCATTTGAGTTATGAAGAAAGCATAAGTAACTACCACAAAGGCATTCAGAGTCCATGACCTTAACTATTTGTTTTTTATGTAAGGATTCAAAATATTTTATTTTTCGTTATACCTTTTTAAAAAAAAAAAAACTATAACTTATATTTTTGACTCAGCTGTCAGCAAGCATGGATTCAAAGTTAAAGCTCAGTAATGAAGTCATTGTGTTAAATTTGCTGGTTGCCATTTGGGCTTTCTCTGTTTTCATGATTCTGAATTTCTATTAATACTTCAATTTGATTATTATGGTATATGTCCCTTTTATAATAACCACCTTGTGAAATGGTTCCAAAGAGCAAAGACATGAACATAGTTTTTTAAATAGAAGATTTTCAGAGGAAAAACCAGCTAACCACCACAGAAAGCAAAGTTTATCAAATGGATGAATTTTGTTCCAAGAGGGACCATTGAGGTATGAAAATAAGGACAGTGTATAAAAATACAAAATGAGGAGAACTGCTTGTCTTTTAGCACCTGCCTACCTTTTCTATCATAGCTCCTATAAGTCATGTAGCTAGAAGTGCCCAGTACTCCAAAACCAATTAATGTAACTTCTCCAAACAGGTCAACTAACTTCACACACCTGCATCTTTTTACATACCACTTCTGTACCAGGAAAGTTTTACTTTTTTCCATTGTGTATATATACCACATCTTCCCCTTTAACTTCCTTTTATGTCTTCAGGTTTATATCAAACATCATATTCTTTATGATGCAAGTATTGTCTGACACTCTTGGACATTTACCAACTCTCCTTTTTTGTGGGTGCTTTTAAAATGCCATGTACATAATATAAAGATTACCATGTACATGTTACTTATACTTTTAAACCTGGGGTCATGTTTTATCCATCAGGAACCAGAAATAGTAGATTCTTAATGTATACCTATTACAGGAAAGATAATGGTATACATTCACATTCAATTTTCAGCCAAATGTAGAACTGTTCCAGTTTGATCCTCTACTTTCTATCAGACTATGAATGTTTTTTTTTCCAAAGAAATAAAATCCATCCTAAAGTTCATTGCATTAAGCCCAAAGAATAAAAAGTCAACAAATAAATTTTCAAACATTATATCTCAAAGACCTGGAAAAACAACAAATCAACATCAAAAGTAGTAGAAGACAGGAAATAATTAAAATCAGAGCTTAAATCATGAAATTGAAACAAGAGAAACAATTCAAAAAATTAACAAAATAAACAGTTGGTTCTTTGGAAAAAAGAAAAGAAAATTGATAAACCCTTATCCATGCTAATGAAGAGAAAGAGAAAGAGAAAACTCAAATTACTGAAATTCATGGTGAAAAGGGAAATATGACAACCGACACTGTTGAAATACAGAATATAATTAGAATCTATTTTGAAAATGTATATTTCAATAAAATAGAAAATATTAATGACATCAACAAATTTCTAGAAAAATATTATCTACCAAACTGAATCAGGAGTATATACATGATTTTAAAAGATCAATTTCAAGTAATGAAATAGAAGATGCCATCAAAATCCAACAAACAAAGAAAAGCCCAGAACCAGATGGTTTCTCAGCTGAGTTCTACAAGATCTTTAAAGAAGAATTAACACCAATTCTCCTCAAATTATTCCATGAAATAAAAAGGAGAACCCTTCCAAACTCATTCTATGAGGCTAGTATCACACTGATACTAAAACTAGACAAAGATACATCAAGGAAAGAAAACTTCAGACCAATATCCCTGATGGACATAGATGTAAAAGTTCTCAATAAAATTCTGGCAAATCTCATATAAAAATATATTAAAAAGATAGTTCACCATGATCAAGTGCGGTTCAACCCAGGGATGCAAGGTTGGTTCAACATATGGAAATCAATAAACATAATTCATCACATCATTAGACTTAAGGAAAGAATCATATCATCATAAATAGATGCAGAAAAAGCATCAGACAAAATGCAGCACCGCTTCACGGTCAAACCACTAGAAAAATTAGGGATAGTAGGAACATACCTAAAAAAGGTAAAAGCCATCTACACTAATCCCAGGGCCAACGTCATTCCTTTTTGGGGGGTGAAGGGGTGTTTAGTCTTTAAAATTTTTTAATCCATTCTAATTAGTTATATATGACAGTAGAATGCATTTTGATACACTATACACAAATGGACCACACCTTCTCATTCCTCTGGCTGTAAGTGGTGAAAAGTCACTCCAGTAGTGAAATCAAACATGTAGGTAGAATAATAATGTCTATCTCATTCCACCATTCTTCCCATCCCTGGCGCCCCACCCCTCCCTTCAACTACCCTCTACACAATCCGAAGTTCCTTCATTCCCCCAACCCCAATATGGATCAGCATCTGCTTATCATAGAAAACTTTGGCCATTGGTTTTTTTGGATTGTCTTAGTTTGCTTAGCATGATATTTTCTAGTTCCATCCATTTACCAGCGAATGCCATAATTTTGTTGTTCTTTAAGGCTGAGTAATATTCCATTGTGTATATACACCACATTTTCTTTATCCATTCATCTGTTGAAGGGCATCTAGGTTGGATCCATAGCTTAGCTATTGTGAATTGAGCTGCTATAAACATTAATGTGCCTGCATCTCTGTAGCTGATTTTAAGTCCTTTGGTTGTAAGAGGAAGAATAGGATAGCTGGGTCAAAGGTGACTCCATTCTAAGTTTTCTAAGGAATCTCCATACTGCTTTCCATAATGGTTGCACCAATTTGCAGTCCCACAAGCAAAGTATGAGTGTACCTTTCCCTCCATATTCTCACCAGGACTTATTATTGCTTGTATTCTTGATAATTGCCATTCTGAATGGAGTGAGATGAAATCTTAGAGTAGTTTTGATTTGCATTTCTCTAATTGCTAGAGATGATGAACATTTTTTTCATACGTTTGTTCATGAATTGTATTTCTTCTTTTTTTTTTGAATGAACATAAATTTCTATTCATTTGAGTAAACAGAAAACAATAGTTTTTGGATTGTATGGTAAAAGTTTAGACTTCTAAGACTGTCTTTAAAAGTACCATTTTGCATTCTTGCCAGGAATTCTCTTTCTCTGTGAAGTGTCTATTCAGTTCCTTAGGCCATTTATTGATTGGGTTATTTGCTTTTTTTGGTGTAAGGTTTTGGATTTCTTTATATACCCTAGACATTAATGCTCTATCTGATGTGCATGTGGTAAAGATGGTAAAGGTTTTTTACCCATTCTGTAGTCTCTCTCTTCATGTTATTGATTGTTGCTGAGAAGAAATTTCTAGTTTTAATCCTTCCTATTTACTGATTCTTACTTTTATTCCTTGTGCTTTAGGAGTCTTGTTAAGGAAGTCAGATCCTCAGCTGACTTTTGAGGCTAGTTTTTCTTCTATTGGGCCACAATGTCTCTGTTCTAATTCCTAGGTCCTTGATCCACTTTGAGTTGAGCTTTGTGCAGGGTGAAAGATTGAAGATTAATTTCATTTTGCTACATATGGATTTCCAATTTTCCCAGCACTGATTCTTGAAGAGAGGCTATCTTTTTCTCCAATGTCTTTGATGTCTTTGTCTAGTATGAGATAACTATATTTATGTGAGTTTGTCTATGTGTCTTCTATTCTGTACCATTGGTCTACAAGTATATTTTGGTGCCAATACCATGTCATTTTTGTTAGTATAGCTCTGTAGTATAGTTTAAGTTCTGGTTATTGTGATGCCTCCTGCTTCACCTTTCTTGCTAAAGATTGCTGTGGCTATTTTGGGTCTCATTTTTCCAAATAAATTTCATGATTTCTTTTTCTATTTCTATGAAGAATGTCATTGGGATTTTTATGATGTAATATATATATATATATATATATATATATATATATATATATATAAAATTTTCAGGGATTTTATTGATTTTATTTTTTTAAAATACATGAGAGCAGAATGCATTATAATTCTTATTACACAGATTAGAGCACAATTTTTCATATCTTTTTATATAAAGTATGTTCACACCAATTCATGTTTTATACATGTAGTTTGTTTTATTTTGCACTATAATTCTTATTACACATATATATCACAATTTTTTGTATCTCTGTTTGTATATAAAGTAGGTTGACACCCAATTCATACATGTACTTTGGATAATGATGTGCATCACATTCCACTATGTCACTGGGATTTTAATAGGAATTGCATTAAATCTGTATAACACTTTTGGTGGCATAGCCATTGTGACAATATTAATTCTGCCAATGCAGGAGCATGGGAGATCATTCCATCTCCTAAGGTGGTCTTCAATTTCTTTCTTTAGTAGATCAAGGACCTTGGAATTAGAACAGAGACCCTATGACTAATAGAAGGAAAACTGGGCTCAAATCTTCAGTATGTCAATTTAGAATGTGACTTCCTTACCAGGACTCCCAAAGCACAAGAAATAAAATCAAGAATCAGTAAAAAGGATGGATTGAAACTAAAATGTTTCTTCTCAGCAGAGGAAACAATCAATAACATGAAGAGAGGGCCTACAGAATGGGTAAAAATCTTTACCACATGCACATCAGATAGAGCACTAATGTCTAGGGTATATAAAGAACTCCAAAATCTTAACACCAAAAATGCAGATAACCCAATCAATAAATGGGCTAAGGAACTGAATAGACACTTTTCAGAGAAAGAAATACAACTGATCTACAAACATATGAAAAAATGTTTATCGTCTTTAGCAATGAGAGAATTGTAAATCAAAACTACTTTAAGATTTCATCTCACTCCATTCAGAATGGCAATTATCAAGAATACAAGCAATAGTAAGTGCTGGTGAGAATATGGGGGGAAAGGTACACTCATACTTTGCTGGTGGGACTGCAAATTGGTACAACCACGATGGAAAGCAGTATGGAGATTCCTCAGAAAACTTGGAATGGAACCACCTTTTCACCCAGCTATCCCACTCCTTGGTTTATAAGCAAAGGACTTAAATCACCATACTACACAGATGCAGGCACATTAATGTTTATAGCAGTTCAATTCACAATAGCTAAACTATGGAACCAACCTAAGTGAATGGATAAAGAAAATATGATACACACACACACACACAAACACAAACACACACACAGAGTGGGATATTACTTAATCTTAAAGAAGAATGAAATTATGGCACTGACAGGGAAATAGATGGAGTTGAAGAATATCATGCTTAATGAAATCACATAATCCCAATAAACCAAAGGCCAAATTTTCTCCCTGCTATGGGCATGCTGATTCATCATGGGGAGGGCACCTAGGGAAGAACTTTGGATTGTGCAGAGGGGAGTGAGGTGAGGGGTGGGGTTTTGGGGATGGGAAGGATGGATGGTGGAATGAGATGATCATTATTATCCTATGTATATGTATGATTGCACAAACAGTGTAACTCTGCATCATGTACCGCCAGAGAAATGAGAAGTTGTGCTCTATTTGTGTACAATGAGCTGTAATGCATACTGCTGTTATGTATTACTAATGAGAACAAGTTTAAAAAAGCAAGACACCATAAAAAAATGAAATCCATCCTTAGAAACCAACAATTCACCATCTCTGAAAATGCAAAAGCGCATGCTAGAGAACAAGGGTAGTTATATCATAACTTTTCTTTACTGCTCCCCAAATAATTAAAAGACATATTCTTACTATGTTTTAATATCTTATAATGCAAGGGTTATCTTTGGGCATATTATATTGCTTTTTCCCTGTTGAAATGATTCACACTTTGAAGGAATGCACATATTCTAGATATAATGGTCTAAAAACATCTCTAAACCGAGGAATGGATTCATATTTTGTGAATCCTGATATATAAAAAATCAGAGACCCTCTTAAAGAAAAAACAGTACAAATTTATAGCAGCAAATTGCTTTGATCTCCGTTTCCCAAGGCCTTGAACGAACCGGTACCCAACAGAGGCCCTGAAGTTCATGATTCACTAATTTCATGGTAAAACTGCCTGTGTCCAGAGTTTATTATTAAAGGGTAAAGACCACAATATGGAGACTCCTTAGAAAACTTGGAAGGGAACCACCATTTGACCCAGTCATCCCACTCCTAGGTTTATACCTAAAGTACTTAAAATCAGCATACTATAGTGATGCAGCCACATCAATATTTGTAGCAGCTCAATTTACAATAGCTAAACTATGGAACCAACCTAGATGCCCTTCCACAGATGAATGGATTAAAAGAAATCGTTATGTGTACACAATGGAATATTACTCAGCCTTAAAGCAGAATGAAGTTATGGAATTTTAAAATGAATAAATGGGTGAAACTTGAGAATATTATGTTAAGTGAAATAAGCCAATCCCAAAGAACCAATGACCAAATGTTTTCTCTGATATGTGGATGCTAATTCACAATAGGAGGGAGGGAATAGAGGTACTTTGGACTAGACAGAGGGGACTGAAGGGAGGGGAGAGGGTATGGGGGTAGAAATGATAGATGAATTAATTAGACATTATTACCCTGTATGCACATGATTATATGACATCTGTAACTCTACATCACGTACAACCAGAAAAATGAGAAGTTATACTCCATTTTTATATGATGTGTCAAAATGCATTCAATAGTCATGTGTAGCTAATTAGAAAAAATTAGAAGAAAAAAATTTAAATAATAAGGAAATATTGAGTGGTTTCAAAGGGTTGGGGAGAGGTTGTATGGGAATCTCTGAGGTGATATAATGGCTCTATACCTTAATGTGGTGGTTGCAACGCATGATAAAATATCATAGAAGTATATACAAACATTGCATCCATGTCTATTTTCCATATTTGATATTTTTCTAAAGTTTTTTAGGTTATAACATTGGAGAAAATTGAATAAAAGGAACACAGGGACCCCTCTGTACTACCTTTACAACTTCCTATGAATCTATTATTATTTCAAAATAAAAATGTAAAAAAATAAATTAAAAAAGGATAAAGACCAAGTTAAAAAAGATCTTTATACATATACAGATCCTCTTTAACTATATATGCATAAAGATCTTCTTTAACTTGGTCTTTAGAATATATATAGTTAGATATAAAGAATATCTATAAATATGTAAATAATATACATAGATATAAAGATTATGCATAATATATAATAAAGAATATATATACCTCCTAAAAACTTAAGGCCACGATATGTTGTTTATATGCAATTGTAAGCAAATAAAAACTATGGAATTATATAAACCATATTACTATAATCTGTGTCATTCATTAGAAATTAAACCAGGGGTAAGATGAGTTTGGGGTGTGTGTGTGTGTGTGTGTGTGTGTGTGTTTGTGATCATCATTTTCATTTTAGGTAATTGATTTTCATTATTATGGTGATAATGTGTTAACTTTTTAATTTCAAATACTGAATATAGCTTTGAGTGGGGTTATCAAGGAATGTACACAGCAAGGAATTCCAAAGAAGTAATTCTTTGGAGGCGTCTTTGGGATAAGCCCACAGTCTCCCAAGGTGACTATGCGAATATACTACATGTACTGGTTTCAGAAACTCTGTTATATTTGTGACAAAATTAGCCACATTTTTCTGAGAACATCGGCTGTATTAATAGACTGCTCCCCAGGCCTCTCATAAACACATGCCTCAAGAGAAGCAGATAAGAGGAGAGAACATAAAAGCTCTATGACCTACCAATGGGGTTCCAGGAAAACTATCTCTGGTAAATAAAAGACTGCCCAGTATATCACCCTGAAATTACTTAAGTCAATCACATTTTGAAACCAGGGGGATATTCCTCTTTGGATAAGACAAACTTAAAATGAATACAGAGGCATACATAACCCACAAGAATAGAACATAATCAAGAAAAGTCAAACCAAAAATATACCACTAGACTTCCATGCAGGTACCACCTGATTGTGGCAAAGGAAAATACAATGCACATTTCAAAACAGCTTATCATAAAGACAACTTAAAATCAGATTCATACCATAAAGAAAGTGTTTTTCAAAATAGCTGGTTCTACCAAAATTTGTGCAGTCTGACCTGAGTGATAAATTTATGCCAACAGCATCTCCCAGCAGGAGGCTGTACAGTTCCAAAAGGCAGAGTTTCCTAGCCGTCTAAGGCTAATGATTACAGTGTAGTCCCATCCCCAGCTCCAAGCCTGAAAGCAGGTGTCTTTCTCACAGGTGTTCTGACAGGCAGATATTAAAGAGCAGCATGTGTCAGAAGATGTAGGAAATCTACTGGCCTCTCTGACAGATTTTACAGTGCAATGTTTGTACTGTCAGGGTGGTGGTTATGACAAACCTGAGAGATGACAGTAATAGGAGTGTTTAGGTAAGAGAACAAGCTTAATAGAGATGCCACTGTTGACAATAACATGCTTATGTTAAAAGAAGAGAGCCTGCTTTCATTTTGCTCTGGAAATTCCAAAGTCTTTTTTTAATGTATTTTTTCCTCAATATTAAAACACTCATACACATTTTAGTTCTTTGCAGGGCAGAAAACTAAACTGCCCATTATATTGTCTCATCTTTTTTTCAAGATTCCTCAGAACATCATATCATTGACATTCTTCAGTCAGGGCATTAGTCTGGACTTGAAGCAGAACTTACATAGAATTTTGAAGTGAGCGTGAAATGATTGCCTATTTTTCTGGAGTGCACTTCAAATTAACCTTGGAGCCCAAGCTCAGGAATGGTTATTACTCAACATTTGTCTGGAAGCCCAGCACAGTGTGCAGGGTACATATCATTTTAAACCAACTATCTGATTATTATGTATCTCAAATAAAATGTATGCAATAATACAATCTTTCTCTTCACAAATGAATATAAATTTTATATTTCTTACATATCTACAGACATTCAAGTTAATTACATAGTCTATATCTCACTTCTAGCAGTGGCCTACTTCCTAGTTATTTGAACTCCTCTAGATATATTGTACTTTAACTCTGTATGTGTGCTCAGTGGTACAGCATTTGGGAGATGAAGTGCCAGTTGTAAATTGATGCTAAATGAAGGGGTAGGCTTTAGAAAAAGAAAAAGAGAAAGAGTCCTTTTCACTTCTAGGCTTTAATACTCATCTAATTATAATGATTCCAAATTCTCTCAAGGCTAAAATTAAACTTGGCTCTCTGGATAGCCAAACAAGTGACTATTCTTCTACACCACCCTGCTTCCATTTTCTTTTAGGCTCATTTTGAACATAAATTGGTTAAAAACAGTCATATTTTGATTGCCAAATTAAATATCACTGAAAGTTATAAATTGAAAGGACCGTTCAAATGCAATACCAACCAATTAGAACCACAGAAGAACATCATCATCTCCCTTCCCAATGAAGATGGGAGAAGGCTGGTATTCAGGGAACACAACATTGGCTCTCGAGGGACATGTTGGTCAGGACCATGCATCCAACTAGATGGACCATGCAGAGCCAAGGGGAACATTACCAGAAGCACAGTTCCAAATGAAGAGCCAGATCAGAGTCAAAAAGATGATCCAAAATTGAGCTGCCAATCTATAGCAGGCTTGCCAAAAGAGACAAGCCCATCTATGAAACTAATAGGCAGGAAATAAAAGGAGTTTTCCATGGGAAAGAAGCCTTGAAGCAAATGCAGAAAATAGACCAGAGTATTTCTGAGGTAGTGACCAGACATGGATGGAGGACACTTGATTAGATACATTAAGGGATCCAGAAGGTACGATTTTACAGTAGAGATCACAAACTCTGTATGAGCATAGGTAGGATATGTGCAGAGGGTTTAGAGACGACATCTTGGACCCAAGCTTTCTGAATGAAAATGTTGCCCCTGATATTTTGGGGGCAATTTTCTTTATCTCTGTAGCTTTAATTTTCCCTAAGATTGGGATAATCATGGGGACGATTTTGATGAACAAATTGGTGAATACATGTAAAACATTCTTAGTGTGTGAGAATTAAGTAAGAAGAAATAGAAATACTTGGGGGTTCATGTTTTTCATTCAAATTAGTATTTCTCAGAATTTGGGGGAATAACTTTTACACTATATTATTTAACTAATTAGTTTGATGCTAGAGATTGAACCCAGGGCACTCAACCACTGAGCCACATCTTCAATACTTTCTATTTTTTATTTTGAGACAGGGTCTTGCTAAATTGCTTAGGGCCTTGTTTAGTTGTTGAGGCTGGCCTTGAACTTGAATCCTCCTGCCTCAGCTTCTTGAGCAGGTTGGTATTCTTAAAACTTAGATTAATTCATTTATTTACTAAAAGATAGAAATTTGGCACTACATTTTGTCAACCAAAATGTAAATTTCACATTGAAACATTGGTAACTATAGAATATATACCAAAGTCTCAATGTGGTAGCATCAGCTGAAGCAGATAAAAGAATTCCAAGTGGATGCTTCTGGAAATGGACCTGTGTGTGGTAGGAGAGGGCTTGGGATGCAAACTATTTTTAATTATAAACCTTGTTTATTTCTTAAAATGTATATTTCCCAGGTAAAAGTGAAAATTAATTTAAAACATAAATATATTGCATGTAAACCATCCCCTAATCTCTCTTCTTGAAAGTAGTTTAATGATATTTCATTAATCTCAAAGAGCATGTAGATAACTTATAACTGTCTTGGTTAAATGTTATAGTTGTCTTCCTACAGTTATGCACTGTTCTTTGGTTGGAATTGCCTGGAGAAAACATGTAAGATTTAGTTTTATTTTACCTTGTCCTAACTATTATTAGGCAGAGAAGCCTTGTCAATGAAATCTAAAATTGGGTTTAAAAAAGTAGTTTTTTTTTCTAATACATTAAAGAATAAGCATAAAAGATAGAATATTGATTGAATTAAGTATGTACTAGATGGGAATCAGTATTTTTAGACCAAAGGAAAAATATTTTGATAAACATTTTTACCAAATAGCAAAATAATCATCTAGTAAAAGAAGCTGTCATACCTATCAATTAAAATAATTTAAGTCAAAATGTATGTGTATGATATGCATAGAATTTAACATTATGTTATATTTCTTTTAGGGTGCTTTGCATTTGATTGAAACTAAGAGTAAAATTAGTTTAGACCCCTTGTGCTTTACAATACTCACATAGGGAAAACTTAGGAAACTATTATACCTGGGAGATATTGAAAGTATAAAAATAAACATAAAAAAATTTTAGATTTGCTCCAAAGAGTTTTAAAGGCCAATATTGTACTATTTTGAAGAGAGTTCTAATTTTAAACACTCAGATCTCTAGTTTTCTTTTTCTTTTTAATTTTTTAAATAGGATTCCTCTCAGTCATAGGAAATGTATCACCAGAACTATGTAATCAATGTGAAGCAGATGGTGGAGCAATTATCTGGTGTATTGGGCACTACCAATGGCCAATTCATAGAATATGGGCCAGAAAATTCATTCTGTGCTTTCAACCTGCTTTCTTGTTATGATAGGGTTTTTTTTAATGACAATCTTTATATTAATTTAGTTCTCATTGTATAAGCTTCATCTAAATCTCTCCCCCCACCCCACTCTCTCTCTCTTCAAATCAGTTGGAGTTATACAGTGATGATTTTAGGAATTGAGTAGTATGAGCTATAATTTACTTGTTAATATCAGTTGGGCTTAGTACTATTAATCTTTTGAGGAAATAAATACTGCCTCTACTAGTGTATAAATTTGAATACTTCATTTATTTAAAATCATAAGGTTCACAATCATATGGTTCACAATTTAGAGAAGGCACTGTATTTGTGAATGTTGATCCAAAATTATGTGCAAGAATAAAAGACTTTCAAGAAACATTTAATGCTCCTATTTCTCAGCTCTTAGGATAACACATCCTAAGTGATGTATAAATTTTATTTTTAATTAACAATGGGAAATGAGCTGGTAATTGCATCTTGGTTAGAAATTTTCAGTTTTGTTTTTAAAGACTTTATCTTTTTAGAGCAGATTTAGGTTTACAGCAAAATAAAGAGGAAGATACAGAAATTTCCCATGTGCTTCCTGTCCCCTCACATACATAGTCTCCTGCATTATAAACATCTTCCACCAAAGTGGCACATTTGTTACAATTGGTGACCCTTCATTGACATATTATTAGCATCCAAGATCCATAGGGAACATTAGCATTCACACTTGGTGGTGCACTTTCTATAGTTTTGAATATTATTACATGTTTTCACCACTATAGTATCACACAGAATACTGCTCTAAAAATTCTCTGCCTTTTCATTCTCCTCATTACAACTTTGACAATCACTGACCTTTCCACTGTCCCCAAAGTTTTGCCTTTGCCAGAATGTCTGATAGCTGGAATCATACAGTATGTGTGGTCTTTTCAAGTTGACTTCTTGTGATTAGTAATATGCATTTACATTCCTCATGTCTTTTCATGACATATAGCTTATTCCTTTTTAGTAGTGAATAATACTCCATTACTTAGATGTACCATAGCTTATTTATTTATTCACTTTGAAGAATATCTTTGTTGCTCCAAATTTGTGTAATTATGAATAAAGCTGCTCTGAACATCTTTAAACTGATTTTTGTGTAAACATATGGTTTCAATACCTTTATGTAAATGCCAACGGGCATGATTTTTTGATTATATGGTAGAACTCTATTTATTTTTGTAAGAAACTACCACACTGTCTGCCAAATGGCTGTGCCAGTTTAGATTTCCATCAGCAATGAATGGGGATTCATTCCTGTTGCTCCACATCTTTACCAACATTTGTTGTTGTCTGTGTTCTGGATATTGACTTTCTAATAGGGATATGGTAGTATCTCATAGTCACTTATTTTGAATTTTCTTAATGACATATGATGTGGATCATAAATTCATATGTTTATTTACCATTTGTATATCTTCTTTGGTGAAGTGTCTGTTAAGGTACTTGGCCCAATTTTATCCAGGTTTTTTTGTTCTTTTGTTCAGTTTTAGAATTTTTTGTATATTTCAAAGAATGGTTCTTTATCACTATTCCTTTTGCAAATACTTTTTTTCCTTGATGCTCATCTTTATTCTCTCAATGGTGTCTTTTGCAAAGCAGAATTTTTTCATTTTAGTGAAGACTTCCAGATTGTTTTTAATACATTATCATATTTAATATCTTCAGTTATCCCCAGGAGCAGGAGTGCATGCCTGTAATTCCAGTGGCTTGGGAGGCTGAGGCAGGAAGATCACAAGTTCAAAATCAACCTCAACAAAAGAAAGGTGCTAAGCAACTCAGTGAGATCCTGTTTCCAAATAAAGTACAAAATAGGACTGGGGATGTGGCCCAGTAATTGAGTGCCCCTGAGTTCAATCCCTGGTACACATCTCCAATCCACAAAAAAAAAAAAAAAAAAAATAACTTCAATTATCACTATTTGGCTTCTATAGGTGCTAACAGAATTACTTAAACTCATTGTTTAGGTACCCAGTTCTAAAATACTTTGTCTATTCTGAGAATAATCAAACATTTTTATTTCTAAATATAAACAATGACTAACAGCAACAATAATGGGCATCTTATTGTATAATTAAAATTCTTGAAACTTTCAGTTTTTATTATTTTCTAAACATTTATAAGAGTAGAAAAATAGTATACTAAAACCACATTCACCCCTCACCCATGTGTAACAATTGTCAACATTTTGTGAATTTTGTTCCATTGATCTCTTCCACTCACATTTTCATGGTTTATATTAAATTTCTGAAAAAATTTCCAAAGAACTTGATTCAAGTTTAAATATTGACTATAGAAAAAATGACATTGTTTATGAAGATAATGACTTCACAAAATAACCTTATCAATTTGCGTGGTTGTTTTAGTAATTTTTTTTTTTTTTTTTTTTTTTTTTTTTTTTTTTTTTGCCATTGTGACTGGAAGAACTGGTGAGAACCACTTTAGGGGAGGAAGAATTTATTTGGGCCTCATGGTCTCAGTTCATAGGTGGCTAAATTCTTTGCCCTCAGCCAGGGGTGAAGCAGAACATCATGGTGGGGAGTGTGGAGGAAAAGCAGCCCAGAACATGAAAGTCAGGAAGCAAAGAGAGAGGTCCCCTCACCACACCCAAACACCTCCAGTGACTTCCAGCAACACCCTGCTTGCAGTTACCACCCAGTTAATCCATTGAAGTGGATTAACATGCTGATTAGGTTTAAGGCTCTCATAACCCAATCATTTTACCTCTGAACTGTCTTTACATTGATTCACACATGATTTTTTAGGGAACACCTCATATCTAAACCAAAACTGAGTATTTGTGTGTATTCTAAATGTAATTTTTATTTTAGAACTAGTTGAGATAATTGTTTTAGTATTCAGAACTCCTTACAGAATCAAATCAAGATCTTTTGAATATGTACAAGATTCTCACTGAAACTAAAAAACATATCAACCTAGATAAAATAGCTCTTTAAAAAGTTTTCTTAAGTTTTCCCCTAAAAATATGAGGACTATTAGGATAGCCTTATAAAAACATGACATGTTCTTATTTTCATAATTATAATGGGTTCCTTTTCTTCTTAATTTAATACAGAAAATTCAATGTAATTTGCTGGGATAGTGTGCCTTTTGAGGTGGTATACCCTGAATATAGTCTATTCAGATATGAATAATGTTAAATATGTGATTATTAATATGTAGTTAATGAAAAAAGCCTGAGTTATGGAATATTTTCCATATTTTAGTTCAAGCTCTTTTATGTTTCTTTGTGACTCTAATTTCCAGTCCTGCCTCCAACTTCCCTATAGTTTTTCCTTGGAATTCTTTTCTTTTCTTTCTTTTTTTTTTTTTTTTTTTTTTTTTTTTTGCATTTTATTAGCCCCATTATAAATCAAGGGACTCCAAACACTGGCAGTCTATTCAACAAAATAATTGTGCTGATTTCTTGAGAAGTCCAGATGAGTTTGTTTGCACAGGAGTCTTTCAAGCAGGCAAGAGGATGAGATGAGATGGAATGTCAAATAGAAATAGAACAAAAGGTAAAGCATTATTTCTGTGGCCTAAAATGTGGCTAGTTTTGCTTGATTTTTTTACTACAAAAATGACTTTGAAGGCTGGGGATATAGCTCAGTTGATAGAGTACTTTCCTCACAAGAACAAGGTCCTGGGTTCAATTCCCAGCACCACAAATGACTTCGAATTGTACATCTGAAATTAGTATCTAAAGTTGACTTTTTTCCCCCATTTCAAGCATCCATTCATTCTACAATAAGAGCATTTTGTTTCCCATTTGAACATTCTCATTGTACACTCTCAAATGTCATGGTGGACTCTCAGTGAGACCCTTCCACCTGCCTGTCACCTTAGTTCGTTCAGAAACAGACCATGATCCATGCAAGAAAATTAGAAGCAACTTTTACCCAATGTGAAACTGTGAGGAAATAGAGGTACTTTTTCTATGTACCTTGGATTTGGGAAGCTATGGTGTGAACCTGATGGAACTGCGAAGTAGAGAGCCTGCCTGCAAGTGAATTTGCACTGTAGAAAGTACAAATTAAAGGCAGGGAGTGGGGAACACATGTGGCACCACTCCAATGTCCTGCATGTTATAAAGACATTCTTAAGACTATTTTTCCCTTTGCCACATTGAGTTGATTTTCTTTTACTTGCTACTAAAAGTGTCCTAACTGATACTTCCTGTATTCAGACAAGTCAGACACTCTATTTTTTTTTCAGAAAAATTACAATGTTAACTTTGCTATTTTTATGCCTCATGTACATATCTAAATCCTGTCTGCCTCATTTCTTTAACCTGAAGTATTCATCAGTGTCCTTAATCTCAAATTGTCTACTAGCTTTCAGCAAAAGCCCATTTTATTCAAGTGGAATGTTAGATGAAGAGATTAAGTGTACCCAGAATTCAAGCAATAATAAATGTTGGCGAGAATGTAGGGGAAAAGGGAAACTCATACATTTGGTGGGACTGCAAATTGGTGCAACCAACTTGGAATGGAACCACCATTCAACCCAGCTATCCCACTCCTCAGTCTATACCCAGATGACTTAAAATCAGCATACTGTAGTGACATAGCCACACCAATGTTTATAGCAGCTAAATTCACAATAGCTAAACTGTGAAACCAACCTAGATCTCCATCAATAGATGAATGGATAAAGAAACTGTGGTATATATACACAATGGACTATTACTCAGCATTAAAAGAGAATAAAGTTATGGCATTTAAAGGTAAACGGAAGGAGTTGGAGAATATTATACTAAGCGAAGTAAGCCAGTCCTAAAACACTAAAGGCCAAATGTTTTCTCGATTAGTGGATACTGATCTATGATGGTGGAGTATATGGAAAGAATGGAGGAACTTTGGATTGGGCAAAGGGGAGGATGGGAATGGGTTATGAGAGTAGAAAAGATGGTGGAATGAGACGGAATCATTACCCTAGGTACATGTATGATTGCACAAATGGTGCATCTCTACACCATGTACAACCAGAGAATTGAAATGTTGCGCTCCGTTTGTATATGATGAATTGAAATGCATTCTGCTGTCATGTACAACTGAGTAGAACAAATAAAAATAATAATAATAATAAAAGAGTAAGAACATATGATTGAGAGATGCTGAAAGTAAACAAACTAGTCACATGTTGCTTTAAGTTGTCCCTGAAATATAAAGCTAGAGGTCATCAAACTATAATATACAGAATGTTACATTTGCAAAGATGATTTTACAGAATTATGAGTTAACCTAAATGTATTGAGCACTCACCTAGCAGCCAAATTAGCTGATCTTCCTGACCTAACTACTGTCATTTCTCTTCAGGCTGTTGGATAGCCAAGTCTTTATGGACAATCTTGAGTGGGCATCCTTGTTCCGCAATAACCCTGTTATCTTTAAAAAGTCACTTAATTTCTCCATGATTCTATCCTTCTCTGTAACATGGCAATGATGCTTCCTTCAAATTTGGTGCTAATGAACTTGTAATAAGTGTAAAATATAAGTAAAAAAGTAGATATTCAGTAAATGGAACCTAGAGGTTTTACCTTTTCTTATCAATCACTTCAAATGATTTTGAAGGTAATGTAGCCACTAGGAGTCAAGCTTGTGTTTCTTCCTCAGCAAATGAATTGTGAAAGATGTGGAATTGAGGACTAATCTCTCTACGATTTCAAGAAGTTTGGTCTTTCTTTAAATTTAGCAGATTATAGCATGTTTAATTAAGTTAGCCACCACAAATTCATACAGAGTTTGACATTAACTTTTCCAGCTATTTTTTTTCTCTGTGGGGAAGGCATCCACTTCAGCTACAATTATGTTCTCACATATTTGCATCATTTTTACTATAAATAATAATAGTGTAGTGACACCGATGTATCACTTAACCACTTTTATCTAACAGACAAAATTTCCCTGGAGTTGGAAAAAATGAAGTTCTAAAACTAAAGATGCAAATACTAACAATTCACCACCTTAATATTAACTAGCAGAAGTTAAGATTATTTTCTTTCCCAATAGACAAACCTCCATATTCAAGAAGCAGGGGTTCCTTTATAATGAAGTTTTTCTTGACACCAGTTTTGGCACTAAGAAAAAAATTCCCCAAATATGAGAGCTCTGACTTTTCAAGTCTTAAAATATGGTAAATTCTAAAAGTGATTTTATTAATTCATAAGATAATAAGTGATTATATTTTAATTAAATTTTTTGGTATAAAACAGATGTCTTTGGCTCTTTCCCTACTCAAGAACAATAGGGAAGAATCCGTATGGTCTGTGGTCTGATCTGAACTACACTTAGCCATAGCTTCTCAGATCCTCAGTAATAAACCAAAACTCTAGTTTCCTCTGACATCAGCAAAAGCTTTTCTGAAATTTTGCAAGGCTCCAGGTGCATAGGGTCCCTGAATAAATACTGTTCCAACACTGATCAGCTGCATAGGTGAAGACCAAGATAGGAAACAGGTCTACAAGGATTTCTTAATGAAAGCAGGTGGCTGTTGATATTCTAAATAGATTCAATAATTAGTTAGAACATTTTTAGGACTTTAGGTGCATCTCACAGAGGATTTCAGTAATATCCAGAAGACAGCTCATGTAGGAAAGCACCTGTTCAAGAATCTATTCATTTATGTTCTCCTAATAAGGGGGAAATATTTTGAAAACTGTACACAGTAAGGCCAAAAGTTTTGTCCCTAGCAAAGGATGCTTAAATTGTTGGAATTATTTACCTGCTGCAGTGTAGATGCTTCTGGGGAATTTCAAAACACCATTGAAGATATGTGAAATGTGATTTAGTTTATTTTGCACCCTACTGTGTGATCAATATAATATTTTCAGAAAAAAAATTTTACTTGGAAATATGAGAGAAATGCCTTCCTAAGAAAGATGTGAATTTTATGTGAAAGACAAAACAACAACAACAACAAAAAAAAAAAAAAAAACAGGTTTTTATGTTGTTTTGTTTCTATGTGTCTATTTAGGGAAAACTTATAAAACTTCTCTGTAGAGAATTCACTTGCTTAATAAATAACATTCCATACCAAGTTAAAGTAATGGTAGATACAGCTTGCTGTATCATTTAAACACATCATGTATTCTAAGTAAAGTCCACATCCTTACTTGACCAAAGTCCTAAAGTAAGACATTGCAGTTTTCCTTGCCCTCTCTCTTATCATTTTTATGAAATTAGCTTCTTCCAACAGAAATTTAAAATGTATTTTTAGGACTATTGTACTCTGTATTTACACTGCAACATCAAATCATCTTCCTTCAAGTAGTGTTACCTACAAGGGAAAAGTTTGGTCCCCTCAGCAAGAGTATACATAATCAAAAATACTGGGAAAGTTTATAAATTGTTACAAGCACTTAGGCAAGTTAAATTTCCAAGTAATATTTTTTCTGAAAATATTATATTGATCAACAGTAGGGTGCAAAATAAACTAAATCACATTTCACATCTTCTTCAGTGGTGTTTTTGAAATTCCGAGTAATGGCCCAGGATGGGCCATTAATGCAAATCCTCAAAATTTAAGTAGTTTCTTGATACTTTTCATTTTGAGGCATCTTTTAAAGAAACAACAGATGCCTCTCCACATGCATTCAAAAAATCAATACAATTAATCAATAACACTCTCCACAGGTAATAAATGCTGAGAAGCATTTCTGCCTATCTGTATTGATTGAGAGAATTGCTTCAAATTGGTTCTGATGTGTATAAAAATCATTTCCTTATTGATCAAAGCCTGTCTTCCCCTTTCTGATATGTTATTTCATATACGGCACTCAATTGTTTTAGTCTCCATTCTTGTATGTTTGTGATAAACAAATTTCTTAAGATCTGTGAGTGAGACTAATTTGAATGAAATATAAAATGAGTGATTTTGTTTCTTTGGGGGAACATAGTTCTTGAAATTTAATCAAAGCATGAACAACCACGAGAAATTTATTCTAATGAGAAATGTAATGATGTATTTCATTCACATTTTCATTACTTATAATAAGCCTTAAAGTTTTGAGGCTACCTCTATTTCTTATGACAGAATTTTGTTCACGCAGATTCCATGAGTCCAGTCCAGAATAATGCTGTCTCTAATGGTATAAATATGCCATTGTAGCCAATTGTGGACTCAAAATATTGCTAGCAAATAATGTTTTGTAACATGTTCAAACATATAAATGAAATCTGAAACATTTTTCCTAATATATGTGTTCACTGTATAGAGTAATAAGAAAATCATGTCTTCTAAATTAATTTTCTAAAGAGAAAGTTGAAGTTTCAACAGATAGAATATTTAGTAAGTCATATTTAAAAGGGCTATATTTACCTTTGACTCAACTAATGTATGTATCCACAGTTGGGTGGCCAACTGGTATTCGGCAACTGCTGCTTCACTGGGGAAATTTGATTGCTCATTGAGAGTCCTCCAAGATAGCTCAGTTCCTGGCTCTCGATATGTTAACCACTGGTGTGAATCATTCCTCCAACAACAAAAATTCAGATTCCTGCCAGCATAATTTCATGGCCAGCATCATGTATGTTTTTATCTGGATGTTCCATTACAAAATGACATGATTCTGACCAGTGAATACAGTGCTATGAAAAGTGTTTCTGAAATACATCTTCTTAAAATATGGCTTCATTAAAAAGTTTCATGCATTGCAGTGAGGTTTGCTTGAATTTTCAGGGGCTAGGAATTGCCACGTTCACAAGTGAGTTTCAATGCCTTTACCTTAGGTAATTTGACTTTATCAAGCTAACAAATTAATTCTTTTCTTATTAATTTTTAAGAAGTATTTCGTGCAAAAACAGATTCAGTTGAAGTATCTCAGCAAAACAAGAACAGTTTTCTTTATAGTAATAATTAGTATAAGAAATTGGGTCAAATATGTCCATTGTATTCACTATTTAGGTAAGACTGAAAGGATAGTTGCGATTTTGAAAGCATAGGCATCTGAAGGATGACATATTCTGGTTTGTTTCCCCTAGAGCAAAAATGAAATGAATTTTCTATAACATCTTAATATAAAACACTTACCTAAAGAAGTGGAGGTATCTTTTCTGCCCACTAAGGCACTTTTGAATCCTGGGAACATTAAATGGGCTCCTCAGGCTCTGAAAGAATAAAGGCAGCCCTTCTAACTCCCTCACTTATTCTCTGACACAAGTTGTGCAATCAGATACTTGGAGTAAAAAAAAAAAAAAAAAAAAAAAAAAAAAAAAAAAGCCAATGGAGTAAAAAAAGGGAATGCAAAATTTTAAACACTTCTTATACTTAAAGAAAAATTAATTTTAAATTATTCCTAGAAGCATGCATACATATATTCAGCTGGAAATTGGAGCTGCCCACAGAAGAGATGTTTACTGAGTCATGTTGCATTTTAGTAAGGGTGGCTTGATCACAGTGGGAGAGACAACGGGAGTCGATCAATAAAAATTCATCCAGAGGTATTGGAGCGTGACGTGGAGAATGGAGCATGAGCTCTGGAGCCACGTGGACCCCAGATTCAAACTCCACCACGTCATGAGCTGCAGGCCTTGGCGAAGTCACTTTAATCTCTCTACACCGCATCTTCCTCTTCTATAAAGCAGAGTATATGCTAGCACTATCCAACAGAAATGTAATGTGGGCCAATATAATTATGAATAGAATAGTAGTTACATTTATAAAAATGTATGTTTATATTAATATATTGTGCATATTTAAAATATGTATAAATCTATTTTAATACATCTCAACATATAATCAATATTAAATTATTAACGAAACATATTACATTTTCATAATAAGTCTTTTAAATCAAGTGAGCATTTGACAATTACAGCACATTTCAATTTGTGCCAGCTGCATTTCAAGTGCTCAATAGCAACACATGCATTGTGCCTATTATAATGGGTGATGCAGGTATATACATGTCCCATAAGCATTGTTGTAAAGATAAAATGAGATAATGCATGTAGAGGAATTATCAGAGTGCTTGGTAAATAATACATTCTAGAACTGATACTTGTGACAACTATTACTGTTATCCACTAAGTATTGATTATGACAATCTGCTCGCTAAACTAGGCAAATGCAAAAACATGACACGAAACCCATCCCTTAGTTAATCAAAGAATATAAGAAAAATACATGGTTAACCATTATTGATGGCATATTATTACCATGTGTGCATTATTAAAATGTAAGAAATGCTCAGGAGAGGAAGATCTGCTACTAGGGATGTCTTATACCAAATGAGTTAAGGAAATAATTTTGAATGGAGATTTAATACTTTTGTTAAAGATATGGCCAGGGATAACTTTCCTTCACTGAAAAGGAAAGTATCACTGGAAAGGAAAGTATCCCACCAGAGGTAATAACAGAAACAAGAATCCAAAGGTAGGGAAATGAAAAATATATTTAAGAAATGAGGGCAAATTGATGAAGAACATAGGGTTCATGTGAGAGGGTACTGAGTGAGTAAATGCAGATTTATATGGGAGTGTCAAGGCATCAGAAATCATGCTGAAAGTCTTGGACACCATCCATTGTCAGAAAGAAATAGCAAAAAGAGTACCAACTTAGGAGCTGAAGCTCTGATTTCAGTCAGATACTGTAACTGGCTCAGAGTGTGTGCTTTCTACCTTGGCCAAGTCATTTCACCTGAGCTCCTTCATTTGTAAAATGAGATGGTTGGTTTAAAACAAAAAACAAAACCCTAAGACTGTCAAGAGATGTAAAGTGCCTCTTTGATGTTGCAGCTGCTGCTTTTGCTATTGATTTGTTTATATTTATGGCATTCTAGGATGGCAGTAACATAATTGAAGAAATACATTATGAAGGAATATAGGTAGATTCAAAAGTAAAAAAAAAACTAATGAAAAAAAGTTCCTTTTGGCAATCATTTCAGTGGGCCCAACATTTTAAAATGAAGATTTTAAAATGGTAGACATAACAGATGGAAATAGGTTTACTACAGAAAATTGATAAAGAAGAATGATCAAACCTGAGTGTAGAGAGAGAAAGAAATTAATGTTTCTACAATTTGGAGTATGGAACACAGAATTAGTATTCATAATAGAAATGGGAGAACTAAGGAGATAATTTGACTGGAGATGTGGGAAGATATGTAAAATTATTTTTTAAATTATCAAGTATGACTTTTAGTAAGGATACTGTTTGCTTTAAAATATATGTATTTAAGGATTAATGGACACACACACACACACACACACATGAATAATGATTCCTGTAAGAACATAAATGTTTTAGTTTCAGAGATTCACAAAGTAATAAAATCAAAACTATGTAAAACAATTATGAGATTACATCAGCATTAAATTTAAGAACTTATTTACCTAGGGAATTCAGTGGTATTCATAGAGAAGCCCCAAAGTGTCACACTTATCTGAATCTTAATTTGTGAAAGAAATGCTAACGCCATTAAATGAACCAAGACTTTTTAAATAATAAGGATTTCATTTCAAATCCAAGCTTGACCTTCTCTGGGTTCATGCTTCATTTACTAAAAGGAGAGAATGTCTACTTCATAAGGGCGAGTGGAAAACATGAAGTAAAAGGTGGAGTTCTAGATACAGAAAAATTGATGGCTACTATTAGCTCTCTCCAATAAACATGAATGCCAAAGAAATGGGCTCCTACCTTTTCCTGTGTTTCCATGAGTATGTCAAGTTCCATAACTATTGAAATTATTGCTATACTAGGCAGCATGCCAAATCCTGGAGGATTTTTCCAAATAAGGAGGCAAGTAAGTATTGAATTTAAGATAACTCAGCTATTCCAGCAGTATGGCTTTCAAATCAAATTGAATTTTCACACATGTATCTACTTAAAGTTCATTAAAAATTCTTTAGATTCTGCAGTCTGTATTTGGGGTAAAAATGGGAGTTCATAACCCACTTGAATCTAATGTATGAAATATGATATGTCAAGAGCTTTGTAATGTTTTGAACAACCAATAAAAAAAGATAAAAAAGTAAAATAAAAAAATAAATAAAAAAATAAAAATAAATTCTTTAGTATAAAAAAGTGCCAATATTTTATTTGCATTCTTTACTATTATTCTTTGTAATTAGCATGGAATAATAAGTTTCCTACTTATGTTTGTTAATCCAGTGGTTATTATACTCAGATAAAATTTTACACTCTATTTTCATGGGTTAACTCATTCTATAAATTTTTGAGGGCTTCTATTGCTGATGGTGTTTAAATTAGTAAGTGCATTCAAATATTTGATTTTTTTATAACAAATCCACTTATGACTGCCTCATTCAAGATATTAGTGGAACTAGTTCCCCTGCAAAAAGTTGCTTGTTGAAACAAAGGATAAAGAAGCTGTTATTAAATACAGTTATGTCTTCCTAGACAAAAGCCCCAAAAACATACATTGGAGAAAATATAGCTCTTCATCAAATGGCGCTGGGAAAACTGGAAATCCATATGTAGCAAAATGCAATTGAATCTCTCTCTCTCTCACCCTGCACAAAACTTAACTCTAAGTGGATCAAGGACCTAAGCATTAGGCCAGAGACCTTGTGCTTACTAGAAGAAAAAGTAAGCCCAACTCTCATGTTGGCTTAGGAACTGACTTCCTCAATAAGATTCTTAAAGCACAAGAAGTAAAATCAAGAATCAATGAATGAGATGACATCAAACTAAAAAGCTTCTTCACAGCAAAGGAACCAATCAAGGATATAAACAGAGATTTACAGACTGAGAGAAATTTTTTTATCACCTATAACTCAGAGCATTATTCTACAGGATATAGAAAGAACTCAAAAAACTTAACACCAAAAACCCAAAACACAAATAAACCAATGAATGGTCAAAGATATATGCAAAAAATATTCAAATTCTAGCAGTTAGAGAAATGCAAATTAAAACTATACTGAGATTTTTATCTCACTTCAGTCAGAATGGCAATTATTAAGAATACACGTAACAATAAATAGTGGTGAGGATGTGGGGAGAAAGGTACTTTCATACATAGTTGGTGGGACTGCAGTTTGGGGCAACCACTAAGGAAAGCAGTATGGATATTCCTCAGAAATCTTGGAATGGTACCACCATTTGACCCAGTTATCCCACTCCTCAAGTTTATACCCAAAGGATTTAAAAACAAACTACTATGTGATGAAGCCACATTAATGTTTATAACAGCTCAACTCACAATGGCCAAGCTATGGAAACAACCTAGAATATCCTTCAGTGGAGGAGGGGTAAAGAAAATGTGGTATATATGAACAGTGGAATGTTACTCAGCCATAAAGAAGAATGAAATTATGGCATTTATGGGTAAATGGATGGAACTAGAAAATATCACGCTAAGTGAAATAAGCCAATCCCAGAAAACCAAAGGCTGAATGTTCTCTCTGATTTGTGGATGCTAACCCAAACCAAGGGAGGTTGGAAAGGGAAATAACAGAAATCCATTGGACTAGACAAAGGGGAATGAAGGGAAGGGAGAGAGGAGAGGAATAGGAAAGACAGTAGAGTTAAGTGGAAATAACGTTCCTTGCCTTGTATTTGAATATATGACCAGGGTAACTCTCCATCATGTACAAGTGTGAGATCCTAACTAGAATAAGTTATACTCTATGTATGTATATTTTGTCAAATACATCCTACTGTCATGTATAACTAAAGGAACACATTAAAATAAAAAAAAAACCCAGTCAAATAATGTGGAAGGTTTAATCAGGTAATTTGGTTTTTCAATTCCAGCAGAAGTTGGAGGGGAGACATTTAAATAAATATAGTGATTGATTTCACAAACAAAAGCAGAATTTGAAAAAAATTTATGCTCAACAGTTAAAAAAAAGAAGCTTTATTAGTTTTATAAAGGTTATAAATTTGTTTGAACTGAGTTTCAAGAGTTCCACTAATAAAGTTTGGCTCTCTTTGTTTTAATTCTAATCCAATGGATTTCTCTTATTCCCCTTCCCAACCTCCCTTGTTTTGGGTTAGCATCCACAAAACAAAGAAAACATTCAACCTTTGGTTTTCTGGGATTGGCTTATTTCACTTAGCATGATAATTTCCAGTTCCATCTACTTATCAGCAAATGCCATAATTTATTTCTTCTTTATGGCTGAGTAACATTTCACTGTGCATATATACCATATTTTCTTCATCCATTCCTTCATTGAAGGACACCTACGTTGTTTCTATAGCTTGGCTATTATTTGTTGAGCCGCTATAAGGTTTGGCTCACTTAATAGCAGAGATTAGGAGAAATTTAGTTCTTACCTTCCAAAGCCAAAGTAAGTTGTTGAATTCATCCAATAAAAATAAACTAAATAGCAGGATATATTATCCTCATTGAACTCTACTGGTCCACAAAAATATTGATTTACTCAATGAGAAATATTCTTAAGTCTTGATATATAAAAATAAGTATTGATTATGAGTGAAGAGGTAGTCATAATCAGACATTGTTGATATATACTGAGTTATTCATATAAAAATAGCAATTACAAAATTAAATTGATCTTATCATCAGATTTTTTTTCTCATTCTGTGAAAAATTTGTGCACCTTAATAAACCCAATGCAAACAAAAGAGAAAAAGTAAGACACTTTTTGGCAAATTTTATTTTTTTTAATCAGTCTTAGTAAACTATACTACTCTTCTTAAAAATCATATATTTTCAGTCATGTCATAACTCTGGAATGTGTATATGCAGACTTTGGTTAATTATTCCTACTAAAATAACACAGTAAATAATTTATGTAGAAATTTCTGTTAAAATAATTTTGTCATATTTTGTTTTTTCCAGGTAATAAAATAAAGTGGAAATAAATATACTTTATAACCTATGTTTTATTATTTTACATTTTTAAGAAGACATACTTTCTTTAAACATGAACATTTTTAATGCAGGTTCTACATGAATTTTTCCAGCACTACTTAAAATTTTATCCCATTATATTTTCATTCTATTGACTTGTTTTAATATAGATAAATATTTAATTCTTCCTAAATTTATCATTAAGACTCTAACATTCAGATGACAAATGATGTGTATTGTGGCTTGTTTTCTTTACCAATCACCACGATATTTTTAAAAAATATTTATTTATTTTTTAGTTGTAGTTGCATACCTTTATTTATATGTGGTGCTGAGGATTGAACCCAGGACCTCACATATGCTAGGCAAGCACTCTACCTACCGCTGAGCCACAACCGCAGCCCCTCACCATGATGTTTTAAAAGAGACCTTATACATTTCCAGAAACACTCTACTTTCTAAAGATGCTACAAATAATCAGGCTGATTTTTTTTTTCTTTTTTTTTTTTTTTAGAGTACCACCTCTCTCACACACCAACTAGATATTAATGTAGTCACTGCCACATCCTGGGAAGCAATTTTGACAATCTTGTAACCTAAGGATTTCAGTTCCCCATTTCCAGCCAAACTGATCTTTAAGTGAGACATTATATGCTATATAATAATCCAATTACTTTAAATAAGGTTGAAGGCAATTGTAAATTTATATTCATTTTAGAAATTAGTTATTATATGTATACATTTTTTTGATTTTTTGAAAATGAGTTCAGGTAAACCTGAAAACCTCACCATAAACTTGCTGATTCAAAATCTGCTCTAGTAAAGACATATTTTTTTTGAAACACCTGAGGCACAGCACTGCTGAATTACATATTCCTATCATTAGGTTCCAGTATTATCATTTTTCTCCATCTTATTGAAAAAAAACTTTCAGAAATTACCCAGAGCCTTCATAAACATTTCCAATTATGATTTTTTTGGACAACAAATGACTTGTATATGTAAACCAAATATTAATGGCTTATAGCTAAATATTTTCCTTTTCCATTATAAGCTTTGATCCTTTTTGGTTTTATTTTGTTTCAAAAATTAAAAAATAATAATAATATTGACTCCCTTCACAGCTATTGTATAAAGATTACAAGAGGGCTGAGGCTATAGCTCAGTGGCAGAGCACTTGCCTAGCACATGTGAGGCACTGGGTTCGATCCTTAGCACTGCATAAAAAATAAATAAATAAAAATAAAGTCAGGCTCTCCATCTACAACTACAAAAAGATTTTTTAAAATAGTACAAGAAAAAAGTTATGTTTTTGATTCCTAGAAAAGTCACAAACAGCAATTGCTACAGAGTGTGGCAAGAAGTGAAAACCATATGTAATGCCTCTGTCAGCAAAGACTTACTAGAAGAGGGTTTATAATAAATATTCACCTCTGCTGCTTTGGACACTCTAATCCATCCTAAGGATCTTTGCTGTGTCAGGCTTTGTTCTAGATGAAGAGGCCCAGTAGTTATAAAGGTTTGCAAATAGGCCATATTTATCATGGTTAGCTTTAAACTTTTAAAATTCTCTTTGTTTCCAAGATATTCATGATGTTTGGGATATAATTTGGAATTAAATATTTCGCTATGGGTTTCATGGTGATACCATTCTAGAATTCATATTATGAAATGGATAAATTCTGTTTCCACAATATGTTACCTACCTAAATCTGTGAAGAAGGTATCATTGATAACCATGCTGTACCTTTTGTGAAAAATAGTGGCTAAAAACCCAGGCTGTGGATTTGAAGTACTTGTACTTATATGTTGGCTCCTTCCATCTCTAAAATGCCATCATGATCTGGTTTCTTAGCTTTCTGTAGCCTCTCCTTCTTCACTCACACGTTGGCATTAATGCTGTTTTCCTTGTCATTAGAATGTTGTAAGAAATGTGTGGGATTATCCACACTGAGCACTAAGTATGATATCTAGCACGTTGAGAGCTTAAAAATTTTTAAACATCATTGCTGAAATGATAACATGTTTTCTATGATTAGATATTCCAGTGGATAGAACTAATGTTCTAGTTATTTATCGTAAATGCTAAACTTATATAAAAACCTTCCATTGACTTCATTTGCCTCTAAGTTCCCTGATAATTTATTACCAGGCTTTTAAAATAAAACTTTTAATTAAAACTAAATTCTTGCTGAGCACGGTGATGCACAACTGTAATCCCAGTGGCTCAGGAGGCTGAGGCAGAAGGATCCCAAGTTCAAAGCTAGTCTCAGCAGCAGTGAGGCACTAAGCAACTCAGTGAGACCCTGTCTCCAAATAAAATACAAAAAAAAAAGGTCTGAGGATGCGGCTCAGTGGTTGAGTGCCTCTGAGTTCAATCCCTGGTACCCTCAAAAAGCAAAAGAAAGCAAAACTGAATTCTTGGTTTGTTTTCACTATGAAGGAATGATTCACTAAAAAGAATATAACATAAAAATTATGGTAATCCCCTGTATTTTATTTAGCTAAAATACATAACAAAAATTTTTATTATTCAAAATTTTTTTGAATTTTAACTTAAAATAAAAATCCCAAGTCATTTTGAAATGGAGATATTTATTTTCACTTCAACTTCAGAGAAAATTTGCTGAGTTCATGAGTATTATCATTTTTAAAGTAAAAATATATATTATTATAGTTTTGAACAATGATTTAGCATAATTTTGATAAATAATTTTAAAGTAGAATACCAATTATACCATATAAATTATTCATGATACATACTTGTAGATATAGATCCTATTTTTCCATAAGTAAAATTTGAAAACTATGCCATTTTAAACTTTTTGACATAGTCATTTGAAGAAGAAAGTTGCCTTGCTTAGCTGCTTTCAATCTCATCTTTTCAGAATGATTTATTAATCACAAATATAAGGAGAATGGCAGAGCACTTTGATGACCTCTGCATATAAAGTAGGCAGAGGATTAAACTTCATTTTCCCATTCTAAAATTTTATAATCTATTCATTGATGTGTCTAAATTTTTACTCAAATTGTTTTTATACAGGCAGGAGCTAGTTTATATTAAATGACTGACATCTAACATAGTAAAATGATAGTCTGCTGAAACACAATTAAATAAAATATAAAGTTCTATTGCTTATAAGATGTGACTGCTTGAAATAAAATCAATCTCCTCCCTCTCTCTCTCTCTCTCTCTCTCTCTCTCTCTCTCTCTCTCTCAGGTCGAGTATTAGCTCAAGCGAGTGGCAATGGGGTTATCCATTTGCTAGATCTTAAATCTGGACAGATTCACAAACTGATGGGCCACGAGAGTGAGGCACACACGGTGGTGTTTTCCCAGGATGGAAGGAGTCTGTTTTCTGGAGGTTCAGACGGCACAATTCGAATGTGGTCTTAATAGTCAGCAGCGTATCCCACTGCAGAGGGCATTCCCTTGAAGACTTAAAAATGCTTCTTGGAGTCCCAAAGCAGTAAATAACTGGTTAAATATGCCACTAGGTAACATTTACAATTTGCTGTAAAGCATGCTTTGGACATGTTTTGTAGTGTTCATACTGTTACCAATAAAATAAAGAAAAAAACTTTTTGCTCATTTATTTGTGTCTGGGTCTTCCCACCAACCCCCCCCCCTCCCTTATTTTGATAAGAATTTAGAAGCAGAGCATCTCTGCTAGGGTTTTGGAAGAAACAGCTTTACAATGACGCCTAATGACAGACTAGATGAATTACAGGAGATTGATTTTTAATGTTAGAGAACAAACTGCAGGAAAACGCGGCTACTTCTTCTTCTTCTTCTTCTTCTTCTTCTTTTTTTTTTTTTTTAAATAAGACCCAAGCTGCAGAAGACTGAAGTTTAATCATGTAGCACAGGGAAAGTCTTTTGTCAACCAAAGGGGCACATAGAATAGGCGAGCATACATTTTCAGGTTCTTTGATAACGATTATGCCTTATCTGTTAATAATAATCAAGTACTGCAGATGGCTTA
The DNA here is from genome assembly GCF_048772815.1 of Callospermophilus lateralis. Taxonomy (NCBI): domain Eukaryota; kingdom Metazoa; phylum Chordata; class Mammalia; order Rodentia; family Sciuridae; genus Callospermophilus; species Callospermophilus lateralis. The sequence goes on along the minus strand of NC_135313.1, from coordinate 22,061,162 downwards.
AATCTAAATGCATCTCTCTTCCGGAACTTTCATTTCTGCAACTCATCCAAGAATGCATTAGGTATAATTATAATTTTTAAATTTTGTATTGTAATTTCAATGCAAATAAGTGTCGCGCACGTAGAATGCTTCCCCCCCTCCTAATGCACGCATCGCTGTATAAAGTGCGACTGCTTAGAGAACACTCTAGCCTGGTCTAAAGAAGCAGCTCGGGGATTTCGACCAAGCTGGTCTCAGAAGCCAGTTGTTGGCGCTGTCCGTGGTGCTGAGGAATTCCCGGCTGCCGGCAGAATGAGCTCCAAATCAGCAGTCTGCAAACTGCTCTCAGTGATGCAGAAACCCAGCTAAAGTTGCTCCTTTCCTTCATGTCCACAGTTAGCATTATCTGGTGTGTAAGAAGGGATTCAAGCAACATATCGTGGACGATGCTGATGGTATTGCCAGTGGAGCGGGCTTTAAGCTACAGTACGCTGTTGCTGTTTGTGATCCTCAGAGCCTAGCCAAATCACCTCTACTGCTGTAGCAAACACTGTGTAAGTGAACTCATGTGTGGAGGAGGCGTAATCAGCCAGGAAATTTCATAGAAGGATCTAAGAAAATGCTAAAAATAAGTTCAACATGATTCTGCTACTGGGGTCTGGATTTCTACAGGACCAGCATTGCTTCTTTCTTTGAATTCTGAAGACAGGTCCAAAGCGTATTTCTTATGTGTGTCTGCTGTGTTTCTCTCTGGAAGGGTGGGAGACTGCTTCTTGACTGTGTTTTGAAATGGGAGGTAGAGAGAATGGATTGCCTTTAGTTCATGCCTGAAAATGTATTCTTTGGGTGATTAAAGAGGAACTGCTTTCCTAAAACATACCTGACCTTTAAGTTCATATTGGTCTTTGACCCCCACCACCACCATTAACCTCCACAGTGACTAGGTAAGTGTATCTTATGATATGAGTTATGTTTGTTTTCTAAAAATATTTATATAGATGCAGTCATTTTAAAGCATATGTAGCAATATGGGGAGGGGTGAAAGTTTAGCTGGGAAGTAATCTTCAGTTTAGCAGTGTTTGCTTTCTTATTAAAAAATCTTCAGATAATCATGTTATTGGTTTCTCTAATGTATTTTTTCTTAATAGTGTCTTAAATTGCACTAGAGCACTCAATTATGAAGAAGGCTTTTAAAAAAAATAGCCTAAGAACTTCATTATATTAAAAAGAAAGCCTTGTATTCTCCATGCAGATTTTAAAATGTATTTCACAAAATAAAAGCATGTTTAATGTTTATATAAAGTAGATATAACACCCCTATTTCTACCTTTTAGTGTACATTTATCATAACCTGACACATTAATGCCTACCTGTGGCTTACAAAGAGATCATTTTCTGTGTCCTTTTGAAGCAGAATCATATGTGTATTTTATATGGCTTATCTTGCATGTATTGACAGATACTCCTGGAGTATTATAAGGACGCATAGAAACTCCCCTTTCTTCCAAGATAAACTTTCTAAATATGTAAGATGTATATAAATGTATCCTCTAATTAGTAAAATATATTTATGCTTTTTAAGATGCTCCTATTATGTTTGTAGCCTCTGTAGTAATTTAGGAGGAAAAAATGCTTTGTCAAAGGGAGCTCCTAGCTTCTCAAGTAGAATTATAGGTTTGCAATTTCTTGTTCTTTCATGACTCATTATTTTTGACATATTTTAAGAGAAATCCATCTTCTTTATCACTACTACCCAAAAGGAATTCTAATGTCAGAGAATTTTAGAAGGAATTCTAATATCAGTTTTCTCTAAAAAAGGGCATGAATATACTACCTTCCATCTTACTATTACTACAATTTGCATATCTAACTTAAAATGCAAATATAGCCTAATAGTTTATGAAGTTGCCTAGCATTATCTTCACCTTATTTAATATTATCATCTGTATATATTGAATAAAATGAGATATTTTACCATTGCTCTTAATATAATGTGAAAATAAACCAATGAGTGACATTTGTAAGTGATTTGAAAATGTCCTATATGCAGTCTTAGTGATATTGTCATGAAGCTGATAGCTTTTTGATAAACACATGAAATATTTCACAACACTTTTCCTTATCTAATATTCCTAAAAATTACAGTTTCCCCAGAGCTTTTGTGTGAATTAGTCACTCTAAGCATTTAAATAAGAGCCCCACTACCAACATTTCCAAGCACTAATATTAAGTGAAGTTTACCAGTCAGGGTCACCATTTAAGAAGGCATATTCTCTATGAATGGCAATGCCTCATTATTATTTAAAGAAACTTCCATAAACAGTTTTTATGGTGGCATCTTTGTGCAAATTGCCTAAATGCAAATATTTTGGACATTTCAAAGGGTTATATTTCCAAGACTGTATGATGATATTTATATATTACATGGAAGTAATTAGTTCAAATGATATTATAAAATTACTAGACTCAAGTTGCTGTAAAAAAAACTTCATGGGCATATCTTTCCTGCCCACTAGGAGCTTACCTCCTGAGTAAAACAAAGATGTGGACAAAAGTACAAATGCATTTGATTTTAACAAATCCTTTTTAATAAATGGATTTTTTCATATTATTATTTTAACTTTTCTTTCTCTTATTCACTGTGAAATAGTTACACTGTTTTTATTATTAGCTATGTTTCCAAGTCCAGATCCATGTTGACTGAAAAAAGTAACTCATGTTCAAATCACTGTATTAATCCAACTATTGATATAACTAAGTAGGAGAGCTTTTATACTGGCTCCATCCCAATTATAACCTACAGTCAACTGTTGGTTTATTCCATTTCTTTTAGAATTCATTACTTTATACTAATCATCTTTTGAGTTTTGATGCAGATGATGATAACATACATTCCTTCTACCATTGACTAGTGCAGTTAAAAGAAAAATAGAGCATGTGAGTTCAAATATTATTGAACTCTTTGTCAGTAGCTCCATATACTCACTTTAAACTTCAGTAAAATCACTTCATATAGTTAGACAAAACCAAACCTTTGAAATTTAAAAGATAAATACAAGGTGAGGGTTTCCATGTAAAATAATTTCGTAAAAGACATATGTTAATGAACACATTGCCAAGGATACATTCCCCAGACTTCGCAATGAAGTATGGATGATTGCATGAACTTAGTCTATTTTAGATCTTAGTATCTTCCAAATTGAACCCAGTCTTACTATCTTTCAAATTGAACCCAAACAATCAATATAAGAACATGGGATTTAGTGAATCTATATTCTCTTTATATATGTCAAATTATTTTTTAAATATTTATTTTCAGCCTACCCCTCTTGTATTCCCATGGAAGGAGCTGAGTATATTTAATAATAGGAGCACACCCAGAAGTCTTTGAGGAGGGGCATGGCTCTTCATATTCATGAAGCTTGCATACTTCTATTGGTCATCCCTGGATTGGTCACCTCTGCTGCCATCAGTCATGAAGACTATCCTGCTGATGAAGGTGACCAGACCTCCAGTAATGACAATCTGATCTTTGATGACTATCGAGGGAAAGGGTGTGTGGATGACAGCGGCTTTGTATACAAGTTGGGAGAACGGTTTTTCCCAGGGCATTCCAACTGTCCATGTGTCTGTGCTTTAGATGGACCTGTTTGTGACCAGCCAGAATGCCCAAAAATTCACCCAAAGTGCACAAAAGTGGAACACAATGGATGCTGTCCTGAGTGCAAAGAAGTGAAAAACTTTTGTGAATATCATGGGAAAAATTACAAAATCTTGGAGGAATTTAAGGTATGAATTACCCTCCATATTTATTCAATACTAATTTTTCACGTTGCATGCTTTGTAGATTGTTACATTAAAATCAAAATTGGAAAATATTTCGAAGTTTATCCTTAATTCACAACATTATGATTTTAGCTAGCATAAATAAGATCATGCTTGAAATTTTGGCCAATTTCTTGGTCAGTATTTGTAGAGTTTCATAGTAACCTTTTTCTTAGAAGAATTTTGGACATGCTTAATGTCTTTTATTTTTGGCCTTTAAACATTTCTTTGTATTATTATAAAATATGTTTTCTGAGGGAAGGAAATTTGTTTGTAGGCTATGTGTCTATTAAGTTTTGTTACGTTTTGGCCATTTAGCCTATATTTGGAGCCTCTTAACTGTGGTCTTTAAGTATTTGTTTAGTGTGCGGAAATGTAAGTGCTATAGTAACATGCTTCCAAGCTGTGATTTTCACGTTAAGAAAATACACTGGGCCTACTTGTTGTAGAACAAGGTCCCTGTCTGTTCTATGCTTACCAAACTTTTTACTTATAGGATTCATAGAACACTGAATTTTAATCATAGTGTATCTAAAAAAAGAGACTCATTTCTTTTCAACATACATGGTATTTCTTAGTTTTCTTATGCTTGTGACTTAGATTCAAGGAACTTAGAGTTCATTTTTATCTGTTCTTGGATTCTCTTTTCTCCAATGGCTAGTTTTCATTAAAATGTCCTATAAGCCAGATATGAATCCTGAGGGCATGATAATACATCAAAAATATCCTCTTTAATTGTAATGACAGTTTGTGCCTTGGAGTGTCTGTCATACTTATGTCTTGATTTGAAAGGTTCTCTTTTTGTCTAACCATGTTCTGTGGCAAGGTACTCAGAATAATATAAGTAAAAGAAGGTATAGCTAGATTCCATTGCTTTCAGTCTCTCTAGGTTATGGGTTGAAACTAGCAATTTACCTAGGAATGCCTTACTGTTTTAACTGAATTCCTTAGGACATAGGAAATTATAATTATACTTATTTTATCAGCTTTCTTAGACATAGAATGTTATTCTAGACTTTCCTATTTCATGTATAAAAGTTTGCTGTACAATATTGACAAGTAAGAGCTACAAAATTATCATTATTGGCATCGAATAATAGCAAATAGTATACTATTATGCATTTACTGATGACTTTGTGGTCCCTAAAATATTAGCTATTTTTACTTTCAGGTTAGTAAAGAAAGTAAATACAAGTACTCAACACATCAGGGTTTATAGAACCATGTACAGAATTACTGTCACTCTCTTGTAACATACATATATACCTAGAGTGCAAAAAAAAAAAAAATGTAGGAACAGTACTACCCCAAATTAAAAAGTACATCAGAAAAAGTTTGTGAGGTACATATAATTTAATAATTAGTATTTAATAAAGAAGATGAGGAATTGATTATATGAATTTAATCAATTCACTACTAAAAAGGGCTATAACTTCCCCTCTATTATATAAGGTGATACCTATGTTACCATGTCAAACAATACAAATATGTATGAACAAAAAGTTGATAATTCCTATACCCCTTTTAATTATCTCTCTACTATAATCTAACCCTACTCTATCCCTCTCTAATATATAACCTATTGATGTACACAGCTTTGCCACTTGACTTTCTGTGACATTGGATTTTTAAATGTGTGTTGTTGTTGTTGTTGTTTTCCAAAATAGATGTCATACTTTTGTAAGAATGAGGAAACAAGATAAAGATAGTTTAGGTAACTTCTCCAAAGTTAAGTCAAGTAACTTAACTTACTCTAAATGCCACCTTTTTGACAGTGAAATCTATTCAGCCTCTTGAAGCACTCTCTGGTTAGATAAACCTGGATTCAACACCCAAATTCATCAATGGGAGTAAATTTTTGGATGGAATCCCTAAACTTTTTGAGTCACAGTAGTACACGAAAACCATATACTAATTAACTCTCTTGGAAAGAGATGTTGGAAATATTTAATGAAATATAATTTAAGTGAAGTTACTAGACTTGCGGTGACAGATACAAACTAGGTATTGAATAAAGGGTTGTTTTCTAGTATCCAGTGACTAACTATGTTCTAAATTATGCTATGGCTTTGCCTATGTCTTTTAATGGAAATTCAACTTTAAAAGCCTTTCAAATGAAGTAATTCCAATATATTTTTAAATGCTTTACTTATCCATATGAACTGTAAATATTAGCCATTATTTGTCATCTTGCTTCTCTTCCAGTTCAACTTCAAAGAAAAAAAAAATGTTTAAATAGAAATAAAATTAAAAACAAAACCAGCTTGCAATGAATTAGTACATAATTTTTAAAGATGTATAGAACTTTCATTTAATAAATTTGATATATTATTAAGGCAGTTGCAATATTATATATTCTTTGCATATAATATATTCATCCAATAAGCATTTATTGGACATCCAGTATGCAAGATACTGTAAATATACATAAATTAGAAAGCAGGATACACGGAAGTCAAAGTCTTTTCTCACAAGGCTAATTGATTTAGAGAATAAAGGCAGTTAAAAGTTATATTTGTGACTATAAAATTCTAATATAATTCCCAAGGGATTGTAGTATCAGAAGCTTATAAGTAAGTATGAGACTTGGTTAAATAAAATTTTTTTAAAAGGATGGTCAAAGTTAAGCCTGTTCTTTAAGAAATGTTGAAATTGATCTGAGGAGATTGAAATTCCAAAGTGGAACTGCTGGAGCAAAATAAAAGGTAAATTTGCATTTGTGTTGGTGGACAGCAGTGGATAGAAGAGACTGGGCCAAAGTATAACAGATATAAAACACCAGACATTGTGCATAGAGGTGAACTAGTTAAACAAGATTGCTAAAGAAGATTATCTTATATTCAAGTATGAAACTGAAAAGAAGTGAAGAAAAATTAACAGTGGGGGAAAGACAGATATTGAAAACAAAACAAAACAGATGTGATGATTGGCATGTGTAAGAACAAAGACATTCAGTGTTGTTTTCAGGATAAAATCTAAACTCGATAGTGTAGACTAGATAACTACTCACGAACTTCTTCAAACACTTCAATCTTCAGTGACTTCTCTTCCATGTGTTTGCATATTCTGTCCCACCACATGAGCACTTTGTCAACATTGCTTACCTCTATGAGTCCTCAACTACTTCAGGACTCTATTCAAATGTCCTCTCACCATCTGTCCTAGTGCTGTGTCCCAGGCTGGATCCCACTCCTCTTTTACATGTTCCCACAACATGCTGTGCCCACCTTATAACAAGAATGGGAATGGTAATGGTAGTCAGACACCATCAAGAGCTTTACATGTATCAACACATTTCAAGATTTGCAAGACCTATTTTTTCATTAGCACCATTTTACAGATAAGAAAAACGAATCATCAAAGTATAACTTGCCCAAAAGTGAAAAGTGGAAAAACTAGGGTTTCAACTCAGGCAGCCTGCCTGAACTCTAAGTTCTTCACCCTCTCCTGCTTCTGTCACAGTGCCAAAACACATGTAATATGAAACTACCTGGGTCATCTGCTAGAAACTACCAGTTTCTTTCTCCCAGGTAAATCCTTTAAGAGTAGATACAATGTTTTCTTATTTCTCTATTCCCAAACCTCTGGAGTATGTAAGCCACGTGGCATAAAGGGTCGGATTATAATTGAACATATAGAACAAAGAGGTTAATTAGAATCCCTTTAAATTTCCTTAGTGTCTGTTTATGTGTTGATCTCTTTAAGTTTATATGAAGCCTGATCTCCAGGTAGCTAAAGGTGCAAGCATTGTTCCCAGATGGAGCACCTGTTTCCAGCCTGCTTCTACTGTCAACTCCACTCCCAGGCCCTTCCTAGCCGAGGCTGGTCTTGGATGCTATCTCCATCCCCATGTTGCAATGACTGCCCAGTGTTTCAGTTGTGCTGTCTCACCCTATATAATTTCAAACATATGTCACATCTCAATCTTTTCTAATTAGAAAATTCAAATATAAATTGATCTATATATGTTTCCTTATAGGAAGAATAACGCTCTTCATAGAGGTTGTGGGGATACATTTTTCCATTTCCTGATGCAAGCTTTGAAAATAAATTTCTCTCTAATCTTTTTGAAAACTCTAAATTCTCCAGTGTTCTGGTAATATTGTATTAAGATAAAGGTCACTGTATAGTAGGTTCTCTCATCTTTTTTTTTTAATATGTTCCCAGGCAATATGACACTGGAACCTACTTTTTTAGGAAATAAAGTGCCTAAATAATAAATTATAATAGCATTTCCTAGTCCCAACCCCCCCCAAAAAAAGTTTATTAGAAATGTAGGCTCTATCTGCTTTGACTCTGTGCTTAAGTATCTCATGCTGAGTTTCCCAAAGGAGAAATAATTTCTTATTTTGCTTGGTATTTTTATAACTCTGCTAGAATTAGCCTTTTTGGATATTTCTTTACACTTTATAACTTGTACTGATTTAGTTTTAGTTCAGACACTGAAGGTTATACTACAGCTGAAGGAGATCCTATTTCAGAATTTGCATAGCCTGTTTTTATTTTGAAGTGATTTTCTGCAGTCAATACCCAGTGTCCCCAAATCAGGATTTGGATTTGGCTAAGATCTGCCTTTCCCTGCTGGCAGTGACCTTCGTGCTTTCCCCTTTCCCCATTTCTACCCAAGGATAGATGGTAAGGTCTCTTAGTTTTATATTTGAAAGGTTTAGTGTAAATAATTGCTTATGTTGCATTTTTGTGTATATGTTGTCTTCTTTTAAAATAAAGTTATTTTCATGTCATGCTAAACTGCCTAGTTTTTTTTTTCCTGAATTTTTCACCTAATAGTCAAATCTTGAGGAGTGAAAACAAAGAGGAAAAACAAGTCAACAGGATATTTTGCCAAATTATTATACCCATAAAAAAAACATTGATGCCAGTTTAGGTTTGGAATTGATTTGCTCTTTAATGGGTATATTCAAAAGGAGAGAGAATTTCCAAAATAATCATTAATCTGTATCCACATCAGTAATGCCAATATTAAGTAACATTAAATCTGTAAAAATGTTTCAGTTGAAAGGATTTTTGAATTTAGGTTTGAGAGATTTGTTTTATGTCTGGTTGTTTTTAATATGGAAAAAGAATGGAAGGCAACATATTTAAGGAGCCTAAGGATCAGATTTACAAAGCAAAGAGAACGTAACGGAGACTGCAGGGAAATCTCAGTTGAGGAGACTAATAGGTAACACAGTTCCCATCACTTTGCCCTACTTACTCACCTACCTGCCATTGAACCAGTCTCTATGAAGGAAGGGTATTTGAACTAAGTAACATGTTTTCGCAAGGCAAAGAAATATAGAAGCATCTTTCTAGAAGTATGAAGGTTATATTTATTGTGATAGCAAATAAATGTATAGATTTTGAGAATACAGGTGGGATTTTTTAAAAAATTTAATACAGGAGAGGATTTATAAATTATTAGCATAAGGGTAGGAGAGTCATCATTTTAAAGATAATCTCCAAAGAAAATCCTAGAAAATATTATAAATGATTGAGAATTTTTGTGGAAAGGTTGAAAAGATTAATCCCATAATTATTCACTCCAAAAAACACAGTTCCTGTTTTGCAGAGCATATTGAGGCTTTGAAGATGAAAATGGCCTATGAATGAGTTAAAGAATGGCTCCTCCTTTCAAGTTACTAGGACATAACAGAGATTGAATCATGACCACTGCTTAATCTGAGGCTCAGATGCAGCACGCTGAATGCAAATGTGGATATTCTCAATGAGGGATTTCCATCTTTGTAAATAACTGAGAACTTTGATTTAATTTTTATAATCTTTTACCTGTTTTAGAGAGTACAGTTAATTTTATTAAAACAATTTTATGAAGGTCATCACATCCTTTCTTACTGTTATTAAATTGTGCATAGTTGGCATTTAAAAAAATTCACAAATGTTTCCTCCATCTATGAAGGAGATCAGATTTTAAAAATAACTTATTTTTTAAAAAAATACCTTTGATAATAGGGATTTTTTCATATTTAACATATTTTAAATATGTTAAATCCTTTTCATATTTAACACTTTCTAAAACAAAAGAGTAAAATTATAAGACTATATGACTGCCACATTCATTCCCACAGGGGTGAAATAGGCCCTTTGCCGTCAAAATTAGTCTCTTGCTTTACATTTTAAGAGACCGATGGCCACCAGCCATTTGGTTTGTAGTATGCAGGAGCAGTTTTTCATACTCGTTCACTGATATTTATTGCTGTCCTTATTGGAAGATGCTGCTATTAGTGGTGATAACTGCATGATAAGTATGACTACAGAGATTTGTGACTGGGCTTCTGTGCCCTGTGCACATGGGAAGATTGGTGCTTGATTTGCAGCCATGTCTGAGATTTGCAGAGCTTGTCACCATTAGCGACTACCTCAGACTTGGGGTCAACCCTTGGAAGTTTATAGATATTGTTGCCCTTTCCCTGCACATGCACCAAGAATGTGAAAGATGAAGCTGAGGGAAAAAAATGACTTCATAATGCCCCTTCCAAATTTGAACTACAGTTGTACAGGTTTTTTTTGAATATGTTTAAAACTTGCCTATTTTTAATTGTGTTTTTACTCACCAAAATACGGTGTGATATTAGCAAGCATATCTTTTCTATTTCCTATACCTTATTTCATAACTCAGATCTATTCATATTTTGTGGATATTTTTAGATTAATTCATACATCTATATAACATAGTCTTGCTTCATAGATGCATTGATTTGTGTATGGGTGTGGGTGTATGTGGGTGTGTGTGTGTGTGAAACTGGAGAAAGCGTGAGTCCTCTTGTCTTTGAGAAAATTTTACTTTCAAATTAGGTGAAACCTTTATTTCTACTCCTTAATAGTTCTGACCACATTTTTGTTTTATTTTGCTTTCCTGCAGCTTGATTTATATACCAGGCAGTGTGTTTTATGAAGGACAACACAAGAAAAACCTCTCAGTGTATTTTTTATCTGTGCTTCGTCAAGCTTTCAAGGAAGGGCCTAAGACAAATAGCTAAAGGAAGATTTGAAGTGATCAGTGGGTTTGTTTTCTCAAACAATAGCTACTATTAATTGGAGACTGGCTTATTTTAGAGTCTGTGCTTTGCACTTTCATCGTCACTACTGATTAGCATCAGTCATTTCAGTCTAACACACCTCCATTGTTGATTTCCTTGACTTTTGTCTGCCACACAGCAGCATATCACAATAAAACTATCTTTGCAAGGATTTAATGACATCATGGAAAGAGTGAATAAAATTCTAAAGGAACAAGAAAAACCAATCATCTCTTAAAAAGTTTCTGATGCATTTTTACATGACTGTATAAAGTTGTCTAAAGGGTATAAAAAGTTCACTGAACACAACTCTTAATTTTCGCCTTATTATATCAGATAACAAAACTCAATAGACTTTAAATTTTCCATCTATAGAATTGAAACAATAATATCATCACTTGTCTTAAAAAGAACAAATAGTATACAGAATTTGAAAATTAGAATATTATGTCTCAGTTTATAAGTAGAGATTTTAACTACTCAAGAGTTTTTTGTTTTGTTTTATTTTTAGTTATTGTTGTTGTTGTTATTGTTGTTTTTTTACAAATAGACATTTTTTGGCCTAGATTTTCAAAACTATTTTAATATTGACCTTTCACTACCATTACTACTTCATGGCTTATGATTATATTTGTGTTTCTGAGTTTAAATAACTTCTTTCAATTATAAAAGTCTAACAGTATGGTTTTTATGTATACTTATACATACCTACCCCTAAGAACTAGCCATATAAATTAGATCTATAAAGAAACTTTGAAGTTACTTTGTCTAGCTCCCTATTTTAGAGGTGGTAAAACAAAGACTAATAGAAACTTACTGATAGCGCCATCATGACACATCTCATTATTTGCAAAAGCAATATTAATACATCATTTTCTTGTAGTATCTCTTCTACATTTTATTATCTTTGGGTTTAACAAGAAAATTCAAGCTGATTCGCATCTTCTTTTCTAATAAATATGTTGGATGCAAAGATTTATTTCAGCCAATTGTCTATAGAAATGTGATATGAGGACCTATCACCATGGCAACCCAGAGTTACAAGTAGAGAAGAACAATAAAATATTGGCACATCTAAAATCAATCTTTGATTCAGATTGAATACAATTTTTGAAACAAGCTGAAGTTTGCAAAGGCTCTGATAAAAAGGGGGTCTGTTGTCTGAAACTGAAAAAAATCTGTAATTAAACCAAACAATATAGCCAAAATAAAATATAAATGTCTTTCATTAGATACTGCTTATTTACTTTCACTGAGACTACTTTACTCTAAAAAGTAACAAAGAAACTAAACTACTGTTCTTTCTCATATATTTTGGTGATTTTTTTTTTTTTTTTTTGCAACTGAGACTGATAAGTTTTATTTTTTCATTCCACAAACTCCTGCCTCTCACTAGATGGCAGGAATGGAGTGTGCAGAATGGATGGAGAGTGCAAAAATCTCTAGTTCCATGATATTAGAACAAAGGAATATCCCTAAACCAGCTGATCATCAGTATGACCTAGGGAAGAAATGTTGCAAAAATCCCCATTCCTTCACCTCTCCTGCTTTTAATTTAAACCATTTAAAAGTATATTACTATATAGATATATAAATATATTTTTCTACAAATAATGTAGATTATTTAAATTTATATTATTCTATAAATAATCCCAGAATATTCTAATCAGTTGGTTTGGGGAATCACGGTTTTAAGGTACACTTTGCCAGACTGTTTTTGAAGGGACACTGGAATCTGTGAGATTTTTATGAAGATTTCCAGTTGTTTTTCATGATCACCTAAGTTTGAGGAATGATGAATCTTTTAAACTCTTCTGGAAATGAACAGTGCACATTTGAAAATTGAGACCACTTGAATGTATTTATGAAATTTGTTGGAGAATTTATGTATGTTCCACATCTAAGAACTCAACAGCTGATAAAAACTGAGTTTTCTAGTAGTCCCTACCACTTCCAGCCAGGTGACCTAGGCACACAGTACTTTCTCTGTCTGGATGTTCACATCTCCAAAATAGATATCTCAGGAGAAACTACTTGGCACACAGTAAGTGATTCATAAAGGCTACCTGACATTTTTACTACGATTACTACTAAGTCATATTTAGTCTAGGATTTCACAAATTTATGTGTCAGTAGAACACTATTTTTCCTCAGAACATCTATTAACATTTAAAGTTCCCACAAGTCCAATAAGACAGTTTTCAGAACTACCCTGCTCATGGTTCAAAATGGCCTAATTACCATAAAAGTAAATTAAGATATTGTGTCCATCTACAACTAAAAAAATATATTTTTAAAAAGTGACCTAATTATTTGACTCTATGGTTAGTTAATGATAAAATCTATTTATCTCTACTTCTTCTTGAAGTTCCCCAACTTGCATTTATGTGACTATTATGGTTATTTATTAATGTGTGTTATATAAAACAATTTAGTTGAAAAATGACTTTTCAGAATAATGATGATGATGACTGTCATAGTACCAATTACATAGAACCAATAATGTAAGTTAGGGATTGGCACACTAGAGGCCATGGGCCAAATCTAGTTCTAAGTTTCCTTTGCAGCTTTAAAAGAAAAAAGGGGGAAGGGGTTAAGTTTTAAAAACATTTTTGTAAGTCTTATTGGAAAACAACCATGCTTATTCATTTATGTATTGTTTGTGGTTGCTGTTAAGAATGTCCTAGATACACTTGTTCATTGTTGGTGGGACTGCAAATTGGTTCAGCCAATCTGGAAAGCAGTATGGAGATTTCTTGGAAAGCTGGGAATGGAACCACCATTTGACCCAGCTATTCCCCTTCTCGGTCTATTCCCTAAAGACCTAAAAAGAGCATGCTACAGGGACACTGCTACATCGATGTTCATAGCAGCACAATTCACAATAGCAAGACTGTGGAACCAATCTAGATGCCCTTCAATAGATGAATGGATAAAAAAAAAAAATGTGGCATATATACACAATGGAATATTACTCAGCACTTAAAAATAACAAAATCATGGCATTTGCAGGGAAATGGATGGCATTAGAGCAGATTATGCTAAGTGAAGCCAGCCAATCCCTAAAAAACAAATGCCAAATGTCTTCTTTGATATAAGGAGAGTAACTAAGAACAGAGTAGGGACGAAGAGCATGAGAAGAAGATTTACATTAAACAGGGATGAGAGGTGGGAGGGAAAGGGAGGGAGAAGGGAAATTGCATGGAAATGGAAGGAGACCCTCAGGGTTATACAAAATTACATACAAGAGGAAGCGAGGGGAAAGGGAAAAATAATACAAGGGGGAGATATGAACTGCAGTAGAGGGGGTAGAGAGAGAAGAGGGGAGGGGAGGGGAGGGGAGGGGAGGGGAGGGGAGGGGGGATAGTAAAGGATTGGAAAGGCAGCAGAATACAACAGACACTAGTATGGCAATATATAATATATATCAATGGAAGTGTAACTGATGTGATTCTGCAATCTGTATACGGGGTAAAAATGGGAGTTCATAACCCACTTGAATCAAAGTGTGAAATATGATATATCAAGAACTATGTAATGTTTTGAACAACCAACAATAAAAAAAATAAATATGTAATTTTTAAAGGATTAAAAAAAAAGAATGTCCTAGAGACTATATGATTTTTTAAAATCTAACATATTTACTTTCTGGCCCTCTATAGAAAAAGTTGGCTGATCCTTGATCTGGACTGAAGTTGTTCTTCCCATTATACCTCACTTACATGTTGTACTGTCACCTGTCCTTCTAACCTGCATTCGTGAAGGTCACAAATTCTTTCGGGTCATGCTAGATAAAGAGTCTACATTAGTTGTGATGGACTCAGGGTTCTCTTTGAACACATATACATTTAAAAAGACCTGCAGAAAAGTTACATTTCATTGCATACTTGGCTCCAAAAAGTATAGCTTTGCTCTTGGCATTGCTATATAGTAATTTATTAATTTTTCACTTACTCAAAATTCTCAGATGAAATAAATAAGCAAAGATTATAACATGTCCAACATTTTTATATCCCACATGTTCTCCTTTGAGGGTAGGACAAGTTACAAAAGGATATATTTATTTAATATGATGAACATATTCAGTGTTATATTAGCAATTGAAAGTATGTATATGGTCTACTTACTTGGGTATTCATTCTATTATTACATTTTTTTCATTGATTTTATTTTTTAAATACATAGCAGTGGAATGCATTACAATTCTTATTACACATATAGAGCACAATTTTTCATATCTCTGTTTGTATATAAAGTTTGTTCACACCAATTCATGTCTTCATACATGTACTTTGGATAGTGATGTCTATCACATTCTACCATCATTGCTAACCCCCTGCCCCCTCCCTTTCCCCTCCTACCTCTGTGCCCTATCTAGAGTTCATCTGTTTCTCCCATGTGCCCCTTCCCTACCCCATTATGGGTCAGTCACCTTATATCAGAGAAAACATTCGGCATTTGTTTTTTGGGGATTGGCTAACTTCACTTAGCATTATTTTCTCCAATGCCATCTATTTACCTGCAAATGCCATGATTTTATTCTATTTTATTGCTTAGTAATATTTCATTGTGTATATATGCCACATTTTTTAATCCATTCATCTACTGAGGGGCATCTAGGTTGGTTCCACAGTTTAGCTATTGAGAATTGTGCAGCTATAAACATTGATGTGGCTGTATCCATGTAGTATTCTGTTTTTAAGTCCTTTGGGAACACACAAGGAGAGGGATAGCTGGGTCAAATGGTGGTTCCATTCCCACTTTTCTTTGTCTTCATAATAGCTGCCATTCTGACTGGAATGAGATGATATCTTAGAGTAGTTTTGATTTGCATTTCTCTAATTGAGAGAGATGATAAACATTTTTTTTCATATATTTGTTAGTTTGATTGTATATCCTCTTCTGAGATTTTAAGTCAACTTTTGCAATCCATTAAATAAACTTTTCTTACATGTGAAGAAGTGGTAGTATCTGCCAAAATACATGAGACAACCACCTGATCCTCAAGGTGCTCCTAGACTCTCACAGGGAACACAAAGTACAGGTGTAACCAGCACAGGTGGCTTGTGAAGGTTGCTGTAGTGTGAAGAAAGAAGTGGTTCATTCTGAAGGGCTAAGGGAAAATAGCCCAAGAAAGGCAAAGGTAAAGAAAAAACTAGATCAGAGAAAAGTGAGACAGCTCAAGTGACCAGTGCACATGGTACAGAGTGTGAGATAAAAGTGGAGAGGGAACATGGGGAGGGAGTGTGGGGCCAGTTCAGTGTGAAAGCCATGGTCAAAACCTGAACAGAGCAGAGAGTTCCTGAAGGACGTGGGTTGGGGAATTAACCAGATTTGTGCCCGCAACAAACATGAATGATAATAGAGGGTTCTAGAAAATATTTTGTAAATGTATTCGCTCATTAAGTTAATCCTACAATACTTTTATGCCTGTTTTATAAATGAGAAAACTAACTTTCAGGGAGATTTGTGCTCTTCTTCTTGTTACATAAGAGGGGATTATCAAACCTGACAAATCAAGGAGGGATTTCTGCCTCTAACTCTAGAGCTGTCTTCAATACACATTATCAGCTTTGGTGAGACTCCTGAACACAGATGCAAGTAACGTAGTAGAGAGAGTCTGGCTCTCCCTTGAGTGTATATATGTGAATAGATGTTTAATTATAATTCTATTTCATATTTAGTCCCATATCTTTTTCACAAAAATATAGTATACTGATAACATGAGGAAAATTCTTTCCCTTTTCCACATATTCCAGGGCTCAACTGGTTTTATTTTAGAATTCCCGTTTCCTAGATAAAGGAAATGTCTCACACACACACACACACACACACACACACACACCATGGAGTTTTATCTAGTACTAAAAAAAATGAAATTATGTCGTTTGCTGGAAAATGGATGGAACTTGAAACTTGATAATATTATGTTGAACAAAATAAGCCAAATTCAGAAGGTCAGTAATTGTGTATTTTCTCTCCTATGCAGAAGTTAGAGTGGAAAAAAGAAAAGAAAAGTCTGATCAGTGGGGGTGAGGGAAGGTCTCATGAAAATCAAAGGAAGGTCAGTAAACTAGAGGAAAGGGACCAGAGAAGGGAAGAAGAGAGAAAGGAAAAATATGTGAAATGATATTAGCCAAATTATAGTTTTATATTGTGTGCATGCAGAATATGTGACAATAAACCTCACCATTATGTACACCTAAAATTCTCCAATAAAAATGTAGAAAATAAATAAAATTCACATTGCTAAAATAAATAGAGGCACATCAAAGGCATGTTTCTATCCATTTGAAACAAACTACATTTTGAATACATTGAAGATTAACCAAGATTATTTTTGCAAATTAAGAATAATATTTTAAATTTTAAAGCAATGAAATGTAAATTTTAAAAAGCATAGAAATTATTAAATGATTTTTGCAAAATTAGAAATGCAAAAGCTTCTATCATAGATATTGCAAAAACTCCAGTGATAAGCAAATGAAGTCATTTTTCTTTATAGTGAGAGAATAGCCGTGGCGCCTAGAAATTCCACTTATTTTCACTGCATGGTAGTTTTATTGCTCTCTTCTAAAAAATTAAAATTGTTCAGTCTAACTTTAACTTTATTCCCAACATTAAAAATAAAATTCTGCCAAAATAGCAAACCTTTGGCTGCTGAGATTTAAAAAGCTTCATTAAGGAGAAAAAGGACAATCACAGAAAATTTTCCTTTTGTTAATGAGACACTAGGACGTTTACATTGAAACTAGAAGATACTAAAATCAACACTCCAAAAACTTAGAGCTAAAGTTACCCTGTTAAAAATCTGTTTGGGGCAAGAATATGATTAAAGATTGAAGTTTCATCTCAGTAAATAAGAATCTAACTATCTAAAAACGTTGTTCAATGTCATTCTCAATCTAACCACAATTTGAGTGCGAACATGCTGCATTTTAAAAGATGAAGTACAAATTGCTTTCAAAACTCAAAAGGATATATTCTTCACAAATTCAATATTTTAATTAATTTGTAATGGAAATAATTATACCATAATTTAATAAGATAATGTATGACTAATGTTCTCCCTTGACAAATACACAAACTTACAAATAGACAAAGGGGAGGGAGGACAGAAATACTGGTCAATTTGAAAGCTATGACAACAATAATATTCATGAGATAAAAGTGGAGAGGGAACATGGTTCCCTACATAGTTTACATGTTCTTTCACTATTACATGATTCCCTTGCTGTTTTGTAACAATCAATGAGAAAATCAGAGCACATTAATATTATATTATTTTTAATACCATCTTGCAAATTAGAAAATCCAGGCTTAAGTAGTTGAGCCTCTCCAAAGTAAAACAGTAGCATTTAATAGTAGGTCTTCCTCTCCAAATATGCTTATTCCATAACCAAATTCCACTGGGAGATAACATTAACAATGCCTATATGTGGTTACAAAATTGTCACTGCTTCTGCTAATACCTTTCTCCAAAACTCCACACTAAAGTTTATCAAGAAATTACTCAGTGACTTTTTTTTAAAGAGAGAGTGAGAGAGGAGAGAGAGAGAGAGAGAGAATTTTTTGATATTTATTTTTTTTTTAGTTATCGGCGGACACAACATCCCTGTGGCCACCACCTGAGCCACATCCCCAGCCCCACTCAGAGACTTTTAAATTAAAATATACTTTCATGTTATTGCCCATAAGCCATCTCAATATATGCTCAGGGAATGAGGTAAGCTATGAAATAAGTATCAAATAATGAAATATAAAATTTAGTGGGAAATCACTATTTGGTCTTAAAATTGGAAATGTCTTTTATATCAACAATTATAAAGCACTTAATATTGTTCATTTTAATTACTCCCTCTTCATATCATGTCAAAGTACAATATTACTACCTAATGGAAAATGAAGAAAATAATTAAACTTTTAGAAAATTTTTGCTCAAAGAAATTGAGATAATAATAAAGAAGGAGTTCTTAAGAAGTAGTCTGATTGCCATTCCCAATACAAATGAGTTTTGTTGTCCCAGGCTGCTAATGCCTCCCTCTTAGAGCCTGAAAAGCCCTGAATTCAGTGTCATGCATGCAGTGCTAGCAGGCAAAGTTACTACCCTCTCTCCTTTCTGTTTTCACTTCCTTCCAGTGTTTCCTGTAGAATAGAACTGGTCGCATTGTCTCTTACGTGATTCTCTCAGGCTGTGGAATTCTCACAGTGATGTACTCTACCTTAATTGCCCTTGACCTTGATTTAATGCTAATATAGATGACTGACTCTTTAATTGATACCAACAACCAAAAATGTCCTTTCCAGTAAAATCAGGGAAATGTTGAAGTCATACAGTTGCTCATTTCTATTCTGTTGCATTCATGTGTGACCCATGGAGCAGTCTCAGAATGGAGATAAGTAGGTTTTGCTGCAAATGCTTAGATCTACTGTTGATGAACTTTCATGTTGAAGACCTCAGAGACAGCTAAAACAGCCTTTTGTTTTGTTTTGTTTTCTTAAAAGCACACTGATATTTCCTTGATAAGTGTACTTTGCCTACTTAAAAAGATACACCTGTTATGGTAACTAAAATGTGTTGTTTGCTAACACTCTCCTTATCTGCATTGTATTTTGGGGGATGTTATTTATATTTTAGAAAAATCTATAATTTATTGTCATGAGACTCCTTGAAAACATTCAGGGAAAAAAATTGGTTCTGTTTATCAGAACAGGCAGTATAAAATGCCCTTAAAGCACATGCCAAAATATAATTTTAAAAATTTTTAGGAAAGAAATTTTAGAAATATGCCATTAGGATAATGTTACAATTGTGTTGCAAGTACGATGATAAACTTCTAAAAACAAGTTTCTTTTTGTCCTTAATAATTAATAATTTTTGGATTGGTACTTTGTTTCCAAAACTTCTAGTATTTTTCTGGTTCAGATTAAATGCAAGTAAAAACACAAAGATTAACTTCAATAATTCAGTCTTCCACTATAAAAGTTACAGCCATTATTCTTTTTGATTAAAAATCTTTTATTTTGCTTTTATTACTGCATTATACTTCTACATTGAGTTGGGTTCATTTTGAATGGAATTTAATTTAATTTGCTCCATTTAAGCCCCTGGTGTCCCCCCTTTCCCTTCCCTCTTTCTGCCTCTATTTCCCTTCCTCTACTCTATTGATCAATCTTCCACTCATTTGTTTATTTTTAATTGGTGCCTTATAGATATACATAAAGATGAAGGCATTGTAATAGACACACAGACACACACACACACACACACACACACACACACACGGTAATTTTTTAAAAATTCATTTCACTTTTTCTCCCTTTTCCTTCCCCTACTCCCTCACCCTCAATCTCCTTTCACTCCACTGATCTTTCTTCTAACTTTATAATATGCAACCCCCTCACTTTTTATTACCTCTTACTTTGCTTTGCCTTCTGTGTATGAGAGAAAATATTTGGCCCTTGACTATTCTGAATCTGGCTTATTTCTCTTAGCATAATGTTTTCAGTTTTATCCATTTATTAGCAAATACCATAATTTTGTTTTTCTTTATGGCTGAATAAAACTTCATTGTGTATATATACAGCCTTTTGTAACCCATTCATATATAGATGGGCACCTGGGCTGCTTCCATATCTTGGCTATCATGAGTTGCGCTTCTATAAACATTGATGTGACTGTATCACTATGGTATGCTGATTCTAGTTCTTTTGGATAAATAATGATTGGGGATAGCTGGGTCAGTTATTCATGTAAAATATTGGTTAGCCCAATAGCTAAGTTGTGGAATTATCCCATATAAACATCAACAAATAAATGAATAAAGAAAATGTGGTCTATATATACAATGGAGTTTTACACAGCTGCAAATAAGAATGAAATTATGGTATTTGCCATTTAAATGGATAAAATTGGAGAGTATCTTGTTAAGTGAATAAGTCAGACTCAGAAAGTCAATGATACAATACTTTTTCTCATACACAGAAGTTAAAGCAAAATGGGGGGTGGGGGGATAGCCAGGCACCATGGTGCACGCCTGTAATCCTAGTGGCTTGGGGGAGACTGAGGCAGGGGGATCACAAGTTCAAAGCCAGCCTCAGCAAAAATGAGGTGCTAAGCAACTCAGTGAGATCCTGTCTCTAAATAAAATACAAAATAGGATGAGGATGTGGCTCAGTGGTCGAGTGCCCCTGAGTTCAATCCCCAGTACCCCCCAAAATAAATTAATTAATTAAATAAGGGGAAAGGTAGAGGACACTATGAAAATGGAAGGAAGATCTATGGAGTGGAGGAGAGGTTTTAGGGGAAGACGCGGGGATGTGAAAGGGAAGGAACAGCAGAATGAAGTTGACCAAATTATACTATGTGCACGTGTGAATGTACCACCATGGATTCCACATGTATGAATATTTGTAAAGCACCAATTTATAAAAAACAATAAATAGATGAGGGGGAAGATCAGTGAAGTAGAGGAAGGGTAATGGTGAGCAAGGGGAAGGAAAGGAGGAGTACTAGGGACTGAACACAGAATAAATTATATTCCATGAATGTGTGATTATGTCAAAATGAATCCAATAATTATTTACAGCTATAATGTACCAACAAAAACATAAAAACAAAACAAAACAAATGGCTTTTAAAAATCAAGAAAAACATGTTAATACATGCCTATAATACCAGCAACTGGAGATACAGATAGGGCCTGAGGCAGAAGAATTGCAAGTTTGAAGCCAGTCTCAGCAACTTAGTGAGATTCTGTCTCAAAAACTAAAATTAAAAGTACTGGGAATGTAGCTCAGTAATAAATCACCCCTGTGTTCAATCCCCAGTACCAATCTTAATTATTGTATTGACATT
The DNA here is from genome assembly GCF_048772815.1 of Callospermophilus lateralis. Classification (NCBI taxonomy): domain Eukaryota; kingdom Metazoa; phylum Chordata; class Mammalia; order Rodentia; family Sciuridae; genus Callospermophilus; species Callospermophilus lateralis. Next base: position 22,039,463 of record NC_135313.1, on the reverse strand, counting down.
TATTGAAAGCAGGACAAATATGTCGGCCCTCTTGTTATAGCTTATATACCAATCTTTTATACATTTAACAAGTGCTCTGAATAAATATTTCTAAAATTTATATAATTCTAAGTAATAGTTCATTATCTAAATGGTTATTATAAACACACGGACAAACCTAAATGTACTTTTTGCACTCATTTTCCTAAAACTTTGCTTCAAAAAAAAAAATAAATGCTTTTGGCAAAAACACTAGAAATAATATTCTAGATGTATTATCAAAATACCAACTCCTCTAGAGAAAGTCAGAACAGCTACTTCACTTGTAAATCAAATGATACCATCATATACATTTGCTGGCCAACTATAAAAAAAATCTATATATCAGATTTTTCTATTTGCTTCGACAGCATTAAAATTCTTAAAGAAGTCCCAGCTCTATGTCCATAATGTGATAAGACTTAAGACCTCAGTGTTTTAAACATGCCCCAGTCAATGGGGCAGATTGCTGAAGAGGTCATCACAATCTCATTAGGCCAGGAACACTAAGAAGCATTTTAATCAGTGTTTCTATGGGACATCTTTCAGATGATTGTGAATTTTGGTTGAAATCCATTGGATCCATTGATTATTAGGTGACATCTGCTGCATGCAAATGACTGGCTACAGGAGTGGCAGTGGATGCTAAATACTCTTGCACTTTGCAATTTAATGTATATTTTAATGAAGTGAACAGTGAGATTCCTGACAGGCATCAGCAACTTTGAAATAGTCTTCCAAATTTCTCATACATTTTGAAAGTAATGAGATTTGTTCCATAAAGTGATCAAATTTATGCCATAAATTATCTACAAAAGAAGAGTACTTCATAAAGCAGTAGTTCTTTGTGGAGATCAGATTTTAAATAGTTATTTAATGGGATTATTATTTTTTTGGTAAAAAGCAAACTGAGCTGTATTTTCTTTGATAAGGTTTGGCTATTATCAAAGAAATGAAGCACCACAATGCATTAAAAACCTTATATCACTTGATCAGAAGAAAAGCATTGACATAATTAGTGTGCTAAGACTTGGCACTTAGAATTCCCATCAATTCTTGCGTCCATCTCCTCAGCTTTCAACAGTATTAGCCAAGGGTTTTTTAGGAAGCAAGTTTTGTTCCTCAGACTAATCAAGCTGTATTTTGTTGGACTGGTACTCTAACTCATCTTTTAGGAAAATGAACATGTTTAAAATCAATGCTTTTTCCTGGAAAAAAAATTAAAATATACTAAAATAATGTGCTTAGTAAGCAAATATTAAACTTGACACACATTATTAAATGAGACTAGCTTTTTCTCAGACTCTTGAGCAATACCTCTGCATGTATTCATGTCTTAAATTTAGTTAGCACAGAATTTTCTAATGCAATAAAAACTCTGTAATCATCTACTATTAGATAAGCTAGTCAATAGAGTGCTAGAAGACTGGGTTACTTGTGATCTGCACAATGAGTGTTAAGAGTTTAAAACTACCTTCAGAGAATTAGTTTATGTTTATCGTCACAATATTGGAACCCAAATAGTTATTTTATGACTTACAGTCAGAAATCTGTTTCCCCAAAGTAACCTCTACAATATTTTCTTCTAATTTCACAATTGAGAACCCTGAATTTATAGCAACACTGTCATCTTAGCCTTCATCAAATTTAAATAGTACTGCAATGTTTCTGGTCAAAACACACCTAATAAATTAAATATAATACAAAGATCTCATCCTTTTCACACCTGATGAACACAGATGAAACTGCCTAAAGGTGTGACTTCACAAATATGAAAACAGATTCTACATAAATGAGTATGTCTTTCAGTTAACAAATACTTATTGCATTCCTATCATGTGCTAAGATGCCTTCTAAGTGCAAAAGATGCAGCAATGAACAACATATCATTTGTATGTGTGTGTGTGTGTGTGTGTGTGAATATATATATATATATATATATATATGTATAAACACACACACACACACGCACACACACACACACATATATATATACATATATTGATATGTATTTATTGATGTGTGTGTGTGTGTGTGTGTATATATATATATAAATATATATACATATCGTTGTGAATCTATAGGGATAGCAGACAAGAGCAAATAATAAATAAGAAGACATTAGCAATAATAATTCCAGGAACAGAGAAGATAGTTTCTGAATGGGTAGCAGGATGTGCAGAGATGATGGAGGGACTGGATTACCTGGGTGGTCCAGGAAAACCTCCCAGGAATGTGGCATTTGAATTGATTCTTGGATGACAACACTGCAGGAAAAGGAAATAAATTTTTTGGCCTTTCTTTTTCCTTTTTTTTTTCTCTTCCTCCCTTCCTTTCTCTCTTTCTTCCTTCTTTCTTTCCTTCCTCCCTTCCTTTTCATTAATGATTTACAATAAACACTTTAACCATTCACAACTACTCTTTATTTGAGGCTTTTTATTTTTCGGTGTGTTTCTCATATGATTAATTCTATCAGCTCAAAAATCCTCCCACCAATCCAAGTCCTGGAAAACCTTATTGCAACCTCTTCCATAACGAGATTTCATTTTGAGTAAAAACAAAGAGCAAATCATAAATATTGCTTTAAAATATAATCTTATACTTTCAGTTTTCCACTTTTTAGATGTCTTTCAAAAAGCCACCAGTGGCTAAGTATACAAGTGAATAATATTATGATCTATTTTTATGTGCCTCATAATAATTCTGTGAGGTTGCTTACTACTTTTTACTCCCATTTTATGGAATAAGAAATTAAGGCAAAGGAAGATTATATAGTTTCCCCAACATTTATAGCTAATCAGTAAAGCACCTGAGATTAGAATGCTTGTTTTTACGATGATAGCACAGTCACATGAAGTCAACTAAATGAAGCATTTTTTTCTAATTTCACAAATTGAGAATCCTGAATTTATAACAATATTGTAATCTTAGCCTTTATCAAATTCAAATAGTATTGCAATGTTTCTGGTCACTAAATACACCTTGTAGACAATGGCCATTTTCTTCTGGGTACTGTCTGAAAAATGCCAGTAACAGCCACCAAGTAATTCACAATACCTTTATGAATGTCACATGGAACAAATATTCAGGCTCTCCTCAGTTGTGGATAAATAAATCCTGGTGTATTCAGAGTACAAAATAATTTCCCATTTCTATAAGCATGTGGAAAATGTTATGCAACCAGTCTGCATAACATCTTTTATTAATCCTAATTTGACCTTCAGTGATACCCACAGTAGCTTCTAAATTGTCAAAAAGAATATATTTGACAGTTTTTCTGATATTATTCAACTACTCCAGTAACCCAAGTTATTAGTTCTCAGGCTGCTTCTACATTTTAATAACTCCTGGAGCATTTCATTGTTTCCAAGATTCTGGTATCTCCCCTCCAATTCTCCAAAAACTCAAAAAATTCACAGTGACTAAGATTTCAGCTAGAAGATCTTCAGAAGTTAACCATCTTGAAACCGATGTGTATTGCTGTTTTCCCAAATGCCAACAGGGAAAATTTGAGTTTTAGTCACCCAAACCAATATTTGAGAGTCTCATATTGCTCTTAATTCCTTCATATTCATCTCTAGTAATATATATGTCAGGAAACTCCTTTGTAATCTAGAGACATCGATGATGCCATTTGTCATACTAGGATGTATTCAGCAATGGGAATTACAGGTAAAACAGTCTCTGCTTAAATGTAGTTCCTCATTAGATATTCAAAAACACTGAGATGGAGGTAGAACATATTTATAACACGTATGTAGTATTCAAATCATCTAATATATACACTAAAACATTTGACCTTTAATCACAATTTCAACTAAAATTTATGGCAAGGTATATATAGTAAATGTTACTTTAGTTTCAAAAGATTACATAGAAATAAAGTGTTCCCTAAGATTTCATAGAAGATTTTGCTTTGCTTGTATAAAATTTTATAATGGTATCATTTGATCACCTGACTTACCAAATATCTGAGTGACAAAAGTCATGTCTTAGTCATAATATCACATGCTTTTCTAAAAAAAAAAAAAAAAAAAGACTAATAAGAATAATTTTTTCTAACCACATATTCTAACACTCTGTTCCTCTAAAGATAGTTTGATTCTTTAATCTTTGATTTTTACAGGAACTTTTTCAGGTTTAATCTATAGTTTTCACATTGAAGAACCCAATAAAAGGAAATGTGTAACGAGCTCAGTTCTAAAGATATAAAGATTTATCCAAAGCACCAAACCATTCAGAATTTTACACCATAAGGTGGGAAGGATTTTAAAGTCTGAATTAAAGTCAAAGTGGCATACTACTGCTCATTCCTAGTAACTTAAGCAATATCTTTTCAAAATTGGAAGGAAAGGCGGGGGCAACAAGGAAAGTCAAATTGAGAAAGATAATGACAATAGGGTCAGAACTGGTAAGACTATGAAAGGAGAGAGGCTTGGCAAGGTGGGTGAGGATGGAAAAGGACTTTAGCATGGGCATCAATGGATTAACTTTCATGGAGTTTTCAGAGTTGGAGCAGAGATTCTTGGAGGCTTAAGATGTGAAGAGATAAATTGAAATACAGAGTTTTTATATTTATTTATTGGCAACTGGGAATTGAACCAAGGGTGTTTTACCAATGAGGTATATCTCCAATCCTTTTTTAAATATTTTTTAATTTTGATACAGGGTCTTGCTAAGTTGCTTAGGGCCTAAGTTGCTGAGGCTGGCCTCAAACTTGCAATCCTCCTGCCTCATCCTCCCGAGTTGCTGGATTATTAGCAGGGGCCACCATACATGGGTAAAGATGTTTTTTTTTTTAAATTAATGAAAAGAGGAAATAACATGAGATTCTAGGGGAGAAACAAACAAACCACAAAATATAAATAAAATCAAGTTCAGGGCATGATTAGAAACTACCAATGATTAGAGGGTTTTTTTTTATGTTTTTTATTACTCAAAATCCCCTTTAAAAATCACCTTTTGACCTTAGTCCTTCCTCAGCATATTTCTCAAAATAAATACAGTCTGTCTTTGCTGTGCTTCCTGAAAGCACTCCTTTGCAATAACCAAGGAGAGGGAGACGCCTTCTGATTAGTGTCCTTGGGCACCTTAGTTATCTTAATGGAGCTTGCAAACTATGGAGCAATAAAGGAGCCCCACTCTCCATCTCTGATAACTACTATGCTGTAGGATCAAGTGGAGCTTCAAGAAAACCCTAGCCCTTGGGATACTATAATAGATTCCTCCGAAAATGCTTATATACAACTCACCACATAGTGGAGAGCATAATTGTGCCCTTCAACAAGCTTGTCGATTGCATTAAGAAACAGCATTACTTTATAATGGATTGTGTGGCTAATTCTTTTGTTCAGAATAAATTTGATAGCAAAATAATTAAAGTTAGATTTTCATTCTTCAAGCACAAAGCAAAGATGAAATGAATTTTTAAATAATTAATCGAAATGTTTTCACTCCCTCAGACTGTCTGGGTCAGAGAGCACCAATATGACCCAAATTCTCAGGTCCAGGAAAATATAAGAACTGACAGGCATCATGGGCAGTAGCCACAGAAACAAAGAAAGGGGGTTCATTAACACATTTATGGGTGAAGAACTGTGGCATTGGGTAGGGGGCAGAATTTTCTAAGACCAAATAGCTTGATTGAGAAGTATGTGCATGTATAACTTCTGAGACCTCCAAGTTTTCATTCCAGAAATCTAAACCTCAGTTTCATGAGAAAATAGAGCTAGAACTTGTACAGTATGTAAAACTAACAGGCTTTCCACTGCTTTATTATTTGTGATATAGGCAGTTTCTCTCCAACTCACTCTTGGTTGGTAAGTAAAGATAAAATTTCCTTTTCAGCCTTAGTATTTTTTTTCTCTTAATTAATCACTTTTCAATTCCCGTTTCAGAATCTTGACTTAGATAGTGGCTTTTTAGGTCAATCGATTTTAGTTCATTCATAAAAGCAAGCAGGCAAGATGAAAGACATTCACTAAATCTTTCAAAAGTCAGTGTCTGTATTCTGTATGTTTGGATCCCAATTGCAATCTCCTCTAAAATTCACATTGAAAAAATGCCATTCAGAGACTAGGTTGGCTTGAAAAAGAGTTTTTACAAAGGATAAGGATGTGTGCTTACCATTTTCTTGTTTCCAAGTAATTCTCCTCTTTCTCAGGAAGGAAAAAAATGACAAATGGCAAGAACTATTACATATGTTCCAATATCATTCTTATTTGCCAGAGGACGGCAAAGCAATCCGTGCATCTGGAAACCAGATCACAAGATGACATATTAGTTGTCCAAACATTTCTCTGGAAACGTAGGGACAAAGATGTGAGAAAAGTCAATCCACGAGTGCTCTAGTTATTCACGGCAATCTGAGCTGTGCATGGCAGCCCACCTTGGCTTGGATGTTCAAATGACCTTCCATTGGGGGAGAATGATCATACACATGGTAAATGGAGTTAATTCAGTAAAGCCAATATAAACACTGATGTTTTTGTCTTCTGACAGCATATGAATGTGCAAGCATTAAGTTATAGGAGAAAAGGGGCTAATTTTAGATTTGTTCCTAGCCCTCTCCATGTGAATGGTGTCGCTGTGAGCCCAGCAATGAAGTTCACTGTGTTGTAGCAGACTGCGCAGTTCCTGAGTGTGTCAACCCAGTCTATGAACCAGAACAATGTTGTCCTGTCTGCAAAAATGGTAAGACCACACTGCATTAGCTTTCAAAGAGGGGTTAGTGCAAAATATTTCACTACTGCACACCACTCAGTGCAAGAGCCCTCTAAGATCTGCCTGTGGCTTTTCAATATGGGCATAGCCAATTTATATTTTTCTAAAGCCTAGAAATGAAAATAAACCAGCAATGGGTGAATTTGCAGCTTTTCATCTGGGGAATTAAAACTCTTGTAAGCTGGCTTGGTTGTGATCCTATTGCTTATTGTTGAATTATAAGTAGGCTATTGGAAAGGACACAGTAGCATCTTTTTATAGGGATTGTAGTTTTCTCTCTTGTGGGGCTTATGGATCAGTTCACCCAATATCATAGTGCACAGTGCATCCCCAAAGAGAGAGCAGGGTGAATGTCAGGTATTTTGCTTTGGGCATAAATTAAGACATCAGGTTTAAAGTCAAGATATCAAAGAAATACAAAGTCAATTATCCATGTACTTAAATTCAAGTAAGACTCAATAGTTTAGGGATATTTTTCTAGGTTTTGATTAGAGTAGAGCCTTGTTCGTATGAAAACTGTCATGGAGGAGGAGTTGCTTTATTGATAAGGTTATGGGTTCATTTATGTACCTCATGGGATGGAAAGGTTGAAACAGCTCTGATATCCTATTCACCCCAAGTCACATGCTGCTGCAGAGGAGTCAGTACAGTACAAGAAACCTGGGAGAGCGAGATGGCATATCAACAAAGCCTAGAGCACGCTCTTTCTAGTGACCATGTTCTATCAAAAAAAAGAAAGAATAATACATCATTCAGCCACATTCCACAAACTTTGCTTTCCTTGGGAAAAAAAAAATGGCTCCAGCCCTTAATTAAGCTGAGGTCACTTAATCTAATGCTGAATCCCTATACCCTTTCTTGAAGTAACAATGGTCATCTTCCTCTGTGATACATTATTTTGTTCTAAATTTGGAATTATGCAAACTCATCTACTAATCTTTCCCTTTTTGGAAGTATAATTAGTGAAAAGTAGCATCAGGTTATTTAAAGAAAAAACAAAAGTGCTCTCGTTTTTATAATATATTTTGTGTGTTGGTACCTTCCCAAAGGACTTACAATGAGCCCTTCTTATATTTTTTCCACACATGAATTTGACTGTTTCTAATTGCATACATCCATTATGTTAAAATATTAAAGTACTCGCCTAACTTCTCTTTCTTCTTATCCAACTGACTTGTCAGGATGACCATCTCTCTGATTTAGAGGATTGAAATAAATATCTTCCTGTAGTTCTAATCCATCTGATACATGCAAAAATATCAAATTTAAGACTTTATATCTTTAAAAAGATTTTGAAGAAACTGGAAAAGCCATAGGAAAGAACAATAAAATGATTTAATGGTTGAAAAATAGGACCTATGAGGATTGGCTGAAGGAGTTAGCATAATTTGTCCTGGAGAAGGGAAAGCTCAGGGGAGACCTAACTGTCATGAAGTATATGAATGGTTAGTCTAAAGTAGAAGAGGACTTGTTATTTTTCATTTTCTCCAAGGATAAAAAGAAGAAAAACGCAGCTTCCTAATCAATCTTTAAAAATAGGATTGACAAGTCTTTGACTGAAGACTGTTCACTTTTTCTAGAAGCAACTGTCTAAACAGATCCTTAAGGATCTTTTCTTCCCTAGGTGGCTCTGATTAACTTTGTCTCACTTTTAAGGTAAACACGATTATAGTTAAAAACTTGTCTGAAATACCCAGTATGTTCATTGAATTACAGCATCTCCACCATGTATTTATAATACAATTTTTATACATGCCTCTAGTACATCATCCTAGCTACCCTGTACCAAAGCCTAAAATATCTACAGTTATGTCAATTGATAATCAGACACTATAAACTAGTCACATTTAATTTGATGCCATGTAAGATTAACCTGTTCCTATCGCATCAGAATAGAGATTTGTTTTCAGATGAAAACTTTAGTACAAAAGTGGACAACAAATGAACTTTAACTAATCAATAAATTAGTTAACAAAGTAGTAATCTTGGTTTCCCTAATAAACAGATGTTGAATACACAAGGTACATTAGTTAAATTTTCTGCCTTTTTTTTTTTTTTTTTGGTCCATCAAGTGGTATAAAATGGCTACTCCTGCTTCCTCTTGCTACTTCAAACAAACTTTCTCTTATTTTTTATAGGGGAAATGAAACTGGATTAAAATTAATGCAAGACTAATTCTTTCTGTTAAATAACATTAAAAGATGTTATTTTTGCTTTACTATTAAATGCCACTAATTAGTCACTTGTGCCCAAAACGTGAAGTACAATCAAAATAAATGAACAGCACTTCAAAGACCGCTGAAAACCCTGTGACCAGTGGTGCCAGGATTTTTCTTAAGGAAACAGACTAAGTCTCAATACTTGCTCTATTTCTAAGACTAGCTAATAAAACAAAAGCAGATGTCCCATATACAGAAGAGATAGAGGGATAATAAATGTTTATCATGATGTATAACCAGGATCATTTCTTAAATTTCCAATACATTATAAGTTTATCTTATTACATATAAGATGATAAATTTTACCATGATAGTTTAAATTATTTTAAAAGTATTTTCTTAGTAAAAGGAAAGCAACAAGATAAAAATGTACCCTATGAATTCAAGTAGATGCAATGGATTTTAATTTGTATGTATTCCATTTGCATAAATACTGATTGTCTTGGCTGTCATATTCTTTTTATTTTTTACTTTTTGCATATCAAGATAGTTTTTCCTGCCTTTCTAAATTAGAACTTGCCAAGAGCAAGAGGCATTAAAGATATAAACTATAAGTTTAAAGTAGTAGAATCTGTCTCACCTAAACTTAAACTCAATAGTTAACTAATACAAAAATCCTCTCTTTGAGATTATGAAAGAGCAAACACAACAAGGAAGCTTAATGATATGTACGTCATTTTCTCAGAAAATAGGAGTCACCCATTAAAATTTAGCAATTATCTTCAGAAATAGGTATTTTTAATATCTGAACTGGGCCCATGGGTGTGGCTTAGTTGTAGAGTGCTTACCTGGCATGCAAGAAGCCCTGAGTTTGATCTGCAGTACCCCCCACCAAAAAATATAGAACCTATAAGGTGATGTACTCTCTAGATTAACAATGGTAAACTTACTTTATTTTTAGGATTACAAGAAAAAAATTAAAGGAATAGGCTTATAGAAATTTTCTCCAACTATTTAAAGATTAAAAAAAAAAGAAAATGTTAAATTTCCCAGTCTCAATGATTACCTCAAACTGGATTTCCAAAGGTTATTAATGAATATAGTCAAACCATAAAATATATGCCATTCTTATTGAAGTTAGTTCAACAAGAAGAAAGACTATCAATTTAATTTGAATAAAATAAATTAAAATATTAAGAAAAGATTGAGAAAAACACAGATAATCTTTCATTTGGGAAAGATTGGGGGAATTAGCGTAGAAATTGATCATTTTCTACAATATTATTCAGCTCTTACTTCTCCTTCCTCTACACATCTGCAAGAGCTGGCAATCCAAATGCCTTCCTGAAAAAATCTGACATTTCCAGATTGTTTTTCTTTCCCTAAGATTGTATTATTTTGACCTATGTTTCAGCCTCAGGCCTTTCATGTGAATTAACAAGAACTCTTTACAATTTTTGTCTTCATAATACGAAAAAAAAAAAAATTAGCACAGTATCTGCTTAAAGAAAATATTCTAGTTTACAGTGTCATATAAGTACTTAAGCATTTGAAAATTTATCATACATTTGAATAGTAATATATGTGTGTACGTACATATGTATTTATACATACATATTTAGCCAAGAATGCATATTAATTTTTAAATGTGAACTGATATTAATTTCAACTTCAAGCTCTGTAGCCATTCATTTCATTTTTAATTGTCTACATATGCTAATAATTTTGTTCCTAGTCATTAAAAATTCATGGTCATAGACTGCCAAATATCTGAATTAAAAAAATTAAGGACATGGCCAGTTATTGAAATAATTGATCATTAGACCATCCAAATAATTAATCGCATTTTTTATATCACATCAATTTGTATGTCAGTGATTTTTATATTTTCAGTGATTATATTTTGGTATATAGTCAGTCATTATTCAGGTTCTGAAGGAAAAGTTACTTCATGAAAAAATGGAAGAGACAGAATGTACCGCCATAATCCTCTATACACATTAAGTGAAGCGTATCCATCTCCCTTCTAACTAAACTCAACATGACATGAGCTCTGTTCAAATATTTAATTTCATGTCCCTTACTCTCTTCTAGTTTAGTGGTGATACAAATAAGGCAGCAAGTATACTAGCTAAGAAGGTAAATACAAAGGAAGAGGTCAATAAAGGGTACAGACCATGCACAAAACAAAAAGGACTTTATAGATATCCAATTCTTTCTCAAGGTACTGGGAAGACATGTTTGCTGTATAAAATTGTTAATATCTCTAAAATGTAATGAGCTCCTCAAAAGAAAAAAGAAAAATAATTCCACATGGTAGGAAATGAGCAAAGAATATATAAAGGAAATTCACTGAAAAAAAAACCTAAATGTCTAATAAATTAGGGAAAATATGCTTAACCAAAAGGGATCGAAATTAGAACAATGAAATACCAATTTTATATTGATATTATGAAGTTGAGATACCTCATATTGACAGAGTATTTAGCAAAGGGCTGAAAAATAGTTGAGAACATGTTGGACAACTTTTAATAAGGCACTTTCTTTTTTTTATTAGTTGTACATGCCAATACAATGATCTTGACATATCATACATTTGAATCAAATGGGGTATAATTTCTCATTTTTTCCAAGTGTACGGGTTGCAGAATCACATTGGCTATACAGACACGTATCAGAATTTTCATTTCACTTAAACTCAGCAATTTTACCTCTTGTAGTTTGTCCCACATTCAGCTATACAATTTTCTCTGCATTTTAAGAGTGAAAGGACCTAACAACAGTCCTTCAATGAGATAATGAAATATATTGCACCCTTTAAAAAGACATTACTGATATGTTTCCTGCCATGTTAAATATATTATATAAATTATACATCTTAAGTGATATATATTTAAAACATTTTAAAATAAGGTACAACTTTAAATAGATAATAAGTTGTATGTTCATAGGAAAAGAGCTAACTAAATACTCAGTTGAATGATAGAAATGATTCAATGGTTACCTATGGGGAGTACAAGTGAGAAGGTGAAGGGGTAGAGAAAAGAACTGAAATCTTTAATATATGTATTAATGTAATATATTAAATATATATATATATTTAAAATATATATATATTTAAAATATATATATATATAAAATATATATACTCCATTATATATTTAATTTCATGTATGTATCAAAGTACATTCTACTGTCATGTATAACTAATTAAAACAAATTTTTAAATGTTAAGAAACATATTTCTCGAGCAACTAATAAAAAGTAAAAATTTTTTTAAAACGCATATTTTGTGAAGAGGTATTTCAAAATGTACAATGTTCTAGAAATGCAAAGGTTACTCAATCTCGCTATTAGCAGATTAGACTATTTTAAAACCCTTTTCTGTTATTTTGTATGTTGCACAGGGAATGAATGCACACCAAGTTTTAAACTTATTCAGTGATCAGAAGAGGAAATAAAGAACAGAACAAAAAGATGAAAGAAGGGGAATTTGGTGTCATAGGCCTCTTTATTGAATGAATTTTCACATATGTATTTAACTTTATAATTTAAAATGTCTCATGAACACTTTAAAGAAAAGATAAGTTTAATGTTATTTAAACTTTTCCAGAGAAGTGATAGGAAAAGTACGATGTTGATGCAAACCAAAGAGTACAAACTAAAATTGAAGCTAAAGCGCCACTCTTTGTGATTATTAATGAGAAAATCTAAAATAAAAATACAATTATAAAACCCTGATTTAAACGCGTGGCTGGTAGATTTTACAAGGGGAAAGCAGTTCATGTATTGTATACTCTGATCACTCATGGTCAAGGCAGCATTCTTCAATGAATTACATGAACATTACTGCAGCAAAGTATGTGATAGTCATATTAAAAACAATGAGAAAATATAAAGAGGAATCTCACATCACTCACACCAAGTTTTAATTCCAAATAAATTTTGGTATCATAGAGAAATTGGGTTGTGAGAGATTGTGGGAAAGGGATTATACATTTTGTTATCAAACAGAAACTAGCAGCTTGTTAATTATTACACATCCTCACCAAGTGGGATTTGTCATAGGTTGGCAAAGAGAATTTAATATGAGGAGCTCTGCTACTATAATTTGTCTTAAAACTAAATTGTGGAGAAAAGTCCCATTATTATTTCTATATGCAACTAAAAGATATTACCTATATCAGCAAATGCTAGTGACAAAAACTCTTGATAAAATATATAGATAGTTTTTTACATGATAAAATATATCTATCTCATTCCTGAAGGTCAGAATCATGTTTAATAGGTAAATTCTAAAGATATTCCTTACAAAATTAAGTATAAGATAAGGGTACCTAGATATATAGATACTAGTTAAAAAATAAGTAAAGAGAAGGCTCAGAAGAAAAATTGGAAATAAGGAGATGAAACTGTTACCATTTACACATGATATGATTTGTACATAGAGAAAATTCATGAAAATAGACTATTATAAATGACAATTTAATCCACTGTCATGTACAACTATAAAGAATCAATAAAAATGAGAACTTAGTAAGATAATAGGGTACATTATAAATGTAAAATATCTACAATATATACATATTTTTGTACATGTATGATAACACATGATATTAAAATAAAATTGTGGTATTGGTGCATGATGCAGAGATACCAATGACATAAAATAGAAAGTTCATAAGTAGAACTACCAACATGAAAAAAATTGGTATATGATGAAATCATATTTGAAATCATTGGAGGAGAGATGGCTTGAAGAAGAAATGGTGTTGGGACAACTATATAGCTATCTGAAAAAATATTTTAAATTCTTCTCCCATAATTCAGGAAAATATTCAATTGAACAAAGACTAAATACAAACAAATTTCTGAAAAATTACAAAAAATCTAGGTGATTTGATTTATAATCTTGAATGGACAGACAAAACCTTCTATATTCTAAAACAAAACAAGATTTAAAAAATCACACATCAAATCTAGAGGGAAGGAATATTAACTTTATATGTAAGCAACTGATTCTCCAACATATATAAAGATCTTAAAGTTAATAAAGGGAGAGTCTAATGACTATTTTTAAAATGGGCAAAGTACTTAAAAAGGAATTCCAACAATAAAGAAACAAAAATGGCCCTTAACATGTAAAATGACTCAAATCCACTTACAAGAAGGAAACCGCAAATGAAAAATTGATACCATTTTTTTTCTCCCAGCAGATTGGAAAAAAACTAGGTTAAAAATTCACTTGGTTGGGTAAATCAGGCATTCTTTCATACTGCTGGTGGATTATATAAATTGGTACAGCCATCAGGGAAGAAAATTTGACAGTTTTTATAAATACCATATGTAATATATAAATATATCAGATATATAAGTGAATATACCTTTTGTCTTAAAAATTCCCCGTTTATTTAAAAACTTGCAGAATGACAAATGAACAATGTTGTTCATTTTCTCTCTTGTGCTTTTAGGGTTTTCTGATTAATGAGACACAATCAGAAAAGTTCTAGAAACAACTATAGATCTAAATTTTCTTTTAACATGTTATCAATTGATAATAAAAAAAGAGTTCATTCTCCTGGAACTACTCAGTGAAACGTTTTAGTGGATTATAATTTAACTAACTTCCACTTACTTTTAGGTCTTCATCTCCTATAATGAAATTTTAAATTTTAATATCACCTATTTCAAAATTATGAAAGCAATAGAAATCTATCAACAGTAGATAACGGACTACTCTTCAAATACAAGGAAGAACATTAAATAAATAACATTTGGGAGATATATGTATATTTTATAAAAATCACAAAAGTTTACTAAGAACTATAAAAAATAAAGTATATCAGGTTTCTAAAGCTGCAAACCCAAATTAAGTTGCTATTTTCTAATGATAAATTTTAAAAAAAATTATCAAATTTTCTATGTGGTGTTGTTTTGAAAATAATGCAACAAAATAATTATTTCCTGTGGAAAATACATGAATAAGGATAATAGTTGAAAAAAGGATGCATTTGATGGAATGTGGATATTAATCTACTAGCTTAAAATAGTGTATAAAGTTATAATTTTAAACAGTGGGATACTGGGTCTGAAATAAACAGAAGTAATAGAAAGTCAAAATGCAAGCCAGATGTATATCACAATTTTAAAAAATAGTACATAATTGAAATGACACCGAGTATCTGATGAAAAAATGCATCCTAGAAACACATTCAGAAAGTTCATCATGTTTTTAAAAATTGAAATTACATACCTAACTGATTTATTATATAAAAACAAATTTCATTTGAATCAAAAATTAAATTTCAAAAATTAAATCTTAAAGGAATTTTTAAATGATATAAACATTAACTTTTCCTTAGGATATGAAAATTCCTCCTAAACATATAAGCAAATAAAGGATTTCTCAAAGGAAAAAGTGCAAATGTATATTAAGTAATACATAGTTTTATCTGTAAGTTAAAAAGAAGATAGTCTCTGTTTGGGAAAGGGTGAAATGCAGCAGACATTCTCATACATTTCTGGTAAAAATAAATGAAATACCCCTTCTGAAGGGCAATAAAAATATGTATACCCATGAGCCAGCAATAACACTTTTAGAAAGGGATCAAAAAGAAATATTTAGATAAGAATATAAAAATGTACATATAAAGATATGTAGTACAAAGTTGTTTTATAATAATACGTATAAAACCTAAATGCTAAATATTGAAGAATAAAGTGACTTTTTAAATCCATTATATCTACATGAACAACTAAGAAATTATTACGAATAATATTTTAGGAAAAAATTGCACACATCTCTCCCCCCAAAAAATAGATGATCAGAATATATTACTAAATTTAATTACTAGGAGATGATAGTCTCACATACACATATATTTTGTCACTGTTTTTGTTAAAAGGAAAATATATCTGTAGAAAAAAGACTAGAAGAAAACATGCTAAAACTGCTTAATTCTAGACAGTAAGCTAATAGATGATTTTACTTTCTCTTTTTGCTAGCCTATATTTTCTAAATCTCTCACAGTAAACATATTATCCTTGTGACTTAAAATTACTATTTAAAATATAAAATGGAAAAAAATTTATAATCCAGGTGATACAAACATTTTCCTATTTTTATAATTAAATTATTAAGGACATGTCACTTACTAAAAATGACAATATGATTCCTTATAATAATTTGAACTCAGTAAATTAATTAACTAACTAATAATTTCTACCACTTGAGTTTTCAACTCCTTTAACAATGAGATTCTTTTAAAAGCGTTTGGAAAGCTTCATTGCCCGTTTTATGCACCTATTAGGGAAATTGTTAAAATATTCACTTAAGCATATCCATTTACACTTCTGTGAAACTATTTTGATATATCAGCCTCAATTGCATGCAACTCTTTCACATTTATTTAATATTTTCTCACTTCCTCTAATTGTCTTGTGTAGACAATTAGTAACAAGCGCAACATAGCCATAAAACAAACACTCTGAAGATGAAAAATGTGCTGGGAACTGCACAGCACATATCCATTGGCTGTAGAGACCCTGAAACAGTTCATGATGAAAGCAGGTCTATGAAAGGCAGTTTCAAAGTCTGCATTTCATTGACTCTTCCACTGAAGGTCAGAATTATCATATTCTTGTAGAGTAGATGTCAAAACAGAGTAATTATAAATAGCTCTTTTAATGAGCCACAACAACAATTTCCTATTTCTTTCATAAAGCTTCCTTCAAAATATGAAAGGAAATATTTATATTTATATTCTCTTAGACCAAAGGGATTCCCTTTTAATTCATCAGCAAACTCGCTTTCAGAAGCATTATTTCACAATATTGACACAATGAAAATTAATGCCACATTCATTTCCTGATAATCACATCTCCTCTATAATTACCCAAACTACATGGTCTTTAAGAAAATGTAGAAAAGAAGACCCACACATGATTAAAAAAATAATAATTATTTGTTTTTCTCTGTGTTTCTCCTTAGCACGTGGGAAATGCTTACAGACTGTATTTTCCCTACATAAATGTTTGGGACTTTGAGGCCAGACCCCCACAAGGCATACACCTTCTTCCCTGAGAACAGACAAATGAGGAAGCTGCACTGTCTCCTTCACGTGCCACATAGGGCCTTACTCCTCAGTGCTCCACTCCACAGGGCACTTGAGGTACCCGAAGAAATGGGCTGAACACAGATAATGTCTTGCTTCTGAACATTCATAAAATCTTGAAGAGAATCTGGCTCCAACAATATCCAGGGCTACTGTTTAGTGTATCCCCCAGAGCCTATTCTTAAAACTACCTTGTGTCTTATAATAGCAACTCTTTTCAATTATCACTTAAAAAATAGAATATTACATTTTCTAGGATTGTAGCCTGTAAACTCTAACAAAACACCCTTGTGAATGGTGGATTGTAGAAAATAGGCAACTGGAATCATCCACCAGTTTCCTTAGGAGTTGATGATATAGTTTCAGTAGTCATTAGATGGGATGGTATGTGACCAAGGAGCCAAGGTTTTGGGTCTTGTCAAGATTCATGTACACCCAGAAATAATTTCATCCCTCTGGGGGGCTCAAACCATTGGCTCTGGGAGAGTCTAACTAAGGGGCAACACCATAGACACACTAAGAGGACCTTCTTCATTTCATATCAGAATTGCTACATAGAGGCCCAGACTTTGCAGGGAGCTGGAGTTCAGACTGAGGTATGCCCCATCACAACACATTCCTCTTTAATATTCAGTGTTAACACTTTGGACAGTCATACCAAATTCACACGAATACACACGTGTGTGTGTGCAGTAATGTGTTCTTGGCCTTGTTTGAATGCGCATGTCGTCAAGAGCACTGGGGCCTGAGAAGCCTAGGAAGCCTCACTTCCTCTTAGGATCTCCTCCTCAGGAGGTTCAAAACTCACAGAAGCAAGAGTCAGATGGATACTCCCTCAAGCACAGTTTACTATTCTCACAGATAAGACCAAGACTTCTTAGGCCTTCTGACTCCCTGCTAAAGAGTGGGCCACAGAACTCTGGGCACTCCTGCAAAGATCCAACCCATCCTTCCCAAATTTCACAGCCTAACCTCAGCATCTGGCTTGAGACTCTTAGCACTCACCTCAAGGTGTCCTGTTTTCCTGCTTTTCTCAGATACCTCCAGAAGTCCAGGACCAAGGGGTCACCACTCAACCACCAAGGAGTTATGAGCTGACATGCCAAGCCATCACTTTCTATTCCCTTTCCCTGTCTCATTATCCTCCATCCCACCTACTATCACATAAACAAGTATGTATGCCACTCATTCAGGTGCTGTCTCACCTTCTCACATGGTTGCCATCAACATGAAGGTGAAGTTTTCTGTTTAATCCTCTGGTGTATTCTATGACAGCATGTTATATTCAAATATATGCTTTTTAATAAATGAATGAATAAACCAACACCTATATTGTGACTTCATAAGAGCTGTAGTTAAAAAATAAATTTGATTTTTATTTTAAATTATCTTTAAATATATTCAACTTCACACAGAACAGTTTCCATATGGAGAATCTGGCATGCATTAAGAAGTCAGAAGAAAGATGCTTCTCAGATTTTTCCCAATTAAGCTTGGTTTGGTTTACCTCTAACATTAGCCTACCTGCATTATCTGATGAGAGGCATGCCAAGGTGATTGAGAACAAACAGGGTGACTGTCAGGGAAAACCAAGTCCAGCTTCAAATTGTATTGCTACACAATCTCACTGTGGACACCTAAAACTTCTGATGGTTAAGAACAGACTTCATGTACTGTGTTGGTCACTTTAGTGTAAAATCAATATTCCACTTTAGCCAGTATTATTCTTAATGATGTATTTTATCTAATTGTAAAGATTAAGTAGTTTAATGCTTAAAAAGCACCTAGAACACATAAGGATTAATAAATGAGACCTAGTGTTACTTTTAACTAGCAGTGAGACCAATTATAGTCATTAAACCAGACATAAAGAAACATATCTGGAAAAGGGCAACAGCATGGACTACCAGTATGCATCTCCCAGCATTCCCTACTCTATAACTCCCAGCATTCCTTACTCTATAACTCACCCTTCAGGTACCTAGCACAGGTATCCTGTCTTCTCAGGGACCGTCCTTCCTGCTGTTTCTTTGCCATGCAGGCTGTGTTCTTCCCCATGTTGAAACTAACTGGGCCTGTATTTTGTGACTTAGTCACCTGATAAGCTCCAGAACACTCAACACTGGTATACAATACATAACAGGTGTCTTTAATGCCTGATGTCCCAGCTTTTAGTTATGTTAATTATGAAAATTTTAGAAAAGAAAGAGTTTATGAGTGCTAGAGTATTTATGAATGTGTGGCCATATGTGGACATGACCTGCAGTACAATAAAGGGGCACCATTCTGATGGGTTCAGCAGCTTTTTACATGGTATTAGATGGTTTTGCAAAGGGCACTCATTGGATTTCTTTAGAAAAGTGATGAGCTTTGATAAAACATGATTTGAAAATATTTGGTAAAATCATGTGAACTTAATATGAAGATAAGAAACAAATTCAGAAAATGTGCCTCAGTATCTGGTTGGAAGGATAAAACCAATTGTAGGAGATAACATTTAACTGTAGAAATCAAATTATGCAACTGAAAAATAAATCAGGAATATAGCATACAACCAGGACAAAGGAAACTCATTAACCACTACCTCTTCTGACATACAGTGATTGGAATCCTCCTCGGAATGGACGTGGCTGAGGCAGTAAGCCCTTGCAGTAAGACCTCTGATATTTAAATGTTGCTCTGAGCTGCTTCAAATCAATCTATCAGAAACAGTAAATCTCTTTTGAAATCATGTTTATGGCTGGATGCCCCTCAGTTGAGAAAAGGGAACTAGGAAGCTGTTGCATGCATACTTATTTTTGCTTACATGTGCTTCATTTCTACAAGGCGATGGCACAGAGCGGCCATAAATGTTGCAGCTTGCCAGGGTACATAACCAGCCAACCCAGAGTCCTCCCTCCCTTTAACCCCTCACTTTTATGGGTCTTGCAGAAAGGTCCATAAAGCAACTCACCTGCCTTCTGGAACGCTAAGCTCAGTTAGTTTCCATCACCATTAAGTGACAAAATAGTCAGCAGTGTTTGAACATCCAGAGCTTGAAAGCCGCCTTGCTTCAAATTTCTATGTCAGGATTTAAATTAGGGGCAAGACACAGGGCACAGGGACTGATGTCACCAGTTTAAGTTGAGGGATTCTTTGCGTCTACTTTTGCTTTGTCTGGCTTTCTTGGATTTGATGTGATGATTTCTTTGAGCACAGAGAAGGATGACATGGAAAACAACACAGTTAGAATACTGCTGTGAAAAGGAGGGCACAAGAGTCCTCCAAGCCAGAATTCCTGCAGGTTGATGGGAAAAACTTAATTGGATTCTGTTTCACCTCCCAGTAGATGCAACTGTCAGGTTTCTGCGCTGAGCATAGAAACCAGCCCCCTCTGCAAAGCCATCTGATAACATCTGAAAAGCTGCTGAACCCATCAGAATGGTGCCCCCTCTACCGTACCACAGGGCATGTCCACATACATCCAGACATTTATAAATACTCTAGCACTCATATGCTCTTTATTTTCTAAAAGTTTCGTAATAAATATAACTAAAAGTTGGAGGGAAATAGCTGGGACATCAGGCATTAAGGACACCTGTTATATATTGTATACCGGTGATGAGCGTTTTTGAGCTTATCAGGTGACTAAGTCACAAAATACAGGCCCAGTTAGTTTCAACATGGGGAAGAACACAGCCTGCATGGTAAAGAGACAGCAGGAAGGACTGTCCCAGAGAAGAAGGGATACCTGTGCTAGGTACCTGAAGGGTGAGTCATGGAGCAGGGAATGCTGGGAAAAGGGAACAGAGAGACGCATACAAGTGGCCCATGCTGGCGGAAACAGTTGTCCTTTCCAGACGTGTTTCTCAATGCCTGGTCTAATGATGATCATTGATCTCACTACTAGTTAAGAGTAACACTAGCTCTCATCTATTAAGCCCTATGTGTTCTAGGTGCTTTGCAGGCATTAACATATTTAATCGCACAACAATCTTATAAGGGGAAACACTTATATTTATCATTTGGTGGGGGATGAAACTGAAGTTCAGCTAAAGGAAGAAAATAGCCCTAACATATACCTCTGAGATTTAAACTTTACACTTTCATACTTCAAAACCTATGTTCTTAACTAGCAGTTCTCAAAGAGGAGTTCCAGAATTATCCAAGAACTAGTCAGAATGCAGACTTTTGAGCACATCCCAGATGCACGGAACAATACATTCTGGGGTGGGACCCGCCAGTCTGTGTCTTAACAAGCTCTCCAGGTGAGTCAGATGCTAGGAGTTGAGACCATATGGTTCCTTTCAGGTGCTCCTTAAGGAGTCTGTTCTTTCAAATGAAGAATTTGGTGTGGAGGGGGAAAGTAGAAGCTGAAATTGTTACCACCCAGTAACTACCTGAGAAGAAGTTATACCAGGACAAGAAGCAAAATGAGGCAGGAGAGAAAAGACATAAAATGCCCTGGAGTCAAAGCAAGGCCACTGTGTTGATGAGGAAGGGTGGTAAACACCAACAGGGACAAAGGCAGATTCCCCAGGGTCTGCAAGTGGAAAGAGTGGGAGATGCCAGGAAGGTGCATTCAAGACTGTCAGTCAGTCATTCTGAACAGTCATGACATCCTGAAGACAAAGCCATAATCAATGAGAGGGAAAGCCAACAGATACTTGTAAAAGCAGCAAAAAAATTATGAAAGAAAGCAGAATAATAAAAGGAAAGGTTGTGTGAGATGAGCATAATGGTTGCTGATTCATTCATCATTCATTTGGGTCCTCTTTCCCTGATCTAAAGTAGAGATTGTTTCAAGTGAATTGTTGTTTCTAGATTAAGTCATGGTAACCATAATATTTTCAAGTCATAATTTATCTAAGAACATTCCAATCCTTTGAACAGCTTTACTGAGGTGTAAATGACATAGAATAAATACAATTTTAAAGCATGGAATTTGCTGTTTTGATGTATGTGTGCCTCTGAAACCATTAGCATAATGAAGGTAGGGCACATATCCACCCTCCCAAAACTCTCCTTCTCTTCTGTTCCTCTCTGCTCCATCCCACACCAGTCAACCTTTGTTCAGCGCTCTGTCCTCATACATCACTTTGCAACTTCTAGGATTTTGCATAAGTAGAATTATTTATTATGTCCTGTCTTCTGTCTGACTTCTCTCACTCAACATACTTATTTTAAAATTCATCTGTGTTGTGACACGTATCAATAGTCTGCCCTTCTGATTGCTGAGTAGTACATTGTATCACTATAACACAGTATGATTTATTACTTCCCTCATTGGTGGACATTTGAGATGTTTCTAGTTTTTGATTATGTTACCACAAACATTCCCACACAAGTCTTGGCATAGATGTAGGCTTTCTTTTCTATTGAAACTACCTAGGAATCAAATGCTAAAACATATGTTTGTTGTATATTTAACTTTTTTTTAATGCCAAACTGATTCAGGGTGGCTGTACCATTTCGAATTTCCATAAAAATGTACGAGACTGCCATTTCCTCCACATCCTCACCAATGCTTGGGATCAGCAGTTCTGTTTAATTTTAGCTATTCTAGTTAAAATATGTTTTTATTTAATTGTGGTGTTAAAATACATTTTTCCAAGTTCCTTTTGATGAAAAGTAACTTTTCAATGCAAACTTTCCATCTGTAGATGTTTGGTGAAATATCGGTTCAAATCATTTGATCAATTTTTTAATTTTTTGTTGCTTTATTATTGTATTTGTAGAGTTCTTTATATATTTTGGAGACATATTATATATGTGCTTTCAAACTATTTCCCAACTGTTCATGGTATCTTTTTGTCCTATTCATTAAGTGTCTTCTGAAAAACAGAAGTTTTTGATTATAATGAAGCTGAATTTATGAATGTTGTATTTTGTGAATTGTGCTTTTGGTTACAACAAAGAAATCTTGATCCTACCCCTAGGTTAAAAAGTATTTTTCTTGTCTTCTCCTGGAATTGTTTCAGTTTCAGATTTTACACTTATTTCCATGTTCTGTTTTCAGTTTGTGTATGTGACACAAGGAATCGATTGAAGTTTTTCTTTTACTAAAGTGTGGATATTCAGTTTTAGGACCATTTACTGAGAGGACTTTCCTTTCTCAACTCAATTGAATTTGTATCTTTATTTAAAATAAGTTTGTGTATACCATTATTTTGTTTATATATTTATAATGAAATGTACATTATTCACGTGTATTCAATATACATGTATATTCATGTATGTTTCTTTATAAATTTGCAACTGTTTCCAAACTCTATTCTGTTCCATTGAAGTTGTTTTAGCTATTTTGGTACTTTGCATTTATATCTGCATTTTAGAATCACTTTATCACTTTCTACCCTCCTTCCTAAAAAACACTGTTTGGATTTTGGTAGGCATTGTATTGAATCCTATTTGGAGCCATTTGGGGGAAGCTGACATCTTAATAAGTCTTTCAACTCATGAAAATGGTATGCCTCTCCATTCATTTAGTTATTTAATTTGTCTTATCACCATTTTGTAGTTTTCAGAAAACAAGACATTTTCATCTTTAGTCTGTTTTATCACAAAGTATTTAATTTTTAATGCTATTGTAATTAGTATGCATATTTACTTTTTTATCATTTGCTGCTAGTATATAGATATAGAATTTATATTTTCATATTGTTCTTAGGTCCTAAAACACTACTAAACTCAATTATTGGATCTGGTAGATTTTTTGTTGTTGTTTTATTTTTGTAGATTCTACTGGACTTTCTACATGTCATCCATGAGTAAAAACAGTTCCATTGCTTTCTCATAAATTTGCATGCTTTTAGTTCTACTTCTTATGATACTGCACTTTCTAGGACATTCCATACAATGCTGAATAGAGTAGTAAAACAGCATAGCCTTCTGTTGCTCTGATCTGAGCAGAAAATCATTCAGTATTTCACAATTAAATGTGATTTTGCCCATAGAATTTTTATAGATGCATGTTACCAGTTGGAACAATGCCCTTCTATTCCACTCATGCTAAGAATTCTTGTTTTGTTTTGTTCATATTTGGGGATTGATAGTGACTTTTGTGAAGGTTTTTACCTGTGTCTGTTGAGAGGATCTTTTTTTATTTTACTTTTCTTAGTTCATTATTATAGTGAATTAAATTGGTTGATTTTTAAAGTTTGAAGTCAAATTTTACATTTCAAAAATAAATTTTACTTAGTCATAAGGTGCTATCCTTGTAACATGTAGTTAGAGTTGATTTGCTAAAATTATGTCTAAACCATTTTCATCTAATTTTAATGCTCCAGTTTTTGTTGTTGTTAATGTTTTTTTTATCAGGTTTTGGTATCAAGGTACTGCTGGCCACATAAAGTGAGTTAGAAAAGTATTCCCTCTTTTTTAATTTTCTGGAAGAGTTTGTGCAGAACTGGCATCAATCCCTCCTTAAATGTTTGGTAGGGTCCAGCAATGATCTATAATGTTCTTTGAACTTCAGTTTCCTCTGTGAAAAGGTTCTTAAAACAAATTCATCTTATTTATTTATATAGGGCTATTTATGACTTATTTCTTCTTGGCTTAGCTTTGGAAGTTTATATCATCAAGGAATTATATCTTTTCATCTAACTTGCTGAATTTCGTATTATTAAGTTATTAATAATATACCCTTGGTATATTTTTAATATCTTAATATTATAGAGTCATTTCATCTTTCTCATTCTTGATATTGATAATTTTTCTTTTGTATGTTTTTTCCTCATTAGTCTAATTATAAATTTACTGATTTTTTTCCTCAAAGAACCAACTTTTGAATATATTAATTTTCTCTAATTTTCTTTGTATTTTATAGATATGATATCTGCTATGGTTCCTATTTCTCTTCTTCTACTTTGTGTCTAATTCATTTTTCCCTTTTTAGTTTCCTAAGGTAGGATATAGAGTCATCAATTTGATTCTCTTTTCCATTTCTAATTTAGATTCTAATTCCTAGCCTTGTTTTTCATTTTTTATTTTGAAAAAGGGTCTCATTGAGTTGCCAGGTGGACTCATTAAGTTGCAGTCCTCCCGTCTCAGCCTCCTGGGTAGCTAAAATAATAGACATGCTTAACTACACTTAGAATCTCATTTAGGTTCATCTACAACTTTCCTCTAAGTTCTGCTTAACATCATCCTGCCAATTTTGGTATGTTGAGTCTTACATATTCATTACATTTAAAACACTGTAATTTCTTTTTTGATTTCTTCTTTAAAACATGGATTAAATAGAGCATATTAATTAGTTTCCAAATAGAGGGTATTTTCATGGTATCTATTTGTTATGGACTTTATATTTAATTTCACATAGATAAAATAATGTCCTCTTATTATTCAAATCCTCTTATATTTAATGAGACTTGCTTTTGTAACTAGAATATATTCTATCTTGGTACATGTTCCATATATACCTGAAAAACACATGTATTCTGCAATCCTTTGGTGTGATACTCTAAAAAATGTCAATTAGGTCAAGTTGATGAATAGCATTGGTCAAGTTTTTTATGTGCTTATTGATATTCCATCTGCTTTGTTTTATTAAGTATTGAGAATGGGTCTGAAAATTCCAAATATATTTGTATTTGTCTATTTCTTCTAGTAATTATCTCAGCTTTTGCATCATGTGCTTTGAACTTTTTTAGGTGAATAAATATTTAGGAATTGTTAGGACTTTTTCATAAATTTATCCCTTTATAATTATAAAATGACATTCTTCATGCCTTTACATTCTTTGCTCAGAAATTTACTTTGGTCTGAAATTTATAAAATCATTCCAGATTCCTTTTGATTAATGTTAGTATATTTATCTTGTTCCTGTATTATAGTTTTATCTATGTGTGTGTATATTTAAAGCCCTTTTCCTATAGATAACATGTATCTGGATCTTGCCTTTTAATCCGGTCTGAAAATCTCTACCTTCTAAATGAGATATTTCACCCATTTATATTTAATTTGAATTATTGAATTGTAGTTCTGTTTAAATCTATCATTTTTCCCCTTACTCCCATCTCTTTATTCATTTCTCTTTTTTAATTCCTTATTTGAAAAAATTGGATAAATTTATAATTCTGGTTTTTGGCTATTTAAATGATAATTCTTTAATTTTTATGATTTATTTTTATTGGTTACTTTGGGGATGATAGTATACTACTTATTATACTTGGCCTTTGATAGAAAAATTATACCACTTCATGTACAGTTTCAGAATCTTATAATAGTTCACTCAAATTTCAATGCTTCTGACTTTTTACAATTGTCATATATTTTGTTTTTATACATTTTTATTTTTTTAATACTTCATCTTATTTTTGTTTCAAGAGTAAGTGATTACTTATTTAAGAAGATTTAAATAATAAGAAAAATCTCAAAAATTTATCCATCGATAAATTTCCAGTGTTTTCCATTTCCTTTCTGTGGATCAGTGTTTCCATCCTGAATAGTTCTTCAGTCTGAATTACTTCCTTTATTATCTCTTGCAGTGATAATGTACTGGTAAATTATTTAAGCTTTTTCATATCTAAAGAAAATTGCCTTCAGATTTAAAGATATTTTTGCTAGGATAGTATATTGGCTGACAGTGGCCTTTGGGTTTTGTTTTGTTTTTCTTTCTTTCTTTTGAAGACACAACTTCACTGTCTTCTCCCTAGCATTCTTTTTTTTTTCTGGCAAGATATGTGAACCATCCTTATTTCTCTTCCTATTAATATGAAATTCTCTCCCTCAACTTCTTTTAATATTCCCTTTATCCCTGTTTTTGTGTAGTGTGTGTACCCACACATGTTCACATAATTTTCTTAGTGCTTCTTACACTTGTACTTCCTTAAGCCCTTGGATCTGCAGATTTACAGTTTCTATTGAATTCCCCAAATTTTAACCTTTCATTTCTTCAAATATTTTTTGCCTCTCCTTCTTTGGAAATTCCAGTTAGACCTGTACTAGGCTGCTGTTTAAATCAGCTTATCTTGCTACTATAACCAAAAAAACTCACAAGAACAATTTTAGAGGAGGAAAATCTTATTTGGGACTCACAATTGCAGAGGTCTTTGTCTATAGATAGCTGACTCCCTTGCTCTGGGTCGCAGGTGACACAGAACAACATGGCACACAGGTGTGGTAGAGGAAAGCAGCTCAGGACATGGCAAACAGGAAGCCAAGAGCACTACTCACAGGGACAAAATAAACCCCAAAGGCACACCCCCAGCAAACTTCCTGACCATAGTTATCACTCAGTTAACCCACTCAAATGAATCAATACACTGATTAGGTTGATTAGGTTATGGCTCTCATAACCCAATAATTCACTTCTAAACTTTCTTGCATTGTCTCATGAGTTTTTGAGGGTCACCTCATATATAAACCAAAACAGTTATTTAAAATTGTTCCAGGACTCATTATTCTGATTTTTGTGTTTTTCATTTCATATAGTTTCTATTGTTATGTTTTCAAACCTGCTAATCTTTTCTTCTACAATGTCTAATCTGCCAATAATCATATCAATATATTCATACTTTATTATTTTCATCACTAGACATTACTTGTTTTAAATTTCATTGTTTATACTTAAGAATTTTGAGTATATAGAATGTATTTATAACTGTTTCAATGTTTTTGTTTATTTATTCTGATCTCTATATTATCATTTTGTAATTTTTATTGATTGCTTTATCTCCTTATTTTTCATGCTTCATGGCATGTCTGGCAATTTTTAATTGAATGTCAGGCATTATAAATTTTGCCTTGTTAGGCGCTGTGTATTTTGTTTTTCTGTAAATATCGTTGAGTTTGCTGCAGGACAAAGTTAAGTTTTGTGGAAATACTTTGGTCTTTTTATGTCTGCCTCTTAAGATTTGTTCAGTAGGACCAGAATGGTATTCAGTCTAGGGATAATTTTTTCCCCAATTATTAAGAAATACCTTTTGAATAATACAGAATACTTCATTAACTTTCCAAGTCCTATATTCCAGTGTTTCCTTCCTTTGAGTAGTTTCCTGGTATGCATGTGTCAATCAATACTCAGCTAGAGGGGAATCAATGCTTGATCAATACTTGATGGAAACCCTTCTGCAAGTATCTGGGGTTCTCCATCTTTGTGCAGCTCTCTTTTCAGCAGAACCTGGTCCTAAAATCTAAAGCTGCCTGAGTCTCTCCAAAATTGCAGTCCTGTTTCTTCAACTTTGGGAGTCATCCGGCTCTCCTTGCGGAGTGCTATGGCCTAGAAACTCTCACAGCAGAAACATGGGATAACCCCAGGAGGCTCCTCTTACTTGTTTCTCCTCTCTCAGGAGTCACTAGCCTTCATTGCCTGGTACACAGTGTCTTAAAAACCACTGTTTATTATATTTCATTTATTTTTCATGATTTCTAAAGGAAATGTAAATCTTATCACTGTTTGTATACCTCGTCCATAATTGGAAAAAGATACTTTAATTTCAAACTTGTATTTTTCAAAAGACGAAGCTCCATGTAGTCAATATCTGTCACAGAAATACAGTAATGCAAACCAATTATAACTCGCCAAATTAAGACACTTATTGTCCCCAAAATAACCACTACATGATAGTCATTCAATAAATATTGAGTGCCTCCTTTGTCTTAGCCATTATAGTAAGTATAGTTTACATAAATTATTTCTAATCTTTAATACTATAACAGATTAGGAGGTTTCTCCTCTTTTTTATCATACCTTTTATGCAAAGGAAGGTAATTTCAGACAACAGATATGAATTGCTGTGCCAAATACCTAGCAAAAATTCCGTATTATTTTTATTCCAAAGACTCCATGCTTTCTGCCATGCTATAGTTATTATTTACCATAAAAATAGAATTAGGACATTTAATAATGGATTTTCTAATTATGCTTTCCAGCTAAGGACTTTATAACATTTCTAATTTACCACCTTTAGAAAATTTAGCTGACTAGTAGAATTTTAAAAGAGATTTTCTGTAGATCAGCAGGAAAATAAAATTTATATTGCAAGAACAAAAGTGATAAAATAAAAAGAATATAAAGTGATTAACTTTATCACTCAGTTTCATGCCAAATCCTGAGAATAAGAATTTGCAGTCAAAAGAGAATGAGGCCCAGAGATGCAGACGTCAAGGAAGACTCAGGAGGAAATGGCTTATTTGACAAACCACCAAATACTGCAAACAATTGCTGACCTAAGGAAAAAACTGTTGGAATTTCTTAAAGCTGTATTACCTTGGTGGCTTACAATCTCCTTCTAAAATGTTGAAGGAATAAGCTTTTTAAAAATTAATATTACCAATTTGACATTCATTAAGGGTATCAAATAATTTTTTACCTAAAATTATCAAAATTATATTTTTGGAAGCCATTTAATCTCAGATCTTAGTTTAAACATTTCAAATATGTAAATATTTAATAAATATTTTCAATACCAAAAACAAATAATTGTAACACTTCTGTTATTATCATGTCACAAACCATCATTACATTTTACTACTGAATTGAACCAATGGGAAAAAAATGCACAAAATGTAATAAAACTAAAAGAACATTCCAGAATATTTTGTACCAGTAACTATATCAAATATTTAGAAATGACAATGTATCATCAATGTAATCTATGGGAAAAAAATGCACAAAATGTAATAAAACTAAAAGAACATTCCAGAATATTTTGTACCAGTAACTATATCAAATATTTAGAAATGACAATGTATCATCAATGTAATCTATGCAGTTAACTGCAACCTTATATTAGAAGTTGGTCTGCTTTAGGTCTATACCTCTTCACTGAAAACTTACCACAGGCACATTTACATATGAGAAGATGGAAAGAAAAATCTACACAGCATTTAAGATCACCATTATTCTCTTAGGGATCGCTAGAAGTAAAATATCACCTTGAAAGACATTAGGACAAAATAGTAAAATTTTCCAGAACTATTTCCATTCCATTCAGTTACTTAAAGTTTCTACATTGAAGCAAAATATAAACCTTAAGGCTATTTTCTTCCTGTTGAACAAAGAACTAAGGAAGAATCTTGGCTATATACAAATGAATATTTGTAGAATGATTATTGTTCTTTATGGTGTGGTTGTAAAGGGTGGAAATGAAAATGATTTCTCCTGGTATCAACACTCTTCAGGCCTCCAAAGAACTTAGAGACAGCTTCACTAGAGAGAGAGAGACTTTGATATCTTTAAATAGGGTTGGATTTATTAAGAAAAAAGGACAAAGGCTAAATGGTACTACATGTAAGTCCTCAGATGAACATTAAAACATGTAAAACATTATGGTCCTAATGTGGATACAGGCATAGACCCACTACAGAACAGGTATATTTCTAAGACGAGAACTGGACTACTCTCTTTAAATATATTATTTTCCAAATGACTTTTGAGATAAAATGGAAATGATAAAGAATAGAATTTTGGAGCTGCAAGGGCCTTTGGAAATCATTTGTTTTAATACCATATTTTGCACTTGGAAGACAAGAAAATCCAAAGACGGAAGGTGATGTTGAGTTATTCAAAGGATGACAACAGGAAGAACTAGAAATAGAAGCTAGCTCTGCTCGATCTCAGGGCTCATATTTTAAACTAAATAAATACATATTCTCTATAAAACCCTATAGGTACTTATTGGTTTGTTTTCATTTAACTGTGTTGCTTGAACGTTTTTATGACAAGTATTTTATAGGATTTAATTTGTTTTTACATGCTGCTGGGTGTTGAGTGCCAATCAAATGATTCTTAAGGTTATTTTTGATTTTGCAAATACTTGCACACTTACAAGTAAAATTATGTGTTTAGAATATTAATGGCAACATTTTCTAAAGAAGACCCTGAGATCTGGCATGTTATTAGGTTTGGAAAGCATACATCAAGGTCAACTTTTAAAATAATTCAAATTATTTTTTGAGAGAACAGATCACAAAACTTTTTTTTTTGGGGGGGGGGTTACTATGGATTGAACTCAGGGACACTCAACCACTGATTCACATCCCCAGCCCTATTTTGTATTTTTATTTAGAGACAGGGTCTCACGAAGTTGCTTAGGGCCTCACTACTGCCGAGGCTGGCTTTTAACTTGGATCCTCCTGTGTCAGCCTCCCGAGCCACTGGGATTACAGGCATGGGCCACCACAACCGACTCAAAACTTTGTAATAGAATGTTGAAAAACAGTTGATGAGAGTTCCTTTTCAGAATCCATGTCTTTCCAGGAGTATGCTTTGTTATTGTCATGATGACCATAGTCCAGAGCACAATATAATAAACCCTTATATTTAATGCAGTTTATCGAGTTTTCATTGGCTTCCTTCACTCAATAAATTCATTTATTAAATACCTTTGTGCTAAACATTTTGCTAACTGCAAGAAATACAGTAGTGACCAAGATTCATACCGTACCTTTAGAAACTTCCAGGCCTTAATAGAAGTTCAGGAAAGCAAACTAGAAAAGAAGCAAAAATTTTCACTGTCATATGCTCTAAGAAAATTATAGAAAAAACTTGCCAAAGAGGAACAAGAGGGAGAAAAAAAAAAGTAAGTAGAGCTTTAAGTCATCTTGGCCATATTGGAGAGAATTAATCACAAGAAACCAGCATAGAGCAATCTACAGGTTCTTTTGCCTTCCTTGCTGCAGAATATTTGAACTATTATGTCTACTTATTTGAGCATAGCTGCAAAGATTGATTTCATGTATCTGCAACTTAATAAATGTTAAGAGTTTTTTATTGATATCCCATTATATAAAGAATTGATAGAATGTCAGGAATTCACATGTCAAATCAATGTCTGTACTTTCTGATACCTAACCCCACAAAAAGAAACAAAGACACAATGGAATTTAGGGAAATAATAAATGTATAAATGAAAGATTAGTGCCTAGGAAATTAAGATGGGGATTGGAAACTTCATTTGAAAGTATCTGTGAATTCTTTTTGTTCTTTCTTCTGGACCCACACTACTTGATATTTTTCACTCATCTTGTCCTGTTCTTTTGAGAGTCCTAGCACTTAACTCATCTGTAATTTCACACTTAAAACACCCACTGCAAAGAACAATCTAACTCCAGATGATAGCACCTGTATCTTGTTCTTAGAACTTGGAAATATTGACTTCTATTATTTCAGGAACTTCAAAACCAAATACCTAATATTGGGAGATTCCTTACAGGGAAAAATAAAGGTAGTTATTTCTCAAAGAATAAGTAACAACCTCTGTTTGAAGCCCACTAATAAGACAGATACATGATCATGTAATGGGCAGGTGAAAACTGGGTCAAAATTAGGTTCAAGGTCATAGTTTAATCATCCTGATTACCAAGCACATTTTCCCCATGAATTTAAATTCACTCTTAAAGGCTATATAAATGACTGCTCAATCATTTTTATTGTTTTCAAAAATGTCTCCGTCATCTTCCCAGCATAATCAGGTTCAAGATGCTCTGAGCTGAATTACATTCCTGGAAACCTGTTGGAAGAAAACTTTCATAGCTCAAAACATGCTCCCCTTGAACTTTCTGGCCTTACTTTGCTTCTCATGAATCTATGATTATGTGTAATTAAATAGAAGAGTAAGGTTATTCATAGAAATTCATTGGAGACTAAAATTGAATGAATGAATCAATTAATTAACAGGCCAAGGCAGAAGTTGGTAAAATTGAATTGTTTCAGGCACTGTAGGATGAATAAGTTGGATGAAAGCTATACAAAGTAGGTTTGTCTGTAAAATATACATTTATTGTTCAGCCATATCAGTTACTGAACACATGTAATCTCATTTAATCTTCTCCATAGACCTTTTACAGATGAGGCTAAAATAGAAAATTACTTATCATGGGGACCATGAATGGAAAATTGTAACACCTGTGTTCCCCACTATTTTCTATCCAAAACCCATGCACTTTCCACTACACCACACAGCCAAAGTGTGCTTCGTGAGTGCACTCCCTGGGTAACAGGCATTCATATACCTCATAAACAAAGAGCAAAACTGAATGGAGTTTAGGGTTCTACAACAAATTCATAGGATTCCATGGGTTTTGTTACTATAGATGTGTTCTGAACCTTGTTTGAACTTTCTTATTTTCTCTGGTTGCATTGGTGAGTGCTTTTTAGTTGCAAGTAACATAAAAGTCAAAAAGGTTTACCTATCTACAACATCCAGGGCACCTGGCAGTAGGCCTAGCTAAATCAAGGGACTAGAAGAGAAATCTGCATTTCTTCTATTGGTTGGATTCTGAGGAACTTCATGGTGACCTGAGGGCTGCCAGCAGATCCAGATGTTCTTCCTCATGTATCTATATCTGGTTGTGGAGGAAAAGAAAGGCTATGTTTTTTTTGTAACATAAATGTTGATTGTGACTTAAATTGGCTAGAATTGAGGTTAGTCAGATTCCTGAAACAATCCCCCTGGGTGCTGGAGCCACATTTTCATCCCTGATGGAGATGAAGACAACAGCACTAGAGTCACAGAGTAGTGAGAGTGTGTGTTCCCCCAAGGAAAATAAGAGTGCAAGTTTCAGAAAAATAGGTTCATGTTTGATAGGTGTCAAAACACATGACATTTTCATAATAGGCCAAAATTAGGGAGAAAATATAAATATTTGTTATAAAAAACAGTCTGTGTGCACATGCACCAAAGCTATAGGTGTTTGCAACAATCATAACAAACACATCAAAGGTGACTTAAAGCTAAACAAGATTTTGATAAAGTATGTCACAGTCATGCTTCTGAATGTTCAATTCATACACAATGAATGAAAAACATCCTTGAATATAAGAAGTCTTGATGGGGAACATCTTCACCCAAAGATAGACAACAGGTTAAAAAGACCTTGAATACAAGACCTGTCTCCAGAAAACTGACATTTCGTGTCACCATGGTGATGGCATGAAGATTGATACTAATACTGGCTGACTTCCCTGGTTGCTGTGGAAATAGAATTTTCTAGTACTATATTTAACAATATTGATTTGTAATTTAGAGCCACCAAATCTGTCAGACAAGTCAATGGATACTCTACTTATCAGGGATCCTAAAGATGGGCTTGCATTTTCAGTGTGAAAATATATATGTAACACACCATAATTAGATGTCAACCTGGGCTCTTTAACCAAAATGATATGTTTCATATGTAATCACCATTTTTGAATGTTAATGTTTTTTCTTCTCTTCCAACAACAACTTTAAAATATTTGTTTTGAAATCAATTTTCAGAAATATCTGCTTCAAATGTTTTTGGTAAACAATTTAGTAGAACTTAACACCACTCTGTAATCAAAAGTGAAAACAGAAAAATATTAAGGCATACTTCTAATGTCATGAGAAATTAAGCTAATTTCTTAAAACTAATAAAATGGTGAGTTCACTTAAATCATGCCCCAATAAATAATAATGATGATAAAGAAAAGGAATATGATGGTCATTAATGTGTTCCTATTATTCAAGAAATGTGCTTGATATCTTCCATGCATTAGTTCTAGATTAGGGTACAGTTAAGCTTCTATAACAGATAAGCAGCTAATTTTCAGTTGTTCAAACTGATAGTAGTTTATAATTATTCATTTGAAGGTCTAAACAAATATTCCTTATTGGTTGTTGATTCTCTTCCAGGCTGAGATTCAAAAACTCAGACTCATATCTTGAGAGTCTACCATACTGAACTTGTAGTATCCAAGTCTTCTTACTCACTGAACTCAAAGGAGAAAGCATCAGTTCTTTAATGGACTAGACCTTGACTTTTGCTCAGTATTATATGATATGCTTATTTATATTATAAGGAAGACAGAGAACTGATCTTACTTTAGGTCCAGTTCTAGGAAATGCATCCAAACCCAGAGAACTTTTACCACTGTGTTAGTCATATTTTATCACTATGACCAAAATTCCTCACCAGAACAATTTAGAGGAAGAAAAGTAATTTTGAACTCATGGTTTCAGAGCATCAGTCCATGACTGGCTCACTATCACTTTGGCACCAAGGTGAGGCAGAGCATCCATCGTAGCAGAAAGGCATGGTGAGGAAAACTGCTTACCTCATAGCTACCTGGAAACAGAGAGAAGGAAGAGCCAAAGAGACAAGATATAATCCCCGTGGGCATGCCCTCAGTGACCCACCTCCTGTAGCCATGCACCACCAGCCCACAGTTACCCTCGCCAGAGAAGTTCTTTCAAATTATTAATTTATCAAATGGATTCATTCCTTAAATAAGTTATAGCTCTTGGAATCGAATCATTTCACCACTGGGGACATTGCTGCATTGTCTCACACATGAGCCTTCAGACTACACCTCATCCAAATGGTAACAAGCCTATACAGCAACCCTTCTTTAAGATGGTTTTATACAGATCTGTTGGTGTTATCAGATGAAACACAACTTCATAATAGCAACTCTCTAACTAGCATGTGTCATAATGGTGTTATCAGGTAAAAACTTCATAAACTCTCTAAATAGTATGTATAAAATATTTTAGAGGGGAAACTATTGCCTAAATATATTGTTTTCAGAATATTTATAAACATTTCATGGAATACACTTTGAGAAATGTTACATTTTTATGCCATCTCTTTGGTGAATATTCATGTAGAAATATTTACATAGGTACACCTAATAGTTTTCTGATGTCCTTGAATTTAAGAAGTATCTTTATCAATTTTCTGTTGCTATAACAGAACACCTGAGAAGAGGTAAATTACGAAGAAAGAAATTTGTTTAGGCTGATGTGTCTGGAAATCCAAGAGCACAATACCAGTGTCTGCTGAACATTTTATAAGCACCTCCTGGCAAGAGTGCAAGCAGGTGCATGCAAAAAAAAAAAAAAAAAAAAACACTCAAGGGGCAGCCTCACTTTATAACAACCTCCTCTCACTATACTAACCCAGCCCCATGAGAACTACATCAATCCCTCTTAATGTCCCAATTACCTCTTCAAGTTTCCACCACCTGTCAGCACTGTTACACTGAGGACAAATTCAATGTGAGTTTCAGAGGTGACAAAACATATGCAAAACACAGTAAGAAGGGATGTGCTAACTGAGCCTCATGCCCAGATCTATCTATAGCCCCTTTACTTGTCTTTCCTATATCCTTGGTGAAATGTGAGCTAAGTCAGAATGGTAACCTGTATTTATGGACATGCGTGAAGCTCAACAATCATCTTGGTCTCATTAGCACCTGTCTAGGTGCGACGATTAATTGTAGTTCCCCTGATGTTGTGAGGAAAGAATTTAATCATCACAGACACTTCTCCAAGATGTCATGCCAATCGAACAACTTTATCCATGAAAGACAGGAGGGCTTGCAGGTTTAAAATTCATTGATTCCTAAATCATTACACCCCGATTTTCAATAATATCCTTTAAAATTACAATCTGCATTGCAACATGGAAAAAATATTTTACTATTTACTTTGAAGGCATATTGTTTCTCCTGCCTGTATAACTGAAGAATATCTTTCCCAAATAGAGGTTTACCAATCAAAGTTATCCCAAAAGAAGAGGCAGCCTGGTGTAATAGGGAGCCGTGAGAATAAGGCCTCAAGAGACTGAGGGTTCCTCCCTTTAGCAGTGAGACCTTGAGCAAGTCGTTTCATCTCTCAGGGCTATTTTCTCATTTGCAAAATGAAGTCAACAAGACACCCTGCCTGCCTCCCAGGTTGGTTGTGAGCATTAGAAATGATGAGAGAATTTCCTCAAATATGAATTATAGAAAGACAAAAATGCATATTTGAAGAAAAATATTGCAACATATGAGGATTGAAAGCATTTTCTATTATTGAGTAAGTAAGCCATTCAGTTTGTTCCCATCAAGGCAATGTATAATACGGTGGAGTGATTTTGAGCAGGGCCTATGACAATAGAGAGACTAGCTCTCCAGGGCAACCTGTTTGACCTTGAATCAACTCTTTATCCTCCCAGCAACTTAAGATTTCCCAGGTGAATCCAGGAAAATAATACATTTCTTATAAAGTAATTATGAGGATTAAATTCGATAACATATGTAAAATGCTTCTAATAGCACCTGTCACGTGACAAATGCTGGCAACTTACTGCATCTATCAGGGAAGGATATTAGATGTGATTTATTTGGGGCTTGCTTTTTCCAACTTCCCACTTTACCCAGGTCTCTATGATTGCCAAAAAAGCAATACCAAGTAGGATCGGAATTACGAGTTCATTGGGGAAATAAAGGATTTCAGGGAGAAGTCCAAATCTAGTTTGGGAGAACTGTTCTCTCAGCACACATTGGACTTGCAAAGCCCCTAACTTGATGCAAATTGCTTATAACTTTTCGGCCTGCTGCTTACCTGCCCCCAAAGCTCTTGTTTTGAAAACTTTACATTTCATGTACAAAGGCCCTTTCTGGGACCCACAGACCCAGACATCTTCTCAAAGTGATTATCTCTTTGTTGTTCACTAA
The DNA here is from genome assembly GCF_048772815.1 of Callospermophilus lateralis. Classification (NCBI taxonomy): domain Eukaryota; kingdom Metazoa; phylum Chordata; class Mammalia; order Rodentia; family Sciuridae; genus Callospermophilus; species Callospermophilus lateralis. Next base: position 22,002,060 of record NC_135313.1, on the reverse strand, counting down.
TGGGGCATTAAAAAATTATGCATCTGTTAAGAAATTTCTTCAAGTTATAGAAATGACATTTTATTCCCAAATGGACCAGGGATGACAAATTCAAATGCTAGATGGACTGAGCAAGTGAAATAGGTATGTGAAGTAAGGCCTGTACACTGTCAAGGGACTCTCTGTGTTAAATTAAAACCAACAGAATATTCTTTGCTTCAAAAAAAAAAAATGGTATCTTTCCATCTATTTTTGAAAACTGAGTCTATTTTGGACTTTTATTTTCTCTCACTTTAGATGGAAATACTCAAGAGTAAAAGAAAATTAACAGTAAGCATAGGTAAGCATTTCTATTATTTAGTCCCCAAGTTGGGGAGAGATTATGATGGAGCCTATGGCAAATGAGAGAAAAATGTGTGATATCTCAAATGGAGGTACCAAATGCTCTTGTCAATGGCGGTCATGTAAAAATGTGAGACTAATACTAAGTCTTCCTATTATTAAGCAGAAAGCCAGAAATCTGCTTTTTAAGTGAAATCTCCCAATTTTTGAAAGTTAGCTAGGAAAATAAAAAGAACTGTAAAAACATAATAAATGCCAACAAAAATTGCAGGTCACATGTGGCTTTGTGATTGCTGACAATCATGAAGACCTCCTTTGCAAAAAAAGAAGCCACTGATTGCACTGGAGCTAAGGGACTGGCTCAAGGTCACATTGATACTGTCAAAGCCAGAAGTTGAATGTGGATCTTCTGACTCTGCCTCAATCCAGGAGAATTAGTCCATCTTCTCACATCCAAAGCAGCCACAACATTATTGATAATAGAATGCATGAACAGAGAACACAGAAGTTAAATATATGTGTTTTTATTATTCCTGACTCTCTCCTGTTTTGTCTCAAGAGATTTCTCCATTTTCTCGTGTATTATCTAGGACATGATAAAACCCCCTATCTCCCTTTCTTAGTGTGATAATAACTCTCACACTCAGAGGAAGCAATCTTCTGCTTGGGAGCTAATGTCTTTGTAGATTTAAGGAAATATACTACAGTCAATATGCAGAGTGGTTTGGCACAAAAAGCACATATTGTATCATTTAAATCAGTATGTCAATGATATATATAAATAACGAAATCATGCACATTCAAACTGCTAGCTTGCCTAGATTTTAATACCCAGTGTGAGATGTATCGACCACATGTTAGCATTCTGGTGAAAATGCTAATTTCCATATAGCATAGTGATTGCAAAAATACTCACTGGGTTACAGATCAGGGCATCAATGCCAAGTACTAATGAAAAAAAATTTTTTGGACATAGTGCATCTAATTTTCCCAGCCTCTCATGCTCTGATGCACCACAGGCTTAAACTAAAAAGATTACTTGTGGTTACCTGGTGAGCTAATGCCACCCGACCCAAAGTTACACAACAGCAGGCACTGAATAGCAAATTAGTAGGTAGTGGGGAAACAGTGATTAAAACCTGAAGCTGGCCTCGTTACATCCATAATTATATTTATTCAGTGCTTCAGTGCATTTGGAAGAGAAACCATATTTCTCTCTGCCTTTCTCAGGCGCTCTCTGTCTCTTTCTCCCTCTCTCTTTTTTTTTTTTGATATTTCATCTACTTATTAATAGTGTGAAAACTCAGGAAGAAAAAGCTGAACTTGAAAAAAACATTCATTTTAGAAATTGGTTATGTAGCGGGAACCAAAGTGTTCTCTGCACATCCAAGGGCATTGATTAACTTTCTCTAAAGAGTCTGAGCCCCTTTAGAATCCTAGGTTCAGGGAGCCTAGCTCTTAAACCATGATCGAATCAAAGTTCTGAAGAGGGAGGGAAGGTTGCCAATGTTAATTTATCTTCCATTTGCTAAAACTACATAATACCTCCAGCTAATATCAGCTTTTTAGATTTGAACAATCAAGAAAATAAAAAGGGATAAAAAGGGATAAATCCCAATTGAGCATAAGATGCCATTGGTGTGACCACTCAGCTCCCCAGTAAGGCTGTGAACTACATACTTATTATAGTCCCAAGCAATGGAAGGAGCCAAGATGGGCTCTCCTTTAACCCTTCTTGTACTAGAAGCCATAGCCTTGCATTCTTATTGCAGGCAAACCTTGAGAAATTTACAGAAGCCACCCTTGGTTCAACTTCAACAGGGACCAATCTCTCTGGTACAAACATCTGTGGTAGAAATCTTGAAAGCACCCCTTAATTTATGAGATGATCTCCTTTGTTTCCTTGACCACAACCTCTGGAGAGAGGCCATGCCTGCCTAGTTTTATCACCATCCCTGGAACCATAACAAAAACCAAAGCTAGCTCATGTGGAACACTTAGTGCTTTACAGGGGAGCTTATTTAAGCCTCACAAAAGTTTACGAAGTGCCTGTGATTTTCATTATTCCCATTGTATAGCTGAGGACACAAATCCTTAAACATACTGAGCATCTTGGCTAAGATCACACGACTAGTAAATGAAGTCACAGGGTTTGAACCTAGGTTGGCTGACTTAATCCCTGTGCTAGGCTGAATGTACAATAAAGGTCTATATCTTTCTTTGAATTTCATTAACTATTTAAGTTATTAGACTATTAAGGGAATGGCATTGAAGGAGAAATATCTGTTCTATTTTTTATTTTTATTTTTAGATTTTTGGAACTGGGACTTGATCCCAGGGTGCTTAACCACTGAGCCGCATTTCCAGCCCTTATTTTTTATTTTAAGACAGGGTTTCGCTAAGATGCTTAGTAACTTGCTAAGCTGCTAAGGCTGGTTTTTAACTTGTGATGCTCCTGCCTCAGCCTCCAGAGTTGCTGATATCATAAGTGTGAGCCATCACACCTGGCTAAAACAGCTATTTTAAAAAGTCACTTTGGTTCTGCTAGTTTATTGATCGAGGCTAACACAGATCATAGACAAACAGCTTTCTCCTCGATTCCTACCTTGTCTTTAAACTTCTTCAATTGAAGATACCATGTGGACATGGTCTTGGGTGCTTTAGGTCATGAACATAGTCACAACTCATTAGAATGTGTAGTCTAAAATACTAATCAAAACTCCAAATGTGAGTTAATGTCAAATACCCTTTCTTCCAGCCTCCATCCAGAACCAGGCACATGAAGGTGAGGTCCTGCTGTTCCATGCCCTCCCCATGCACCCACCCACAAACTTCTTTTTCCAAGAGAGCAGGGAGTACACTAAGTGACACTCCTGGGCAAGAACCCAAATAGCCCCACATGGCTCCCTCTCTCATGTGGCCCACAGCCGTCTCTGACCTTGACATAATCTCCAAGCAGCAGCTCCCTCCTGATTCTTACACAGGAGTTGGCCAGCCATTCAGTCACCTCCATTATTTCCTAGTCCCTAATCCCTAAACTGCCTTTGATTTCCTTGGCCTAAGCCAGCATGGGTCTACTACATCTTCCAAATGCAGGAAACATTTAAAACTCTTGCATAGGTTCCATGATTAGACTTGGGATCAGGAACTACTACCACCAAAATGGGACAGAGAGTTTCAGGCAGAACTGATGCTTCCCCAAAGGCCTCTTCAGCAATGTTCCCTCAGGTTCGTCCCTTTTATGATTTCCTCGAATAATCTTTTTTTTTTTTTGAAAATTGACCCATTTTAATTATTTAAAAACAATACAACAAAACATCAAATTTCCCTCATCATCTACAATTCAGTTATATCCAAACCTTCTAAGACCAACAGTCCTCTGCACAGAAGCAGGGGATCACACGGGGACACTGGAGACACACGAAGGTGAATGTGGAAGATCAGAGTTCCGGTGGTGGCCCATGAGTCTTCCGTTCCCAACACACTCCAAGGTTTGCCTTTTATTTTGTTAAAGAAGGTATTGTATGGGAAGTTCTTTAAAATAAAATAATTTCATCCCAGACACCAGATTTCTTCAATGATAGATCCATAAAATTTGTGTTTCTGATAGGAATAAAAAGTAATTTTTAGTAATTTTTACTTTAAAAATGAGGAAAAGAGCTGGGCACGGTGGCACACACCTGTAATCCCAGTGGCTTGAGAGGCTGAGGCAGGAGGATCACAAATTCAAAGCCAGCCTCAGTAATGACGAAGTACTAGGCATCTCTGTCTCTAAATAAAATACAAAATAGGCTGGCTCAGTAGTTGAGTGCCCTTGAGTTCAATCCCCAGTACCAAAAAAAAAAAAAAAAAAGAGAGAGAGAAAGAAAAAGAAAAATTCTGGGCTGTGCTGGGTCCTGGTTTCTTCTTGTGTTTCTGAACATGTGACTTCAAAAGGGTTAAATCACACTTATGACACAATGATGATTAGTACTATTTTTTTAGATGATAAAAAAAATAAAATACCCAGTAGACATAAAAATGGTTAAAAGGTTTTTTACTGCAGCTCAATTTTTGGTCCCCCACACCCCAAGATACAAAATGAACATATAATTGAGATGGTAACTCCACTGGCTATTCCAATTCACCCATCTGCTCGTCCTCCATACAGGTTCAAGGGACTAGCAGTAGGTTTTCTTAGTAATATAATCATGGCACCAGCTGTGATCATGGCAGTTTATTTGAGGTCCACTGATCCTTTTCACACATGTAGGTAAGCAAGACTATGCTTCTCCAACTGCCCATATCTGAGCACATTCAGCTTCAACCATAGAAACTACCAAGGAAGGAAGAATATATTTATTCCAAGATTCATTTACTGGGATTTTAAAGCGCCCTTTCTTCCATGGAGCCCCAGAGAGGTGGCAATGTGCTAGCGACTGCTGCATCTTCCAGCATGTGCTCCCATCCTCTGAGGGTCCTGAAAAGGATAGTGGATTGGTCCTGAGCCCTCATGAAAGGAGCAGGTGGTCTCATTGGGTGGACCATGTGTGGCCCAAAACCTGGGGTTGGGGATGGGGCAATCCCAGGCAGTGGTGGCAGGGCAGTGTTCACCATGGCTGGAGGGCCACTTGGGAGGAGGTTGAAGTAGTTGGCAGAGGCTTCTTCTGCTGCAGGAGTAGAAGGAAGAGCTCCAGGCAGTCCTGGAACAGGCTCCAGCTGGATCCCAGAATCTCTGGTTCCATCCTCCTCGTTTTCTTTTCCTCTGGCTGCCAGGGATCTTCCCCATTTCACCTTGAGTCTGCATCCACTGACAATCAACTTATTAAAGGACTTCTCAGCAACCACTTCTGCAGCCTGCCTTGTGGCAAACTGGATGAACGCACACTGCTGTCTCTGTACTACAGTGATCCTTCGAATCTCTCCAAACTGGTAGAAATGATTTATGAGATCTGTCTCAGTAATGGTATCGCCCAGACCACCAACATCTAGTGATGTGATAGTTTTATCCTCCGGTGGATCCAGACGAGGCATTATTGAAGCCTGCATTAGAAGCTTATCTGCTCCAGGGTCATAGATTCCATAATAACGGAATATTTTGATCAGCAAAATATTTTAATATTTTGATCAGCAAGGGGGTCATCTGGATCTGTAGGCTTCTCATGTCTGTATGGACACTCTTCCCCTCTTTTACACTGTCCTTTCACCCACAAGGAGCAAATGTGGGGCTGATTCCTTTGTAGTAGGGTGTGGTCCGGGCCAATTTGAGCAGCAAGTCATGCCAACTGGCCGTGTTCCATCAGAGTTAGAAATTTCTCCTTCCATATTTTGTGTGTAGTACTCTTTGTTGACATCTGACTTTGGCATGTCATCTTTAAAAGACAATCCTGCATCACGAACCTGGATGGGTAGGCCATACTCTAGGTCTAAGAGGCAGGTCTGACAGATGTTCTTCAATTTACTGCAGGTTTGGCACACCTCAGTCTTCTTGACGGGCATGCAGACCCCAGGACACCAGCGAAACACTGTAAATGGCCTGGCACAGATTGTGTATTCTTTCCCATTCTTATCTTTGGTCATTCGGATAGATGGGTTTTCTCCAAGACACGTCTGGCATAGAAAGGGGAAGCTGCGTCCTCCCAGTTCTGCCTGTTGTAGGTGTTGGAACCTAGAGAGGTTGTCATCTTGAGAGTGTCTGGGGGCAGTGGTAGCTTCTGAGTCGGGCCCTCTAATAATCTTAATCCTGAAGAAGAGTTTAAGAACCATGGAACAGTGTGTTAGTCAGCTTTCCACCACCATAAAAAAAATGTCTGAAACAATCAATTTTAAGAGAGGAGAGATTTATTTTGGTTCATAGTTGTGGAGGCTTCAGTCCATGGCTAGTTGATCTGGGTGCTTTTGAGCTTGTAAGGAGACAGCAGCTCACAGTGGGAGTACAGGGCAAAGTACACTCCTCTCCTCATGGCAGCAAGAAAGCAAAGAAAAAGAGGAAGAGATGGGGGTCCAAAAAAATCCCCTTTGAGGACATATTCTCAATGACCTAAAACCTCCTATTATTAGTATCAGGTTGAGGACCATGCTTTTAATACATGGGCCTTTAGGAGATATTCCAGACCCAAAATGTAGTAAATAGTTTGCTTCCTTTATAAATTCTTCACATGAGCCAAGTCACCTCAAACTAATTTTGTATTCACAATATCATGTCATTTATAACTGATGGGACAAACTCCCCTTTCTATTATCTCTTTCAGATGTATTCATAGTTCAGTGATGATACTGTATTAGCCATACGAATTTCCTACCTTGTTGCATTCATTGTGTTACCAATCTTAATTAGTGCATAATATTTTACTTTATTATTTTCCATTTTTATCTACTTGTACTTATTGTTGAACTTTTGGGTAGAAAAACTTTGACTTTTCATCTCTTTTTGTATCCATCAAGAAGGAACATTCAAAATGTAATGCCTTTTAAAGTGTCCACTTTCTCAAGGAATTTACAGTACTCAAAATGATTTATTTTATAATCTAGAATACAGCAACTAGTAAGAATATTAGATTTAATTAAACTGCATTAGTTTTCATGTTTTAATATTTTTAAAAAGTAATGACTAGCTCCTGATTTGTATGTTAATAAAAGAGATAGATAACTTGAATTAACAAAACTAGAAAAATCCAAAAGTCATTGGTGTTGTTGGCAATTTTGTAAAGTTATGGTTAAAGAAGATAATTAAGCAAGAAGATAATTAAGTTCCCATCCCTAAATGATGTCTAAAGAGGAACAAACAACTACTTGATGATAGTCGCACTACATTCAGAATGACTAATTATAAAATTAAAGGGGACATTTTAGCATTTGAGTTCCTGTGTAAATTTTGTAACCATTCCCATGTCATGTTCAATTAAGTATATTTCATGCATATTCAAGAAATATAGAAGAAATTGCTCCAGGGCTGCTGTAGAACTTCTTGGAGTCAGGGACCCAGGCTGTTGCCTTTCCCGCATCACTTCCTGATCCAAGTTGGCCCCTGGATCATGAGTCATTACGTCTATACTCCATGCTTGAGGAAGGAGGAAGCAACAAAAAGAGACACATTTCCTTCCTCAAAGTGTACACCATTGTATCCCATTGGATAGAAATTAGCCCCTTGACCAAACCTAACAGCAAAGGAGCATACTTACTGAAAAGTAAGCCTTATTCCAGAGTCCCTGAGCCAAGCTACAAGAAGCAGGATATTTATTTCAGATGAAGAAAGAAAGAGTGAACAAATAGCAATCTTGGGCACCATGGAATGAGATGATTTATTGACTATTATAACCTAAAGCCAAATACAGAGAACGGAGCCAAGTGGTAAGACAATGGGAATAGAGAGGGATGCAACTTCTAAGGAAGGAATCATCTTGGAAAATGATGACAGGGATTTGCTAAAACAACCCCCCTGTCTTCTTCTGTCTACCTCTTTTTTCAACGTGACCCTGTGAATTTCCGTGACAAATAGAATGCAGGAGAGGGATGTTGTGAGACTTCTGAGGCTGCATCTTCAGAGCCTGACAGCCTTTGTTGCCACCCTCTTGCAACCCTCTGCCATTACCAAAGGAAGTCCAGGATGGACCCTTGATTTATGAAAGACTATGGAGAGATAAAGGCCTAGCTGACAGCTAGACAGGATTGCAGACTTGTGAATGAGGTTAATTTTAGAACTTCCAGCATGTCTGAGCTGACAGCTGACTGAAAGCTTGTGTGCGAGCTTGGGAGAGCCACTGAAAAACTGGTCACTCCCAGAAGTATAAGAAGTAATAAATCATGGCTTTTTTAAGCCACCAAGCTTTGATGTGGTTTGCTATATGGCAATAGCAACTGGTACACTGGTATATTTGAAAATCAACACAAATAATGATATCTGCCATGCCTTGAGGTGCTGGCTTTAGATTTTATACAAACTACAGTTCTAATGTTTAACATCCTGATTACAAACACTGAAATATGGACTAAATTCTAATTTTGTAATATGATAGCATTGGTACTATCCAGGTTCCTTTCCTTTTTAAAAAAAATTATTTTTTCGGGCTCAGTGGCAGAATGCTTGCCTAGCATATGTGAGGAACTGGGTTCAATCCTCAGCATCACATAAAAAATAAATAAATAAAGGTATTGTGTCTGTCTACAACTAAAAAATTATTTTAAAAAGTATTGTTTTCAATCAATATATAAAGACACAAATGTTGTGTGTATTAACGGGGTATCATAATGTTCAAAGTAGGTACATATTATACAATGTTCCAATCAAGTTAAACATCTTTATTTCCTCAAACACTTATTATCTCTTCATGGCGAAGACCTTTGAAGTCATTTCTTCTAGCTGTTTGAAATGCACAGTGCACTATTGCTATCTTTAATTTTACCTTCTTAGAAAAGCATCACAAATACTTTATTGGATTCTTGAAAATAAAATCAACGCAGAGCCTCATTATCATGTTTTTGCAAAAGATACCACCTCCCAGACCCTGGTGCCTAATATATCTTTTAAAATGTTCTTGGTTAACAAGATAAGTAATGTTCAATATAAGGAAGGTAATTTAATAAATAGGAAAAATAAAATATGACTGAAAGCAAAATAAAAAGAATCCTAAGGAATATGTAAAATAAATCAATTTCTTCCTAAAACAGACTACTCATTTCTTCCTACCCCATAACTCCTTCTCATGCCTGTGATCTACCTCCTCCCCCCATCCCAGTGCCAGCTTGGAGACTTTCTTTGTCTTTTTCTTACTATGTTCCCCCACCGACAAACGGAAGAAAGAAATAAGAATAGTTATGTCTACATATTGTGACAAGGTGATAGAAAAATACAAAAGGTTCATTTATCGCTGATTTTAGTCTACTTGATAGCCAGTTTGATTTCTTTATTTTCTTATTTTTTTAACCTTATTTTTCCTTAATCCCTATTGTCTTGGAGTCTGAGCATCTATCCATTCCTGGGGTGGGGAGAAGTGTCAAAAGACCATTTGCACCAAATGTACTAGTGCTCATTTTCTCAGCCACTCCTGACAGCAAAGCACCCACCCCTCCCTGTCTCCCTCCTTTGATCACAAACAGCAATACCTGAGCAGCGGCTTGAAATCAATACACTCTCCCTCTTTCAGCATCCCCATTACAGGAATAAGGGGGCTTGAAATGTGAAGTTCTGACTGAGTGTTTATGTGTCGTGTAAACAAACCCAAGAGCTTCAGCATAAAATGTCATTTCCAGGCACCAAGGCTGAGCCCTCAACCTCTGGATGGAGATTGAGTGCAAAATAAGAATTATTTCTACAATTTCCAAGAAAACAAATGAATGGGCAGCAGGAGATGAATTTAGACTTTGATAAACTGAAATACAGTAATCTGAGTTAATGGTGCAACTATTTGAGTTTTTCTGTTAGGTTTTCAACTTCATTTATATGACAAAGATCAGAATAACATATCTGGCAAAGAAAGGAAGGAAGGAAGGAAGGAAAGAAGGGAGGGAAGGAAGGGATTTTGAACATTATAATGTGCCAGTCAATTCTTTATTTAGGGATTTGATGCCCAGAATATCAATATCTCTCTCCCTCTAACCTCCAACAATTTGTTCTGTTTTATCATGTCTAGATTTCAAGACCCACAACACCTAGGGAGTAATTTCTCCATGCCCTATCCCTGTCTCCTGTCAGGTATAAAAACAAGCAGCAATACATTTACCTTGAATTTAAATAGACTGATGCTTCCTGTGATGAGATTTAAGGTGACTTGCAGCTAATTGGAACAAAAACAACAATAAGCGGGTTTGTCAGGTGAGAGTGAGAGAGCCAGCTATTGAGTTTATAGATTCAAATGCTGCCCTTCATGTTTGAGAACGGGACTCTCACCCACTGGCAATGGAGGAACACTAGACTTTTTATCTAGTAACAGGGTGCAGAAGAGGAGCTGTGGCTAAGCTCAAGGGACTAACTTGCTTCCCCAGGGTTGCCTTATCGAAGTGCCACAAACTTGAGTGGCTTAAAACAGAATTTATTCTCTTCCAGTTTTGGAAGCTGGAAGTCTGAAGTCCAGGTGTCCAGAGACCCTCAGGAAGAAGCTTTCCTTCCTAGTCCAGCTTCAGGTGGTTTCTGGTCATCTTTGGTGTTCCCTGGCTACAGAAGCACCACCCCACCTCTGCCTCCCTCTTCACATGGCCTTCTCCCCAGTGTGCTGTGTCTTCTTTCCTCTTCTCATAAGGACACCAGTCATGGAGTTAGGGTCACCCTTTCCCATTATGGCCTCATCTTTACTAATTATATCTGCAAAGACATTATTGTCAAAGAAGGTGACATTCTCAGGTTCTGGGCAGACATGAATCTGGGAATAGAACTTTTCAATATAGATGGTGAGAAGTCAGGGAGTCTGAATTCTTCCCCAGGATTTGCCATAAGTTTATTGGGTGTTGGACACCTCACTTTACCACCCTAGGTCATAGCACTGTACCTCAAAACAAAGGGCTTTGAACTAGGGGTTCCCTCAGAGCCTTCTCAGACTCACCCACAGCCCTACCAGTTTAACAGTGGCAGACATCACCCAGCCAGCAGCCCCGCCAGGGGAGAAGTTGAGTTCACCCAGAGAACAATGGAAGAGGGGCTCCTGGAAGGAGCTTAGTGAGAAAAGGTCTGAACTTGTGGGTTTCTTCTTAAGATAGAGCGAGAGACAGAAATCATGGAAGTTTTGAAGTTCAAAAATTGGATTTTTTTTAACATGCTTATTTTAAAGTCCCTCTGCAAGGGATTTACAAAATGTGCAAAATGTGGTAAAGAGCAAAGCAACGTGCTAACATTTGTGTTGTATTTTTCATAATTGAATTCTGTCTTCGCAAGCTACAGAGTCTCACAAATTCTTGGCATGGGGGTGGTGTGGATGTCAAACATACCACACCAATGAGATTTTAAACAACACCTTTTTCTGGCTCATCTATATTTTTCTAGCATGCAGATATATCTTAATGAAAATTACTAAAGAACTGTTTGAAGCTGAGATATGAAGAACAAACTTTTTTTTTCCCTTTTACCTATAGAAGTCTGTATCTTAAAGGCAAGTTGATGGAAAAGAAATACTGTGCAGTGGCAAAGTGACAAGCCTGGATTTGATATCTAGCTCTGCCGTTCATTGTGACCTTAGGCAGGTTACTTAACCTCTCTAAGTTTCTATTACCTCTTCTAAATAATGAAGCTAATAAAAAGTATCTCCCTAATAGGTTGGACATAGAGATATAGCTCAGTGCCTATCACACAGGGGAGCAGAGAGATGCCTCCTGCAAAATGTAGCAGGAGACTTCCTACCTGCACTCAGAGTTTGGGACTGGAACTCTTCTCTTTACTCTGGAGGAACTTTGAAGACAATCAAGTTATCTTCTCTAGTGCCCAGTTGAGTTGAAAGTCCAAAATGAGTGAATAAGTGAATTGCAAAGAAATAAATGCAAAGAAATTTTAGTATCATGACTAGGCATTAAAAAATATAATGTAGTTTGGATGAGTTTATTCATGGAAATAAATTACTGAAAGCACAATAAATTGGACCCTGGCCCCTAAGTGATGTATTTATTATTATTTCATTATTTCATCTGGGAAAACAGTAGGCTTTTCCCCCCTTCCTCTATCATATAAGTGTATAGACTCGTGTGTGTGTGTGAACAGAAAATAGCCATAGCTATATGAAGCTGTAATTATATACTCAGAGCCCTTTTAATTGCTTGTTTATCACAAGGCCTGATGAGGAATGTCACAGACACCGTCATTTTTTTTCAGAGAAGACCCTGAGCCATAGAAAGGTTAAGTGGCTTAGTGAGGAGCACACGGTGAATCAATAGAGAACAGGACGTAGAGCCTGCAGCCCTCGAGCCCCCGAGTTATCGCTCAGCACAATTGCACAGGAGTTAGCACTATTTGTAATAGCGTGTTCTTACAAGAAATCTTAGGAGACCAGGAGAGGGAGGGAAATGGATCTGAAACAGGTAGCCAGCCGTTTGCTTCTAATTCTTTCATTGCCCCAAGCAGACTGTCTTGTTCATCTGGCCGCTTCCCAGAGCTTCCAGAACAGCACCTTACAGCATTGGTAATTACCTATCTCTGCACCAAGGTACAGGGATGAACCATGGAAGGGGTGACCAGGACAAAGAACCCTGCAGCCCACACATGCTGGAAGCCTGGAGAAGATCCCAATGTACGGGAGAATACTGCCCTTCGAGTCAGCCAGCCAGGCCTTTGAGATTTATTTCATTTAACGTTCCCCTCGCTGTCACATGCAACTCCTTCAGACTCTCACTGGATCTCCTATAAGCTGCCCTTACTTTTCCCTCAAGTCTGTTTTCTACCTGAACGCAAAGCAAAGCCCAGAGCTTCTAGGGAAAAGATAACTAGATTTGGTAATTCAGAGTATGGGCACCATCATGTCTTCCCATACGTTGAACCCCAGTTCCTGAGGATATGACTGTATGCAGAAATAGTTTGTAAAGCTAATTAAGCTAAGTGAGGTTATTAGGGTAAATCCTAATCTGACTAGTGTCCTAATTAGGTGAGATTTGGATACAAACACACACAAAGGAAAGAGTATGTGAAGACACAGGACCCAGGCAGTCATCTGGAAGCCAAGGAGAGAGGTCTCAAAAGAAACCAACCTTGCTAACACCTTGATCTCAGACTTGTAGCTTCAGAATTGCAAGAAAACAAAATTTTGTTGGTAAAGCCAACCGGTCTGTATTACTGTTATGGTGATTCTAGTATATTAACAGATTAAGTAATCTCAATATTATATTCATTGCCAATCAATAAGCATTGACTTATAAAACTGAAAGTATTCAGTCATCCTTCTGCAGGCACCTACTGTGAGCCAGGCTCTGTCCAGTGGCTGGGGTTATGGAGGTAAGCAAGATATAACTACTGCCTTAAGCAGGCTCACAAGTACAGAGAAGAAAAAGAGAGGAAGAGATGATTATCATAGTGTGATAAATTAACAATCAGACAATAGCATGCCCAATGAACCATGGGAGCACAGAGGAGCAATATATAATCCAAAACACGCACAGAGAATAAGGGGTCAGGCAAGGCACAGAAGAGAGGTTTGCACCTGGGCTGTGTTTTGAAGAATAAATAGAAATGAGACAATGATGAAGGGCCCTTCTATGAAACAAGGAGCCGCATGTGCAAAGGAAACAGTTGGTAGGAACACAGAGCATTCAGAGCGCTACACAGTCCTGCGGAATTGAAGCAACTTGTGTGAGTGGAGGTCCTCAGAGAGGAGCTGGAGAAAAGGCAGAGGGCAAGTCACCATGCCTGGGGGACCAGGAGGCTCCTGGTTATAAGCAACCAAGCTGCGACATTCGGCCTAATTGAAGAGAAGGTGCTTTATTAGATTAGGTGCAGGAGTGAAGAAACACACACAACATCTCATAAGCCCAAGAGTCAGGTGGCACAGAAAAGTAGAATATTGATCAGCCCACAACAACCGCTCCAGGTTTATTGATATTCTGGCTACCTCGGGAAAATGCATCTCCTCCCAAATGGCTGTCGGTGACTCCTGCGGCAGGGACTTGGGGACTTTAGATTTTACTCCTCCAGCTCTTAGTCTTAATGAGGCTGAACTTACATCTTCTGCCTCACCACTTCTTTCTTCTCCTCTGTACCTCATGGATTCTGCTCACCACAGTTTCTAAAGCATCATAGCTTTTGCTCACCAGTGACTTCAGTCAGTAGACTGCACTAGGAGTCTCTTCTGTGATGCTGATACTATTTATGTCTCTCTGATTGCTCTCATGAATACTTCCTAGGGTAGGGAATCTGATCAGGTCAAGATGTCACAGGGCAATATGGAAAAACTTTTAGGCAGAGCTGGAGGACTAGTACCACTTCTACTCAGAGGGCTGCTTTTCATTCAGGCCCTTGTCCCTCGGCTTTGGCTGTAGCAGTGGGTCATTGTCATATCAACTGGTGCTCAAAGAAATAATTCTAACTGACAAGTCAGAAGGGGGCCGTAGCAGGCAAATGGAATTTCATGGCTTTTATCTATAAAATGTTAAAAGTGTCATTAAAAGATTGTGAGAACCAGAACATAAATTTTGTGCTAAAATATTATTATAGCAGAAGAGGAAAGAATGATTTGAAATGATATTACCTAAAGATAGAAAGACTAGTTATGAAGGGATTACAGTAACCCAATAAGAAATGCCAAGGTCTAGAAGAAGGTATTGACAGTGGAATAGACAAGAAAAAGACAGAGATGAGAGATTTTATATATCATATCAATATGGTTGATGAACAGGCATATATGGAAATGATAGAAATCATAGGAAATAGAACCGTCAGTTATAACATGGAGATTTCTGGCTTAATAGACTTTGCACTCATTTACTAAGATGGGGATACCAGAGAGAAAGGGAAGATGATGGATGTAGTGTTAGGCATGCTATATTTGAGATGGCCTTGAGATAACACACAAGTCTGGGCAAGTAGCATTTCTAGTATTATTTTAGCTAAACTTTCCAAATCTAAGAGGCTTCACACCATGAGTCTATTCTTGCTCAGTCTGTGTTAGGATGGGGGTGGTCTGCTCCATGCAATCTCCTGGGTCCTCCCATCTTTTTCCCATGTTCTCAATGTCACCTTGGCCATGCCCAGGTCTTGACAGGGATGAGAATGTATGAAGAGCGCACATGCTCTTAAATATCTAGGCCCGGAGGTGCTGTGGCCCCTTTAGTCATGCTCTTTTGCAAGAACCAGCCTGAACTGATGGCTGATGATGTACTTTGGAGAGGATTAGCTGTATACCAAGAGCAGGAATGCAGCCAAGCTCCAAAAACACTGAGACCCGGGCTTGCCAGAACTTTCTCCATTTATGTCACCTGCCCTTCTTAGTTTTTACCTCATGGTAAAAACATGACTTGTGATAGCTACTAGCCTCATTTTCTTAAGAACTAGACACATGAAAGAGAGATTAAATCAATCTCTCTCTCTCTCTCTCTCTCTCTCTCTCTCTCTCTCTCTCTCTCTCCCTCTCTCTCTTTGTCCCAATTAATAAGCTTCTAGGAGAGGTTTCTGGCTGGTCCAATGTAGGCTGTATCTTTCGACTTTAATCGTCTGAATCACGTCACAGGAGCATGACTGTTAGGAGCCACATTAAACTACATAGATGAGGAAGGGAGAGAAGAACCAAGTCCAAAGGGTGCAGGGATGTGACAGGGGACTTGGATGAGGGAGCAGGGCTAATCACACACACACAACCAAAAAAGTAACCGCTTCTGGGAATGATTAAAGTGTGGCAACTGAAACTTTGGAAGGAGGTAAAGGACCAAAAAAGAGAACATAAAGGGAAATGAGCCCCAGTAGAACCCTGAAAATATCACTGTGTGAGTGCCAGGAGAAAAGTGAGTCAGCAGAGCTTACAAAAGAAAAACCTCAGGTGCACCACGTGATGCCCAGGAAGGAAAGAGGCTCCTGCAGGAGAGAAGGGCCAGGCCCGGGATTGCCACACAGGGGTCAAGTCACCTGTGGACATAGGAAACGGGGGCCAGGAATTACAAATCAATCATAATAGACTGTAAAGTTTAAAAAGCAAGCCTACAGCTCCAATAAGGTGAATCCTGGACTCATCACACCAAGGGAGAGAGCCAGCACAAAAGCCCCCAGAGCCTGTGATTCTATTTCTATGAAATTTCCATAAGAGGGAAATCTATAGAGATGGAAAACAGGTGAGTGGATACCAGGGCCTGGGCGAGAGGGGGAATAGTAATGACTGTTTCGTGGATGGGGGGCTGTCTTGGTATGAGGCAAATGTTCTCCAATGTGCTAGTGCTGATGGAGGCATGAGCCTGTGAATATACTAAAAGCCACTAGGTTGTACATTTTTAAATGGTTAGCATGGCAAATTGTCTGTTATCAGGATTTTCCCTCAATTAAAAAAAAAAAATAGACGGGCAAGCCTAAAACACATGGAAAATGATACAGCAATGGGTTAGAGAGAGATTTTCTTGAATATGCTACTTGTGGAAGGAAAGACACAATAAGGGGGAGAAATTGTGTAAAAGTAAGGGGTTGTGTTGGATGTATTGTTCTGTCAGCATGGGAATATGTAAAATGCAGAGCAGAAGTACTGGATTAAATTTCACCAAGGAACACGAGCATGAATCCCAGAGCCAAAGAGTTGGTAGGAAAAGAACAATGAATTGAAGAAATATCTCTTGCTTTTCTCTAATGGAGTGAATACACAGGCTTTGGGGCAAGCATTTTAGATTCATAGAATATTGTGATACATTAAAGATTGTTCAACTTCTTCACTAACTAGGAAGGTTAAGTAACTTGCCCCAAATCATAGATACCCCTTCATGCCCTGAGTCCCTTATCACCAAATTCTAAGGAAAAAAAAAAAAAAAATCTCACATAGAAGAAGATGAAACACATTGAAGCCAAATGGGGATATGTCCGAATCCCTGTTCCACTGCTTACCAGCTATACTATCAGTCGAGTTACTTAACCTCCTGAGTTTTATTTCTATATGTGTCAAATATGAAAAAAAAAATCTACTTTTCAGTTATTACAGTTATTATTATTCTCTTTCCCTCCTACCACTCCAACTTCACGCTCAGGTTCTATCCCAATTATGAGAGAGCTGAAATTTGTGGAAATCAAATGAAAATATAGGCATTATTGCAAGGTTTTTGTTTGTTTGATTGTTTTTACTTCCTTTGTATTAGGGATTGAATCTAGATGCCCTTTACCACTGAGCTATATCTCTAGTTCTTTTCATTTTTTAAAAAAAAATTGAGACAGGATCTAAATCCCTGAGGTTAGCCTCAAATTTGAGAGCCTCCTGCCTCAGCCTCCTGAGTTACAGGGATTATAGGTGTATTAGGTTTCTCTAGAGGAACAGAATCAACAGGAAGCAATTATAAAAGGGCAACTTATTAGGTTGGCTTACCTGACCTTCTGCTGGATAGTCACAACGGCCATCTGCAGGCTGGAGGGCTGGAAGAACCAGTAGCTTCACAGTCCATGAGACTAAAGCCCCAGAGCAAAAGGGATCAACAGTGCTACCCCAGTCAGAGAGCAAAGGCTTCCAGAGGAATCCACTTTGGAAGAGTGAAGAAGTGAGAGTCTGAGATCTTCAGATGATCACAGCAGCAATCAAGGAGCCATTCAAGTAGAATCAAGCATGCATCTGCGGCTGCTTCCTTGTTCCTCCAACTTTTATTCCATCCAAGCCATCAAGCTATTGGTCGGTGTTGCCCACAATTAGGGAGGGTCTCCATTTCAGTTGGCTATCCCACATGCCAATCATTCATAGACGCACCCTTATTGACACACCCATAACCCTCTTAATCCTTGGTATCTCTTAATCCAGTCAAATTGGCAATTCAAATTAATGATTACAATAGGTATGCACCACTGTGCCCAATTGTGTGTTTATTGGATGCATTTTTATGCCAAAGATATGAAAGGGAAAGTAGCACAACTCAAAATCCTGTAGAAGCTCAGGAATGTAATAGCAGAGGGATAAAAGTGAGCATGATGACAGCTGACATAAGAAAATGAAACACAGTGAACAAATCAAAGAGGAGAGAAGTCGAAAGCAATTTTCTGTGTATAGTGCATCTAGAAAGCACAATGTGATGCAGGGTGACCCACTGAACCCCTCAGAAGCAGGATGTGATATCCATCCTTAGAGCTCAGGGTTGGTGTTGGGGCTACACACAGCACTCAGGGTGTGATGGGTGACAATAAGAAACAGCTGTTAAAAGAACCGTACAGTCCATCGACCTTGACCACGTGAGGCTATTACAAAGGAGGTGCTACTGTGACAAGGGCCTTCTCTTGTGGCTGACAGAACAGCTGAGGGGCTATCAACTTAGAACAACAATGCATCAGAGATCCACCAAATCAACAGTCCAGTCCACCCAGACTACTCTATTTGTGAGACATGTAGAACAACCAGAGCCCAGAGACTACAATCAAAGCAGAAAATGGAATACTAAAACACTCAGGATTCAGAGCATTTTACAATGAATGTCTTCATTTATCATGTATAAATTAACATTTCTGGAAAATTAAATATTATAAATGCATCAGAGAAAATTTTCATTTAAAGGAGACATCTATTGCTACTGTGAATCATCAATTTTAATAATTTTTTCCTAATTTTGAATGTTGGTATGTTTAATATATCAGTCAGTGTTTCTTAAGCTTTGTTGCTGCAACAAACAAAACTACTTATCTCAGGGGCTTACAAAACGTATTAAACTTGGACTGAAGAAGAGTTCAAATATCCTGCTCACATTATTTATCAGATGTAAGTTGATGGTGGCTCTATTTCTCATAATTTCTTCACTCTAAGATCTAAGCTGAAGAAGCAGTTTCTATCTGGGACATCCATTTTTCTTAGCAGAGGGGGTAAAACAACAACAGCAGAACAACGTGATAGCTCATGCAAAACCTGTTTATACAAGGAGATTATCACTTTCATTTATGTCTCTTTGGCCAAAGAAAATCACCTGGTCAAGGCTGTGTCAATGGATCAGGGAGGAAAAAATAATATCTTTCAGTGGGAGGGAGACAAATAAATGAGAACAATACTAAAATCTTCATCACATATTCCTAATGTGGGGTGCACAAACACATATAAACATGTTAAACTTTTAAAACTATGCTAGCACAGGTAGGGTTAGGTTGACCTCTCTGAGAAAACCAGGCACGATATAACAACACCCTACCTCACCCCAGAAGAAGATCCCAGGGTAGAACTTCATGAATTCTGAGAGGCAGAGTTCAAATAAGTATGACTTCAATGACTATCGTTCTATTAACACATAGACTATCTGGCTAAGCAGTCATCTCTGCACAAATGACAAAACTTAACCCCATGCTAACAAGATCCAAAGGAAAACTATTGGATCACACAACTGAAAATACAATGGGAGGTATAATATTAGACATGGATAGATCCAGAAGTGTAAAAAGATCTTAATGTTTCTGCTCATTTCTCCCACACTTTGGTACTGCTTTCCTCTCTGTCCCTTTTATTCTTACACGTGCTATCCAACCTCACCTACTTTATGGTGAAGGTGACCACTCTCAGTTTTATATCCTACCATCCAGGGACTACAGTGAAAAGGAAATGTCTTTCTAATAGCTCTGATAAAATTTTCAAGGAGGATTTTGTTTGGTCTAGTTCCGGTGCTGTGTCCAACTCTGAAATCAGGAAAAAGAATATCCTGAAGTCAGGCCTCAGTGACCTGTCCATCTAAGATAGAGGATTGGGAAAACACGAAGGCCCACCTAGAATTCATGGATAGAACAGAGTTGTTCTAGAGTTGACCAAGAGATTGTTGACCAAGGAGATAACATGCAGAAAAAGCAAATTAGCAAGAAAAGTATATCTAAGAGTTTCCTATAAAGATTTCTGGGATGAGGCTATATCTTTCCCTATTCACCTATGGCTACATGTCATGTCTTTCTTTCTCCGTAATGGACTACTCTAGTACCAACAACTTACAGGAAGCTAAAGAACAACTTATACAGCCAAATTCCTATAATCTCATTTCAAATGTTTTAAAGCTCAAAAGGAAGTCAGGAGGAGACATCCCTCCTACTTTACTATAGTTATTGTATTTTATGCTAAATGCATCCTCCATATCCTCATCAGTATCTGAAGAGAGTACAGTGATTTTATTTAGCACAGCTTCATTCCCACATGAGAAGGAGACTCTGTGAATTGCGTATCTAAGGTTTTCTTTCTTGTTACAATGCCTTCAATTATTTACTCAGTCCTGTGTGTAATAAAATATTATAATTTCTTCTTACAGACATGAAATAAAGTATTCCTCAATTATTCTTATTTAGAATTTTCTTAGCAAAAGAGAGCTGCTTTCCTATGCAGAGTGAGAACAAGGCTATCATTATGATTTACAACAGATAAATTTGCCAACCTCACTGCTAAAAGTATTTTTGCAGCAAACTGAACAATAAGACCCACGCTGCATATCACCAAAGATTTTCTCAGTTGAAAATGAGGAATGACTGGCCTTGACCCTCACCCAAGTCAGTCTCCTTTTACCCCTCATGTTTGTGATAGGTCTTCCATTTTGAAGGAAACTCTCTCAGCTCATCTGTGAATCTCAAAATCTACTCAGATCAATATTGTTTACCCCTTCATTCCGGAGGTTCTTAAAAGTCAAATTAGAAATTAAAGTTTATCAGAACTAGGCAGGTGTTTCCTGCCTCAAGACTTGAATGTACTTAAAATTCATCCTTGAAATGTTATACAACTATGTTTTTTTATAGCGCAAAGTACTATTTTTTAAGTTTCTAATTTGGTGTCTTGGGTGTTTTCTTCTTGTTTTTCCTTTCAAGGGCATACTTCAAGTAGAAAACTTTCTGGGAAAAGTGACATGACAAATATACTGTTATTCTCCTTTGCCCACGAAATCGTTTCCATCCAGGACAACTTCAAGATTTCTAAGGCCTTTGCATGACTTTCATTATTTCTGAACTGTTTTCTAATACAGTATGGTCTTTACTTGGTGTCTTCAAACTGGACCTCAAGCTAGGTTATCAAGAACTTTTATGAACAGCTATTTTATACCTTCATGTTGATAAGGAGTTCCTTGTTGTTTTCTTTAATTTCTTACTCTTTTACATTTGTCTGACTTCAAAGTTCTCTGTATTGGAAAATATTCCAGTAATGCTACCCACTCCAACTGTTGAGTCACAGTTGCAATAATTAAAACTATAAAGGCGGCCGAGCAAATCCCTGCGCCCCATCTTTTGCTGCTTCTTCACTACTATCTTCACACACACATGCCATTTACATCAGCCAGTCGTAACCCTGAGAACTTGTTCCCTGAGTATTCTTTTTTATTCCCCTTTGAGGACCGTGACCTTTTTGATGGCAAGGATTGTGCTTCTTGGTTGTGCTTTTTGATGGCAAGAATCATCTTTGCTTCATCTGAAATGCCGAAGTAGCTTCTCGACAGACAATTCATCACTTGAAGGATTTCATGTTTCCATTACTTGCTAAGATAATGGAACAAACCACAGTGCTGCCCAGTGCACTAGCCACCACTGACGAACCACCATGAGAGAACCTCACTACCCACTCCCTCCTTTCAGCAGATCACTGAATCTCTGTTTCACTTCCTCAACTATAAAATGAGAACTAGGATATTTCTACTGGTATATTATTCCCATCATCTACTGCACAGGGCTGTTGTGAATATCAGTTATCTCTGCAAAAGTATTTGGTCACTTTGGAAACCTGATGACCATTTTTCCTAAAGGCACACGAGGCCCTGAAACATTCACACTCAAATTGTCATTTTACACAAAAGAATATTTTCTTGAAGAGAAGCACAACCTCTCTCTGAACTCCTCATGACTACCGTCAAAACATGTAAATTGCAGAAAATAATATTTCAGAAAAGCTAACAAGTCAGTGCCTGTATTTTTTAAACAGAATGTTTTATATATTTGAAAGGAGAGATGCAACAGGATAGCTCCAAGCTTATGAAACATTTTCCTCTCCGGGGATTGGTATTAACTTACTCAAGCTATCAGGCATCCTTTTTCTGGATTGTGACAGCTATTTGCTGCACTGTGTTATTTCACAAATATCAGTTATGCTGTGGTCTCCAGACCTGTCAATCTATAAGAGCACCGGCTTTCTGAGCAATGGTAGACCCCTTAATTAATTTGTTGTTTGTAAGAACATGTTCACCACAATGCTTCAACCACTTGGGGGTTTGATTTCACAAGAACAGAGCAAAGGTGTCTTTCTTAACTAGGGCACCCAATTTCCCCAAAGAAGACCAGTTTGAAGAGAAATCTTATGCAATTATACACTATTGCTTACAGTTGTTGCTGACCAATTAAATCTTCAATAACAAATATTTTGTTAAACAAAAAAGCTACAGTTTTTAGCCAACTATTTGTTCTAAAAATGTACTTTTTTATATTCTCTTCTCACCAGACACTTGGTTATCAACAAAAACATGGTGGTGATAACATTAAGTATACTCAGGTATGGGGCCTGGTGATGCACACCTGTAATCCCAATGACTCAGGAGACTGAAACAGGTAGATTGCAAGTTCAAAGCCAGCCTCTGCAACTTAGTGAATCCCTAAGTGACTTAGCAAGATTCTGTCTTAAAATTTAAAAATAAATAAATGAAAGGCCTGGGGATGTAGCTCAATGGTTAAGTGCCCCTGGGTTCAATCCCTTTGGAGAAAAAAAAAAAAGAATGCTCATGTTATCTTCTAATTCATCAGGATTGGAGATGCATTTTTTAATGTATCAACTTAGTATGTGCACGTGTGTATTTGTATATGTTGGCCCTTTCACACTTTGTTTCCATCTCACTTTTAACTCTGCTAATTATACAGTATGAAAAGACCGTATTTCTTTGATAGGAAACAATAGTCTTTTCTACTATTAAGGTGAAATGAAATGCTGATTTCTTATTAAAAGGCAAATTCTATATTTCAAAATGTTGAATAAGCTAGTACTTATGAATCCCAGCTGGTTAAATTTAGAGCACTGGAAAAAATCCAATCCAAGAATAGTCTGGCTTTAGGCCTATAACATTTGTATTTGATAGTATATTGGAAAGAAAGGGAAAGAAATGCATTCATTTTAAGCCCTTGCCGTTTTACATATTGTTCTTCTGTGATAGGCAAATGGATGTTGATAGTGGTGTTGGCCTCAAAATCATCGCTTCCCTGAAGTGTTCTATTTCAATTGTATTATGCCAGTTTAAAAGATCCTTCTGTTTGCAAATGTTTATGCTGAAATTATCTTGTCCTGCTTCTCTGAATTCAACTGCATCCTTTTTGGCTTCAACCAGTTTGTGTAACCTCATGTTTGAGACATTATCCTTCTCAAAATATTTCAGGTTCATAGATACCCAGGTATCAGTACTCATGGATGCAGTATGGAACTTACTTTTGACAACTTTCTCATTTACTAACTGACTTCTAATTCACCCAGCTCACACTTGGGCTCAGAAAAAACAAAAACAAAACAAAACAAAAAAAAAACCACCTGATGACCATTTCACCATTTCTAACCTCAGTTTCCAAGTTGCCATTTTTGAAAGCAACTCTGATTATCAGTATTTTTCCAATGTGCATCAAATCACAAGAGTGGTGATTAATATGTCTGTTTCTGGGCCCCATCCTAGAGCTAATGGATTAAAATGTTTGCAAGTAAAGCCTGGGAATTTGTATTCATAACTCCACCCCAAGATTCCAAAGTTCAACAACCACTGCTCTCTGATGGTCAGATTTCTATAATGATGGTACATACCCTCTGCCAAGGCTGTAGCCTATATGTACTAGTTAGGATTGCGCTAGGTGCTATGACAGATGAACACCCATAGCCCTGTGGCCTGATCCAATAAACATGTGGGTAGAAATTTTCTGCTTATGATACTGCCGATTATCAGTGAGGAGTCCTGCTTCCCCACATGTTGAAGTTTGAACAATAGAGAAGCACGTCGAGGCAAGCATAGGAAGCAGGGTTTATTTAAAAAGGGGTGAAACATAGACTTCTCCCATGAGGGAGAAGGGGGCCATAGCTGGTATCATGGTATCCCGAGAGGCGAGGTGTTCTGCCCTTTTTACATGCCGTAGGCTTCCTCTGTTCTCCTGCCTTTCTCCCTTCTCCTTCTCCTTCCTGCATGTGTGACTAGGCCCAGGAATGCTCAGTAGGAGGGCCCAAAGGTAGGAAACGGGTGGGCTGAAGGGGGAAGGGCTGGATGGAGTAGCCAAGGACACATTAACAATCTCCCAGCAGGGAAGGGAAATTCCTAGGACTGGTTAGTTGGCAACAGGTTGGAGCCAGGCAGGTTCTTGATAAGATCTCTCAGGAGACAGTCTCCAAACTTCCCAGACTCACTCAAAATTGGCCTAGATCTGACCTGACTCGATTTACCTATCTACACTGACTGCCTGTCTAATTCTGGCTTCACTTAGACAGTCATTATATGATTTAACCTAACAGGGAGTCCGCCTGCTTTTATATTGTATCCCAGGGTTGCCCTGGGCATGAAAATCTAGGCAATCATCATAGAGAATGGAGGATCATCTAGGAGACATTTATGAGTCTGGAAGTGGCATCCATTACTTCTGCCCACATTCTCATGGCAAGAACTTGGGACTCCACTTAGATGCCTCAGAGGTACCGGGAAATGCAGGCTCTGGGCATGTACTTCCCAGCAACCTGGACACTAGGGAAGTGGAGAAAAAACATTGATGGACCCTGGCTTTCTACCACTCTGTACTACCAAGGGTTAAAACCAAAGTGCACTAATTGTAAAAAATACCTGTAAGCAAACAGAAGAAATATCATAGAGTAGAGGGAATGGAATAGGGGAGGGGAAGGGAAAGTACTAGGAACTGAATTAGAACAAATAATATTCCATGCTTTTATAATTATGTCAAAATAAATTCTATTGTCATGAATAACCAAAAAGAACCAATAAAAAATAGTTAAAAAAAAAACACAGACCACATGTGAAAAAGTAACTATTTATCCTATGACTGAGAAGACAAATCAACAGAACCTATAAACATGCTATTATCTCAAACCTTAATAACTACCATTCAAAATTTTTAAAAAAGGAAAGAAATAAACAAAGTATATGGTTTTCAGAGTATCAGAAACCTGTTTTTCAAAGACTCCATAACCATAACTTCCTGCCAAAGCAGGAAAGCCAGAATCCCTCAAGGCTTACCTGTAGATCTGTATGAATTCCAATGATTTCTTTTTCCCAACATTTCTTCCTATAAATCTTGAAACAGGCATATTTTATTATTTTGAAATTTTGGAGATGAGATATATAAATGCTATAATACATAAAATTTGTGGGTGAAACTTTCAACATATTTCTGATACTGGAAAAAAAGATATATGCATATTTTTCACTAAGGAACATATAGATATATTGTACATACATATACATATGCATATATACTCATGTGTATACATATTTGTATGTGTATATTATATATATGTACATATATGTATACACACACACATAATTGCTACTGGGTTGTATGCAAGTGTGTGTATGTATGTGTGTGCGTGTGTGTGTGTGTGTGTGTGTGTATCTATATGTGATAGATACAAAAACCAGTGGCATATATTTTTCATAAATGTAAACCATTGCTTTATGCTCATTTTATCACTAAGGAAATGCAAGACACAACAGCTTAAGAAAAATTAGGAACTATGCAGTTAAGTAAGCACAAAGGTTATTTATGAATACCTTCATATGCCTTGTGAGGATTATACCTCACCATTCTGTTACTTTCCAATAAAATAAAGGGAAAAAATTGGCAAAGTTTGCAAAATTGCCATCTAGCTTAAACACTACCAGGTACACTAAACAATTGTAACAGACATATCATTCTAATAGATACGGGAGAACTCAGAATTTTGACAATACGTCTGAAATTTTCAACCTGCAATGAGCTATAAAGCATAATTTTTATATATGCATTGATTCACTGGTGGTTTTCTCAGAAAAAAATTTAGAGTTCGAGGGACATTCATTTTGCCTTTACTTGCTTAATTATTCAGTCACTTAATAAATATTCACTGAGCAACTACTAAAAGTTAGGCACTCTTCTAAGCACTGAAGAGACAATATATAAGCCAATAAAAAGTTTTTTTTTTAAATGGGCAGGAGGTAGAGTTCCATGGTAGTGTGCTTGCCCAGCATGCACAAGATCCTGGGTTCAATCCCCAGCACTGCAATAAATAAATAAATAGTACAAGATGCCAAGTGCATGGAGGAGACTGAGGTTACAGAAAATGACAGGGGCGATTATTATAACAGGAAGATTGGGAAAGGCCTTTCTTAGCTGTGAACATCTGAGCCCAAACACCAGAGAAGCCAAGGAGGGTGCCTTGTGAACAATCATGAGAAGAATACACAAGGCAGAGGGAAGAGGAAGATCAATGTGTCCGCTATGCAAAGTCTCTAACATTTGCACATAAGAGAAAGCTCCCACACACAATTCTGAATGCCTGTTTCACCCAATGGCATCATCTTTCTTAGAAAAAGCATCAACTACATACTTTCATTTGTCTGCTCCAATAAAATGGTCAGGGAGGAATTGTATTCAGCTGAAAAGTAATAGAAACATAAAAAATAGGAACGTATACAAAACAGGGTATTTTCTTTCCCTCAAATAAATCACAGTCAGGGAGCAAATATTGGAAGCCTGGCAAGATTGTGAGCAAATGCATAAAATCGTGGTTGTTTTAGATTGCCATGTTTTGAGGAATTTTGTTACAGAACAATCAATAACCAAAACAATTAAATACTGCTATTTCTTTTTCTACAATATTTTATGTTTCCTTCTTATCCAGTCTCAGCTTCAAGTCAGTATGACCACTGAACTTGAAATATTGGCAAGTTCTCAATAAATGTTAGCTATTATTATGTAATAATACTTTGTTAATGGCAAGTATAAAATAAGCATAAATATTCAGTGATAACTACTATTGAGCATTGTTTGCTGCTAGCTGTCTCATTGAAACTCTGAATTGACACCGTGTCTTCTTTCATAATCGCCTGTTTATGTCATTTTTATTCTCTTCTATCAATTGCAGTCCCTCCTCTTTTTAATGTACTACAAGGTTATTTTTTTCCTTAATTGGTTACTCTTAGAAGTTCTGTGAGTGCCATTCCTGCTTCATATGATGAAATTTCTTCTTCATTACACTTCATGCTTCTTCTTCCCTTTCTTGTCTCTTTCACTCTCCTCTTCTGATAAGAAGCTGCACCAGACCCTTGACACAAGACCTTACTACTTGATATCCCTGCAACCTAGCATTTCATAACTGGCATTTGTATGGAGTTGGAGTAGGTATTTGTTAGTATGTGTCACCAAAATAGACTGGCAGTGCTTGAGTGGAGTTAAGTTCCAGTATCTTCCCCACTCTCTCATTTGCAAGTATTGAGAAGTCAGTTGGAAGCTAGTTGCCCTTGTATCGGGGATCTACCTCCAATCACAAGAACAACCTGCAGAGTATCTTTATGCAAAGTTGCATCTCCTGAACTTTTGCAAATATGTGGTATGTTAGAGAAATGATACATGGAAAATTTTCTTAAGTTTCAGAATATTAGATTGACATTTTTCTAAGTTGACTAGTCCTGGATCATTTGGGGCTGACCTATATATAAGACAGGAGGCATAGTACCTAAAGTCCAAAATACTTTCAGGAGCTGATAAAATGCTTTCGTTTTTAAAAAAATCAGAAATAAGAAAATAGACTAAAGTTTAAAAAAATGTCTTAATATTAACATATTCATATTGATGCCAATGCAGTAGTAAAATATAGTTGTTGGTATGTTTTATGGAGAAAGGGACCCACGAAGGCAAAAGTGCCTACAGCCCATGAAAGGCATAATGTGGTCCAAGATTTATTAGGCTAATCATTCTCAAAATTTATAAAGAATAAGGATTTCCTGGGATGCTTTTTTTTTTTTTATAATCTAGACCCTCAGCATCATAGTGGCATTTCTTAAAAAGGGTGAGGAATCTGCATTGTTAATGAGCAATTTAGATAGCTCTACTACCCACTGAATTAGAGGAAGACTAAAGAAGTAAAACCAAAAAAAATGATGAAAGGTTTGCCTCTATGCAGCAGGATTGAGAAATGGGACAAATCAGATGTGAGTGTGTTGCTTTTTATGAAGCCTTTTCTCTCTTGATTTGCTCTTAACAGATGCACACGGCTGGCATTAAGCTGTTGGCTTTATGATCAGCAGCTACCTGCCACTCCCTTGGAACTCTCCCATTTGTGGATAGATTATTCTGCAGGGAAGGAGCACAATTTGTTGACTACAAGAAAACCACTTAAAATTGTACACTGGCAAAACAGGACCTATCAGGCTAGCCCTGAAATCCTCTGAAGTCCAGTGCTTGGTACAAATTGCAGCTGTCTCTGCATACAAATGGGACTAGTTGGATAAATGATTAAAATGCTAAAGAAAAACAACAACAACAAAATACAGGCTTCAAAATGAGAAGATGGATTTTTTGTTTTTCATTTGAGTAGCCATAGATGCTTCCATTCCCCCCACGCCCCCGAAAGGGGTGAAATCAAGATGTACAAAGCAAAGAGAAAACAGGACATCATTTGGTTGGAATGACTGACATTGAAATGAGTTCCCTCTGACCCATGCACACACTAGGATGGATCAAAGGCACAGCACGGAAGGATTGCTGTCCACATATAAGTATGTAACACCTCCATCTGACTGCTCACTTGTGATAGGCTGTGTAAGACTTGCTTTCAGCATCTTACTGATGTCTGGGGGAGCTGAAATTTATTAAGAAGTTCAAACAGATTGCCCAGCAGAAGTTAGCTTCCAGCCACGCTGGTTACACACAGGCCAGTAAATTATTCTTTAATTAAGATGAATTGAATAACCACCAAAGGATTTGTCAGGGGGCAGGGACTGAACAAAGCTAGAAATCTTACTTCTTTATAAATAGCAGCAGCATCCCTAGACGAGATCATGACGTGTTCCACAGCATGGACTGGCATTATTGGTTATTCTCTCCAAGTCCCGGGAAACATAATCCAGTGCTTCATGATTGCAAAGTGCCTCATAACATTCATTATTTTATCTTCACAACAAGCCTGTTGGGCAGCCTGGAGATGTGATTCCCATTTTACACAGGAGGAAACAATCATAGAGAGATTAAGTAACTCACCCAATGTTCCAGAATGAAAGAGGATAAACAAGTCCAATTTTGAGCTGTGAATTTCGAGCATGTCATTGAGCTCATTGCTTGCCTAAAATCCCAAAATAAATTTGGTCTGAACACTTAAAAAGATACCATAATTAGTCGAATTAAAGATGTCTTGATGGACGGGGAAGCTATTTCCTGTCCACCCCCATCTCCATGGACATGTTGTGTGAAATTTCTTGTCTCAAGGACAGTGCTAATTTAATTGGAAAGAACTGTGTTCTCATTTCCTATTTTGGCCACCACAGTACCCCCAGCCATATGCACAGTGGCCATCTGGAAAAATCTGTTCCTAACTTTCAGGCAGTGTTGTATCTGTTTGCCCTGAAACTGTTTACCTACTGGCACTGCTCTTCATGTTTAGGAGCAGTATGATTCTACTTGGGTTTACTTGAGATTCTGCCTAATAACCAAAACAAACAGTGGTGCATAAGCCTCCATGGAGAAACTGCACACAGATTTGGAGAATACTCCCCCAGTACTACTCTATCATTTTGCTCCTTTTTTTTTTTTTTTTTTTTTTTTTGCCGTTTTTGTTTTTCACAAAGAGATGTTGAATTCAGCTTTGGTTCATTGTATTCATGACTGCAAACCTTGTTTTTTTTTTGTCTACTTTTTTCAGTCTAAGAAATACTCAAAGGTATAATCAGGTCCTTCCACAGTATTTAATTAGTCATAATTAAAAGGCATCTACACAAAGCACAGTGTTTTGAAAGTTTTTTCTTCTGTTACATTGCTAATGAATTACGAAATTAATTGGCATTGTGAGTTACAATAGAATATGTCAGTGAGAAAAATTTAACCATCTTATAAAATTGTCCTCTTTTTGTAGATCATGTCTTGTCACTGTATCAAATCCAATGTCATTCCTAATCATTTTAAAAAAATGAAAATCAAAAACATGAGAATGGTGGAAAATTTAGGACAGATATAGAGATCAGGAATATTCTTGTAGACCCATACTCTAGTAAGATATTTTTAAATTGTCAAATCCCCAAGTTATTTCATTACTTTTTAAATTATTCTTAACCTCCAATTCTCTTAGAGATGGTGGAGAAAGTGTTATTAGTGACAGGGATATAGTAGGAGATGTTTGGAAAAAGGAACACTTATTTTTATACCTAGAGATCTGACTTTACTGCTTAATGATATTTATGTAAATATTATACATATGATTACTCCAATAACAATAACAAGGTCTCATGAAGGACGCTTTAATAAAGAATTTGAAAAATATTATCTTATATTACTCTTTCACAAGGCTGTTTTTTATAGACATATTTAGACTCATCCTTTCAAATTAAATGAGTATAGTGACCTTGTGAAAAAAAATAGAGAAATCAAAACACTATCACTGTATCAGAAATGATTAAGGATTTATGTCTATAGCATGAGAAAAACTTTTACAAATCTATAATATAAAAATACCAATGAAGACAGACAAAGGGCATGAACAAACAAAATTACATGCTAATAAACATAAAATAGATCCATTTTACTAGAAATCCAAACAATAAAAAAATCAAAATGACATAGCCCTTAATATCATCACTAAGGATTCTTAAATCCTTAAACCCAGTATTGGAAATGGACATTCTGAACCATTGCTGCTTAGAATACGAATTGATATATCTTTCTGAAATGCAGTTTAGCTACAAGCATCAAAAGATTTTGAAATCACCACATTTTGATTTAATAATTTTACTTCTAGGAATCTTTTCTAAACACATGTTCAAAGATGAAGGAAAGCATTCGATAGTTATTTATCATAGCAAATATCATGGTAATTTGTAATACTGAAAAAGTTACATAGTCTAAATGCCAATAGCAAAGTTTAAAATATATATTTTACATGACTATTATGCAGCCAACAAAAATATTTCTGAACAATACCTAATGATAATAAAGATATGATACATTTTGTGAACAACAGAATATAAAACTGATACCCGAATTTTTTAAAGTCCATGTTTCAATATATAAGAGAAAGAACAGAAATACATTTAAAAATTAATATAGGTGAAGTCTAGGAAGTTGAAATTATTGGAATTTTTCTCATTTAATTTTTATAAAACATTCTGCAAGGAAATGTGTTTTATGATTATAAAATGCAAAATTGATTTTATAAAACAAGGTCAGGATTAACATTTTTCTTTGAAGTAACAAATACTACAGCAGAATCGTATTTTTGAAGTATGTGGACTAGTGCAAAAATTAAATGTTTTTGAAAATATGCATAATATTTAATCTTCCAAGATTAAATTAAACTGAAAATGTTTGTAATATTTAAATTGTGTTTCTGAAGACCTTAATGCCTCAATATTCAAACCATAGATATTTTAACATTGTTAAGGAATTTACTACTAATAATAGTAGAAGACAAATGATGTTAACCTACCCAACATAATCAGATAGAGTTTAATTTCAAATTGAACTTTATTTGGAGTCTTTAATTCCATTACAAAATCCCTTTGTCCACTAGTTAATGAATCAGACAGAAAAATTGCATGTATGGAATGATCCTAGAAATAAAGGTTAATAATTATTAGTAGTCATTTCACGTACATTACTCTATCTGACTTTCACATCTGTAAATAGGAATAATCTTCTGATTAGAGATGCAGAGAAAGTTGGGAAAGCAGACTTAATGACATTGCCCAAGGCCTCTTGGTAAGTCAGTGATGGAACCCAGGCTATGACTTTGAACCCCTGATTTCTAACCCTGGATCAAAATCTGGATTTTGTGTCTTTGCACCTACTGCCATCCTAAAATAATTACACATGTGGTTCTATCAAAAATATTTCCTAGGAAAGTTATGTATAAGAGTAACATCATCCATAACTGGTACCTGTGATGGAAGTATTCATATCTGTGAAACACTCTTGGAGATAGTCATGAGGAGGAAGTACAGAGATTTCCACGAGGTGGCATGTGGCCTACTTCTCTTCTGGTGAATGGGTTTCAAGGGATTTGTAGCTATTTGCTCACTATATTTTTCTTTAGTGTAATTTAAGCAAAATCTTATCAGGTATTACATTCATATCATTGAAAACACCAATTAATGTAAGGGCTTAAGTCATCGCTACTTTCAACTTGCAAATGATATGCTTAGTTTTATTTCTTATCTAAAACTATAGAAACTATCTCTGGATGCTCCATCCAGCAAGATGAAGATCAAGTCTCCCCCTTGCTTCCTTCCTTTCACCTCACCTTTCTCTGCCTACCCTCCCTGACCGCCATGTTTACTTTGACATCATCAAGGTTGGTAACATTTACAGTCTGTCAAGCTTTTCCATAGGTTGATTCTAAATGCTGGAACAGATGGAACAGATGACTGAGAACATAAGAGATGACTGAGAACATAAGTTTTTTAAAACTAACAGTGGAATAGTTACTCCAATCACATTCCCTTTCCTCTATAACTAGTGTGTGTGTGTTCTACCCTGGATTTTCCAGCTCCTTCCCTTGACATTTTTCCTTTTTCTCACAAAATTCTTTGAATTTTCTTCTAATAGCAAATTTTTTTTAAAAAATCATATTTTAATTTCTAAACAATCTTTTAATTTCTCTGATTTTGCCATTCATATAATCTCCAGTTCTTCTTTTACTAATGATACAAATGCATCTAAATCAAGGCAGTGGACTTTATAAAGTGTGTATGACCCTCACTTGCACATTCATATTTTAAAATGATACCGTTGAGTAAATGGGAATAAGGATACTTTATTAGAAGATTTCTAATTATAATATTTTGGTGTTTTTACTCTTCAACATTAGTACTTTAACTGTCCTAGTCTCTGGTTCCCAAGACACTGGCTATACAACCCTCGGCAGTTTCTCCCCATTTCTCTAAAGAAAAACTTTACAATTTTTTGCATGAAACTTATTTGTTGTTGATGTTGAATTTTCCTGAGCAGTAAATACTTAGACTTCTTGATATTTCAGATTGGGGTGGGAAACTGGAGGGGGGTGAGCAAATGTAATTGATTTGAAGGCAATCATGTCCAATTATCTTGTTGCCCACTGTCTCCTGGTGTTTCCTGGACGTGAATTACTTGGAGTCCCCCAGGCACAGTGACTCTGCTTGTTGTATACAGCCCCATAATGCCTAATATTAGCACTGGATTTCTCCTTGCTACTTTAAACCTCAATTATTTTCCTTCCATATAAGTGCTGATATTTCCCATTGATGATGGCTCCCATTCCTTGTGATTGTACATCCATATATACATTTTTAACCACTTTATCATCACTTTAAGTCTGGATTCTTGAAAGAAAGGAAACAGATACATGTGATCAGAGTGCCATATTGAAATGAGAGCTAGCTGCTTTTGTAAATAAAGCTAATACCTAAAGGCACTTTATATCCTATATTATACATCTATATGTCTTAACTATTAAAATAAGAGCCTACTTGGAACTAAAGGATTATAAAATATGTAAGAAGTTAGTGTAGAAGTCATCTGGCTCAATTCTGATGGTCCTTGCTTTTTTAGTAAATTTCTATTTTAACCCCTTTTATTATAACTTTGTCTTTCTTTGTTCGGAATCAAAAAGCCATTTGCTACTTGTTCTGGAAACTTTTGAATCCTATGTAACTCATTAATGGGATCCAGATATAAGCTAAATTAACTATTGGAGACTGTGATGATCAATTATTTTGTACTTCTGGGCTCTCTGTGGCTCTGCTGAAATGTTTAGAAATTACAATTCATTCCCCTTATTCATTAAGTAGTATGCATTAAACATTTAATTCGTGCACATGTTATCTGGTCCTTCTTCTTGGGAGTTGCTTTCTGTTAGTTCTGAAAAATCTCCTAAGAAAACTATTGTTTCAAGTGTCTGCTCCACAGCCCATCCTTCACTGTATCCCTCTAGGAAAGGCAGAAGGTGCCAAGATCCACCCCGCCCCCCATCTATCCATCCATTAAAAAGGAAATTTTATTAGTAAATCGACCTCCTACAGTTCTTTAGGACTCTTTCGATCTCTTGTAAAATGCCAAAAGAAAGGTTCTTTGTAATCTTGGGACTTTACTGGCCCTTGCAGTCTCAGTGTAGTGGTTTCTCTAGAGGGCAGGAATCGCATTCCTAACCATTTAACAATGTGCCCACAGAGTGTATCATTCCCTCTTCAACAATTACTGAGTAAAAGAAGGAAGCTTAGAAAGCTCTACTCTTGGCCCAGAGAGTATGCAGAATAACCACCCATGAATGGAAGTTTACATCCCAATCTCTAAACTCTATGAATATGCTACTTTGTATAACAAAAGTTTCTTTATAAATGTAATTAAGGTCAAGTACCATAAAAGGAGAGATTATCCTGGATTATTCAGGTGAGTCCAACCCCTTTTACATTGTAAATCTTTTGAGAGAAAAATTCAACCAGCTTTACTATAAAATCTTCAAAGGTAAGAATCCTATCCTATTAATCTTTTTTATTCACCTATATAACACCTTGAACTTATTTGTAAATACTTGTTAAAGTAACCAGGAAATGAACACTTGTGATCACACAGCTATGAAGTGAATTGCTTCCTCCCAAAATGGGTATGTTGAAGCATTAAAGCTCAATGTGAATGTGTCGGGGAGATCATACCTTTTGGAGATAATTAAAGTTAAATAAAGTCATAAGGGTGGGTCCCTAACCCAATAGGACTGTGATCTTATAAAAAGAGGAAAAGAGATCTTTCTTTCACTCTGCCATATGAGAATACAAGGAGAAGTCAGCCACCTGTAAGCCAGGAAGAAAGCTCTCAGCAGAAACCAAATCAGCTGTCACCTTGTTTTTGGATTTCCCAGTCTCTTAGAGCTGAAAGAAATAAATGTCTACTGTTTAAGCTGCTTTGTCTGTGATATTTGTTATGGCAGCTTGAGAAGATTCACATATACACACCTGGAAGTTACTAATATACATCTCATGAAATGCTTCATTATTTAAGATGAAAGTATAAGGAAGTTGAATTGGATGAAATCATAGCCACATACAAGCATACGTACATTCATATTCATCCACATATATATATATATACAAACATACATGCATGAATACATATATTCATGTATATGTGTGTAGATATGTGTGTAAGTACATAAATACATATATATATACTTACATACATATATATGATATATATATATATATATATATACTTACATACATATATATGATATTTTTATACACACACACACACACACATATATATATATATATATATACACTTACATACATATATATGATATTTTGGGTCATTCTTGAAATAAGTCAGGAACTTGATGTTTATCTTTGCCATTTTTTTTCTTTTTGAGACACTTTATTTGTAAATCACCCTCATTTACAAATAGACTATCCATTCCGCTTGTGTTATTAGATTATGAGTTCAGATAATGCACACATGAGGAATTAAAATGAATTTTTTATTCTACAATAAATTTGCTGGAAAGCAACTGTGTGGCTACCTGCTCAAGCAAAAAATAGGACAGCAGGTCTTTTGTTTGTCACAGTCACTGTACCATCAGGCGACCATCAGGAAACCTATACTATTGTGATGTGTTAAGAATCACTTGCATTTTAAAATCATCACTGTCGCTTCCTAAAAATTCTTTCATCAATGTGACAGGTACCTGCTGATGAATAATAGGGTTTGTTTTACAACCAGAAACCAGTACTATCAGGTCAAAATGTAAAATTCAAGAGTAGATGCATTAAATTCAACATCCAAGAATTTCAAACCCAAGAGCTGTCAAAAGTAGCAGCTACTTTCCTTCCCCACACAAAAGTGATAGACCACAAGAAGAATGTATAAGTGGTTGTAACTGGAAACGGAATCATTTATGACTTTATGTATCAAGGTTGGCATGATGAATTATGACTAGAAGTAAAATGATCACATAAACTACAGCATCTAAGTGAAATATGTGCTAAGAAGTTCCTCCTGAAACATCACTGGTTTTCAAGGCTAACTCCTCACAGAATCCACTGAAACTCGAGTGATTTTCAAGGTTGATGCTTCTAGAATCCACTATGGTGGTGAGTTCACCATTATAAGGAGAAGGTAAGGCAACACAGCCCTATTTATAGAGGAAATCTGCACCTTGCTGTTCCAGTTCAGTTAGGTAAAAGATGATCACATGGCTACAATCAAAAGAAACTGAAAAACCAGTTTAGTACTGATGGTAACATTTTGGAAATAAGTGTCATGTTGGTTAGAAAAATGATTGCTTTCAGGTCAAGGAGGGCCCGGCAATGTCTCCCATCAATCCATACACTTCTACC
Organism: Callospermophilus lateralis; assembly: GCF_048772815.1. NCBI lineage: Eukaryota > Metazoa > Chordata > Mammalia > Rodentia > Sciuridae > Callospermophilus > Callospermophilus lateralis. The sequence continues at coordinate 21,965,691 of NC_135313.1, read as the reverse complement.
ATGACCTTCAAACTGTACCTCCTTCATCTTGAAATTCAATCAGCCTTCCCAGTTAGGAACATCCAACAACATTATGCGAGCAGACTAATGTGTTTGTGAATTGATTATTGAATTATGTCTAAGATGTCAAAATAACAGTTCTGAGTAATGTTTCTGAAGATGTACAAAGTAATGACTTGGTTTTTCATAAGGGCAATACCAGAACGAGAAAGGTCCTTGTTACCTGACATTTAATCTTCGGGAAATTAATTACATGTGAGAATTTGTAATGTGGCAGAGAAGATCTCTCTATTGTTGATCCTCAGAACTGTGGAACAGAGTCCAACATGATGTCTATCCATATCTGTTCCTCATTCATTTATTCACTCAAGCATTCATCATATAATTTTGGAAGACCTAGTCATTGCCAAACAAAGTTTACTGCTGGTGGTCCTACTGAGACATGTGTATTTTCTTCATGGGATCAAGGATCCTCAAGTTTGGAAGAAAATTTACAAATTATAGAATAGAACCCTCTAATTAATACAAGAGCATCACCTCCAGTATCACTAGCAAGGGATCCTGGTTAAGATCTTCCAGAATGCCCTAAAGACAAATTCTCAGATGTATGAAATATACTCTCCAAAATGATCACTTGCAGTCATATGGCACTCTCAGCCCAGTCAGCGACTTGAAAGGATCTCAGATGCCAGAAGTGCTCATTAGGGATAACAGCAGGGTGTTGGTGGGGCAAATATCTTTGGCTCTGGGTTTTGTTTATCAATGAGAACTGATGGATGGTTCAGCTTAAATACACACACTCATGTTAATGGATTCATCTTTACAGCTCTAAATGTAGCACCAGTTTATTTGGATTAGTAGTTGTTAGGGTTTATATCAAAGGTTTATTCTTTTCTATAATCATTTACTTAACATTTTAATTTTTGCTTCTCCAGCCTTCCAACTAAAGTTGTTTAAAGATGATCTCTGTGTTCATACCAGACATAGACAGCAAGCATTTGTATTGTGTCAAGTGCAAACAAGAAAAAAAAAAGCATCAATTTCTGATCTCTAGGTAATATTTTTCTTCTGCTTCTTACATCATTTCATGGAGTACAATGAAATAGTATATTTTAATATTAAGGCAATTTTTTGTAAATATATCTGAAACCTTCCTTTCTGTTCATTTTACTCTGTCTAAATGTAGATGTAGATATAGACATACAATGGAATACTAATGAACATAGTTATTTTTGCAACTAAACATCAGTCCCTACTCCAGAATATTCAGTTGCTAAGGAGCTACATTTTGCCAAACAGATAGTGTAGTAAGAGGAAATCGTGATGGGTTTTTGCAATCCTGTGTCACACAGCAACAGGATATTAAGCACCTGTAGTACTTCTCCTTTATTGGGTCAATAGCCCACGATCTAGTCATGAGTAAAGAAAGACTGAACCCCGTAAATACGTACACACATCTGAGAACTGGCAGTTGCTTTTTGGTGGAAATGTGTTATTCCAAAATTGGCATAATCACAGTTTCCACCTCGTTTATGACCAGCATAAAAAATTGCATAAAATATCATGCACAGCTGTACTCAGAAGGAAGATTCAATTTGGGCTTTGTGCAGCCTTGACTTGCTGCCAGTGCAGTTACATACATCATCTGGGGCTGCATTTAAAAGGATAAAATACAGTTTTAATTCTGGTGGCAAATTTATTTTTTCAAAGCGAAATAAAAATGTTAAAATAGACCATAAAAAGCATAAGGCCCCTCCCTGCCCCCTGCCCAGTCCATCTTTTGTTAATATAATGTTAAAGGGTTAGAAAAAGATGGGAAAGCCATAAAATAAAAGGTTAGGACTGCAGCTCTATCTATCCTCCCCATGAGGAGGCAGATCTGGTGGGTTTGCATACACCTTTTCATTATTGAGACAGCCTCGTTGGGAATATTCTCCGTGAACAACCTCAAACATCCCTGCTGCTTTCTTTAAGAAATCTCAAAGGCCAGAGTGATAGAGAACAGCATGAGCAAGCTACTGAGAAAAGACAGCGTTTTCATCTGGAACCCAAAAGCACAATATAGCACATGGTTTTACAAGGAGATTTTCTTCACCCCTGCAGAGGAGAGGGCTGACTTCTAGCATCCTGTATGGCCCCTCATCACAGAATCAGCCAACTCTCAAGAGCCTTAAAGGGCCAGCTGCCTCCTTTTACAATCAGGGTCCAAAGAAAACAAGTGAGGAGGCAAAAGCCACATGGATAATTACAGACCTCTCTTCTTTGGAATTTGAATGCAAGTTTCTTTCCACCTCTCTGTGCTGCTTCGAAGTGTGTGGCACTAGGAACTAAGACCAAGTAAAAATGTCCACTGAGAAATACATTTTTTATCAAATGGTAAGCCCGATGGAGTTTGCACAGATGCTGGAGAATCAATTGTTCTCATCTCTTTCTGACACGTATTCAGCCACTCTACTTTGATAACTTGACATGAACCTCCGTGGGAGTATTTGCATCAAAGGAATTGGCAAATACTACAAATCCCGCCACCTGTATAGACACTCATCAGCACATTGCTCCCTTTATTGCACCACCCGGGAATCAGCTCCTCAGTGCTCAGGTGTAATGCTGCTCACCTACCAACACCTACCAACACCCCCTAACTCACAATTTTCAGTTACCAACTCTCAGCCCTTTACAGCATGGCTTTCCAGATGCTGTTTTGAGTTTTCTTCAAGACAAAAAGGAATCTTAAGAAACACCTGCTGCTGGATGTCCAGGCTACCTAGGACTCCTGAAGTCAGCAGATTCCAAAGTAGACAATTTTGACAATGACTTACAGAAATTGAATATGTTCAAAACTTTTGTGTTTTTTTTTTCCGGAGCTTGAGTTTCCAAAAATTTTATTTCTTTCGTTCCAAAGAGTGCATTGATAACTTTGATCTATATAGATTATGTATAGTTTACCATGAATCAAATTTTTGCAGCAAGAAAAACTGGTGTTTTATATTTTGAAAAAAAAAAGGAACTAAGGAAGAAATGTATATAGAGCTGATTCAGCTCAAATCAGAAGGGTCTTTCTTACCAACAAGATGTGAAGAAATAGAGCTATGAGCTTATGTAGGTAGACTTTTGTGTGACTGCAATTCTGACAACTATGAGATCAGTGACCTTGTACAAGGTACCGACCTCTTCAAGCCTCGCTTTCCTCATGCGAAAAATGGGAAGAAAAATAAAAACTTCCTTTTGGGCTGATGGCAATATTCAATGAGATAATGTACACTAGACGCCATTTTCATTTCCATGAATTTTTCTCTGACAATCCTCCCCACCCCCTTCTCTGTTTCTTCCCTACATTATCAATTTTTTGTTCTCAAGATTTTATTCCCTACCACCATTCAAATGACCTCCTATAATATTGCCTAGGCTTTCAATGATCTCCATATGACCAAATGCATTGGTCAACTCTTTGTTCTCAAAAAGATGTTTATCTGCTTGGAGAGGTTAGTAGCTTATTCAGGGTCATGGAGCTCAGAACTGCAAACAAAAAGTCTTATCCTACTTAACTTGACATATGACACAGCTATTCCCCTTGCTCCTCAAAATACTTCTTCATGTGGCTTTCAGTACTCCAGACTCTCGGGGCTTCTTTCCAACATATGGACCCTGCCAATTCCAGGGGTGTAAAGGCTGTGAAGGATAGCTGCATGGTATTATGACAGACAGAATGGGGGTACTGAAACCTGGTAAGGAAGATGGAGATACAAATACACACAGAGATAGTTTGGACTCAGGCAAAAGCACATAAAGAATCAACTAAGGGGCTGGGGTTGTGGCTCAGTGGAAGGGCTTGCACCTTGTACATGTGAGGCACTGGGTTCGATCCTCAGCACCACATAAAAATAAATAAATGTATTGTGTCTATCTACAACTAAAAATATACTTTAAAAAAAAGAATCAACTAAAAATGTGTGTCACTTGATTGGGAGTCTAGAGTCATATTGGTTGAATTTCTTTTTCCAAATAAATCACCACTTTCTCTATCCTTGGCCAAGATGCCTCAGTTTTCTCATCTGCAATGTATATATAGCAATAAATTTATCTCATAAGTTTCTTGGAGGATTAATTTTTGTAATTCAGATAAGCACTTAGCATAGGATTTGAAACAGTAAACACACATTAAATGATGATGCTGATGCTGGTGAAATAGCTCTTTGGCAGAAATTGAAGGAATTGATTTGGCCTAGAGAATGGGCTGTCAATTTAGGAGAACCATAACAGATACTAAGTTAGGTTTCTTTCCTCCAACCACAAACTGCATGAGGAACATTATCAGTCAGGAAAATCCATCTCTGACTGGTGTGTTGTTTCTCTTTTAGGGCGCCTTCTCCTTCCCTGCCCTTCAAGATCAGGATTTTTCCACTTCCAAATACCTCCCTATAGAAAATGATCTGATAGTAGTACCATTATTGGGATTACTTTTCTCAGTAGTACTATATGTTAAAAGCTTTATCTGAAACTGTGGAATGAAAAGCTTTATCCCCTAAAGAATGTTAGCAATCAGTAAATTAAATGAGATAATTTAGCTGAAATCATTTTTAATTTATAAATTGCAATGCAAATATTAACCTTCACATGAGATAACCTACTTCTACAAAACCCTCAAATTACTAAGGGGAACATCTACTTTATTTGCACATGCTCATCAAGAGCATAGTGGGTCTGGAAGGCCAGTATTCCTCACGAGCAGCACATAATCCAAGCCCTATGGAAAAAGACTTAAATGCAGTGAGCACTATAGCACAGAACTCAAGCTTACAGAGTACCTGTCAAAGTTTTCGCTCTTTCGAAACCCCTTAACGTGAAAATTAGGCTGATTTATTCCTGATCAGAGTGGTTGGGAAACAAAGGGAAAGGAAGAAGCACATGGATACAAATGTCCCCAGAAGTACAAAGCCTGTCCTTTGTCAAATCCTTTCCTCCCATCTGGAATTCCTACTTTCTACAATGTATTGCAGATCCCCCCCCCGAAAAAAAAATTTTAAATAGCATACACAGTGCACAAAACACCTTGCATGGCCCTGGAGCTATAAGAGATAGGACATAGTCCTTATCCTCAAGAAGCATGCAAGAGAAGAGAGTGTGCAAGCCACTGAAATAAATAGTCATTCAATATAACAGAAATTACAAAGAGAAGAGCAAGCATGCAGCACTGTGACAACACTACTCTCAGCCCACCCACGTTGGAAACCTTTACACCACAAGTGTCTCTTGAAAATGGAGGACCTAGCCAGGCAAAGAAATTAGATAGGATTTTCAAGAAAATGAAAGAAAACAAGAACCAACCACAGCAGTGTTCTGCTTAAATTCTTTCCCAAGCAGTAAGTCATTCACAGGAGGCCCCAGGTTCCAGCTAGAAAAGTCTTTGCCTTCCTCCCAGAGATGCTGTGTTGTTTCTTTCCACTCATCTACAGCCACTGTCCCATTTTGTCCCTGCTGCATCATTCTGAAGGTGCATGTCCTGCTGATGCATCCATACACCCAAATGAACTTCCCTGAAGTTCACTTGCATGACAAACTACTGTGAGCACCACAAAAAAAGAAAGGTCTAGAAATGTCAACAGAGATTTATTTATGTGCAAAGAGGTACATTGCAGTTATCTACATATTTAAAACAATACCAAAAAGGGTTAAATACTTTAGAGTACATTCACAAACAAAATACTCCAAAGCTATCAACAAATACATAGTTTTGAAGTTCAAATACTATATGCATAGTCACCTTTTATGTTTACATAAGATTGTGATCAAAGTAAGAAATTCAAGAAATAAAGTTGAGCAAATCAATATTTAAATGAATATCCTATATTCATTTAAAAAACAAAATTGGAATGTTTCTTGTAGTTTTTGCATCAGACATTATGTTCATCTCATGTTAACAGACTATCAAGGACACTGTTCCATATTACTGTTCTTCAAAAATTATTTTAAAGCCTGTAAATATTCCATTTTTTGAATGTAATATAATTTACTTAGCAGTTTCCTCATGGTGGACAGTAATGATTTTCATTCCCCCATTATAAATGACTCTCCAATGAACTTCCTTGACCATGAGTCTTTGTTCATATATTCACTTATTTCCTGAGACTGGTTATACAGAAGTAAAATTACCAGGTCAAAAGGTAACAGATTTTTAATGTTCTTGAAATATGTTTCCTAAATTGCTCTCCAGAAAGGTTATACCAGCTGATACTTTTACCAGTGATGTACGACGGTACCTGTAACTCTCTCCTGCCAGCATACAGTGATATCTTTTACCATCATAGCCATAGTTTCTTTTTGATGCTGTATTATGTCAAATAAAGCAAAGTACACTGAACCGTAGACACAATGTGGTCTCAACAATGTAAAAGTATGCCTAGGAAAAAATGAATGAAATGCACGAAAGTAATAAAATTTTCAGCATCTGATGGTAGAATAATATATATTTGTTACTTCCATTTAGCAACAATAATAATAATATGCACTTATTCAAAGGCAGCCATGTTTCAAGAAACATACTAGGTAATTTATATGCAGCATTTCCTTTCATCCTCAAAATCCCAGATAGTTTTATTACCTGATTTATAGAAAGGAAATGACTAGGGCAAGAAAACTAGGTAAAGGCTGAACTAAGATTTAAACCCAAGGCTAACCAATTCCACAGTTCTTGCTTTTTCCTTTTCTTTCTACTAATTTCCATATTCTTACTCTTTATCAATATGCATCTTTTTTTTCTTAAATCATCAAAAATGATTAAAGTCATTTTTATCCCTGTCCCTTACTATAACTGTTTTCAATAAAGTTTGACCAATTTTCCCAGAAAAACAGTTCATTTATTAGCTCAAGGAGATAAACATGACATACCCGGGATATCCCCTGTGACCATTAAATGCAAGTGGTCATCAGTATCATAACCTAGAACATCTCTTTCTTTTACTGCAGAAACAACAACCCCACAGGTGGCTCCTGATCCCAGCAGATTAACGTGGCCTAGGCTTTTGGCACGTCACTCTGGCCAGGAGAAATGCGGCCTGTGTGTGAGCAAATGGGCTACATTAGAGAGCAATGAGGAAAGTCAGAATCCAACATTGTGTGTGCTGCATTAATAAGATGATTATACTTTCTCTGTTTTAGTGTTGATTTTATTCATTTTTAAGAAAACAGCAGAGATCTGCAATCTTAACAAAGAAAAAAAAAAAGAAGACAGTAGACAGAAAGCAATGGTGTAAATATAATGTGTCCTTAAGTTTATCAATGACAATTTTGCTTCTTTTATTATTAAAGTCCACATAGCAGCTATTTAATTTTACGATAGTCTTTAACACACAAGATTTTAAAAATATGTTATACACCCAAAAATTAGCATATACAAAGAAGTCATTATAATAACTTATTCACAAAGACACATCTGGTTGTTTTTTGTTTTTTTAACAGACTACTTAATTATCATTATGAGCTATCCCAATTGCACCAAGATGAATGCAATACTATTTTATGGAATGAGAAGCTACTTTCCAAATTATTATTTTTGTTTTGGTTTTTATTATATTTGATATGTTACATATTTATACTGAGAACACAATACACAAAGCAATAAGGAAGAAATAAAGGATATTTACATGAAAGTAAAAAGTCCCAGAACTAACTTTTTTAATATTCAAAGAACATGCTGATGTTCGTGTATGTAATATATTCAGACACATCTTCAGACCTTTATGCCAATATAGAAATAAGCATTAATAAATCAGACTTTGTTAGTAGACTGTTTCAGGTAAAAAGAACCAGGTGAACATCTTCTATTGACTTTGTCAGAAGAGAAATAAATTTTTACAATGTTTTTTTTCATTTAGTAGACTCTTATTTCTAAAGCTGTTGTGGCCAAGTTTTCTTGGCCCCTCAAAGATCTCAGTTCATTCTAACTCAAGTTGACTGCTAATTGTTGCCCTCTGTGCCAGCATGCATGGATGCTCAGAGCCCTTGGGCATTTGTGGTCCTGATAAAAGTGTACAGAATTCCCCCGTCCTTGTGTTCCCAGAGCCATAGCACTCTGGGAAACTAATGGCATTTTCCTTTTCCCTATTTCCTCTGAGGCAGCCAATTTGGTCACAAATGTCATAAGCTTCCTATTTACTGGTTGTTCTTTTTTCACTTGGAATGTATGTGTCTCTCATTAGAGAAGGAAAAGTATTTTAGAAAATTTAATGCACACTTTTTTTTTAACATTAAAAAGCTGATTTTTCTCTTCTAAGTTGCAAAAAAGAAACTACTTGAAATACCAAGAAGTTAATACAAAATTATTGTTTAAGTCTTAAAAAGATTCAAGTCCTGCCAAATAGTCTGCTTTATTGCTATTTTTTCCCCTGGGGTTAGTTTGAACTATGAAGAGTTGCTTGATAAATGGATTGATGTAATTCAATCTGTACAGGAAAATTAAGAAGTTTGTGTCTTATATAGCCATAAGTTTATCTTAAGTCTGTTTGTTCATTACTGGAGAAGAAAAAAATTTAAAGAAAAATTCAAACGTATTAAACCATACCATACACTATCAAAAAGAGCAATTTTTAAAAAAGACAAATTACCATAGTACATGTCTTGTCACCTAATAGCTGACAAGCCATGCTATAAACATTTGTCTCTCTGTGTCTGACTGGTGTCATCTCAGCCTTTTTTCTGGCTCTATCCACCTAAGCTATTCTCAGTTGCTAAATAATAGAAGTTCAAGCACAAAATAAAACCCTAACACAAGGAAGAACAATATCTGTTTTCTAGAATGTCTAGACTTGCTAAATGTAATTCTTTTTCCAAGAGTTTCTAGTTTCTGTAAAATTCTTAGATCTCATCCTGGTTCTGAGAATTTTTCTCCCTGAGTCTAACCTGAAGCTCAAGTTTTTTCATATATAAAAATGAAGGACTTACAGCACAGGACTGTTGAACCATTTAGGCCAACAAAAATTATGATTAAGCAATCTTTATTCTAACCTTCTTTATATTCATTTCACAAATGTGCATTAAGTACTGCTGCATTCCAGGCACTATATTGGGTGCTGAGGTCACAAAAGTGAGTGAGAAGCACAAAGTCCCTCCCCAAACTTAACCTGCACCCCAGTGAGGGAGTCAATGACGTAGTGTCACTGTCCCAGTTATTTTTTCTCACTAATGTCCTCAGCTCTTCATATGAAAGACTCTACTTTTTTGTTCTTATTTAAAAGAATCAGACTATTTGACCATCAAACCAAATATATCGTAGGCAGTTATCATATAATCTTGGCTTGAACAAAGGTTAGAGGAATAAAAAAAAAAAGATTCCATTTCTGTTTCCTTACTGACAGCTTCAGAGCCAAGGGCACTTCAGCTGACTTTATGCTTTTCAGAAATGTCAAGTACAAGACAGGTCCACACACCATTAGAGTGGTTTGTGTTTAGAAAAGCCTGGGGCGGGTGGAAGGGCTTTCTCTCTCCTTCTCTCTCACTTTTAACTTTAAATAAATAAGGAGCTCATTAGTTCCTCATGAATTCCTGTTGCAAGGAAAAAGGATTTCATTCTATCTAGTCCATTTTTCTGCACGGAAAATCCCTGACTGGGATTCTTAATCACCTTGAGGTCAGAGATTCTTTTGAAAATCAAAGGAAGCAATAAAACCCAGGCCTGGGAGGTAGGGGAACCTTAGGCAGGAACAAACCTCAGGTTCACATGTGCAGAGAAGGGTCTTCATACAGTCAGAAAGTTCATGACTTGAGTTAAGCAACTCTGCAAGAGCATTCAAAAAAGGATTGCATTTCACAAGATGCATCCTACAAAAACGGGCATTATTGTTACTTGTGGGGGAGGGGGAATGTTTTGTAATAAATAAGTCTGGCAAATGCTGGACGTATTTAAAAATGATTTAAAAATGATTTTTCAAAATTCTTTAAGATATTGATGTGTATGCAGCAGTAAGTTCCCTAGGTTCTCTGGCACAGGACCCCTGTCCCCTACACCCACCTTTAAATGATCTCTTCTGACTACGGTTCCTAAGAAACACTTTGGGAAAGAGTTCATTCCTTAATCTCAACCATGTCTCTGGATCCATTAGGGAATTTGAATTTGAATTTGGCTGAAGAAGATCATCTGCTACGAGGAGAAAAGTCACCTAATAGCTGACAAATAACCATTTAAGAGAATAATGTTAAGATTGCTAGTTAATGATAATTGGGACATGGACATTAAAAACAAATAACTCTCCATTTGATTTATGAAACGTTTTGCTTTTTACTTATACTTTTGGCCCTGAACCCAATGTGGTATGAGTAGAGCCCATGGAAGCCTTCTCTGCTTGTTCTCTCATGTTAAATATGGATTAAAAAAATTAGTCTGTACCATTACTATGGGAATTAAATGTTAGTACATATAAAGCTCTAAAATAGTGTCCAGCGTCTAAGTGCCCAATAAATGTTAACTATGATTTTTATTTTGTATTACATTAAAATATTTTATTGCCAAAGTATTGTTTGATTAGTTCAAAATAATGTATCTAGTCATAAAGAGATGATGGGTATTAATATTCTTAAAACCAAGCAATGGCTACTCATAGAATATCCCCATATAAATGAAAACCTTTAGAGAAAAAAACTCAGATGTTTGGAAAACATCTAGTTAGCCATTTGTTAGCCACAGAGCTGTTTACAGTTCCCTTTTGCTTTATACAGATATACACAGCCACATCACTGTTTAAAACTTGGCTAAAGGATAAAGTGAAAGTGGATTTGTTCTCCCAGCCAATATCTTTCAATCTTCTTTGGCAGCATTCAGTTCCTTTATGGTGGAATAAAATAGATGACACAATTAGGAGCTGACTCATTTAATAGAAGAACCACAGTCCAACATAAAGAAAGTCACTGTAGCCAACCCAGGGACAAAGAGCCTGACTGAGAGATGACAAAAGTCTGGCTTCATTCTGCCTTTACCTGCCTCATAATCATAAACTCAGCTAGAAGAGTTTGGAAAATTCCATTTCTTCCTCCTGGTCTCCCTTTTTTTGTTGCTTTCTCTCTTCATTAAAACCCATTTTCCACAGGACAGTCAGCTTCCTCCCCTGCTTATACCTCTCCAATGGCTTCCACTGAGATTCGAATGGGGAACCTAACTCACTCAGCAAGTCCCACATGATGTTGTCTGCCTGTGAACTCCTCACATCACAATACTCTTCCCCACCTTGGCCTTTTTTCTATTTCTTGAGCCAAACTACCTCTGCACTGGCTGTTGCCTCTGCCTGCAATGTATCCATCAATCCTTCCTGGCCTGGCTCTGTCTTGTCACCTGCAGAAAAAAGTGATAAAAGACACATCATGCAACAGTCCTTCCCTCACCATTCTACCTAAGGTAGCCCTCCTTTTCCTGCTTATTATCTACCATACTATCAGTTTCATTTTCCTTAAGGTATCAAATTTTATGTGGCATTAGCTAATAAATTAATATTGGCATAAAAATTGTTCTAGTTAGTTATTTCTGTGGTATAAATAAATTCTTCTCTATCTGCTGTAACTTAGAGAGCAGTCATTCTTATTCATTTATTCCTATTGACCTATATTAAGTCCCAGTCATTAGCTGAAATGAATACCAGATCATTTCTTTCACAATAAATTGCAAGGTATATAACCATTAACATTAATTGTAAAGCGATTCCTCGGTCAAAGAAATAGTAGTAACAGAGGAAACTGAAGCTCACGTATTCCATTCACAAAGTGTTTTATTAAAGTTTTCAAAGAGAGGACTTGCTTGCATCTTGGTTGATGTTGTAAAAATTCTGGAAGGATACATAAAATTGTACAATATCAGCATTGGAAGACAACATAAACGCCTTACAACCAGCCAGTCAGCTAGCATTTGAATCCCTTCCACGATGTTCCTACCAATAGTTATTCTCTGTTAATAAGAAAGTCTCAGTACCTTGAGCCTATTCTTTTCTTCCTTGAAGCTTTCAGGTTCTCAAAAATCCCCATAAGGTGAGATGAGACAAGCATCTTTATACCTTTATCCATAGTCCTATTTTGATATTTTAAATTCAAGAGGAATAAATTTAATATCTCCTATGCACAGCTGCCTTTCAGATTTTTGGACAGTCATAATATCTTCATAACTTTTCTTCTCTCTGTATTCCCCTCAACTCTGTTTAATATGCCTGGGAGTGATCTTCTTAATTTATATCACTTTTTTTTTTTTCTAGCCTGTTTAGCAGGAAAAGCCTAGAAATGAACCACTTGCTGTAGGTAACTGGGTCACCATAGAACAAAGCATTCTGTCAAAAAACATGTTCATGATGTCAAAAAACAATAACAACAACAAAGCTTCCCAAATTACCTGGCAGTTTTAACACCCAGAGGAGAGCAAAACAAATGAACTTGGAGAATACTGGCTTCCACTCATCAACCACCCACCAGCCACTAATCATTTCCAGTCTCCGTTTAGTTTCTTGAAACTAAGTTCATTCAGAGTTTCTTGCTAAATTTTTAGAGGGAAAAAGAAAAGCTATCTAGTTCTACTAAACAAAATTGCCAGTATGTGATTGTTTTAACCTATGAACATGGAAATTTCTTAAAGCTTGATCTAATGAATGTATAGATAGATAGAGAGAGAGAGAGAGAGATGCATTTACTAGAAGATGCTTCAGACATGTTTCAAGTGAGAAATTTGTCATTAGAACTTGCCTAAAGTCACAAGTAAGGAACTTGCTTAAAGTCAGGAGGCAGATCATGAGAAAAGCAGACAGACCCTGGGCCAATGCACTCAGCCTTTTCCAAGGGCAGCCTTCCAGATTCCTCACAAAGCCATGAACGTGTCATATTGTGGGGCAGATTTCATCCATTCCATATTAAACATATAGAAACCTATTCAAGGGACTTAAAGCCAATGTGACAGTTTTGGTATCCAGCGTTCCCGTTTGTGTTTAATGTTAGTAGTTTTGTATTTTGTAGGTTTTCTGAATTTTTTTTTTAACTTCAAAAAAGCCGATAAAAACTAAATAACCAAAATCTGTTTTCTTATTGAATGTTATAGTCATTTCTTCTTACAAGGATATAAGAACACATATCTGATTGACAGCTTTAGGTACAAGACAACTTGAAAAAGCTTGAGAGTCAAAAAGTGCTTGTACAAAAGCCATTGCCAAGTCCCAGTTTTGTTCCATTGTAGTTTTCTATCTAAATTGTAAATCTTTCTACAAATAGGGTTTAGAGGGAAAGTGCTGAGTAATTCTCATTATTGCCTCGATTCTGCACAGGTGTGTTAGCACAGTATTTGGAGAAGTCAGTCACTATATTTAATTTATGTCTCAGACCAATGGAATAATCAAATCATCTATGGGCATGTATTAAAGTGATTCATGTGTATGCCAAGGTATTTGTTAGTTTCATCCCTCATCTTCTATCAGACACAGGACTAGCAGTTCCAAAAATCCTCCATCATAAAAATCACACAATTCAGTGGACTCCATAACATCCCTAGCTTAAAAACACAAGCTTCTTCCAGACTGGTGCATCTTCAGGTCTCGCAGCAATAGCAGAAATAACAATAGCCATGTTAAAGTCATGAGAATTACAGCAGTTCAGAGAATGACTTACCATGCGGAAAAAAAAAATAAAATAAAATTACCCTGTACTTAGGTTACCATTTCTTTTGCACAAGTACTTTTAAAATGAATATATGCCAAGTGGGACCCAAGCCAAAACTTCTCTCCTTCACAGCTCACCTTCCCTTGGTTAAAATTTAGAAGTCATGACAGCACAGCCATTTCCATGGCATTGTAGTGTTTGGTTCTCAAAGACAACCAGCAATTATTCGAGGAGGAGAGAGAGTGGATGCCAGAAGCTGAGGGGGCTGACATTACCCGTTGAGCTCAGCTGTAAGTAATGGCAGAGTCTTCGTTTTCTAATAATATGAAGTATTGATCCGCAGTTAGCCTTCTGTTTGCAGTATGCACTAAGAAACATCTGTCACTGCTCTCATGCCATGGCAGCTGATCCTTTATTAACACCTCCTTACACTGATGAGCCGAAAAGATGGGCAGCCATGGCCACCCACTCCTGACTCATGGGCTTATGACTACCTGTGGGACTTAATAAGGTACACTAGAGGAGGAAAGGCTCGTACAACCAGAAGATGGGACTTTCAGGTAGTAAGAACAAAAAGGAATTAAAAAGAAAGATTTTCGGTAGAAACAGGTTTCCATAAATCATACATAACTCATGCACACCTTGAAAACAGATAGGTGTCACGGGTACCTGGTTATCTCTGTTTCCATCTCATAGCAAGTTAATACTACATACATTTATGCATATATTTGAATTTTATGCACAATTGTGAGTAAAGCTCATTACCAAAACAGCATTAACCTGCTAATGGTATAAAAGGAAGACCCCTGGATTCCCCAGTCCAGTACTTAAACAGCCACATTAACTTTGTGTGGTGTGCAAGGGTGGGTGGATGTATTGGCTGCACTGGTAGTCATGTTAGGATTGATGAATGGTAGAAAATGAAAAATACAGTAATGTCAACAACCAGGGTGGTTTAATATTTTCACCCACACAGTAATTTCAATGTTTCCTGAATCTAGGTTATTCCCATTCTTATCCTTAAGTGAACTTAACTGTGTTTTGGCATCAAGCTCGATACTTTTCTGTAGATGCAATAAGAAGGAAATGGGAAGTGGCTATTCCCTGAGGACCTTCCAACCAACCCACACCCCTACAAATCTTGAATTGTGGGGGGATCACAGAAGACTTGAAAAATGCAAGCCATGCAGAAGAATGAGCAGAACGCCTTGCAGTCCCACCCAGCCAGCAATGTCTGTAGGACGTCAAACATGCAAACACATTCTGACCGCGTGTAGACTGTGGAGTCAGGACAAATTTTTTCTGCTGAGGATGTGAGGAAACACTGCCAAATAATTATTCCTTGGAAGTAACAAATGCTTTTTAGATCAAGTTATTTTTTCCTTAGTATGACATTCCTTCTTCTAAATGTACGGAGGGACAGGTAATTCGTTCTGGCACAGTGGAAAAAATGGGAAAATAAAAGAAGCAATTTTGCATTTTCTCTGTATTGGAATATTAGGTCTATTCTGCAGGTAATCAACTTTGCCGTGAGTTAAGTGTTCTGTTTTTCAGGGAGGGCAAACTACTCCGTCGGCAGATGTCAAACAAAGGCTTTTCTTAAGTGGGCTCTTTGCCGAAGTGGTTCACTTCACATGAAGGCAGAGTCAGAGTTATACCGACCCACGGGACACTACTACCGAGGCACATTCTCATGTGAGTGAGAAATTGTTTGGGCAAAAGTCCAAACAAAAGCATAACTATCAATGGAAGCTACGGAGCTCTTATTTCCCCATTGCAACAGAGCAGATTTGGACACCAGAGGTTATCTTACCTATCATATTTGAAAGGACAAATGGAAATGAAAACTATAGTGACACGCCCAATTACAGCATTGTAGTGGCCCTACTCAGGCACTGATTTGATATTTCTGTAATCTGCAATCTCCCAACTTTCCTCCCCAGGGAGCAATGCCATAATACATGCTATTTCTTTCTAGGCTCCATAGACTAGGGAAAGAAAGCCCCACTGCCCCACTCTCTGAGAATTTCCAGAAAGCATGACTTTGAGATCACCAAATGCAAAGGAAGCCATGGAGGTAGAAAACATCAACCAGAAACTGACAAAAACCTGCTCCATGATTCACATAATCCACTCTGACCACATGCAAAATGCCTACAGCACAGCACCTGGGACAGAGTAGAGAAGAAATAAGTAGCTAGGAATCGTAGTGTCAATAATATTGGGTGGATCATCATTATTGCTTCAGATCCTAGGTGGAAAAGTTGGTAGTCAATTGCTTGCTTTGCTTACATGGATATTACTGAGGTAAGAATGTACTTTTCTGATAAACATTCTATAAAAAATCACCTCATTTCATTGAAGCCACATTAAAAAACAGATACCCCATATATTCCATGGATAGCCTTCCCACAGACGTGAATAAACAAATTTCCACCTTTCTTTTCAACAATTTAGTAATTTTTATGAATGTTTTGAAATGACTTTAAATTTGTTTTCCATTCTCATTTGGTAGCAAAATCAGGAGATCAGAGGAAAGGCTAATATCTATCTCTTCATTTTTACCTCAGTGGTAATTTTGCAGGCTTTTGCAAAACTATCAAAGTTCTTTATGTGGGTGGTTGTTGCATGTTTGTTTTGAAGTCGAATATTTAGAACATAAAAAGCTGACGATGGCAACTTTGTCTATTTGATGGTTTCAGCTACCCGAGAAAGGGGGAGAATTGCAGAGATATGGGGAGAACTCATTTCAGGGGTCACTGCAGAAACTTACAACTTCCTCCCACCTGAGTTTTTGACATCTCAGAACAGATAGGAACAACCAGAGGTACTAAGCCATAACACAGGGTTGGGGACACAGATGCCAGAGTAGTGACCTTGTGCTAGACAGCAGCCCCCTCCCCCCATGGCTGACTTCTGCATTCCTTCTTGTAACCTCCTCCTCTCAACCCAAATCTGTTCTGATCCCTGTACCAACTTCAAGTCATGGCTCCTTTTAGAGACCAAAACCCAGGAGGATCCACAGCTCTGCTCATGATTACCTGACAAACCACTTAACCTTGCCATGCTCCAGTTTCTTTTGTAACCTAGAAACATAATAATGTGCGAAGTTACCTCACGGGATTGTTTTGAACTGTAATTATACAGTGCATGTATATGTATGCATACTTACATGCATATTTATTTATTTATTAACACATTGTAGCTTTATAAGGTATTATAGCAATACTTAAAGATAAAGCCAGAATAATTAAATAAGCCTACAGCAAGGTCAGTTAGTATTAAACAGCAAAATGTAGACCTATCTTCCCAGGTCTCTGCCCTTGGGCTCTGCCATTGACTTGTAGGTAACTTCCACTTCAGAGACTGTCTCCACATTCATCCTTAAAGCAATCTAAAGTGATGGACTTCTCTGCAGGGAATAGAGAGAAAAAAAGAAAGAAAAGCCAAGGGATTTAATAAGTGTAATTGAAAAAAAAAAAAAAAAAGGATCTAGCACTCAAAACCACACTTGTTATTTCTCTTCATATAAATGCAAATTCAGCCCGAGAGTAAGCTCATGTGGCATTCTCTGATTTAAGGCATTTGCCTCGTAATAAACACAGACATTTCTCTGATTTTAGTCACCCAAGTGAAGAACAGGAGGTCTTAGGGAATGCCCATAATTTAGCTTTGAATTATTCGTATGTGGCTTTTATAATTTAAATTGCTGGGGTTATCTCTGGATAACGGCAGGCAGAGTTTAGTCATAAAACTTCCAAGTAACTGTGACTTCCTGAGCCCCTCTTCTAACAAATATTTCTAGACTGTTTTCCTTGACTCATTGCCAATAAAATGGATGGAAACGCTTTCAATTCTCTCTTTTTCTTTCTTGGTCATAGCTTCAGAACCCTAGCGCTGCTTCATTCCCTTCAGTTGCAGATATTGGTGGCTGGAATCAAGGGCCAGGCCCCAGAAAAATTTCACAGGAGGGACATACATAGGGCCAAATTGGACCCTCCGATTCACACCGTGTATCTCTGAGATGTGTGGTAAGTGTCCGAGGTACTGATGATGTTGCAGCCAAGATGCTAAAATAGACCAACATGCCACTCATTGTACCCAGAAGCCATGTTGCATTCTGATGCCAATTGTGCCGCAAAGCATAGTGCTCAGGTGTCATGCTCCTGAGTGCTATGCATTTTAATTGCACATGCTGCAATTAAAATTTAGGCTTTAAAGAGATTATTGTATTCCTTATGTTTTCAGGTCATTCTATCGCTGCATTCTTTTGACCAAAAAAAATAATAATAATAAAATAAAATAATTAACAATGAAAGTTGTAATATGGCTAGTCTTAAGTTGTTTCTAAGCAACCTCCACTTGAACAGGAAGAAATACATTACCACCAGGCAAAAAGCCTTGGTAGGAGACACAATTAATGCACAACCGAGAGTTTCTGTATGGTGATGGGGACACCCATTATTCATTACAGTGTGAACAGCGCCCCCTGGAGTTGTGCAATGGTGATATCCCGCAAGAACATAGAAATCCTGGAGAACTTTTCTTAAGACTAATTCAAATTAATTAAAACTATCTATCAAGAAAACATTTCCATTTCTTCTGCTCTCTGTCCCTAACTTTTCTTAATCTTAAGCAGGGTTACATGCAGTCATCTCCTAGGTTAACTCCAGCTCTGAAACTCGGTGATCCTGAGTCAAAGCCACTTTATAAACATCAAGTGATAGTGACTGATAACAAATGTCTGCCTCTTTCGAACAGTGTCCTTGTAACTAGCATCATCTCAGTCAATGAAAAGAGAAAGAAATTCCTAATAACCCTTAGTTGTTTTGAAGCAGGCCTTTGGAAAGTAGTGACATCTCCGGACTGCCTGACTAGTTCTGTCTCTTTTGCAACTAAAGAAAATTCTGCAAAAAAAAAAAATGATGAGTGGAGTGGGATCATTATTAAAAAAAGAAAGTTTTATTGAAGCAATGTAGGCAGTATTTCAAAAAATGATTTCAGATTTGTTTCCCCCTAGCTGGAAATGTTCTTTAAGCTAAATAATAAAGTCTGCTTTAAATCAAAGACAAACAAAACGATATCATTGATTTGGAGTAGTGATTTATAATTTTTTATTTAAAACTATGCTCCTTACAGTGTTTTCTCAGACTATCTTTTGCATATCCCCAGCCAAATTCTTTATTGAGCTCTACTCTTTGATATTTCATTTATAAAAGTAGGAGATATACAGAAGATACTTTTCTATAAAATTTCCAATGTTTCTTTCCATGCCACTGATCCAAGATTCTCATCCTGCATGGTGCTTCCCATCTCCCAATCAAGACTCCCTTGTCCACATTGGCTTACTGGAATGTGACCTGAGCTTGGCTTCCTGATGGGAAATATCATGTCTGTTACATCCAAATAGAATTAACTGCCACTAGAGAGACTAAAATCCAAGTGGCACTATGATTACTTATAAACCTTGATTTTGAGATGCTTGAACAGAAAGGTCATTCCTAAAATTGTGTTTTTAAACATGACAGTTTCAAACATGACATGTTAGGCTGACAGCTTGACTCAGGCCCCATTGAACTAGACAATATTTAGGTCAATTAGATAAATGGAGTTTTATAACAGAAGCCAATAAAATCACAATAATTAGAAATTCAACACAAGTTACCAAAAAAATTAAAAAATAAAAAGAATACACACTTACACTATCCTATGTCTGGAACCATCTAAGAGAGAAGAGAAGATACAGGGTAATATTTATTCCTTTCTAAAAGAAAACAGGAATATATAATCTCAGTTCCTCAGGCTTCTTATTCAGGCCTGAGTTCCACCCTGGACAGACCTGCTCAACATACCCATTTAAATATTCTCCAGTGTCCTGTATCAGCACAGAGGAAAGAGCTGTGTTTTTCCTAACTTATACTTACCCAACTTTTATATTACACTGTGAGACCCATGAGGACCTGTTTTTTCCACTCTCAGAACCCAAGTGCAAGCATATTGCATGACACATAGTAAATGCTCAGTAAATGTCTGTTGGATTGTTGAATGAAAGATTTAATGTTTTTCCCTTTCACCAAACACATCTATTGCACGTTTGTCACAGGTCCTTCCTGGCATATTTCAGCACTCAATAAACATGTATGTAAATATGGTGCAACTTCAATCCAAAGTCAGCTTTTAACAGGAGATTAAACTTTACAGAGCCTTACACTGAGTTCTTTGACCAGTGGAATCCTTTGCATCCCTCATGACCACAGAGGCTTGGAACTTGAACTCCTTGGCCTTTAAACTTTCTCTAATGTTTATGTACTTTTCAGCCAGCTAAGAGATTGACTTTTAGCCAGCACCCAAGTAGTCCACTTTGGGATATTTGGTACTTTGGCTACCAAATTTTGGCTGAGAATCAAAATCTCAATAAAGAAAGAGAAAAAAATGAGGATTTACCTTCTAGATTTTTTGGTATGGAAAAAGATACATAATTTCCTTTCCCTTCCTTCTAGAACAAAAAATATTAACATTGTTCTCATGGTTTTGTTTGTTTCTAAATTTTGACAGAGGATCTCACTAAATTGCTGAGGATCTTGTCTAATTGCTGAGGCTGGCTTCAAATTTGTGATCCTCCTGACTCAGCCTCCAAGTTGCTGGGATTATCAGACTTGCACCACAACACCCAACAGTCCTCATGTTCTTATAAGTTCTCATTGCTTCTAGAGAGTTTTCTAAAAATATATGTCTAATGTCCTCACTACATGCTTAAGATACCCCAAATACCTTCAAGATAAAAATACAGATTTATAGCAGGACTTACAAAAGACTTGTTGATCTGGACCCTTCTTTATTCTGTAAGCCTATGCAGTATGTTCTCAACAGTAGCCAACCTCCCACCAAATAAATCATAAACTCATCTCTCTCTCTCTCTCTCTCTCTCTCTCTCTCTCTCTCACACACACACACACACACACACACACACTTCATATACACACTTTATCAGGATGACTCATTAATTAATCTAGAGATCATTAGTCCAGAACACTTAACAAGTCCTTCCCCATGGCTCCCCCTCATAATCTGGTTAGGTGCCCCTCCTAGATACACTTCCCATTGTCCACCCTAATTTTTCCATTCACCCCCTCCGCAAGAGTCTATAAGCTCCTGGAAGGCAGGGCTTGAGTCTTTAGCTTGAATCTTTAGAGCCCTAGCATGTTTAGTACTTCATAACAACTCAACAAAAATGAGTGGAATATATCACGTTTTCTTTAACCACTCATCCACTGACAGACACTTAGGTTGAGCCCATTTCACAGCTATTATAAATACTTCTGTCATTTGTCACAACATGGGTGAATCTACAGGACATTCTGCTAAGTTCAGGAAACTAGGTACAGAAAGACCAAAAAAAATGCATATTCCCATTTATATGTGAAATTTAAGACAATCAAACTCACAGAAGCAGAGGGTAGAATGGCGGTTAGCAGAGGCTGGAGGTGTGGGGAATGGGAAGATCCTGGTCAAACCGTACAAAGTTGAAGTTAGACAGGGGAAATACATGATAAACCTTCAAGGTGACAGATATGTTTATTAGCTTCATTGAGTCATTTCCTATTGTAGACATAAATCATAATTATCACTGCGTACCCCACACTTATATATGACTATAATCTATTCATTGTTTTAAATGAATGAAATAGATGAATAAATATATCCATGCCTTTTTATTTTATCTGACTTTTTATTTTATCAGACTTGCACCACAATTATATTTTCTCCCAAAAGATTCTACATTCCTTTATTATTGAAACCATTATCCCAATTTGTAAAGCCAACAAAATGACTGACAAGCAAATTATTCCAAATGTGTTAACAGTAGCCTTTCTTGGTGAACCATCCTTGAAGCAGGTGCTAAGTATACACACATATGGTCATTCATGCCCTGTGTCCAAACAGTTCTCTCTTTCTCCCTTCTCCCTTTTGGTACATGTGTATTTCTGCTGCCGTTTCTCATGAGAGGACAGTAGGACATGAGATCATTGTGCTTGGAACTGGCTTGTAAGAGAACATGGTAAACAAGGTGACATGTATTTATTGCATAGCCCAACATCTGCATGACCATGACAGACAAAATAAGAGACTGAGAAACAGACACAGCACTATATATTGACAACCGCTGAATGACTCTTCATGAATTGTTAATTCCCTCTCAAACCTGGAAGCCATTATCACTCTACAAAATTACCACTTTGATTAGACACATCCATAGACAGCCTCCTACACGCTGTAGGTGAGTACAATTGGCTTCTTGTATGAGGAGAGGATCAGTGGGATGCTTGGCCTATTTTATGCAGGTCAAATGAACATTATCATGTTACAAATGTCTCTGATTCAATCCTTTCAGCGAAATTGTGTTAAGCAAGTAACTGTGGCTTCAAGTGGTGTGGGCGAGGATTACTCTAGATAAAAATCTGATGAAAACAAACACTTTTAATGGATGACTATTTCAAAACCAACTTGAGTAAAGATAAAACAGATTTTTAAAATCTACTCTCACTATCATTTTAGAATAATTTAGTACACATAGTAATTAGTACATATACTTAATGTATATAATGAAGCACTGCGATATAAATTTTACTTAAAGAAAGATGTCCTAATACAATGTTTTCTCTACCCTCTCAAGGACTTTTATAAATGTTAATTTCTATTACCTTAATTTTGACACTCTGCTTTGTCAATGTTGTATTTCTTAGGACCCAGAAGTGGTTAAATGGGTAAATCTGAAGTCACTTGGGTCAAAATCCACAGTTCTCAGTGTTGTTTGAGAGAGGAATTGGCTGTCTAGCTTTTTTTTTTTTTTAATACAACTCACATTAAAACTTTCATTGGGGAAAAACTCTCATAATTTCTAAACTGAGCACTTTTAAATTGCATCTATAGATCTTCCTTGCATGGACGGCTATCTGGCTTCATATCTAGCCATACTTGCTGAGATGCCTCCTCACAAAATTAAGCAACTATATAATCAATTAAATTTTTAAAAGGCAGTGTGACGGTGCTTTCCTTGGATGCCACACTGCCTCTAATTTGTTTGGGGACTATTATGCTTGATTAAGAATGGTAACAGACACTTGGTAACCCTGCAAAGGAGACGTAAATCAACTCAAAGGAGCAACGAAGCATAACCCAATTGGCACCAAGGGAAACTATTTATTCCCTACACTTGTTCAATTCAATCACAGAGAAGTTTATAAGATGATTCTGATAACTCTTCTCAAAATTTCATTCCTTTTTCCGAAATTCATCACAATCAAAATGTAAAAGCAAAAATAAAGGCTGTGATTAGTTTACTGTTGATAAAGTTGCCACTGCTAGCCCAAATCATTGTGTGTACCTTGTATTAATTAGGGGGAAAGATCAATATGAATGAAGAGAGAGCTTTTAGTCATGTTTCTATGTGACTACTTATTATTCTGAACCATTAAATTGAGAATCTACAATTTCTATATCTCTTCATACTTTGTTAGTGAAATAAACAAGTTAACATGACCTTATATGGTAGCTATATCCAAGCTGGTAGTTATACTTTGTTTTCTGTTTTCTCTTCTTTGTGTTCTTTTTTATTTTTCTTTTTTCTTTTGGTAAGCAACTTGTAATTATATTGCATAAACATTTTATAGCTAACTTTTTTAACCAAAATACAGACATTGCCAAAACAGACTCTTTTCCTTAAAAAACAAATTGTAGCTCATCAGCATCACTGATACTGGAAAACCCTACATATCATACAAGTTAATTAAAACAGCTTAAATTTCACCTCTAAAATTATTTTTAAAACTAGAATTAATTTTGATCTTGGGTGTACTTTTTAATGCCTCAGGGGGCTTGTTTGTGTATGCATTTGCATTGATGTAGTCCACAGAAAAATAACAGATACATTAGCTAAAGGAATAATACAAAAAATTTAGGACGTTTTTGTTATGATTCCTCCTCCCCAAGAAAACCTCATTGGAATTGAGTATTACCCTGGAAGTGTTGCTATGTGGTGAGAGTCCATGTAAAATAGTGAATAATTTCTAATGATTATGGAATAGAACTCATCTGCTAAGGATGCCTCATAAGCCCTTTGTATTGGAAAACTTGACTTTAAAAATCATCAGAAAAATATCACACTGGATGATGACATTGAAAACAATATTAAAGTTTTGTTTTAGTCAGCTTTCTTACTGCTGTGACTTAAAGAACCAACCAGCACAGTTGTAGAGGAGGAAAAGTTTATTTTAGGACTTACGATTTCAGAGTCTTAGTCCATAGAAGGCCAGCTCCATACTTCAAGGCTCAAGGTGAGGCTGAACATCATGGCAGGAGAGGGTGGCAGGGGGGAGTAGCTCACATCATGGTGATTAGGAAGAAAAGAGAGAGAGTCCACATGCCAGATACAAATATATACTTCAAAGCCATGGCCCAATTCCCATCTCCTCCAGCCACAACCTACCACCTCAGTTAATCCCATCAGGGATTAAATTCACTGATTAGGCTAAGGTTACAGCCCAATCATTTCTAACCTTCTTGCATTGTCTCGTGTGTGAGCTTTTGGGGGACACCACATCTAAACCATAACAAGATTTATTGGGCATTTACTAGAATCTGTAGGTGCATTATTTTTTTAATCTTCGTAATAACCTAGGAAAAGGTCATCCTAGTTTACAATTGAGAACATTAGAGCTCAGAGCAGTTAGGTTAGGAGCAAATCCTACAGGGAACAAATTCTGGAGCAAGATCCAGGCCCAGCAATGTGCATCCCTGCTGTTCCTGATCAGTGAACCACTGAGGGTCTTTTCCTGAAAATGTTCTATGAGGTGGTTTCTTCTTGCATTTGGAAGACAGATATCAGAGAGTTGGTGTCTTTAACTCTTGTATATAACCAACAGCTGCCCTTGGATGGCAGGCATATATTTTCAGAATTCCAAGTCTTTTGATGCTAATGAACAGTACTTTCTCATTGAGATTTACATGAGAAGAAGGCAGAACTCATTTGAATTGGAAGAATCCTAGAGAAATCAATTTGCTCCCTAAGAAATGTGTGGTAATGGCAGACAGCTTTTCTTCTAAAATGGTTAGCATCTGTCAACAAGACATTGAAAAGCAAGATGAGAGAGACCTGGAATGTGTTTCATGACACTGTAGTATGTGACCTTAACAGTGTCAAAATGATCTCTCCTTCTAACAGTGACAGAGTCAGACCAAAGCTTTTTAGACAATACATGAAAAGAAACCAGAAGATCTCCCTCATCTACTTCACTCTCTCTTACTCCTTTAATGTCTCTAAATTTAGCTTTTTTCCTCCATCCCAGGTAGCACTTTGTTGTTGTTGTTGTTTTTTAACTTAAAACATGCTAATTAGGTGATAACACATGGAAGGGATTAAACCACAGAAGGTAGGTCTTTTAGCTAGTAAAATTCAGCATTTTTCTTATAACAACTCAGAAGTACTTTAGCACAATATGGCGGGATGCTGTAGGAGAGGAGTTGCTGATGGGATAGCAAGTACTGTGTCCTCCATTCTGCCATCTCCTGTCAAGGTCATTTGGCTCTTCAGATGGTGTATTTTTCAACCTCAATTTGCTTTTAGTCTTGGTAACCCCCCTCAAAGAGAAAAACAAAAAACCAACTAGACCATTCTGTGACTTCTCCTTGGTTCTCTGATGGACATTTACCTATTTGCACAAGAGGCTAAACTCACACGCCTACGTCCTGCTGCTAATCTGAGGGCTCCTAATCCTGTCCCCGTGTGATAGTGGTCTCATTGCTTCATGGGATCTTGATTAATCGATTAGCATGCTTGCTAACATAGGACAGGAACTCAAAGAGCAATTGTCAAAGAAATGACCGAATGAACTTGAAATTTATAATGGAAGATGAGCTTGGAAAGAATATTTGGGGTAGTACATGGATAAAAATGGCAGTGGGGATAGTGCAGAAGAATTTGAGCTTTGGGGAAAAGAAGTCTCTGTTTTTGATCCTGGCTCTGCCACCTGGTAGCTAAGATCCTGGTCAAGCCTTTGACTCCAACAAACCAAGATTTCCCCATCTCTAAAACTGGGACTGGGATAATTAGCATGTAAGGCTCAGCTCTATACCCAATAAATATACAACAATCATGCTTTCAGTTATTTATTTATCTGTGGTAACCGGGTAATGCATTTACACTAATAACCTAGAGATTTTAATAGGACTCATTGAGATGGATACATTGTGGGCAAATATTAGATGGCATTAGAGTTCTGAGGAAGAGTAAGCACTTTTTTTGTTGTTGTTGTTTCCCTGAGGTAAAAATGTGGAATCTAATTCAGAATAATAATAAACCAGACCAGAAGGGGAGCTCAGCTGCTGAGGAGCACTGTAGTTGTTTTATTTTTGCTCAGGTGGAGGAGGTCATTCATTATGGGACAGCCCTGGCTCCCGGAGTGAATGTAATGCTGATGACAGTCTGCCTGGCTTGAGTGGTCCCCCTCATTTTAGGTGGCTCTCACCACTAGATTATTAACAGACTTCCTTCAGCCTGTCCTTGGATGCAGCAGTGAAACAAGCTGTGACCCCTGGGGACTATTTGCATCTGATCATTTATACACAAGCCACCAAGCTTCCAGGCGGCTTGGAAGATTACATAAACACCCCCAGAACCTACCAGGCTGGCAGTCCCCTCTCAGGTGCCCCGAGCCAGCTGTTCTGCCTATCTGGGGACCAGGATTGCCGATTGCCTTTTTGTCTTCCTCGCTCGCCGCATCAGTGAGCAGTCACTGCTGCTGACAAGACTTTGATGGTCCTAACACAGAGGTGGGAGCAAAGTTGAAGTGACTGAAAACTTCTCCTGCTGCTACCTGACTCAGAGCGACCCTGACATCCTTCAGAAATGTGCAGTTAATGCAAGATGCAGAGGCTGGTGTTGGAGCTGCCAAGGCTAGCGGGGTTCCTATTTTAGGTAGTACCCACCATGCAGTGACAGGGGTGCCCTGGGCAAGTGAAAATCGCCACAGGCACTGGTCAAAACAAGCTCCCTGCATCTTATTATCCCACTAGTGTGCCTCTCCTACGCCCTATCCAATCTTTCAACCTTCATGCTGTCTCTGACCTTCCTGCTCCAGGAATGGATTTATCTCAGGGGTGATTATAGCTAATGGCTGTACAATTTTTATACACTTTCATCCAAGACATATTTATATAAACCTTCCTATTACTGAAACATGTGCACAATTTAGAAATATGCCAACTTGAAGTTCACTTGCTCAGCAAACATTCATTGCATACCTACCTTAGTTTAGATTGTGATGGTTTCACACTAAGCCCCACCGCCCGGCTTTTGTTTCCTGCAAGTTTCTGCTAGTTTTCATTGAAAAATCTAAATCATGCTCATGAAATAACTTATGCCTAAAAGAAAGGAACATTCAGTTTGCAAAGGTTTCCCTGGCAGACATTCAGCAGCAATAGCTAGCAACTTAATGGTAGCATCTCTTTTAAATTAGAATGAAGATTTTCTTCTAAATTAGAGAACTGAAAGATTTCTCCCATCCTGATACATTGCCTCTCCCCCCAATCCGTACATTTTTTTTTTTTTTTGAATGGGGAGAAAGATCTCACTATGTTGCCCAGCCTGGCCACCAACTCCTGGGATCAAGCGATTCTCCTGCCTCACTCTCCCAAATAACTGGGACTACAGGCACATGCCACCATAGTCCAAAACTGTTAAAAGGCTCTAATAGAGATGGCTTCATTAAAATGTGTTCAAATATAACTTTCATCCCAGCCAACATTTAATTCATTTTGAGGCCTCTCAATTCTTCATCTATTTACCTTTAAATAGATTTGGTTTAACTATATGAAACGTAGGTATAATAACATCAATTTCACATAGATGTGATTCAATTAAATAGAACCTATAAAGAAACACTTGTTCTGTTGCACAGCTTTAAATAACAAATCAAACTAATTAATCAATATCATCATATCCTCCTCTTCATATTTAGTAAACAGGGTATTTTGAAGATAGTTATTAGATACAATAGTCAATGAAAAGTACTTGCCTTATCCAGAGCACTTTCCAGAAAAACAAACTATGTTGTATTTGCTCCCAGAATGCATCTAGATTAGTCCTCTTGTACCTCCACATAACATCCTATATGCCCTCAAAAAGCTGAACTGATTTGGCTGATTCTAAAGTGCGAAGTGGTTTTAAAACATTAATAAGTTCTGGCCGGATCTGCCACTTTGATGCTGGATAAGGGAAAACCTAAAGTCTGTGATACAACCTGAATACCATTATTTGCTAATACCATGGCTATGGAAATAATGATATCAAGTCATTGTAAGTTATAGAAATCTTCTCTTTTTATTTTACTTTATTATCAAATTTAACTCTATGAGGTTGAAGATACAGAAATTAAAATTGCTATTTTTATCTAAAAATGAAGAATTGAAATTCAAAATTACATATATCTGATCAGGTACAGAACCAAAACTAGAATTCCTGGTTTCTGGTTTCAAGTCCCTTGCTCTGAGTTTGTCAAGAGGGGAGACAAAGCAACTCCAGGAATAGATGTCTTGCCATGTCCCCAGCATTCTGAATTATCTGGGTTTGTATTTTCATGGGGTAGGTTAAAGGGTCCCTGTTTTAATGGAAGATCCTCAAAGTTGTTGATTCTTCTTCTTCCTTTTTACAATTTTTTTTTCTTAAGTTAAAGTCAAATGCTGTCAGAGGATATAGTTTGCAATGTAAAGCCCTAAAGAAAATCACAGCTGGCCCCTGATAGATAGCAAGTTGAATCTGCTGTCCGACACTAGTCAGCATGGCCAGCCTCTGCAGACCTTTTGTGACTTGGACATTCCTTAGTTTGGTGGTCTTTCAGGAGCTTCCCATACTTCTAGCTTTCTTTCTTAAGACATTTCAACTTAAGAACTGGTACACTTGATACTCCCTGACACCAGATTCCATTCTCCCTATGGGGTAATGT
The DNA here is from genome assembly GCF_048772815.1 of Callospermophilus lateralis. Lineage (NCBI taxonomy): Eukaryota > Metazoa > Chordata > Mammalia > Rodentia > Sciuridae > Callospermophilus > Callospermophilus lateralis. The sequence continues at coordinate 21,937,084 of NC_135313.1, read as the reverse complement.
GTTTCAAGCCAGGACTTGGTAACCAAACAAGCGATAGAAAAATAGTTTAAAAAGTCTTCAAATTTGGAATTGACCTTGGGCAAGTTTCATAACCTCTCTGTCTTAAATTTCTTGTCTATAATGGGGGAACACTACCATGTTCATTGCAAATTAAGAAAATTACCAAAAGGTTATTGGATGAGTCTCTCTCATTGTGCTATGGCTCAGATGCTACTCTATGCAATGAGAACTATTTTTCTCCTGTTTTTCAGATGAAAAACCTATAGCATAGAGGAGTTAAGGCCAAGGGGATGCATCTATTGAGCAGAAAAACTGAGATTTGAATCCAAGGCCCCAAATTCTCTATGCTGTGTTGCATCTCAATTATGCTGCTTCTTTATATATTTTGTACTACTTAAGTCATGAAAACTTTTATTCTACTTTCTTTGCATCGTAGCTCCTAAAATGCTCAATCTCCAGTAATTCTTTGCCAAATGCCTCTTCTAGCAATTACAGGGTAACTACTATGAAGGGTACCTGGTGCCTGTAGAACTCTGAAGAATTATAAAAGATAAAAGTAGTACTATAGTCAAATTTAGTCTGGAAAGTTGAATCATTGTCTGCAAAGCTATCTGCAAAGATTAGATACATAGAAAAAAAATTATGAGTGTCTTGGAACACTGGCATGTGATATGTCTGTGTGCATTTTCCCTTTGAAAGCCATTAGTATTAATTGCTCATCTCTAAGTATCAGCCCCAAATAAGTTGCCATAGGAAATATAGAATGATGCATGACTTTTGCCTTTTGGATTGATGACATAAATTCTTTTTAACCAAGAATCACAGTAATGTATGATCATTGTAAAGAAAAAAATATATATATATGTGTGTGTGTGTGTGTGTGTGTGTGTGTGTGTGTGTGTGTGTATATATATATATATATATATATATATATATATATATATTTTTTTTTTTTTTTTTTAAGGAAGACAATTGTCTTGCTCCAGATACAAAAGAAATCTCTGACAGTGAACTAAGTCTCAATAATGTATGTGGCATCCTTACACAGTATAAAATATTTCAAAATATATGATATTTCTGCAGTTTCAGAGCAGGAAAGAACCTAAGGAAAAGCATTGATATCTCTTCTGGGGGAAAAAAATTACCACTGTGGAAATTTTATAAATTTTTATAAATTTAAACCAAATTGAAAATATGGATTTAAGAAACCTTTCCTGATGGGAACATTAAGAATCCCCCAAACATCCTTGTTTGCCGAAAAGGCAACCACAATATCCCAGGAGTCCTCCTAACATGGTCTGAGGAAATCCTATTTTTTTTTTCATATTCACAGTATAAAAGGAAAAATTTCCATGGACTCATTTAATCATTTTGGCATCAACTGATTCCAGTTTTGCACAGTAGATCTAGAGAAAAACAACAAACTCAAGGATTCTTACTATAAACAATTTATTACATTTCTTAAAATATTTCTATATCCACCCTGTCCTTTACCTCCATGTCCAACACAGCTCACTATCTTCTTGATTTGATTTAGGATCTCAGGCCAGAGGATGGAAATTAGCATTCTTAAGGTTGAAGGGGGGGGGGGGAGTAATTTGCATAATGGGGGGAGTGGCTCTAGCTTAGCTCTAGGAAATGGATGGCCCCTAAAGCATTGAGCTTTAGGGGCCATCTACATGGAGCTAGATGTAAATGATTTTTGCTTTCTCAAAATGTTGAATCTTTCATTTCCTTTTCTGGTCAGGCCTAGGTACAAAGCAGTATGAAGGAATCACTGTGGCATTTGGAACATAGCTTCCAATATGCACAAAACTTCAGTTTGATTACCATATGCTCATTGTGTTAATTTTCTTTCAGCCAAATGCTCCCTAGATCTTATTTGCTGTCTCTTTTAGCTCCTCCTAGATTCTCCTGAATTCTAATGTTTTCCTTCCTTGCTCAGTAATGCTCTAGTGGGGAGCATGCAGAAGCACTGTTTTATTCTAGAAATGGCCCACAATAGGAATAATATTGCACATCTATGCGGCACTTGTCCTCTTTGCCAGCAATTGTTGGTTTCATCAAAATGAAGTGTAATGTTCACAAGCAAGAGGAGCAATTTTTGCAAATATCAGACTTTTAACAACAGAAAAACACATGCATCGTTCAGGTACCTGGAATCTTTATCATAAGATTTCTATTACAATGTTTGCATATTTGAAATGAATATTATTCTTCCACTCTGAAGCTCCAGGATTTTTAACAATCATTTTTAGCAAACACCAAGAATACTGAGCATTACCAACCACATAAGTGGTCAAGTGAGAAGAGTTGAAACTCAGTGGTAGAGTTTCATGTTTAAATGAGTCTATGCCACAGCCACGTCTCACAGAGTGAACTCCAAGGAGAATGATACCCTAATTTTAATACCAGGGGGAAAACCTACTTTCAGAAGCCTTGTTGGAAGAAATGCTATAATTATTTACTGAGCTTATTGCCTTTTTTGGTGCTCAAAGTCCAGTGTGCAAATGGATGTATATGTGAATGCTGTTTGTGCCAGATTCCACCATAGAGATACCGGGCAGGACAATGAAGGCCTCAAGGGAAAGTGGTCAATTGAAAATAATGGCTTTTTGTTAATCAGGAGCTTGAATGACACCATTGATCCAGCCATGACCTGGGGACTTGAGGAAATTATAGGAAACAAATGGAACCATTTGGGGTTTCATTCCATAAACTTTTAAGGTTAAACCCTCCTGAAATCCTTGAACCAACCCTAGAACTGAAACAAGGATGATTCCAGTGGAATAACCAGAGTAGAACAAAATAGATAAGTCTAGATGCGTACAGCCAAGAATAGGCTGGAGAAAGTTCTACATACAAACTGAGGCAAGGAAAAATTTACCAGAACCGAAAGGGCAGAAGATAGTCATGTTTTAATATATGATCTGTGATTGTTAATGTCTCTGTTCCTGGGGGTCTAGATATGACATTCCTTAAAAATCAATGATTAATTTTATTTAAAATTGTTTTTTTAAAGGCAAAGACTGACATCCACATGAAAGTAACAGAGGAGTAGATCAGCTGAGTAGCATTCACTCAAGATCATCATAAGGCAAAACTCAGCAAAATTCTATTTTGCTTTCTCCCTTGGGGACAGAATGCAATAATGGAAATGTTCTAGGTGTTCACGGTGGCACAGACACCTGAGATTAGAGATTCTATAGGAATCAAGTAAAGAAAAGCATATTCCCTATGCCCCTGTGTTTTAGTGAAAACCAGATAGCCTCACAGAGTCCTCAGCAATCCTGCATTATCATGAATTTTCTCCCATACTAATAGCTGAAAACAAATTACTTTGCCCTGGAGAAGCACAGTGCATAGAATCTAGCAGGCACTGAGCAGGGCTTGTTGAGTGAATCGGCAAATACATGAAAGTTTGCCTTCTCCCAGCTTTTTCCAGTGATTTCGGTTTCACACTGAGTTACACAAGTTAACGCGAGTTCTGCTTTCTTTGAATATTTCCTCAATTTGGAGGCAATGCCAATGTAATTCCAGGGCTGTCATTAAATCTACAAAAATCGTATGACTCATGGATGTTTTCCTTTCTCAGGCTTTTCAACAGTAGTGAACTAGCACAGCAATTAGTCACTCGTACTACTCAGTCCTCTTTGTTAATTCTGCTGAGCCACGTGGCTCGGCATCTCTCCTGCATTATGGGTGTTCTATCAGTGCTTAACAACCCAAGGCATGCAATTCACAGGCTTAAAACATTTGCACATTTTTTTTTCTATTTTTTGCCAATATTCTCAAGGATCTGCATGGATTTTTTTTTTTTTAACTGCATGTTGGCAGAGATGATGTACTTTTGATTTCTGAAAATGAACAGTGCAAGCCAGGACTTACAATTCATAAATAAATTTCCATGTTTTCCCTGCAGGATATAAATACTCTAAAACTCTGCCTACAAATTCAAATCTGAGCAAGGAACTCAACCAAATCCAGTGAATGGAGGTACTATTCTGAAAGCATTGAAGCATCCTTGATTTTTTAGTGTATATAAAGCAGTGAAGGGCAGACCACTAATACTTCAGTTCAAATCCCACCAAGTTGTTAACATGGACCATTTGTCAAGTGGTTCCCATGATAATAACCTGCTCATGGTGGGTAACTATCTTAATCTGTGTTTAAGCTGGACCCAGCCTTTCCCCTCCAGATATTCTCTTTCAGAATACTAATAGCAGCATTAGTAATCAATGCACACTTGGAAATCTTTTAAAATCCAGTGGAAATTCTACTTTACATCTACACCCAGCATTTCTGGGTTAGCATCATCTACAGACTGGTTCATGTTTCAACCTTCCAATGGCTTCTGTGGACAAATTTCCACAATGCAGATGCTTAAAAGAAGACAAAGTCCTGTGGTGGTGCACGCCTGTAATCCCAGTGGCTGGGGACACTGAAGCAGGAGGATACTAAGTTCAAAGCCAGTCTCAGCAATGTAGTGAGGCCCTAAGCAAGTTAGCAAGACCATGTCTCAAAGGAAAAAAAAAAAATTAAAGGGCTAGGGATGTGATTGAGTGGTTAAGTGCCTCTGGGTTCAATCCCCCTTACCAAAAAAAAAAAAAAAGACAAATTTATTCTGAGATGAAGGAATTATCAGGCAGTTGCTTTCATTCTGGAAGATCTGGGGGCTGGGAGGGGGATCTTGCATTTCTAGAGGTGCCCTGCAGGAGCACCTGCTCCCCTCTCTCCAGCCCCTTCCTCAAGACTCCTACTATTGTCTGGGAGCTTCCTGCCTCTCTTCTGTCCAGATTTATGTGATTAACAGTGAGTTTCCCTGGGTGATCCACAATAAGGCCCACATCTCAAAATCCTTAGCCACCTCACATCTGCAAACTTGATTTCACCATGGACAATAACATTCACAGTAACAGAGAGAAGGATATGGACATCTTTGGCAGGTCATTACTCAGCTTTCCATGGGTGAGAAGATCAAAGAGGACACAAATAGGGCAGCTCCATCTATTGAGGACATTATTTCTAAAGCCTTAGATGACCATGGATGAAAAGAAACAATGAGGACAACATAATATTATGGCTACAATCAGGCTGTATCAAGAAGCTGGCCTAGTCATATACCTATGCTACAAAAGATTGAGATCTGGGTAGAATTATAGGATACATTTCTTTGGTCTCCCTTTTTTATTTCCAAACATAACAACCTTGATGATACTTCTATTGCCCTACCTAGCGTTTCTGCTAAGGTTTGGAGATAAATACTGAGCTAGTTCAAAGGCTTCCTAACATCTTTCGTGTTCACTCTGCAAACTTTCTGACGTAAAGAGACAAACCCAGATATGCAGATGTTTAAAAAGTGCCTAACTCAGTGTTCAGAACCAAGCTGGCTGGAAAACCTGCATGTGGAATGCAAGTGCTGCACAAATTCTCTTTATTGCTCAAATGCTCCAGAAAGTACAATCCCTAGGGCTGTGTTGTGCCATTTGGAATGAAAATGAGCGTCATATGAAAACTTGGGTGTATCTAAAGATCAGTGGAATTTCTAGCATATGTTTCGCTTCCCCACAAGACAACTTGACCGTAGGAGTGGTTTATAAATTCCACTTGGGGGAAATAAAAGTAAATATTTTTAATAACATGTTGCTATTTCAACATTGGCTCTTCCTTAAAGTTCAAAACACAGTCTCAATTCATTCTTTTAATGTCTAATGCATTCACTGAAGTTTATTACCAGGAATTAAATATTTTAAAATGTGTAAACTTGAACTCATCGCTCCCAAGTTTCCACATATCATCACCATCCTCTTTTTTCTCCCCTTAACCTGTTTTTGTTCTGTCCATCACAGTAAGTGGCATTACTTGTCACCCAGTGCAGAAACCAGGGATGGGCTATACACTTCGACCCCAGCTTCCTTCTCTACACCCAACATCATTACATCCTGCCATGTCTTAAGTGAAGACTTTCCATCATTTAAAAAGAGTTACACCTTAGTTCAGGCTCTTCTTTCTCTCCTGGATGATCACAATAGTTTTGAAACTCACAATCTTATCTGTGATCTTGTGTACCTTGTTTAGTACTCTGCACTCTAGATACAGGGGGTTCTGAAATGCTTGCATCCTATAACTTCCCAAACTCACATATTTCAATGACTCTCCAATTCCTGAGAGATTAAAATTCAAACCTCTGATTTTGGTACAAAAGGACTTTCCTAATCTTCCCCCAACTCGTTCTCTTGCATTATCACTTTCTGGACTTCCTACCATTTCTAAACTCTCAAATTCAGCTACGAACTTCTTGACCCAGTGCTACAATATAAATTAGCAAAATAACTCCTACTATTCAGATTTTACATCTCTTAGAATGAAACTATTAAAATATGTGTGCTGATTTTTTTTATAGTTAAATGGTGTCATAAGGGAAGAACTAAGTGCTTTGAAGTTTGGAGGTTAAAGACAATGGAGGAGATTTCATGGTAGCACTCACAACATACTTTAAGTTTAAATTTTTCAAAGGTTTTTACAGAAAATTTTTATAAAATACATTCACAATGGGAAAGAACATCATTCTGATCTTTTAAAGGCCTCAGTCAGTTTTTACAAGTTGTCTTCCTATTTTAAGGACCTGGCAGCCAGTGGTAGTAGATCTAGTAGCACGGAAGCTTTTTTGGTGGGCAACTTTGCAGCAGTCTCAGAGTTTAGGGGAGATCACCAGAGGAGAGGAGAGTACAGAGAATGCTTTGGGTGGGTTGTTGTGAAACACACAAGCAGAAAGTGTGTTGGAGAGAGATAACAGTTCTTCTTTCATGAACATCCACTGTTGTTGGTAGTTTAGTTGTTTCCCATTTGGAACAATGACTGTGATTGGCTCCATTTCCTTTCAATCTATTGGTTCCCATTTATCTTCATTGACTTACTCTTCTAACTGATATCCTTATTCACCCTTTTCCTTGCTGACTGCCACCTGTTTAGCAAATCCCCAAACCCCCATCAATCATCTGCCTCCTTGGTTGGAGATGGCCACATATCCTTTCTCTTTCAGGCCACAGTGAGGGCCAGGTTTTCTCTCTCAATCAAGCTTCCACACCTAGGGCTGAATCTCTCCTACCCTATGCCCCCAATTCCTCTCATTCTCAGGAGAGTACTTCACTGCTTCTCGGCAGAACGAGGTAGCGTCATTTTGACTCCCTTCCTGGCCAGCATCAAGAAATTTACCTGCACCCACCTTTACCTTTATGTCTTAGAAAACGTTTCCTTACTCATTTTTAACAATCTTTCTGGTGGAGCTGCTCCTGCTGGTCCAGAGATCATGGCATTTTTACTGGAGCACCTTCTCTGCACCAAGACCCAGAGCATCTTCTCAAAACCTCCAGTTTTTATTCCTGGCTCTCTCCTCTCAGCACAAAGTTATAAACATGTGTCCCTGATTTTTAAAAAATATACATCAACTGGATGAATAAATTCCACCCCACTGAATGGATTCCTCTTTTATTTTGCTATTTCATCTTCTTTCAAAACCACCCTTCTTGAATGTGTAGTCAATACATTTCTTCCTACACATCACTTTTAAAACCACTAAAGTCCAATTTCTTCACAATGACATAGAACTGCTCTTGCCACCACTACCCAGGACCTGCTGAATGGCAAATTCAATGGATACAAATTCAATACTGAATTCAAATTTGGTATTTGCAGTTTCAGTTTCTTCATGAACACCTTCTTCTCTGTTGACTTCGATTCCATCATCTCACTCCCATCTTCATACTATGCCCTCATGGTACCTAAGGGTTCCATTGCTCCACTTAAGACCTCCAGGTCTGTTCCTTGGGTCCCATCCATATTCATCTTCCTATCATCTTCCTGTTATTTCTTCTATCTTTTCCCTAAGAATCTACATTTAGGGATTTATTCACCATCTGTATCCTGAAGACGTCTGAACTGAGGATCAAATATCTCCTTTGATATCTCAGCCCTTCTGACTACTTACTTGAAGCTTGCTATAAGCCAAAGACTTTTAAAATGAACATGTCTGTCACTAAACTTTCCTATGTTGTATTTCTCCTTTCTGTGAAAGATACCATCTGCAGTCCAGAACATAGGCAAGAAGCTGGACATCATTCTATTTCCTTTCTTTTTCTTATGACTTATATGCCCACAGTCTATTAATCTCCTCCCTGTAACCCCTTGTCCTCTCTTCTCCACTCCTTCCCCCATTTCTTTCCTGAAGTAATGGCTGTTATTGCTCTCTGCCATCTGGATACCCTCCAACTTCACCCCTCACAACAGCAAGGGTGATTGGCTAAAGCATAAACATAATTATAAAAAGCTCTCGTCGTGTCCTGAAGACTTTAACAGTAAGGGCCATACTACTCAGTACAGATCACAAGGTCTTTAGAACCTGGCCACTGCATCTCCTTCTCTTCCAGCTCAGTTCCAAATGAACCCTAAGATCCAGCTACATAGAATTGCTCACCCGCCCACCACTGCCACCTTGATTCTTCATCAGAAAGTTTCCCTGTTCACTTGATTCCCCAGGACATCACTCCAGAAAGAGGATATTTCCCCTCAGTGTTGATCGGATCCCTGAATACTCCTTATCACATCCTATTCCTAATTTGATGCTTGCCTCTATCTGTTAGAGTTAAGCCAATTGAGTGCTAGATTTATCTTCCCACCACTATCACCACAGTGTTTTGTTATACCTAACACAGAAGAAGCCTTCAATGTTTTTGAAAAAAAAATGAATGAATATTCTTAGTTATCATCATCTGTTCATTAACAATTTCTGGGAAGGCAGCAGATTGGGGGATATTTTTTAGATAAGAGTGGTGGTATTTCCACCTAAAATTAACTATCCTGATCTATCTTCTCCCCACTTTACCCTTTAAATTCAAAGAAAAATTCTTTGCATATGCAAAAACAAAAAGGAAGATTTTTAGACTTAGTAGCCAGCCCCTCATCAATAATTGCATTTTGCTTATTTGCTTGTTAGTGAATGAAACTGTTTTTGTTTGTTGTTTGTTTGTTTGTTTTCAGAGAGCTTGAAGGGCTCTTCAGTAATGTTCTATCATATAAAACGATAGTCATCGTCCTACCTGGAAAATATACGCTGTCTAAAGTCCATTTATGTTTATGATTAAAAAAAAAAAAAAACAGAGTCCCAATCCATGATCTGAATGACCATACAAAAGGTATCCTCTGGAATAAAATAGCTCCTCTGAGTGTCTCAGCATATCAGCAATGCAGAGAGTTCCTTTTAAAGTTCAGCTTTTTTTTTTTTTTTTTTTTTTAGAGGTTGTTTATTCTGCAGCAATTCAAGCTTGGACCAAACTGATTGTTTTTCTGGCTTAAATTGCATTGCGGACCTCGAGGAACAGAACATAAACAGTTGGCAAATATACAGCCTTTAAACAAAATTGCCTTAACTTGAGGGGATTCCCTTAATATTTCTACTTATAATTTTTTTTCTTTTTAAGAACTTTGCCATTTCACAGTCGCACATAGGAATTGCTTCAAGCTAAAGTTCTTTAAAAAAAATACAGCAATATCTTTTTAACATAAATTCCTTATTAATAGGTTTGACACCAGAGAAGAATAGAAGCTGGGTAACAGAGCTCAGATAATGTTATTCATTTTCTATCAACACTTCTATTCGGTCAGTAAAACTATACTATATTCTTAGTTCAGGAATCCATACCAGGCATCCTTCCAATAGATACAAAGTTATCTAGTGATTTCCAAAATCAATGTCTTTATTTCCCTTTTGTTCCAGTTCTAACTCTTTATTTTACAATTTCATTCACTCTCTTGTTAATATCTTCCATTCCTTTACTGCTGTCGTCACAAGTACCTGCCAAAACCCCAACTTGGATCATTGCTAACACTTGTAGAGTGCACACAGTGTTTGTTAATTACTCTCAGCACTTTATATATATTAACTCATTGCATGATGCAACAATCCTATTGGTGGGAGATAATCTTATCATTCTCAGTTCACAGATAAGCGAGTAAGTGTGTGTTGTAGTGTAGGATGGCGAGGGACACACAGACAGAGTATGTGCCTTGCCTGAGGTCACACTGCTATTAAATGCTGACTATCTGCCTGGAGTACTCTTCCACAATATTGTTGAGCTCTGGAGGGAAAGATCACACAAGCAATCAAACTGCTACCACTATAAATTGTAGTCTCCTTCCTCACTTGGACTGTCAGCCCTGCTCAACAATTTCATTATGCTTTCCCAGGCAGCTAGCTTTTCTATTTTGTCTCAACCCTTTCCTTTCCTCCTCTCCTCCCTCCACATTCAGCAGATTAGTGCCTCTCCTACTTCCTAGGGAAAATAGAAATTAGCAGAAACTCTTTCAGCCTCCTATTGCCTATTACAATAGAAGATGGTCCCCTGCTTCCATCTTAGAATACATAATTCCATGTCCTTTTCCTTTCTCTAGGACTCTATTCTACCAATTATTCCCCACCTCTTCTTCTTTCACAATCAGCTTTCTCTTTCCCCTTATTCTTTACTTCCAGTATATAAACATATTTCTCTCTCTTCCATTTTGACTAGCTCTCCTCGACATTGCCTCCTACAGCTATTCACTGGACTTACTTTATTTCTACAACTTCTCCAAAATGGCTTTGGCCTTTGTCACCTTGCAGAAATTGCTCCTGTACGGGTTAGGATGAACTTGGCTCAGTCCTCACTTCAATATTCATCTCAGCTACATTTGACACTCACACCCCTCCTCCCAGGACCAAAAATGTTCTATCTTCTTTGTCTCTCTGATATCACATACTCCCCTGTTACATCCTTCCTATTTGGATTTTTCTTTTCAGTCATCTCAGTTGGCTTCCTTTCTTTTTTCTGTTCCTTAAACAACACTGCTATCCTAGGTTGCTAGGTCTTCTTTCTTCTTACCCTAAATCCAACGTACCAGGGAAACCTCTTCACTCCCTTGGGGTCAATGACCTTTCATTTGCCAAGGACATCTGCTTCTCTGTGCCCACTCAATTAATTGTACTCCCCTACTTAACTTCGTAGATGATGTGTCTGTACATCAATTCAAAATTCCTAACTGTAACCTATTCCCTTTCCCCAAAATCCTGTTCCCACACAATGTTCCATATACTTGCTTAAATCAGAAACTTAAAAGCCATCTTCTGTCTTACTTCACAAGTTTATCCACCATCATCTTAATAGAATCATACTGATTTTCTCTCCTAAACGTAGTTCACATCCACTTTCTACTTCTCATGGCTACCACTCTTGTCTAGCCCACCATTGTAATTACCTAGAATAATGCAAGAATTGATTCAGTTGGTCTACCTTCAGCGAGACAACCCTTGCCTCTGCTTAAATTCATTATCTACATTGAAGCTAATGTAATATTTCACTAATTTGAAAATCTAAGTCCCTTCATGCAATGGTTCAGTTGCCATTTTGATGCAATCCAAAACCCCAATTATAGTTTTTAAAAACGTTAAGAACTTGACCTTTGCCCCCTCCCTCTGGCTCTACACTGCAGTGTCATAAATGATCTCCCATTCCCTACACTTTGGTTGCATGCAAGGGCTGTCCACACATGTCCTTTTGCAGACATCTCTCACTTCCCTGGCTTCCTCCTACCATCACATAGCACTTCCCTGTGGCACCCTTCTTTGATTTCTAGATTAATTCCCTTTAGCATTGCACTCCTTATTTCATTTTTCATAAATTTCATTGCATTGTTATTCAATTTTGAATATCTACATATTTGCACAGAAAGTCCTTTTGTCTCAACATTATATTTCCACTGCCTCAAACAATGGTTGGTTCTGGTGGGTAGTTAGTATTTTTTGGTTGAATTTTAAATGATGAGTTTGTTATTCAAAAACTAAGTTAACGAGATACAGCTCATGAACTCTATTTATACTAATCTTGTCATCATTTCTGTCTCACAGTTATGAGGTCTCTACAGGCATTGTTAGTTATACATGAAAGAAAATGTCACTTTCTTACTTTACCTAATACACGTCTAATAATGCATTACTGTACAAACCATGGAAACATCAGCAGGGCATCTTTGGGCATATTTTCCAAAAATGAAATAACCTATCAATCATTTTTTCTCTTTAGTTGTAAAACATTTTGGATCTTTGCACATAATGAAAAGTTTTGTTTCATCTCCATTATGAAGTACAGTGTGTGTGTGTGTGTGTGTGTGTGTGTGCGCGCGCGCGCGTGCACGCGAGTGTGCACGCGCACAAATACATACCCACTTTTTTTAACCAGAGAAACTCACGTACCATGCCTGCTCTCCCCAGTGAGGACATAACTTTCATTCTAGTGCATTCACTCAAGCATAGTATTTTAGGGAAATGAAAATAAATTTGCAATTTTTTCATCAATGAAATAGACAGTTCTCAAAGATGATGCTAAAGTACTTCTGAGAAGTAGAAGATTGATTACTTTAAAAAGTTTTTTTTTTTTTAAATGTGAAAGTTAGGTAATGCTGAGTAACATAATCTTTTCTAAACTGTTTCAAACCCAAAGATAAATATATACTATTTTCTTTCCAGTGATAACTGACTTGTTTTTTGGAAAGATAGGTCATTAAAGCACCCAAAATGGTCAGTTCCAAATGCCATGTCTCACACATGACTCCTTGATTCTCAAGCTGTCATGTGGGTAAAAATCATACTTATTGAAGAAACACAATAATGACAGCTCAGAGGCTGATGCTGCAACTTGAAAGTAATTGAACCATTTAACCACCATTTACTTGCTCAGAATTTCTCCTCAGAAATGACCCTTGCTAAAAGCCTGTGTTCCTGTAGCATGCTGAATTCACTGTTTTTGGATAAGCTTCTTCCAAAGCTGACACTAACTATCTTATCATCTTGGTTCCCAATGTTTTATCAAAGTTCTGCCTTATCCTAAAGTAGTGACCCTCTGGTTTAGCCTGCATCCAAATCACCTGCATCAGAATGTCACACCAATTGTGGGGGTCCCAAACCCTGACTCTCTGATTCAATATGGCCTGGTGGGGGCGGAGAGTTTGCATTTCGAAAACATCCAAATGATGCAGTTATGGTGGATCAATGGCTTGAACTTCGACAAGCCCCTGTCCTAAACACAGGCACTTCTTCATGATGCACAACATTTCCTCTTGCCAAATTATGTAAAAATTAATCTCCTCTTGGCCACCTGTTCTCTCTTCCTTTCATTATTTTTCTAGGCCACTACTGTTTATAAATATATCATGTGAGCCATATGTGTATTTTACATTTTCTAGTAGCCACACTAAGAAGGCAACAAATTAATTTTAGTTAACCCAGTAGATTCAAAATATTTGCTTTCAACATGTCATCAGTATAAAAAAGGTGATGAATTTTTTTATCTGAATTATTTTAAGTTATTTTTCTCTTATGTCCAAGGTCTTTGAAATCTCTATTTCTGAAACTTGCAGCAGATTGTACCTTGGATTAGCCCCATTGCAAATGCTCCATAGCCACACAGAGCCTAGTGTCTACTGCAATGGACAGGGCAGCCCCGTGAGTTTAAAGTGAAGAATATTAGAATCTGAGGGCTCTGAAGTTTCTTTCCCTTACTGCGCCCATCTTCACCACAAATCCTCAGTTCAAAGGTGCACCAGATGTGTTATCAATTTAATCACAAATTTTAAGAAAAAAAGGAACATCAATGTATAAAACATATACATTGGTTTTAAAGTACATGCCAATACCAGCATTTATATCTTTATTTTTATGCATGGAACCAAATATAAATATGCCATGGAGCCTTACTTTAGTGAAGTTTTTTAAAAACTTGGTTGTTCTCCTGCCTCTTTATCCTCTTCATATCCTCCCTCATCAGCAACTCCTCCTCCTACCAGTATGATCTGTGCTAACAACAATGTATTTGTGCTTTATTTTTCTTCCTTTCTCATCTAATCCTGTGCAAACATATATACAGAACTTTGCTTATCTACATTTGCTTTATTAAACTAGGATTACATTATACACTATTCTCTGCATAATTGCTTTCTTATTCAATAATATCTCACAAAAATCCCAGCAAGTCAACTAGAGGTTGTAATTTATTCATTTTAATGACAGCAGAAGAATGCATGGGGTACTATCATTTGTTCAATATTTCTGCTACTGGTGAGCATTTACTCTTAGATCTATGTGTCTTTGACTACTCTTCAACGGTGTTGGGTGGCAATCTCTGTTTTAGTCTTTAACTAGGTTTTCCCCTACCATATATGGTCCCTTTTCTTCCATAAATAAAAGCATTTACCATTATCAATCTTGGAAATCCATTTTAAATCATTCTCCTAATGAACCCCTTCTTGGTCAACAAATGGTGCAGCCATGCACTGGTCACCGGTTCTCTTCATCAAAACAGTAAGCAGGCCTGGGGGAAGCCCACAATGACTTTACCACCATATGCCTACTTGCTTTGCAAAAAAAAAAAAAAAAATTAATTAACATAAATAAGATAAACTTCCTCATTCATGTTTTAAAACAAAAAAAAAAAAAAAAAAAGAAAGAAAGAAAAGAAACATTAGACTAGAAATCAAAGGACCTGGACCCATAACCTATTCAAAGTCCTACAGATTATAACTCTGGTAATAAGAATAATTGGAATGATAAATAGCAAAAACTAACACACTAACATTTATTAAGTATTACTATGTGACAGGCACTGTTTTAAGTACTTTACATGTTAATTCATTTGCCCATTAAAACTCTCATAAAGTAGTTTATTTAATTGTTTTACTAATATTCCCACTTCATGACTGAAGACATTGAGTTCATACAGCTAGCAAATGGCAGGAGCAGGATTGTGGTGTGGATAGTATGGTTCCAGGGTCCTAATCTCTTCTCCTTATCTTCTCTCTCTCTCTCTCTCTCTGAACTTCTGCATCCTCAGCTCTGAAATGGGTCTGAATTGCTGAGAAGAAATATGACAGTGATGTGGAAAACATTCAAAACTCTTACAACATAGAGTAGTCTTCTTTCCGTATGGAAATTTTGACTAAGATTATTCTATTATTCAAAGTCAAAACTAAGCAGATGGCAAACCCAGCCATTTTCTGACGGGCTTTTGAAGGTGAGACTGGACATAGGCAGCCAGCTAATGCTGAATCTGAACTTTATTGGTACTCAAAGCCTGCTGATTTGCCTGAAATTAGAAAAAGAGCAACCAGCCTTTATCTCTATTGTGTAGCCTGACTGTCCTTCCTCTCTCGGCTCCAGCCCTTGCATTTTACTTAATTGGAACACCAAGCTATAAATCTTACATACTTAAGGGCCAGAAAACTCTCTGGAGCTCTCAGACTGAAATTTGTGTGGGAGTTGGGCAATATTGAATTTTCAAATAAAATGATTAACAGTCACCTTTAGGGCAACCTCAGAGAAAAGAGTGCTTCCTGAATCTTGCCACTTCCATCTGAGGATGCTTTTTGGTTTTTGGTTCAATAAAAAGGATTCAAAAGTAATGTAGAGGTGAGTGACTGAAAACAGAGAGATACTCCATTCCTGGTCTGATGGCTCCAATTGTTAAGGGGGATCTCATGGCTACTCTCAGTCCAGGATGAAGAAAGCCATCAAAACACCTCACTTAGAAAGGCTTCAGGCATTTGGCCCAATTTTAAGTGCAATGAACTATAATTACAAGTTTTTATAGAAAGATTTTTCCAATATTTTAATAATTGAAAATGGGTGTACCTGATCAGAAAGCTTATTTGCTTTTCTTTAGCACAATAACATATATCAGACTTCATGAAGCAGAGAATTAAAATCAGCTAAGAGGAAAGGCAGAGCCCAATCCAATTCAATCACCAACTGAAGCCTACAAGCCTACTATTTGCTGAAACAATGATTTAGATGCTCTGCCAAACAAATATAGGATGTTTATGGCTTTACACAATAGGAATCTGCCTCATTTATGCAGCAGGAAGATCATTTACAACTAATTTTTAAAAGACACCAAGTGTCAATAATACATTTTCAAATCAAGGCCAGAGATTGCAATTCTCCAAAGTGGACTATTAAGCAATATGAAGTTGTTGTCAGAGAAGGGTTTTCAGGGACACCATACTAGTTTATAATCATAAAGCACCCATAAAGTGGTCATGACCAGCCTGGTTTTTCTAGTCTCTGGGAAGTTAAAAGCCCGACTTTAAAGAGCACCTGCATAGAGAAGCAACATGGACAAGCCATCTCCTCCTGAGGAATCTCTGTGCCAATCTGGCTGCCTTCCCCATTGATTGCTGGAACCACATTGCCTTCTTAGCCAGATGTGCTTTCTGGGAGCAAATTTTGTTTTCCAAGTACTGAGAAAAGGTTGCATGCAGCTGTTTGAGGGGCCATTTCCCTGCCCTACAAGGGAATTTTGCAGCCAGACTCTCTCTTTTCATCCATCTATTTATTCCACCTATTCACCCTTTTACCTGTACATACATACATGCATGTGCATGCATACACACACACATACATGTACACACACACACACCAGTAATTTAAACACACTAGTTGTTTCCTTCTCCCTTTACCATATCATCCCAGGTGTTATCAAATCTTGGAAGAAATGGAAAATCAGCTCATATGCATAGAAAGATTGTCTTCTGAAACGAAGCATGGAAAAAAAATAGCTGTATCCTAGCTCAATTTCTGATTAACTATGTGACTTTGCAAAAGTTATTTGACATTTTTATGTCTCGTCCCACCTGTAAAACAAAGAAAATAAAAGCTCATGTGAGGATAAAATAAGGTCATGCATAAAAAGCTCTTTAGAAGAATTTTAAAAGCATTATCTGAATTGAGTGCTGTCCCCTGGGTCTGGATTTCATCTGAGCTTCCAACAAGAGAGAACAGTACAGTCAGGAATAGGAGAATATAGGATTATGACTGACATTTGGAGTAAATAATAGCACTCAGAAGTTTGCCCTCATTGATTCCTCTTCCTGTTCTCTTAGCACCAGAAGTGAACAATTACCTTCTTCTGTGATTTGGAAAATTCTCTATGATTGAGGAAATTCCCTATGAAGAATGCCTACCCAAGCCCCTAGAAAATCTACCAATGCCAGGAATTCATATTCCAGCTTTCCTTGCTCCTAAGGAGCAGGCAAGGCTTTGTCTGCCAGTCATACCTGCAGTGGACTTTGAATTATAACCTAGTGATTTCTAGAAGCACAGACCCAGGCCACAAGGCAGGGCCCGTCTGACAGGCATTAGTGCCAGTGGTTCCAACAGCAGCATCCAGAGGCCTGTGCTGGTGATAATGGTGGGGCCAGCAGCTGTATCTGTGTCCAAGGGGAGTCTTCACTGGGCCCACCCTGTGGCATGATTTTGGCCCTTGCTTTCCTTGTGTTACTGTCAACTTGGTTCTCTTGGCTAGTCTGGATGCAATTTCCTTCAGTAAGTACTTTTTTGTTCATGGATTTCTCCTCTATTCCCAACAGCCTAGTATCTCAATCACATGGACACCATTCTGGTCCACTATGGGATCCCAACTAAATTATCTTCCTAGAGGTTACCTCTGCCTGCCCTCCAGCCCTTTGCCTTCTTCACATCAAATCACACATTTCCTGGGGCCTTTTCCCTTAGCACTTTGTTTCCTATAAGGCATAATCTGACCAATTAATTCAAGTCAATGTGTTAATTGCTAACACTAATTTAACATTACCCCAGCATTTTAGCAGATAGTGTAATGCCTCAAAGCAAAGGAGAAAAGAATGTTTTAGTGACCATCGTACTTCTAGTCTTTGCCTGCAATCTCACAAGTCCTATATCTAGGACAAGGCAGGGCCTCTCTATTTCATCCATAGGTGTTCTACGACCAATCATATAGTGACATTGGTGCAATTTACTGAATCAGTGTCTTTACCTCATGTTAACACACACACACACACACACACACACACACACACACCTACAAAAAACACTTCAATGGTCAATAAGGCCCTGGATTTTGAGCTCTTACCAAGTGTTATGTTCACAAATATTTATAATTTGGGGGACAGGGAGTGAGGAACAGTGTAAAATGCAGATTTTTGTACCTTTTTCTGATTTAGGTGATCTTAATATACCTACTGTGGCCAATCAAGCCAACAAAATAATGGTAATTACAAAATTCCTGAATATTTAGCAATTTCCTCTTTCAAGTCAATGTGAGGTTCAGGCCCAGCACACCAATACCCCAATTTGCTTTTCTAGGAAGTTCACTGACCTCTTACTTGTCCACCACTACAATCCCACTAGCTTATTCTATTTCCTTAGTGGGTCACATTCCACCTCCACCTCACTCAGCACCCCCATACAACACAACATACACACCGAACTGAGGCAGATTCTGTTACCACCAGTGGCTCTATGACCCTCTCCTTCACAATACTTATCCCAGGTTATTTATTTATTCCTTATATATGATCCAATAATGTTTAACATCAAAACAAACTTTTGCAGCTGAGCACAGTGACACACACCTGTGATCCCAGTATTTCAGGACTGAAGCGGGAGGATCATGAGTTCAAAGCCAGCTTCAGCAGCAGCGAGGCACTAAGCAATTAATGAGACACTGTCTCTAAATACAATGCAAAATAGGGATGTGGCTCAGTGGTCAAGTGCCCCTGAGTTCAATCCCTGTTGTATCCCCTTCCAAAAAAGCTATTCTATATCCATTTACAAATATACCACAATGAATCCCTGTCCCTGTATATGTATGTATATACATACATATATATATATATATCATATATAATGATAATGCCTAATGATGATAATAATAATTAATAATAATAATAGAGAGATCAGTAGAGCAAGTAGACAGGGGGAGGGAGTAGGGAAAGTACTTGAAAATGAGATTGATTATATTATATGCATATACAAAGATGGCATGAGGAATCCCACTGTTCTGTATAATTATAATACACCAATAAAGAATAAAATGTATTAAAAAAACAAGCACACAAATATAGATCTGTAGGAGGCGTGATAAGAATGGCTATTGACTTCCTTTTCCAATACTTTCTATGCACCCTTTTGTAAGGAAAATTTAGGGGCTTATGGAGAAAAAAGATATCGTTTCAGTCACTACATGAATCTGTTTAGTTCTTAGAAACAAAAATATGAAGAGACCCTTCTATTTTCTGCAGCTTTCTTTTTTAAAATCCCTGGGTTATTAAAGCTGGAGAAAATATTCCAAATGCTCTTCTTCTGATCACTGTGCAGGTGCCCCATGGTGGCTGGGGAAGCTCAGGTGGGAAGATGAAAAGCGAACTGCTTTTGGACTGAGCATGGGCTTCCCACGGCCACCTCACCAGTGCAGCTCTGCTTTTGTAGACTTCAGATGTTGCTCTTCCTTGTACAATTTCTTGGGTTGATTTCTAATGTGGAAAAAAATTACAAACAGTTTTTATATTAGATATGCAAACTAAATGCTCAGAAAAGTTCAAAATAGTAGGGAAATCTTTGTTTCACGAGAAAAATATTATTGGGTAGAAGTATTCCCATTTCCCCCCTCTTTTCTACTATCTTCAACTCCCAGGGGGTGGGGAATTGCATTTCCAACTTTAATCCTCTCTACAAACCAGACAATCCAGGTCACCTTTTGTATTTGAGTTACAAAGCATTTGACTAAAGTCACATATAATCAACTGGAAGAACCAGGACTTGAACCAGATTTCCCAACTTATAGGCCACTTTCATTATGGTTCTTGGTTGGTCTGTGTTTTGGTCAGCTTTTTCATCGCTGTGACCAATAGATCTTACAAGAACAATTAGAGGAGCTGAAGTCTACTTAAGGTTCACAGTTTCAGAGGTCACAGTCCATAGATAGCTGACTCCATGGCTCTGGGCCCAAGTGAGGCAGAACATCATGAAGGAAGGTGGAGCAGAGGAAAGTGGCTCAGGACATGGCAATCAGGAAACAGAACTCTGCTCTCCAGGGACAACATAAAAACTTCAAAGGCATGCCCCCAGTGATCTATCTCCTCCAGCCAAATACCACCTACCTACGGTTATCACCCAGTTCATTTCTATCAGTGGATTAATCCATTGACTGGATTACAACCTCCATCATCTAATTATTTCACCTCTGACTCTTCTTGCATTTTTTCACACATAACCTTTTCGGGGATACCTCATATCTAAACCACAACAGTCTATACCCAGTACCAGTGGGAATTTCACTCTGCCTTAAGGAATACCTCACTGCACACAGCATCTTCTCCATGGGGAATTTTTGTTTGTTTTTTAAATATGTTTCCTGGAGACCATATGAATACACATTATATAACCAGTAAATGCATAAAATTCAATAGATAAACAGTCTCACTGCTTTCTAACCACATCCCAATCTTAGCTCAGTATGCATCCTAGTACTAAAATGAATTGGACTTATTAATTCTGACTAGAAGCTCAGGATCTGTGAAAAGCAACACAGCAATGAATTCCCAAAATCTTTTTCTGGGCAACTGGAAGCCTCCTATGAGTCACAGAGATTCAAATTCATATCCCATTGAAGCTACCTCCTGGCTTTGTGCTTTCAGGCAAGTTATTTTCTATCTGTGAACCACCATATCCTGAGGTAAGAGTGTGTTCCTTCCTTCTATGATTTTTTTGTAAAAATTAAATGAGACAAATTCCTAGCATGAAGTCAGTGTTAAAGAAATCATCACCATGCATTTGCATTGATTATCAATATTTCTATACCTATGTTACTAAGACGAGGCCTAATGAATAGATAGGGTCTGATCTATAGGTTCAGATAAATTTGTTTCCAATGCGTAACTAGGCAGGTCATTCTGTTTCACTCAGTTGAACAAGCCATACTGAGGGCTTAATATTTGCTAGACGCAGCATTAGTCCTGGACCATAAGAACTAACAGATATTCAGTTTCTCCCTTCAAGTTGCTGACAATATAGACCATACTAGACAGATAGACCTCCTACATGGTTTTGTTCTGTTTGTTGTTTTGGGTACTGGGGATTGAACCCAGTACCTCATGCCAAACACTTGCTGTACACTAAACTGTACATCCAGGCCTCTCTTCCATTCTTAAAGCTCTCTAAGGAAGATCTCACCACATTGTTGGGAATCACCACATTCAACTTTCAGATATCCGAGGAGTGTGTGTGTGTGTGTGTGTGTGTGTGTGTGTGTGTGTGTTCAATTCATTGAGAATCAGTGGATCTCCATTTCTTCTTATTTTATGCCCCAGAAAAAAAAAAAAAAAGAGTACACATTTAGTCACCATTCTTCATGTAACAAGCCTTCATTCCCTGAGAGTTATTGAGTTATTCCTCTGTCTTCTCTCTCTAGATTAAATAATCCCAATCCCTTTAACCTTTCCTCAAAGGTCCTATTTGCCAGGCTTCAGTTGAATCGTTTTCATCGCTTCCCCCCTGGAGCTTCTCCAAGTGGTCTGCATTAAATACGTTGCTTCGCCACTGAGTTCACTCTTCAAAGCAACTTACCCCTTCACACAGACCATGGCAAAAGGAGAGCAGCCCCCAAATAAAAGGAGGACTTTAGAGAGGAGTAAAGAAATATTTCCTAGGTAAGGAACTCGTGTAGAACACTCAAAAGCTCAAAGCAAATTAGCATTTTCTGTCACACTGTTAAGGAGAAAGTCCTAATACCAGAACACTTTTTAAACAGGGCCACCATTCTGCTTGACAATTATCTAAATTACTTGTAAGTGGATAAGACTATTAACAGCAAACTGGAGATTTGCTGTAGTTATACCTGAGATTCTCAGAAGGGCACCAATAAAATCACTGTAGTACTAAAGTTAATAAGATCAAGCAAGCATTTTTGATTCTGTAAAATACCTCTAGTCATCAGATTGACAGTAGAGAGCTTATCATATTAATTATAGGCAGTGCCTTTGGTCAGTTTTGGCACATGAGAAGCATCTTTCTTTCTTACATCCATCTTTCTTTCTTATATCCATCAAAATAATTAATATTTCTTGGGCTTAAAGCGCAACAAATCCCAATGGCTCTTAAGAAATGATGTATAGAGGTTAATTCAATACATACTGGTCATAGCACAGCACCAACATGTGCAGAAGGGGCGAACACCAGAACACCAGAGCTCTAGTACAGTATCCCATCAAGATGTACACAGTGACTTGTAAGAAATTTCTTTTTACACATTCCTCTCACCCTTTCCCTCTTATTGTACCCTTGAGATTATGCAGCCTTCTGTGCACCAGCAGTATACAAACATGCACATGGATACGTGCATGCGCACACACACACGTACAAAGTTAAGATTTTTCTATCAGATTTCCAAATCATCTAAAGAAACTATGAAAATTCTTACTGGGTAATATTCAGGGACTTCTATATTTTAAAACTGTTATTAAGAATAACATGGTTTGCTTTCCCCATTTGGAAAAGTTAAGAGTGTACAATTAGAGTGAAAGTTTTGGTTGGAAAGGATGGTGGAGAGGGGGCTCCATGCATCCTCCAGGCTGACTGGTTCAAACAGGTTGGAGCCATACCTAGTTCCCTTTCCAAAGCTACCTTGACTTTGGGAAGACCAGGTCTGGCCTAGAAATGGTGGGCTAAGAGTAGTCTGTCAACATCAGATATGGGAGAACCAGCTGCATTCTGGAAAAGACTCTGCCAAGTTCTCTGAATATTCTCTCTGTTCTGAGTTCAAAACACATTCATGGTTTGGTGTTGAATTTTCCCAAAGAGGTGTAGTCTCAAAGGCAATCCAATCTATCAATGATTTAATTCCCCAAATTTACAGAATTAATATTGTTATCCTTAAATAATTAGCAATTAGGATGCCAAGAACTTACCATAGGATAAGAACAAGAAACACCCTTGGGGGTAAAGGCAGATCATTCAGCAGTTGTTTAATTGTCAAGAGTTGATCCAATGTGTCTCTCCAGTTCTCCATTCCTCCATGATCAGGCACATATCTCAGCTGTTCATGTCATCCAGTGAAGGAAAGTCAGTGAATGCACAGCTGAGGTCTGGGAGCACTAAAACAATGGGCATTTAAAGCTATGACATATGCAACAGCTATGTGTTGAGAAATATATGTTGTAGCTTAATTGTTTTTATTTTTATAAAAGCAAGCTTTCATGGGGCTGGGGTTGTGGCCCAATGGTAGAGCGCTCGCTTAGCATGTGCGAGATGCTGGGTTTGATCCTTAGCACCACATAAAAATAAATAAAATAAAGGTATTGTGTACAACTTCAATTAAATTTTTTTTTTTTTTAAAAAAAGCAAGCCTTCAATAATGAACTGTAACTACAGATAGCCTCCGATTTCATTTATTTGCTGGTAAAGACAGTCTTGTACAGTCTTATCAAGTGGTTAGAAAGTAAAAGGAGGGCAAGATTATTGACAAATGCTGCCAGGCTACCTTGTAGTGGCTATGGCAAGTGGCCAGTGATACTAGACACAACTCAGTGCTGATTCTCTTTACCCCAATGTGTACTTAAAAGACTTATACCAAATGTGTTTTAAAAACCAGTGATTTGTACCACCTGTTCTAATCCATTGTATTTTGGGGAATAATTTTTATTCCATTTGAATTTGGAAAATATTATCAACTAATACTGAACACTAGCACCCCTACATTGCGAAGGCCAAAGGGAAAAAAAATGCAAGAAAGTGATTAAATAAATAAGGGAAAGGGGGGGGAAATATAGACAAGAAGTGAAAAACTAAGATTGGTGAATTTTTTAAAATGCACCTGAAATGAACAGTTGCCTTCTGCAGCAAAGCTTTTCTGAACCTGAAAAAATAGAATAAAATTCCTGCTGACTTTCAAACCATTTGGGTCATTCTTTAAAAAAATAGAAGAAGAAGAAAAAAAAAAAAAAAGATAGCCAGCAGATTAAAGGAACTCCTTTTATAAAAATCAAATGAACCTTTAACAAAGCTTGTTTGGGGACATGAATAAATCATCTGGTCATGAATTATTCATTGTTATCAAGAAACAAGCTGGGGTTTCCAGGAACTGGGCTCAGGAGGTGCTGAATCTGGGGAGCGAGTGAGCTTATTTTCTCACATCCACCCCACGAAGGGAGAGAATCAACCATGGGCACCATCCAGTCCTGCAGATCATGCCAGTACTCCCCTAGTGTGTTCAGGGTATGCTTTGGCAGTCTTTAAACCCCAGAGATTAAGTAAAATTTAATCCATAGACCTAAATTAAGAAAATCATACATACTCAGTAAGCAGACAGTAAGATTCTCGAGCATTGTCTCACTCTTTTTTTTTTTTTAAAATGCATGATATACATGGAAAATATGAGCTATGTGCAAAACACAGTAAGCTGAAAGTTTCAAAGGGATGCATAGAAAGTTCCTTGATGTTAAGTTGTTAGCAGAGTCTGACCCCTTTGTTCATATCTTAGGGGATGGGATTTGCTCTTGGGGGACAGAGGCATGGGAGTGAGAAGGGGAGTTTCCCAGATTTAATCAACTAATCGATGCATGTGTGTGTTCCAGGTCCAAACTGCTTTGCAGGAACTACAATAATTCCGGCTGGCATTGAAGTGAAAGTGGACGAATGTAACATCTGTCACTGTCACAACGGGGACTGGTGGAAACCTGCTCAATGTTCAAAGCGCGAATGCCAAGGCAAGCAGACTGTGTAGGACAAATTCCCAACCAATGACGAGTTCTTAGGAGAGAATGCTATGGCTTCTACACTGCACATGTTTAACACAAAACAAAACAAACAAACAAACTCCTGCCAGCTACAACAGGGTCACCAGCAAAACCTTTTAGGGTTGACAAAAGTGAATATTTTACTAAGAGGAAATTTCTCTCTTTTTCTCTTGCTATATAAAATATATATGGTATATAGCTATCTAAACCGCTTTTGTAATTACCAATGCTTGATGGTGACTTGACGACTGGATTTCTGGAACAAAAAGAAAGAAATAGCCTTGCACAGGCTCCTTCCTGGTGATACCTTCGACCTGCCAGCTCACCAGGCCCTGATTTACTCCATTTTTACTCTTCTGTACATCCTCCATGCCATTTCTCTTAAAATATTTTTTTCCACTTTTAGTACCTAAAGGGCCAGATTTGACTACACAGAAAACTTTGAGATGTATCAAAAAGGTTTATTAAAGAAGCATCAGGGGAAGCAGGAAGATACAAGAGTATCCAACTAATCCCACCCCTGGAGTAAATATTATGCCCTGTAAGCTAAGAAAAGAGGGGTGCGCACACCAGTGGACCCTCTGCTGGACATGGTGGGCAACTGGTATTTTGTCCGTTATGTGGGGGCTCCTAATTTGATTCTTACAAACCACATATTACATTCGCAAAACCTTGAAACTGCCAATCAAAAAATGAATAGGTAAAGAACACCAGGAGCTTGACTAAAGAGTCCAAAGAGACACAGGTATTTAAAATGGTAGCATTAGTCATCAGACTTTTTCATGATGCTGAATTTGAGTTTGGTTTGTAACTAAACACACTGTAAACCCACTCTGTCACTGGGCAATATAAATACCAGAACCAGGGTGAGTAGCCCCACTGTGAATCTGAACCCTTCTGAACCTTTCTGACTTTCTAGTTCAGCTGTGCCTGAAAGCCAGAATTATACATGAGCAGTTTTTATGGTTCAGGACCACGTTTGCCATGTTACAGGAAAAAAAAAACCGCTCAGCCCTAAGTCTAAAATACAGATTCAGGACACTTTTTCCACCTCAAGTGCTGATTTAAATTAAAGATTAGGGTAGAGTGAGTCTTGCACAATATAATTCCATTTGTTGAACATTTTTTAAAATGTATATATTAGATACTGAACTATTAAAGTGAACCTTCGAAGAGTCTCAAGGTTGCCCTGGAAATGCTGCTAGTATAGTAACAGAAAAAATAAATAAATAAATAAAACATACAGGGTATCTGATGCCACCTCGATCCAAGTGCAAAATTTGTAATTCTGAGACCACATGGCATAGTTAGTCACTTATTCCACTCGCCTGTCCTAAAAACCCTGGTGCAGATCTGGTAGGGTTCTTGAGGAAACTTCAAGGTTGTCTTCATTACTAGTGTTCTTATTTTTCTGCTCCCACTCTAACCTAGGTTTTGCAGTGGCTCCCGTAGAGTGCTATATTCTAGCTCAGGATGTCTCATCCTTAGTCATATCGACATTTTGGGCCAGATCACAATTTGTCAGTGGGGGCTGTCTTGTACATTTTTAGAATGTTTTGCAGCATCCCTGGCTTCTGTCCACTAGGTGCCAGTAGCAACCCCCAGTGGTGACAACCAAATGTCTCCAGACATTGCCTAATGGCTTCAAAGGGGTGGAGTGGGTACAAAATGTTAACTGGCTTAGAGTCAGTGGTCCAGAATAATCAGTGGAGTGGTTTCTGCTCTGGTTGTATGTATGACTTGGGTAAGCCCTTGAGTTCTTTGGGACATGCACAAACAGCAGCCCTGGGGGGGGTCAGTCGCCTCTGTAAGGAGTGACAATTCTAACAGCATAGGTCCACCTTCAGGACAATCATATTTTTAGACTCATCAATTGGTTTTTTTGTTGAAAATTGTCAGTCTCACCTCCCTGAAAGCATCTCCTGTCATCAAGAAAGAGTTGTCATTTCCAAAATTAATGTGCCGACAAGTTGGACCTGACACTTAAATGCACACTGTGCTTGTGTTATGATACAAATAGCAATCCCGGTGCCATCCCGAGGAAGAGCATCCAGCCGCCTTCCCTTAGAACACCAATTTGCGGCAAGGTTGGAGCCTTTCAGTTGCCACCATGGATACATCATATAGACAGTCATGAATCATTCATGAACAATTCTGCATGATTTATGCCTCCACTCAACAGCAAAGGCATTCCACACTTCAGCTCGTGTCTAGACAGAGACGTATTATAGAGCTTTCTCTGCCCTGAGGTTGCCTGTTGCCAGCTTCAAAAATCCACACTCTTGGAAAGAAATAATAATCATAATAAATGACAGGAAAAAGGTCTGAAACCTCAGAACATATCATTAGTAGGGCCATGTAGCATAGTACCTTATCTATTATTAAGGAGTTACTATGTCCTTTTCAGAAAACAGAAAGAGAGTGCAACTGGGAAGATGAGGTACAGACATTTTGCATCAAAGTTTTGGTACAGGGACAGTCACAGCAAGAATTTACTAGAATGGAGGATAACATCCATCAAGATACTCTCATCAGAAGGTCTGCAAGAGGCAGCTACTCGGTGGCCTCTGTTACCAAGAGAGGGAGTTTTATTGCTCTTGTTGGGTTTCTAGCTTTTTTTTTTTTCTTTTTTCTTTTCCAACTTCTCTGCAAGCTCCTTCCTTTAAGACTTTGCAGCACTGACAATTTTTTTCCCCTTTAGGGAGAGTGATGAACCTATACTGTGACAGAATTTCCCCTAAACCGATCATCATTTTACAACTTCCTTCTACCCAGGTCATTGAGAAATTCTTTCCAAACTCTGAACAACATAGTTCTGGTCTGGTTGTTTTGTTTTGTTTTGATTTTTTTTTTCCTTTGAAGGCTTCGTTTGCAGCCACACTGTCACCTCTGTATTACCATTTCTCCTCTGCCTTTTGTTCTCTGGGTTCTAGGCTTTAACTACAGCTATGTTCGAATGAATGAGGGATCAACATCCTGTTTGTAGGTCGATGCCTGTTAAAAATGATTCAGTTTCTAAAATCTTTGAAAAATGGTGTGCCTGAAAACTAGTGAGAAAAAAAAAAAAACTAAACACTAAACTGTAAAAAGGGGATTCTAGCAACAATATTTGATGTGTAAAAGAATATATTATTAAAAAATTATTTTGTTAAATATAAAGTGTGTTAACCAGCGAACATTGTTTGTGGTATATTTTCCTTCCCGAATCTCTCTTCTCCCTACTCCCATTATTTAATGACTAGTTCTTGGTGACTTCTATCATTTGAAAGCACATGTGTCATTGCAGTAGCATTCAATTAGAATTATGCATTCGCAGTAGCATTTGCCTGTGTGTCGTTTCATTTTTCATTACACAAAGGCCGACTCAGGAACCACAAAAAAGGCTCAAATGAACCAGCAGCAAATGGTGGGAAAAATCTTTCCTGACCTCATGGATATATTAAATACTAACGATAATCTATCGTTATTGCATGTTCATGCCGCTCTAAGCTCTCAGTCCACAGGATGCCTTCAACCCATACAACACACCTCTGAGGGAGGATCACTCTAATTACTTCTTTGTCTTGAGAAAACTGGAACATGAGAGGTTAAATGCTCTGCCCAAGGTCACTGGACAGGAAGTAGCAAAGCGGAATGTCTTATAAAATTTTTCAAACTTTCACAAAAATTCAGGAAATATTATAAGGGGCCTCCATTTACCCATTTCCCAGGTTCAATACTTATCAAAATCTTGCATAATACCTTTTTTTCCCCTTAAATTTTCTTTAAAATAAATATCAAGCATCATATCTTTTAGCCCTTTGCAACTGGCAGCAATCATCTCTGTTTAAAAAGTGGAGTTTTCTTGTAAAACCATTTTATTATACATTATTAAATCTAATAAAATTAGTAATTTTGTAGTAGATCTAATATAGAATCTATATTCAAATTTCTTAGATTTTCCAAGATAAGGTTGTTCTGCCTCCTAAATTCAAAGTAGGGCTTTGAACTCTGCCAATTGCAGTTACGAAGTATGATGTGACCTTGGATATTTTTGTTATTTTAGGATTTGTGTTATATTTATATATATAATATATATTATATATTTGTGCAATAATGATAGATTATCGTTAGTATTTAATATATTCATATATTTAATATATTCATTTGCTGCTGGTTCATTTGAACCTTTTTTGTGGTTCCTGAGTGGGCTTTTGTGTTCACAGGCAAATGCTAAAGAGAATGCGTATTCTTTTCATTCCATGTTAAACTCCCTCCTAGACCCTGAAACTTATTGCCTTGAAAGGGAAATGAAGAGCCCCAAGCACGAACTGTTGCTGGTGGCCACCACCCAGAGGATAACACCTCTTCTGTACTTAAGCTTTTCTCGGGAGTAAGAGTAAATTGTTATTTTCTTTCTCCATGAGACAAACATATTCCCTAATACGGAATCAAACTGGACAATATTTTGTAAATTGCTATCATCTGCATTGTTAGAGAAAGAAAGAAAAAAAGCTGACCACTAAGAAAACATCAACATGGTGTCCCCAACACACAACTACACAGTTCTACTCTTCCAATATTTTCTTAAAACAAGTTTAGACTTTCTTGCATTTCAATTTCCTGTGTATACGATTCTCCACTCCTTATGCCCATTGTTAAAGGATTGTTTACAGTTCAATTCAGTCTCAGGTTCCAGGGAGAGGGCACTGGAAGTCACGGCAGAAAAGCCATAAATGAAGAGTCCTGGGTTTGTTGGGCTCTATGTTGGGACTAATCCACTTTTAAAGAAAGATATTTCCCTCATTTTGAATGACAAAAATTCTCTGAGTCAGGAAACTCATCCATACTTTCCTTAAATTTGGTGATGCCCTATTAACAAGCCTCAAATGGTACAATCCTAGTTTAAATGCCTGATTCTCCCCAATCTACCTTACATTCTTACAAGGCACATTATTCTTTCAATGAACAAGACACAGCATCCTTCATAAAATAAAAATTAAATGCATTGAGTAGACTTTCTTTCATTTAATTTAAAGAACTCAAAATTTCTTTGATAGTCCAAATCTTTTCTGGGGTGGTAATGACATGGCTTTCTTTTTAACTTTTGAAAATCTTGAACTCTTAATTCTTTGAATCCCAAATTCCAATTTGAAAAGTCCCTGTACTCTCATTACAAACTGATTTTGAGTGAGGGTACTTTCACAAAGCTACACTTTCAGAATTAAGTTTCAGTTTAAAAATTTATCCAAATCAGTAGTTATGGGGAGAGAGTAGGAAAGGGAGGAAATTTGGATATAAAATTCAACTTTCATTTCTTGAGCCCCTTCCATGTGTCAGACACTAAAATGGCTACTTTACATGAGACAATGACTTGAATCCATTAGTTCAACCATCCTCATAGCCACCATGAAATTATGGACTGGTGTTCCCGTTTTGCAGACTGGGACACTGAAGTCCAGAGAGGTTTTGTGATTTTCTCAGGTTCACTCAATTAGAAAGAAGCAGAATCAGCTTTTATAATTGAGGGTTGACAACATTTAACAGAATAGCATCCATAAGATAGCTTAGACTAGAGCCTGCCACATAAAAAGGCCCTATCATGCACTAGTTATCATTATCAGGACTGGTGGTAACAGAGGAGATGTGGGTAAGATGATGCTGGATTTGGATCTTGTTACTTAGGTGAATAGTCTATTTCGCATGTGACAAGCAGTCAGGTGTGATTTTGAGTGGAGACATACAGTGAGAGATGTGTCTGGGAAGAAAACCCATTTGTTAAGACCTTGAAAATCATGCTAAGAAAATTGAACTTAGTTTTCACTGATACTTTGTACTAACTGATGTCAAATCAGAGAGTAGCCTGGCCACATTTCTGTCTGGGAAACAATTCTGACAGCAGATTGAAGAATGAGTTGAGGTCTGGAGAGAAAGAGGTGGGGACACTAATAAGAGGTAATTACAAAGGCTCAGGAAAAAATAATAAGACTCTGATATGAGTGAGACTCAAACAGAACAGCTAAGACAATAGGACTCTATGGAGGATCAAATGGGAATTCAAAAATAAAAACTATCACATTACTATCTTAAATGACTAGAAGGACACTGATGCTAATAACAACCACCAATAAGAAGAAGCTAGGCATTGCATGGAAAGGGGCACATGACCTCATTTTAGGGCATTATGCTGAAGATGCTGGTGATTTTTCAGCTATTTAGGATCAGATCTGCTTGTCTCTAGGGAAGCCCATCCTGTTTCTATTTGCCAACATTATCTTCATCTTAGTTTGAATAATCGCAAGTTGAAGGGTCAAAGTTCACTATTGATCATGAGTGGTTTTTCATACTATCCTTGAAATGAAAGTCAAAATTTGGAAGGGCAAGTATAACAGAATTCTTTCATTAGTTTATTGCATATTTAATCTCCTTCCAGAATTTATTTGCGTACTGTGATACAAACTGCTTATGTGTTTCCAACAGCTCTCTCTGCTCTTGCCCCTTTGGAATATAAAATGCTGACTTTATTTTCTGTATTGTTGTTCACCAGGATTCTGGAAATTCAGAAAAGGGAATTTTTGGCTGTCCACTATGGCCATCTCTGTTTTGTCTGTCTGTTTGAACAAACAAACCTCTAGGGTTAAATGGTGAGTTCAGCCCTGGAAAAGCCATTCAATTTGAGATTTCCAAGATGCTTAACCTTCTCCCATTATTTATATATTTTTGCCTTTGTTTGTTTTTTGGGTTTCATTTTCTTTTTAATTAATCACAACATTGGGTCAGCCAGACCCATTAACAGCATTTCTCATTTAGACCTTTCAGAGATGCAGTTGCAGATGTAATTTAATTTGTTGACCCATGATCGATAGCAATTAATAGCATCTCTTTAATCTTGTTGAAAGGTCTGTTCTGGCCTCCAGTAGCCACCATCTCCAGGGAAAGGTATCCACACATTCAGGTAATTTGGCTTTCAGGCAGTAGTTCCCCTCAACGGTCTACTTTCCTGGTGACTTACTGTACATTTCAGAGATGGCCATTCTCTATAGCATTTTCAATTATGGTTCCAAATTTCATCTAGGATCTATTATCATATTCCCCCCACAGTGGGCTTATCATGAAAATATGGGCCAAGAATGCCGAGAAGAATCCTAATTTTTTTTTAATTCAGGAAAAAAAAATAGATACAACTTTTTAAAGTGCACTATGTTAATAAAATAGATATTTCCTGGGACTTTCCCATGTTAGATAGTGGCTAACCAAGTCCCTGCGGTCCAGTCTTTTCATCTGTCATATTAATTAAAGGGTTTGTTCATTTATTCAATAAGCAACTCTCCAGATAGGAAAGGTGACACTGTGGCTGAACTAAATGTAGCATTTTTTTTTTTTTCCTGTTGCCAAGGAGCTTGCTGTCTGATGAGATGAACAAAGCAAGTCTGTACTAACAGAGGGCAGTGCCATGCTCTAAGCAGGAACAGGTACACCAGGAACATGAGTGAAAGTAATGCATCATCCTGGGCCTGAGGGAGGGCTTTCTCGAAGGTGAAACTCAGTTACTGTTACCTGAGTTTTAAAAGAGGAATGGGTCAGGTAAAGAAGGGAGAAAGTGACAGATGCCCTCTTATAGTTTGTAAGGGGTAGTTTCTGCTGACACAGCTCAGACCATGTACCTGCCTCATTTTACTAATAATAAAATCCAATGAAACCAGTAAATATGTACCTGGCACAAAATCAAGGGCTTTGAGCAAATTTAAAAAAAAAAAAATGTTTTAAAAAAGCAAAGATGAGTCACCTACATATTGTTGTGGAATCATTTATCTTGATAACACCAGCCCATCTTCTCTGAGGACAATTCACTGGCCATTGGAATTCTTTCTCCTTTATCTACTTCAGGTACCCAGTATACTGCATTTTATCCAAAAATTTGTCCTTACCTCCCTTTAGTAATTTGGGTAATACCACCTTTCAGTTGTACTTGAATCCTTGGCCTCGTCATTGAACTCCCACTTTGTACCAGGCTCAACTGTGGAAAGAAAGGAAAGTGTCAGAAAGCAAGAAAGAGACGCATTTCGGAGCAAGGATTTCTTCCCAAATGTATTGAAAGTGTAAAATTTCAGGATGACCACCTGCTCTCCAAGCTCATAAGACTAGTCTTAAAACCAATCGTCCAGAAGTTTCCTTGTTATAATTTCACAAGCAGATAATGACAAAGATGCTAGGCAAGATCTTACAGGTAAATTTTGAGGTTATTGGATATATAAATAGAAGATATATAATATGTAAATTTCAAGTATAAAAATGTATAAGGTACATATGTATATATATTTGTATCTATGTATAAATAGCAAAGGTCTATATATCTTTAGAAATGTATAAAGATATAAATATTGCGGTGGACTGATGGCTGTGTCATTAAGATCAAGTACTTGCTATGTCTCCATCTCTCCAGTCCCCTCTTTTGTACCCAATTTGAGGCTTATTTAGCCCACAGTAATTCTTTCTCCACCTTTGCTTTGCGGTGAAGCATTTCATTAGTTCTGCTTGATCATAGATTTCATTTCCCAACCCTAATCATTTGTGGCTCATGTGGTCCATTGATTTCAGACAGAGGCGGGACATGAGCACAGAAGAGTTACAGAGGGGGATGAAAACCAAGCTGCCGTGGAATCTTAAATCATTGCAGTGACAATGAAATGTATGTATAAAAAATTTCTTATTAAATGTGCAAATTATTGACATAAACCTATGGTTGGGGTTTTTTGTTTTTTCTCTTCTTTTTTTTTTCCTCCTGTTTTGGCAACTAGATAATAATTTCTGCTTGAGATTTACCTACTGTTTACTGTCTGACATGGCCTTGCAGGTCACCACTCCCAAGAACTGGACAGAGAACAGCTTCCCTGGGTATCCAGATGTACAGGAAAGCTCTTATATGCAGTTGGAGGAGAAGGTTCTCCAAGCCACTTCATTTGTTTACACAAGGCACACTTGTATCCTGCTGGTTTGGCTAGCTACTCCCTATATTTCCCCAGAGAACCCATTGAAGTTCCAGGACATTCTCAACCCTCAACTGCCTGTTTTTCCAGGCTGACAAGTATTCTTCTTTCGGAATGTTAACTTTAATTGCTTGGGTTTGCTATCGATACCCACATTCACCTTCTAGTTCATGGGTTATTGAGTACAAGTCACACTTTGGATATACATAGTAGTCTGAGAGACTCTGAACCACTCATAAATGACAAAAGAACCAATCAAATTCCATTTTCAAGTCCTTTTCCTCCAAAAAAAAAAAAAAGGATCTTTATCAATAGGCCAGAAGCTACCAAGAATCCAGAGTCAGCAGCCTACCATAGCTTCAGTAGACGTCACAACTAGGTGTTGGTTTTTTAAAAAAAAAAACCTTGGAATCGATGTCATCCAATGGGTAGGGAGGCCAGGCTCACAACAGCAGTGAAGCTGTGAAATGATGCATCTTAAAAGGCAGAAAGCAACTTAAAAAATGGGGGAGGTGCACAGAATTATGGTATCTCATAACACCAATGTAGCGTGCAATGATACATTTCCCTCTTTGCACTTGAAGAAGTAAAACTAGAACATACATCTGTAATCACATATTCCACCCCATTGATTTGCACTTGGAGAAAATGGAAGGCTAGTCATCAGACTCGTATGCCTATTGAAATGATGTCAACTCAGAAAAATACTCTTTGTTTAGTATATAATCTATATTTCAGTGAGTATAAATCCACAGCATGTAAACTGGGTCTATAGCACCGTATTGTTTCTTTAGCTGTCTTCCAGAAAAATAATGGGGCATGTTGGAAATGCATCACTTTTCTATTGAAATACAACTAGAAACATGTTCTGTAACCCTCTTCTTAGGAACCCAATAAAATATACATTTTTAAAACTCGCTAATTTGAGCAATGGCATATTTAGCATCATCAGAACTGAGGCTGAACTGACTTATCTAGCCCAAAGTAATTTGATTTCAGACTTGATTTATGTCTATTGAGCTGGGTCAAATAAACTGGATCATTGTAGAGGTCTACTGCTTAATGGCTCTATAGATATTTCTGGAATCATGCTTGCAAGGCCAAAAGCTTTTAGCCTTAGTATGCAGAATTCATTCTAAGTGAATATCTGTTTAGTTGAGTTTATTGTGCTGAGAACACAACATGAGATCTACCTACCGTTAACAAATTTTTAAGTGTATAATACAGTATTGTTGGTTATAGGTATAATGCTGTAGAGCAAATTTCCAGAATTCATTCACCTTGCTTCACTGAAACTTTATCCCTTCGGACTCTAAGTCAATAGGACCATAGCAGTGTCCCTGGCACATGGAACATGTTCAATTTACTTCTTTTGGATGAGTCAATTAATAAACAAAAAATAAATATTGTAGACATCCTCAAAATACAAAACTAATTTTTACCTGAATCTTTTGATTTGTTCCCTTCTTTTTTATGTTCTTATTGTTGGAGACATATATAAATCTCTCTAAATGAGCAAAATGCTTCATCATCAAGTAAATTTACTATTTTCTAAACATTTTTTCTCATTTCCAAGAATATGTACATTATAGTTTTCTTAAATTAGAGGTCCAGTTGCTCAACATTTTGGTGCTAAAACCACCAAATGAATACAAAGTCAGTAAAGCAAGTGCATTTGAGTAGAAAGAAGCATATTATCCCATCTCAGGAAAGTAGAGCAATGTAGACTACCAAAATGACATTTTTATAAAGACTTGTGCCTATCTTTCCTCCCATCTAATAGATCTACTTAGGACAAATCATTTGTCAGAGAGAGGACCTGGTAAGATGTTGTGTATTTTTGTATTGATACTTTTTTGTTTTGGTCATTAACCTACTTCATCAGAGAAAATAGACTCTTTGGCTTCTACGTTTGAGATTCTTAGGATGAGAAGGAGCTTATAAAATAATCAGGACAGCACATTAATATGAAGCATTTGAGCTTTCTTCATAAGTGCTGCAGATGGCCATGTGATGGGGCCACTCTAGGAGATTTCAGATAATCAACATGGACCAAAGAATGTTCCCATCCAGCATTCATAATAAAATCATTCTTTTTTTTTTTTCCTTTTCCAGTCCTAAGGTTTCTTTAGCAGTTGGGGAGAGTTTAAAACTGGAAGGGAGCTCAGAGACTGTGAATGACTCAATTTGGTGGTCATTAATTATTAGGAGTAATTTATATAAAGGATATTTACATGTTTAACACATCAAACATTGATAGTACTTATTTTGATACATGATAGCAGAAAACATGTAATCCCAGAAGCACACCCAGTTCCCAGAAATTTAAGCAGTATCTTAAAGGAATAAGCTGAAACTTTCATTTCCATCCATTAGGACTTAAAAATATAACACTTGCTTAAAACCTGCTTTTAACCTATACGTGACACAGAGAGCATCTCAATTAAGAATTCTTCCAAGGTGTGTTTCAATAATCCACCCAATTACCCAGAACTATCAGCCAAAGGATAGGAAAACTTATATAAAACTATTGAATGTATTCATCTAACTCAAAGACAATTTAGTATGAATCCTTATTTGCCACATGAAAGGCACAGGTTTGATGTTGTGGATGTAAAGATGTATACAAAATAGGCTTTTTCTCAACAACCTTATAATATAGTGAAGAAGAGACAAAACACCATCAGTAAAAAATTCACTACACAGAGGTTTGAAAAGGATGTGAAGCCACACAGCGAGCATTTACTATTTTAAATTGAATTTCAGAGACAACTTTCTGGAGAAAAACATGTTGAGTCTTGAAAGATGAGTAAGGGCTAATGAGATGCCTAGAGATGCAGCTGAGCCAAGAGCTCCAAGCACTTTCGTGGTACACTCAGACTGAGGGGTAAAGCCAGGCAGGCAGGGGTAGACCAAGAAAGCAAGGGCCCTGTGAACCCTCCTAAGACACCACACTCCAGTCTACGGAGTTAAGAAAGCACTAAGAGTTTCCAATACCAAGTGTGCACCTTGGAAAGGGGATTATGTTTCTAGCTACATCATGAAAATGCATGTTTTCTGAACTGAAAACAGATCAGAAGTAAAATGAACTTGATCCATTTGAGCTAAATCTAGGCAAGATGATTATGAGGATTTGGTAACTGAATAAGGAAATTGAAGGGAAGTAGCCATAGAGCTTGAGGGAGGCCTGAAGTACAGGAGATTAATAGGTTTGGTTTGTGGAAATACAATGAGTTAAACTTTAGACATGCTAAATTCCAGGCCCCCTTAAGATTTAAGTTTCTCTCTCTAGGATCCACCGAAAGTTCAAGGCCAAGGTCAAGATAGGAATACAGGTTGAAATGTCTTAACAACATAGATGGCAGTTAAAATCACTACGTAAGTAAGATTGCACATGAACAGACAATAGAACTAAGACATGGAAGCAAACCAAGTAATATATTGCAACCATGATCAGGAGATCACAAACATTACCTAGCCATACATTCTTCCATAGGCTCTTCATGCTAAGATCTCATTCAATGTTTCCTGTAGTCAAAAATTCATCAAATCTTGTCCACCTGTATTTTAAAGAAGGAAAGTCAAGAGCTAATGATGGATTAGCCATGAACAGAATTTAAGTGACCTGAATAAAAACGGACTCTCAGTTATATCAAAAATATTCAACAGAATGCTTTAGTGTTATACACCCATGTCGACAGATACATATATTGCTGGATAAAGGGCATGTGAGCAATTTATTCTCACACAAATAATTCTTACCTATACGTGCTGAAATGCCCATTTCTCAGTCCATTAGGTTCAATTTAATGAATATAGAACATGTCTAGAATCAATAAGACTTTGAAGGTTTCATTTTTAAATTTACTCAGATGAAAAATTCTTTATCCTGCTTGATATTTCCAGCACTTGAGCAGCATCAGCAACAGGCCCCACAGGAAGCACA
Source organism: Callospermophilus lateralis (assembly GCF_048772815.1). Taxonomy (NCBI): domain Eukaryota; kingdom Metazoa; phylum Chordata; class Mammalia; order Rodentia; family Sciuridae; genus Callospermophilus; species Callospermophilus lateralis. The sequence goes on along the minus strand of NC_135313.1, from coordinate 21,899,545 downwards.
AGGCCAAAGTTAAAATCCTTCTAAGTCAAGATGCTATGATACCCAAAGAACCAATTTTCATTGTATCGCATGTCTTCTAGTATTTTATTGGCTTATCCAGAATCTGAGAGCAGAAGGGGTGCACTGGGGACTAATTTCAGTTGTAGATGTAGAGCTCTTGGCATTAAATTTTCCTTAACTTTCACAAAATCCAAGGTTGCTGCTTTGGTTTATTAGTCATTAGCTAATTTTGTATCATGTAGAAAAAACCAAAGGTTAGGAATGCTCTTTCCTAAAAAAAAAAAAAAAAGTGTAATGGAAGATGTGTGTACAGTATCTGCTGAATTACCAAGTATAGTTGGCCCTCTGAATCTGTAGGTTCCACGTCTGTGGATTTCACCAATAGCAGATTGAAAATATTTGGGAAGAAACAATTGTATCTGTACTGAACATGTACAGATTTTTTTCTTTTGTCATTATTCCCTAAACAATATAACATAACAACTATTTACCAGCATTTATATTTTATCAAGCATTATAAGTAATCTAGAGATGACTTAAAATACACAAGAGGATGTCCCATTTTATATAGGGGACCCAAGTATCTACAGATACTGGTATCCTTGGGATACCAGTACTTATTCCTAAGTACCAGTCCCTTATGAATATCAACAAACAGCTATTTTCTCTGAAGAAGAAATAGGTTAAATCACTTTTATTCATGCCTAAAGTAGTGGTTATCTGTGTGCAAAAATGATGCCCCTATCCCTCTGGCCAAGTGGCATTCATCTAAATCCATATTTATTGTTACAGGTGGGTTTTCTCATCCTCAACTACAGTCATATCTCATTCATATCCCCATCTGCAAAATGGCAGACCAGGAGTAGGACTAGGGTTGATGATGTGTATAATATATGAGAATTCATTGTGTGGCAACCCAACCACAATCCATAAAATGTCCTCAGAGCAAAATTTTCCTATACCATTCTACTAGCTTACATCTTAAATCTTACATCTACTCTTTATTGATGCATCATCCCTGGTGATCCCTAATTTGCTGATCCAGTAATTTGCTGAATGGAATTTCATACCTGATCCTATAAGTTTATAATATTTACAATTTCAACATTAATTCAAATATGTTTTTATTATTTTAAGAACTCACTGCAGGGGCTGGGTAACTGTTATTACTGTGTTCTCTTAATGAAGAAACTGAAGTTCCAAGAGGTAAAATGGATTATATGACTAATAAATAGCGGAACTTATCTATAAACTAAGCACCTTCCAACATTTTTTTAGATTTTTTTTTGTTGATAAACCTTTATTTTATTTATTTACATGCTGTGCTGATAACCAAACCCAGTGCCTCACACATGCCAGTCAAGTGTGCTGCCGCTAAGCCACAGCCACAGCACACCTTCCAACTTCTAAGCAAGCCACAGCCACAGTATACCTTCCAACTTCTAAGCAAGCATCTTCTACCCCAGGCTTCCTGTAAAAAAAAAAAAAAGAAAAAAGAAAAGAAAAGGAAAAAGAAAAAAATCACTGAGGTCTTAGGCTGAGGTCTTATCCAGCCTCAGGCCTAATGTCATGGAATAAAGGATTTTTCTTACAAAAAAAAGAACTCGTTCTTTGACATCCCTACCCTTTCCCCAGAGCCATATTTCTTTCCCCATATTTCTCTTTCCAGAGCTGGACTTATTCTCAAAATGCTGGTGTGTCCCAGAGATGTCACTCTCATCTTTTCCGAGTAGTCACATTCCTACCGTTCCTTCACAAGACTCAAATGTGATCTTTCTAGACTCCTTAATTCTCATGGAATCCTTACTGTACCTATTACCTTATACTTTAATGTTTCATTCCAACCTTTCTCATCAGGACTGTGAGTTCAAAAAAAACACCAACCAAATGCTTATTTTCCATCCTTGTATCATCTGTAATACCTGTAAGTGTCTCTGGCACATAGGAGAAGTTCAACAAGCGTTGCGGGGAGGGAAGGTCTGAAACCTTTAGTCTAAAATGTCATGACAATGTGCTTATTCCCTCCACAATAACAGATGAATGAAAATGTTAAGATATATCATCAGGAAGAGATCAATACAGGTCGAGTTTCCTTTATCTGAAATGCTTGGGAACAAAAGTGTTTGGAATTTTTTCAGATTTGGGAATATCTTGATATACAGTGGGATATGTTAGAGATAGGATTCAAGTCTAAACACAAAATTCATTTCTTCATATACATCATTGACACATAGCCTGAAGGAAATTTTATATAACACTTCTAGTAAGCGTGCATCTTGACTATGACCCATCACATGGGGCCAGGTGTGCACTCTTCCAATTGTGGTGGCCTTTCAGCACTCAAAATGTTTTGGACATTGGAGCATTTGGGATTTTGAATTTCTGGATTAGGGATGCCCAATATACACTAGAAGTATTATGAATCATTATGAAATATCTGTGATAATAGGGTAAGAATTTAGGGACAGTGGAGTCTTCCAATTATTTCTCAAATCTTCTCCATAGGCAACTTCCAAAACAAATTTGAATTACACAAAGTTAACAAATATTTACAATGGACATTTGATATTGATGAGAAATACTTCAAGTCCTCTACATGTCCTTAAATTCATTATTTCAGAACTTCTTGAAAGGATTGTGGCTTTCTCCCAAACCATATTCTACTAAAAATCATGCTTCCTTTTCATACCTGAATCATTAGTTTGACTGTTTTTTAATATGTATCAAACCAAATCTCTATCTCACCTCTATTACACATACTTTAAAAATGCAGTTGTGAGCACTTGATGACATTCAGTAAAGATCATTTGATAAAGAAGAAAGAACCATGGTTATATTGATGGGTGTGCTGGGAGGACCAGCATTTTAGAACCCTGTAGAGGTCATAACGAAAATTTAAAACCACAAATGTGAAATCGAAGTGCCAAGAGTTTGATGGCTGCTGAGTTCCTATTATATATAACACACTGGTGAGTGCTACAGAGAATTCAATATGCGTAATTGTCTCTGTTCTAAACATTTTACTAATTAATCTAGTACCCTTATTTCTATTGCTATTATTACTTAGGCTACTTTTTATCTGGTAGAACTTCCTAAAGAAAAAGCTTAAAGGCTTCGAGTCAAAATGGTGCCTTGAATTAATGAATAATCTTCTCTATGACACTCCACAAAAGTGTCAAAAGATTGGATTCTTTAAAAAGATTTAAAACATGAAAATTTAAGATATATATAAATATGTAAAAAAAAGCTGAAAATAGAACATAAAAGAAAACAGAGGTAAGTGGGACTACAGCCACCAGATCAATCAGATTCTAGGAATATTCATATTATATTGACATATATGCATTTTTTTGCCTAATTGAAAAGCCTATGAAAACCCCCAGATACTGGCTGCCTGAAGGATCATAACTGGGTCTTTACTTTCTCCAACATCACATGGAACAAGAACATAGAGACATCATTATAAAAACTGGCTCTTCATGGGAGAGATTGAGTCTACAAAGTCAAAGAAAGGAAATAAGGAGCAGAGAAGCTGTGAAAAGGAATTGTCACTCAGGATGGGCTTGCAAGCTGAAACTTCAAGCATATTAAAAATAGCAAAGCTAAGGAAATAAAACCCAATCAGGAAGTCTAAAGTGACTTTAAAATAGAAATGTTTTACATCTTCAAGAAATGAATAACATCTGTAGCATAAGAACAAAAATTATGAAATCAAAGCAGGCAGATATGAATCAAGAATAGGTAGATAAGAAAAAAGCCAATTAGAATTTCTGGAAATTAAAACTTAGCTATTTAAATCAAAAGTTTAATATATTTTATAAAGGATTCTCTCGATTCAATCAAAGTGCAAATTAATTTCAAGGCAGATGTGAAAGTAAGGATTTAAAAGGTGAGATAAATCTATCAACCCAAGTCAAAAAAAAGGAGAGAGAAAATAACATGGTAACAGAAAATAAAAGATTTTAATTAAGTTCAAATCAATCAGTAATAACAACAAATATAAATGGATTAAAATTGCCTAATGAAAGACCCTCAGATAAGATGTTTTCAATTCAGCATCTTGTTACTTATGAGAGAAACACCTAAAAAAATAATAATAGTGGACATTCAAATAAAGGGATTGGAAAGGATACACTAGGACAAGACTCTTTATAGACTTTGCTGTTATTTGCCACTTTTGTTGTGTTGACATTTGCCCAGATATTACAAAAGCTACAGTGGATAAAACTGCTCAAGCCAAGGCATTAACATACTAGAAGTCACTGCCACTTTCCAAAGTCAACACAACGGGTCATTAGTTAAGTCAGAGAAAGCAGATTGTACTCAGTAAAATGACTGCAAGAAAAAAAAGTGAAGCTCTATTCCAATTTGGGTAGGGATAATTTGGGCTTTTTCAAGAAAGAACATAGAATCAGAATAGTGCAAAGGTACAAATGGTTGGTCAATATCATTATACCAGTTCAGCTGTGACTGCTAGTTGCCAGTAGGACAGGGTCCTATCCTCCACAGAAACTGAGAGACAGAGGCTTTCCCCTTCTTGATGGCACATTTTAAAGAAATGGCACACAACCTCTTGAGAGAAGCAAGTGTTACATACTTAAAATTGTGAGTCCATTTTGACAATTGTTTTAAGAAAAGAGAGTCAGGAATGCCCCTGAGAACATGTTGGATAGAAAAAAAACATAGTAAACTTTTCTAGCAGCACTGAGCTTTCTCAGGGAGCACTTCTAGGATGGCTGGGATCATCCTAGGGATGCAGGTGCCTTATTGCTAGAAGCCATGCTTAGTGCAGGGGTTGGAACAGATTGTCATGTGCTCAGAGTCCTACAGTTTTCACAGGGACGTGTAGAAAACAACACACAAATATCCCCACCACACCCCACAAAGCCAGTTTTTCTCATGACTGTCCTTCATGATATTATTAATCCTATTAAATCTGAACCCTTGAACACATGTCTTTTAAGTGTGACAAAATGGAAAATACAAAGAAAGCACTTCCTATTGCACATGGAGTATGTGTGTTTTCTTAAGGAAAAGTTACTGTCCCCGTGTTTGATGGTAAAATGAACTACCATTTTTTTTCCCATGGAACATCATCTATATTTGAAAGAATGATAGACAAATTATAGCTCTCCATGTTTGGGTTTTGGGCATATATTTGTCTCAAAAACAAATGTAGTAAGTGTGACACGTGAAGGATAACAACTAACAACAATATCTATTGGCAATAATAAAGTTCAAGCTTTGAAGTGAAAATTAGAATTTTGGAAAAATTGTACTCATCACTGTGAGCTTGATGACTTTGCAATATTTAAAAACTACTCTAGCAAGATCAGTGGTTATATTAATGAATATGATTTTTTTGTGTGTGCTATATAATGAAATCTGTCCCTCAGAAGAACTACATATTTCAATGAACCAGTATTTTCTAAATGACAATGCCTATTGTTACAAAGTCAAGAAGAGGTGAAAGAAAGTGCAGGAAACACCAATGGGTACCAGTATAACAGATTGCAAAGAATTTATTGATATGATTTCAGATTTCACCTTTATACTAACTGTCCAAAGAAAACTGCCCACATTTATGGTCTATCTTTCCTATGATTCAACATATTCTTTAAATTCATAGTCAATAACAAAAATGATAAAAGAAATGAATATTACTTACATCAAAAAATGAGACACAATGACTATTATTTGCAGGTGAGAGGATTGTTTACATATGAAATCCAAGAAAGTATAAAACTATAAATACAATAATTTCAGCAGCAAGTTAAACAGGAAAAAAATCAATGGCATCCCTATCTACAATCATACACAAATAAAAAAAATTAATGGAAATAAATTCTTCTTCAAAGTGGCAACAGAAAATATAAAGTGCCTAAGTATAATATGTTCATGTATTGAATGACATTAAAAAATTCAAAATAAATGAAAAATATACCACACACATAAAGGGAATATTACAAAGACAAAAGTTCTTCCCAAATAAATCTACTAATTTAATAATGTTCTTAACATAATTCCCTCAAAATGTTATGAAACTTATCCTGACTTTAAAACTCATATTAAAGTAAATGTCTAAAATGTTAAGCTACAATATATAATAATGACAAAGAATAAAAGATACTTTATATGAGATATAACAAAAGATCTACATAAGTATTATGAAAGAAAAATTTTAAATTTACTAATAAAGAAGACTTAAATATTTGAAGATATATACTACTATACTACTTGGATGCAGAGAAAAAATCAACATCATAAAAGTGTCAATTGTCCCACAAATTAACACATAATTTCAGTGAAATTCCCATGAATTTTTTTGTATATATTTTAGGAAGCCCACTAAGTTAATTTTAAATTTATTTTTGGAATAAGAGCGAATACCTATAAGTATTTTCTGCTAATCAGCCACTTTGCTAAAGACTTTAAATACAACTCTGTAATACTCCTTAACAACCACATCTATAATATAGGCACTACTCTCATGGCTATTTTATACATGAGAAAACAGAGGCACAGGTTTTTTGTTTTGTTTTGTTTTGTTTTGTTTTTAAAAAAAAAAAAAAAAAAAAAAGGTTCCCAAGGTCAGGCAAAGAGTAACAGAGAAACCAAGTTTCTTCTCCAATTTTCCTCTAGTCTTCATGCCTTTACCACTACACAATACTACCCAGAGTACTATGTTATTCAGCTTTTTGTTTCTATAATAAAAATATCTGATAAGAACAAGTTAGAGGAGAAAAAGTTCATTGGGCTCACAGTTTCAGACATTCAGTCCATGGACAGCTGAATCCATAGTTGTTGGTCCAAGATGAGGCAGAACATCATGGTGGAAGGGCCTGATGGAGAAATGCAGCACAGGGCATGGCAGCCAAGTAGCAGACGGAGAGAATAAGTATAAGAAGCCAGGGATAAAAATAAATCCCAAAGTCATGCTCCCAGTGACCCTAATTGCTCCCTCCATACCCCACCTACCTACAGTTACCACCTAGTTAGTCCTCAAATTATTAATCTATCAGTAATCATATCAGTTGATTAATTAACTGATTGGGTTAAAGCTCTCATAACCTAGTTATTTTGCCTCCTGCCTTGATTCTGGAGTTTTGGGGGACACTTTATATTCATCCCATAACAAATATCAAATGAGGGCAGCTGCCTTGACCTTCCTTGCTGCTTCCCATTAATGGAAAGGGTCTGAAAGCCCCTGGGATCAGTCCTGGGATCAATCTCTGTGCAGGAACCAGTGCAGACTGGCATGAGTGCTGTGGATAGCATGGTGTCAATTGGTTGTGGTTAGCTCAGGTGATTACTGGTGACAGATAAAGATTACTGGTGACAGATAAACTGAGAAAGCATTGATGCGATCATTAACCACAAGTTTCAGTGATGGATCTGAGGAAAAGCAGCTATACCGTATCTATGCTGCTATTGGTTCAAAGTGATCCACTGTTGCCCAGTTGGCAAAGAGACTTTCAGATGCAAATGCCGCAGAGTACAACATCATGGTGTCAGCTACTGCTTCTGATGCTATCCCGCTGCAGGACCTGGTTCCAGCTGGGCTGTTCTATGGGAGGGTATTTTAGAGATAATGGCAAACCTGCTTTGATCTTCTATGACAACTTATCCAAGCACGCTGTCTCTGTTATTCCAACAACCCTGTGATCATGAGACCTATCCTGAGGGTGTGTTCTATCTACCCTCCTGGCTGCTGGAGAGAGCAGCTCTCTGGTGATGGCTCCTAGACTACTTTACAGAAACTCAGCCAGTGACAAATCTGCTTACATTCTAATGAATGTTATTTCTCTCAGTGACAGACAGGACTTCTTGGAAACAGAATTGTTCTATAAAGATATTTGCTCTGCCATTGATGTTTTGTCCCATGTCAAATCCCCTACCTGAACCAGGGCTATGCAGCAGGTGACAGATACCAACTCCATACCACCTGGAGTTGGCTCAGGATCATGAGATCACTGCATTTTCTTGGATGGGTTCTGATCTTAATGCTCAAAAGCTCTTGAGTTGTGGTGCACATCTGACAGAGTTGCTAAAGCAAGGACAGCATTTTCCCATGGCTTTTCAAGAGCAAGTAGCTGTTATCTATGCAGGTATAAGGGAGTATTTGATAAACTAGAGACTACAAAGACCACAAAGTATAAGAATGCTTTCTTGTCTCATATTATCAGCTAACACTAAGACCTGCTGGACAATATTGGGGCTGAAGGAAAGATCTCAGGAGAGTCAGCTACAAAGCTGAAAGAGACTCTAACAGACTTCTTGGTTGGATGTGAAACATAATCTCCCATGTATTCACATCAAATATTGGTTTAGTTTTGTTGTTGTTTTCCAGTAAAGTTGGTTCCATTTGTAAAAGGATTATTCTCATACTTCTGATGTGCAGAAATCATATTAAAAATAAAAGTTTCATATTGCAAGGCCCCCCAAAAAAAGATTCCAAATTATTTTCAGGAAGAAAAAGAGTGGAGAGAGAAACTTTCATTATTATAGCTCAAGATATTATTATAATGATATATAAATAGGTAAATGTGCCAATGAGACAAACTGAAGAACTTGCCTTTGATTTATGAGACTGAAAACATTTTAGATCAATGAGAAACAAATGGCAAATTAAATAAATGTTACTAGGATAGTTGAAATATGTCCCTAGTTTATTCCATACACAAAAGTCATTCCTAGGGGGATTAAATATGTTAAAAATAGAGGCAAACACTTTTAAAAATTGCAAATATAATTTGTAAAGGCATTTGTATAATCTTAGAGTAGGAAATAAGTGTAAATACACACAAAGCACAAACCATAAAGTTAGAATTACAAACTTGCTTACATTGAAATAAAAACATCTGTGTGACAAAATATACCATTAAAAGAAAAAGACAGGAAGTCTGGGGAAACATATTTATTATATATAATTATCATATAAGAATTAGTATACAAAATTTATAATTTACTTTTACAAATCAATAATAAATAAATACTCCAAGAGAAAAATGACCAAGAATATGAACAGAAATTTCATTGAATAAGAAACATAAATGGTAAAATACACGCATACACATACAAACACATACAGAGTCCAGTGATGTGCCACAAGAAGCCATTTTGTGCCCCCATGCTGAAGGATTATGCCTCTCCACCAAACTCAGCATTGTCCCTCTCGTAGTGTTATGTTGGTGACTTGGCCACAGTGGAAAGACCTACACCATAGAAATGGGCAAATGCTGCAAATTAGAGCATTCCTGTTTTGTCTGTTTACAACTTTACCAAACACACGCTGACTCTAATCCAGAATAAAATGTTGTTTCTCATCTATCGGATTCACAAACTGTTCAAGAGCTAACAATGGCAAATGTTCACAAAATGCAAAACATTGAGAATACTCATACTCCACTGGCAGGATCATAAAATAGTAGAGTTACTTTAGAGAATGATTTGGTCATGTCTATGAAATGCAGGGCATTTTTATACTCTGATAGCAATTTCACTCCATATAGAGAGCTCCTCACGTGTATGTGCAAGCAAACACACATAAGTAAGCTTGCATGTTCAAAGCCAGCCTCAGCAGATAGTGAGGCTGACACCAGGTCTCAAAGTAAAAAGGACTGGAGATGTAGCACAGTAGTAAAGCAATCCTGGGTTCAATTCCCAATACCAAAAGAAAGAAAGAGAGAGAGGGAACAAGGAGGGGATGGAAGGAAGGAGCGGGGGGGAGAGAGAAAGAGAGAGAAGGAGTAAACAAAACCAAACGTGTATGTGTTAGAATATTAAATAGCAGTGAAAACTTGTGAACTGGAACAATACAGATCAATTTAGATAAATCTCATTAATCTATTGAGTGAAAAAGGAAGTTGAAGTAGGATATATAAAGTTTAATACTTTTTATTTGTAATATTAAAACATGGGAACAAAAACATCCTTTTTATGGATGTATTTGTATATACATGTACTTGTATATATATACATAGTGTGGATAGATAGATGATAGGTAGGTAGATAGGTAGATATTTAAAATTATACTAGATAAATAGATATTTAAAATTACAACAGATTTCCAAATATTTAAAGTCTGACAATACCAAGAATGTAGGGATACACTAATTTTCATAATACTCAAAGTAGGAGTATGATCAGGCACAACTCACTTGAAAACAAATTTGGCAATATTTAGTGAAAAGAGAAGTATCTACCTGTGACCCTTCCAACTGACTTCTAGCTTTATTACCTTAAGGAAAATGTCTGCAAAAAATACACAAAGGACAAGCTCAATAATTCCTATTGTAGCATCACTTTGAGTAGATTTCTTTTCATCAGAGAATAAATACCACAGGATACTGTTGAGCAGTTAAAGTAGGCCAGCTAAATCTATGTATGTCCACATAAGCAAATCTCAAAACAATACTATGACCAGGCATGGTGGTGCATGCCTATAATCCCAGGAACTCGGGAAGCTGAGGCAGAAGGATCACAAGTTCAAGGCTAGCCTCAGCAACTTAGCAAAGCCATAAGCAACTTAGGTAGACCTGTCTTTAAAAATAAAAAGGGCTGAGGATGTGGCTCACTGGTAAAAACACCCCTGGGTTCAATCCTTAGTTAAAAAAAAAAAAAAACTAATAAAAATAATTTAAAAAATAAAAATACTTTACAAAAGGAAGTTATAGAATAACATATGTAGTGTTACATCACCTATGTCATTTTATAAGAACACATGAAGTACCATATTATTTATGGATAAATATAGACAGAGTGAAAATATCAAAATATGGACTAAATATAAACCAAATTAATAGTAGCATTTGCCTTTGGGGAAGAAAGGGAATGATCTATAGAAGCATAAAAGATTATCTGTAATGATTTATTTTGTTGAGAAAAAAGATCTGAGGGAAGTGTAATAGTAATATGTCAACATTTGTTGAATTTGGATGGCAGATACATGGATGTTTATACTGTTATCTTTTGTTTGTACTCTTTTAAAATGTTTATATCTCTGTCCTCCTTAAGGAAAGTAGTATATTTCCTTTAGCTTCCTGAATTTGTTTTTGGGAACAGAAAAACTGCTCAACTTGGAGTGAAACATGTGAGTTACAGTACAAGCATTTCTATTAGATACTTGTGTTTGCATGGATGAGTCTCCTGCATTTTAACTGATAATGTAGTGACTCCCTACAGAGAAAAATAAAATGAGCTATATTGAGTCACAGGACCCACAAAGCTGACCTTGTACATTAGTTTGCTAAGACCACCATATACTGCACCACGCACTGCATGGCTGAAACTGCAAAAATGTACAGTGTCACAATTCAGGAGTTTAGAAGTTCCAAGGAGTCTGCAGAGCCGGTTCCTTCTAAGGGCTGGGAGGGAGGGATCTGGTCCCGGCCTCTTTCCTTGGCTTCTAGCTGGCCATCTTCTGCTGTCTCTTGGCATGACCTCTCCTCTATGCATGTCTGATGACCAAATTTTCCCTTCTTATAATTACACCTGTCATATTGGATTAGATCTATCCTAATAACCTCATTTTAACAGCAAACACCTTTCCCCAAATATGCTCCCATTCTAAGGTATTAGAGGTTAGGACTTCCACACAGAATTTGGGGGGAGGGGTGCAATTCAGTCTATGACACCTATAGCTTGTGGTCAATACTTAAAACATATTTTTTTAAAAAAGGGAAAAATGTTATCTTTAAAAAGGCTAAGCTCATCCCAACTAAAAGTGACTTTAATTTGTTGGTATTGTTTAATCGTTCAGAAGTGAGTGGGCAGCTCAGAGGAATGGAAGAGTGAGGGCATGGGCTTCAGTTCCTTCCTTTTCAGATGCCAAATGACACTGGAATGGGTCAGGTCTGTGGCCAAAATAAAGGCTGGACCTGCCAGCTTCTCCTATGTCACGCTACATCTAGATGCTCAGGTGGACAGAAGATGATGCTAATGAAGCCAAAATCCTACATTTATTTCCCATCTGAGCCCATTAACTCCACCCATCCCTACACTTAGCCATCCCTAGCTATTGCCTATTAACCCAGGGGACAAATTAGGTCAATCAAAAATGGACATTGGCTGTGCAAAAGGCCTTACTTCTATTTTGAGTCCCAGAACTTATAACCAAAGAGTAGGTAAAAGGCAAGAGGAGGCTACCTTTATCCCAGTTAAAATAACCCCTCATATGTGATTCCAGACCTCCATAATCACATCAGATGATTAACATGGTGCACAAGACATCTTAACAGAGTAGAATAGTCAACACAAACCAAGGAATAGAAGGACCAAAATCAGAGAAAAGACACGAAGATGCCACAGTCTGGGATTAACAATACTGTTCTAAGGGACCATTTTTCCCCCTAATTAAATGTATTTTCAATTAAAAGAGTTATAAATAGGTCAGAAGTGAAAAACCATGGCTACAAGTATTTTATCCTCACTTGTCAACCATCGCAACTCCCCTTTTTGTGAAATATTGTTGCATTCTAAAAAATAGGACATTCATAATCTTGCAAAAAAGAAATGTTTCATGTGTCTCTCCCTTGCTTGTTTGTCTTCCTCAAATCTTGGTTGCAATTAAAGATGATGGTTTCATATTTAAACACCAAAGGGAGAAATGGCATTCCCATTTTCTCAGGAAAGCATGCCAAATTTCCATGTTTTTCCTCTTTATATGGAGAACCGTCTGGCTCCATCTTGCCTCAGGAGCTCTGGAGCCTTAGGATCAAGTATGGACTGTACTTCAAGAAATCAGCTACAAACACAAAGCACTGGACCCTGGTTCATAGATAAACAATTTTAGGGAACTCTATTAGCAGTTTTCTCCTTTTTAATTTCATGGGATTATGACCAAAACATGGGTATGTGAGAGGTCCCTTTTGGTGACATGTAACAGAATTTTATTTAATCCAATAAAAAGAAAAATTGGGGACACCCATAGTGCTAAAGTCCAGAAGTTTACTTCTGGCATAGCTGGATCCAGATGCTTAAATACAGGCATCCATACCCCTCCATTTTTCAGGTCTACTTTTCTCAAATAAATTTAAAGAAAGTAGGTCTAACATAGGTTGTAAAATTATAGGCTACCAGTTTAGCAACACCAAAAGAAAATCAAAATACCCAGCAACAATTCACATGCCCATCCGTAGACCAATTCATGCATCTAAGCAGATACTGGGCTCTCATCTCTAATAATTGGTCCACAAATCCACCCCAGACCCTATTAAAGGGATTAACCCCCTTGCCAACCATATAGAATTGAAATGAGTAAAGGCCAGTTCCCCAAATGAAAACTGAGGTACTGTTACCCAAAGGGAAATGGAATGAATGTAGGCTACCAGCTCAGATATAAATGCTCTCAGTCACACAGCGGGTAGAGTCTGAAGCTTGGCCAGCTCAATACAAATTTAGTATCATGGCTATAAAACAATAAATTAAAAATCCATTTTGTAACGCTGGTGGGTCAACCCTGCATTTTCATGGGGACACCTAATTATGACAAGTCACAGTTATTATTTGAAAACTGCTCTGTAGGTATCAGAAAACAGCAAATGAAGAGTGACACTGAAAGGTGGTTTAGCTCATCCCCAGCCACCGATAAAATCACATCTCAGCCTTCAATTTTGGAAGAGCTACAGGAACAGGGTACTTTAATAATCATTCCATTATAATTAAATTATTAAGAAAAATGATATACACTGCCTTTTCTAGCCCTCTCCATGCAAGGGAATAATTCCTCTGTACATGCAATTCATTAATTTGTTGTAACAATTAGTTTCAATGCTCTTGTGAGGCATGCTAATCTCTCACCAGGACAAAATGAGGCATCAGATAGAAGTTGTGCCTCTGAAGGGAGGTGTGAATTGCCAAACCCGATAATGACTTGTGGATCGAAATATATTCCCTCGCCTCAAGGACTGTTCACATGGAGTTCAAAAGTCTGTGAAAGAGAAGATAACCTCACCAGGGGTGTCTTGTCAACTGCCATTTAGAGATCCCCCATCTGGAACTTGACCTTCTTGGATTATCTGCCCAGTAGCAATCAGCCACAGGAACCAGACACGTTCTGCTCCCACAGCTAGGCTCTACCCTACCAAAATTAATGACGGTGTCACACTGTATTTTACGTAAATTAAGTCTATGTTTGTCCCAATGCCATTGTTTAAGTCTCATATGTAGCCAGATTTTTTTGAATACATTATTTGGAAGATGGAAATATGTTCCTCTGCAGAGGGCCTCAGGTTTTTTAAATTTGGAATTAAATAAATAAGGAGCTCACCATATGTATTCCTGGGACATTGCTTGTAGCGCTTAGCAGGGTCAGATGATCAAGTTTCATTATTGGATACATTTTCAGGCTGGCAATGGAGTCATAAGGAATTTATAGGAGCAGCAAATTCATTTAAAAACGGGTTTATCGCTTCATCAGGTATTCATTTAAGCAGAATCGACAGCATAACTGGATCTCTTTGGTCCTATGTGACATGTTTTTCCAAATGGAATGATAATAAGTATAGAGATGTAATAAGTAGTTAAAGACTTCCCATTTCCATGAAGCACCCAGATATTTGAAAGAAGAAATTACTTTCATTCCCGAGCCATTGCTCCCTATAGGATCAATGGATAGCTGTTTAGGTCCCTTCTAAGGGGAAGTCTGGAGGTGCCATATCCTTTGGGTTTTCAATGAATGGCACTAACAGCTCTATTATACAGAAAGCATCATGGGAGATTTTGTTTCTGATGAGAAAAAGTAATAAATTGAGCATTTAAATAGCATTATAATGCATTTTCTTAAAGCTACTAAACCAGATAAAATAGGGACATAGCATGGAATTAATTAAGAAGATAAAATTTGGAAACAATATTATTAAGAAATATCAAGCTATTTCAGACTTCCAGAGTTTGGCAAATTATGCATATCCATACCAATTTACTGTCTATAAAATCCAACTTTTAGTCAGAAATGAAGAATATATGTGAAATCATTGAGCCCTTATATAATGCCTAACATTTAATCAATTGTTTCATGACCCAAAAAGTCACCTCAAGATGTAAATTTTTGAATTTCCAAATACCTATTGTATTTTGAAAACACAGAGAAACAAAAGCAATGTAATAATATGTAAAATTGTTGCATATTATGTCATAATAGATAAAAATCAATATCACAAATGTTTCTTAACAGATTTCAAGGGTTAGTTACCATCATTGAAATACAAAGATACTTATTGGAATACATACTTAAAAATGTAAAAAAAAAATGTCATCCTTATTACATAAAATGCCATATTGAAGGGTATAGCTTAGATTTGCTATGTAAATAGGCTGACTTCTGTCACAGTCTAGGCCACTGTTTCTCAACCTTGGCTGTACATTCACATTCACATCACTTGGAGAGTTTGTAAAATACCCCATGTCCAATTAAGTCAGAAAAACAAGGACTTGCCCCAGGCATCATATTGTATGAAGCTCCTTGTGTGTCTCCACTCTTCAGCCCAAACAGAATCACTGGCTTAGCATTGGTTCTCAAAATGTGGTCCTGGAAGCAGTAACCTCAGCATTACCTGGCATCTTGTTAGACATGAAAAAGCAGATCCCACTCGGACCTACTGAATCAGAAAGGAGAACAGCAGAACAGCCCCTACAGGTAATCTGATGCAATCTGAAGTTTGACAGCTACTGATCTAGTGCTGGGAATAGACCACCGAGGGGACGAGGAGACATCTGGATCTGTAAGGCAGACACAATGACCATCACCACCCACTGCTGTAGAGCAAAGAGGGCAGAAGGCCAGGGTGGATCCAGGCTTGGAGGAGCTTGAAGTCTACACAATTTCAAGAAATTTCTTAAGACAAAAATAATGAAAATCTAGGTACCAAAGAAAATACCCATTTAGAATGTGAGGAATCACACCAAATACTAAATTTTTAATGCTAGGAGCTATCATAAACCACCAAATAACATAATACTCTCATTAATCAATTGACTAGAACAACTCTTTAATACTCTTTTCTTGAATTTGTTTTTAACAAAATATGTTTGATTACCTTTTTGTATGGGAAAAAATTCTAGTATTTTCTGCAGAGAAAGAAATGATAATTCAATCTTCCCTTTTAGCACACACAATTTTTTTTTTATTATTGAGAATTCAGGAAAAGTGCCTGCAGGGTTATTGCTGAGTTTGGAAAAACCTCTATCAGGTTTCATTGATATATTACCTGTAAGATTTTAGGGCATTTTAAGTATTTCATTGCAGCAACTAATCTTAAACACTCTTTGAAGAGTCTCTAGCCAGGGCCTTGGAGATGCTCTGTGCAAATGAGGGGCCTAATGTTTTATTCACATAGTACTAAATCCACCTTGCACAGACTTGTAATAAATTAACATCTCCAATCAACCCATCAGCCCATCACCTACATAACTCACTCCATTTCTGTGAGGAGGAGGAAGAGATGGTGCACAGAGCAGGAGTGTTAATGGAAAATCCCTCCTGGTGAAAACTAAAGAGAATGAATCATTGTTCCCCTGCAAGAGAAGGGAGGCCCTTGGGGTTTTCTACATATGGAGAAATGTGCTCAGAGAACTGAGGTTATAAGACCAGCCTGCCTTCCCTCTACTAACCTAAAAAGTGTGCTTCGGCTTGTGAAGTGGGAAAGGCCCTGCAGCACCTAGAGGAACTCTCTCCATAATGAAGTAAGGTAAAGAAGCTTACAGTCGTGTTGAGCTCCAAAACCTTCTCACCACCTTTGTGAGTCTTGTCCAAAATTAGATTCCTAATGTTCCTAATCAGATAAATATCCGGGTGAGGATGACCATTTGGATACCGTTTAAAGGAGATTTTTATTTTGGTTTGCTCCTAAAGCAGTAAAGAAGCAGGAAAAAGTAAATATAAAGGCCAAAGATACAAACAACTAGCATCTCTCTCTTGGTCCCCTCCTGCAGGTGCAGCTAAGGCACACAGTGAGCTACTTAACACCTGAGAGGAGCTTGGACTCTGAGCTGGTCACATCTGTACCTAGACACATGTAACTTAATAAATACAAGCAATAATTCTGCTTCTTAGTAAGTGCCTTCCAACTTCTAGTTATTAAAATCTCTAGTATTTGTTCAAAGGAAATGAAATCACTAGGTTGAAGAGACTATCTGCACTCCCATGTATATTATAGCACTATTCATGAGAGTCTAAAATATTGCCTAAGTGTCCATCAATAGATGAATGAAAAGAAAATATGGCATGTATGCTTGTATATGGGATACACAGCAATGGAATACCACTCAACCATTAAAAAGAATAAATCCTGAAATTTTCCACAACATGGAAGAAGCTAGCCAACATTAAGTAAAATATGCCAGGTACAGAAAGACAAATACCACATGATGTCTCTCATTTATGTAATCTTAAAAAAATAGTTAACATCATAGAAGATGAAAGTCGAAGAGTAGTTACCATAAGCCGAGAAGAAAGAAAAAGAAATGAGAAGAGATTGATCACTGGGTACCAAAGTCCAGTTAAATAAGATGAAGTAGTTCTGGTGTTCTATTGCCCGGTAGGGTGACTACAGGTAACAAGAATATATTTCAAAATAACTAGAAGAAGGGATATTGCCACAGTAAATAATAAATGTTTAAGATGATATGATATACTAAATATCCTGATGTAAGCATTACACTATGTAAACATGTATCAAAACATCACACTGAATTCCATAAATATGTGCAACTACTATACATCAATTAAAAGTGAAACTCTTTAAATATAAATAAATAAATAGTAAAGTTTCTGCCAAGCCATGATGGAGGCCATTTCTCTTTACATGTGTTTGCTTTATGGACTCAAGGACTGTACTTTTTTGTTTGTGCAAAGGCATAATTGCCCGACAGAGCAAGTATTCAACAAAACTTTTTAATATGAAAAAATGGATAAACTTTCAGTTTACAGGGTTATAAGACATAAAGTAATTGAGTCCAGACATGAGAAATACTTTATACTTTTAAATGTACCTGAAATATATATTTAACAAGTAGTTGTAAAAATGAACATCTAACTATAAGCTTTTTAAAAACAGTATTTATCTCCTTACAAGCTAACCCAAGAACAGCTTAATGAAGTGCATGGTATTCTGGATGGGTCTTGAAGGATGGAATTTCACAGATGGCATATACCAGGAAGATATTATAGATGAAGGGAAACATAATAACAAAAGACCCCAAAGTAAGAAATCGTGAGTGCGCATGGAGAACAACAGTAAAATAGTTCCAGGATGCTGGAAGGGGAAAGACTAAACCAAAAGTTTGGGGCTCCAATGTCAACTGAAGAGCTGAATTTCCTTCAGTGGGAATGTGGGTGCCAAGGAACGATGAGGAGGGTCACATGCTCAGGATGTACTTTAAGAAAATGAATGTGACATCAAGGATGTGGCAAGGACTAGAGAAGAGTGTGACTTCAGATCCGTGCGACCAGTTAGGATATTAAAACAGTAATTCAAGTACAAAGGAACAAACTGTAACCACAATGGTAGATCTGAAAATAGAAAGAAGAGGAAT
Source organism: Callospermophilus lateralis (assembly GCF_048772815.1). Taxonomy (NCBI): domain Eukaryota; kingdom Metazoa; phylum Chordata; class Mammalia; order Rodentia; family Sciuridae; genus Callospermophilus; species Callospermophilus lateralis. Next base: position 21,881,011 of record NC_135313.1, on the reverse strand, counting down.
GTAAGAAAGCTTCTGCCAAATGTCTCAATTGGGAGAATTTGTGAGCAGAGGTAAATAGGACAGAGAGCACACAGCAAAGAGAGAGGATCATCCAAGAAAGCTCTGAAGTTTAAAATCTGGAATTTTACTAAGTTTGCTGGGAAAACACTGCATAGCTCCCAAGTGTTGAACTTTAAAGTGTACCAGCACCAGACCTAACCCATAAGCTCCACAAACACAGGAACTGTGTGTGCTCTTCACCATTGAATACTCAGGGCATAATCTGTTATGCACTAAGAGTAGTTATTTAAGAAGTATTTGTTTTGGATAAAAGAATAAGAATTATAGTAGACTCAATGAGAAAAATTAGGAAAGCAAAGTATAGTGAGTATAGAAATTAGGGAAACAAACCACATTAAATAACATTTACAAATTTTATTTTGCAAGAGGAAGAAAACCGTCTAAGAAAGGCAGCAATATCATGGCAGTGTCATGATATGAATATAACATTTACAGTTAGCAAGTTATAACTCACATGCTTAAGTTCACTAGAAGGCAGGAGAGAAATTTGTATCAAGGATATTTGTTCACCCCAGGAATGAGTTGATGTAGCTTTTTAAAATGTTTTGATTAGAAAAGGATGAGGGAAATTGAGTTTCCCGCAGTATCTTTCTGAATAGTCTCATATTTTGAGGACTGCAGAGGTTAGGGAAGGAATGCATGCATAACATATTGCCAGAATGATCTTTCCACGGTGCAGATGAAGACTTTCCTGGTAGTTCTTGCTTTAAAACCCTGCAGTACTTCCCACTATGGATAAGAAAAATCCAACTTGAACCTTCCCCGTATTGTTCTGCAAAATCTGTTCCCAGACACTTTCTCCTGCCCCATTCTATACCTTCATCTCCTGCAACCATAGCACTGGAAACACACCTACCAGCTTTAGTTTTCCCAAAGGAGCTCTGCTACTGCTTGTTTTTCCTTCTGCTTGGCAAACCTTCCTCCAAACACCACTTCATTCCCCCATTCACTCACTGTATCTAGTTAAGTTTATTCATTCTTCAACCTCAATTCTAACAGCACTTCTTCGGGGAAGCTTTGCCTCTTCCCTTAATTTCGGTCAGATTCCCCTGTTATATACTATTAGAGTTCCATGAATCTTCCCTGTACGTTATCCTAGCTTATGATTCGACACTAATTTGTCCCACTGTTGAGTGTCACTCTCTGCCAATCTGTCATTCTTATCATTTGAGTGTGAGGTATTCCCCAAAAGCTCATGTGTGAAACAAGGAAAGAAGGTTAAATTATTAGATGATGAGAGTTATAACCCAAGCAGTGGATTAATCCACTAATAGGGATCACCTGGCTGGTAACTGAAGGCAGGAAGGGTGTGGCTGTAGGAGGTGAGTCCTTTGAGGTGTGTCTTTGAGGTTTATATTTTGTCCCTGATGAGCAGAGCTCTCTCTGCTTCCTGATTGCCATGTCCTGAGCTGCCTTCCTCCCTGGTACTCTTCTGCTGTAATGTTCTGACTCACCTTGGGCCCAGAGCTATGGAGTCAGTCATCTATGAACTGAGACCTCTGAAACTGTGAGCTCAATAAACTTTTCCTCCTCTAATTTTTCTCGTCAGGTCTTTTGGTCACAGAAACAAAAAAACTGACTAAACAAATCATCATCTCTGTGGCGGTATTGTCAGCTCTGGTTGACTTCATACTCTGAACATCTAGCAGAGTGACACATAATGGCACTCTACAGATATTTTTGAATAATATTAATAATATCAAAAACAATAATAGCAAACTTTATGCACTAATATCTATATAGTAAGTATATGCTAAGTGTTCCAAGAGCTTACATAAATAGAAGTCAGTAGATGGTAGTGTAAAATTCATGCATTTGGAAGCTAACGGTCTGGGTTCAAACCTCAGTTTTACCACTTATTAAATGTGTGGACTCATAAAAACTATTAAATTATCTGTGCCTGAACTTCCCCCATCAATAAAACAAAAATAATGTAGAACTGTGAAAAGAAAACCAGACCTTGATTAACCTGCACCATGTTGTAAGTCTGGGAACCAAACCCAAGTAACCTAAATCTACCACTAACCACCCCATGAAGGGATAATAATATGTATTGCACATAATATATAGATGGCTTTCAGTTCTAAAATTACTGTATGGGTAAGTTATATCATTCACAAGCACCTATAACTCTCCCTCACACCCCACTCTCTCCTGACTTTTCTTTAAAGAAGTAGGTCACAAAGCCTAGACCATGGGAAAAAACTCCAAGAAAAAAAGTCAGGCCAAGATCATTTTCCCATTCAATGCCATAGAGTGAAAAATAGAAGAGAATGACCCAAAATCAGAGGTGACCCAAAGTGAACCAGGGACAAAACTGCTGAACTTGTATCTTGCTTTAAATGGAATGTCACTTCACTAATAGCTTTCAAACACCACTCCTTTGCATGTGCACACCAATATGCTTTGATATTTATCACTTAATAAACACTTGAAAGATTGCACAGGATCTGTGTCCAATGATCCTTGATGACAAAGTGCTAGTGACCCAATCCTTTTCCAGACTTAATGCTATTTGCTCTGGAAGCCTGGTGCTGCAGCTCCTATGAAACAAATAAAGCACTCATGCATAAAATCAATTCAGTAAGCTCTCTAGGCAATGATAAATTTGGAAAGAAAACATGCCCACATAATCATTCCATCCCTCTAACAGCAGATTTCCCATGAAGCTTTGAGTCTCCCTACATCTTGACTTGCAAGCCTCTTTTAGAAATTACGCCATCAACTCCCATGAAATCCATCAGGGCATGTGCAGTCAAGGTGGAAATAAAAAAGGCAAAGAAGCTGTTGAGAAGGTGTTTGGAAACACCACCACTGCATCTCATATGGAAAGGCAATGACTGTTTAAGCCTTGAGTTGACTCTGCTTGCTCATTGCTATTAGTTATCCTCACATCAACCCCTTTCTATCCACCTGTCGGGTGGACCAACTTGCCTTGTTTAATGTAGAGGTCATTGGAGCTGATTGTATGGCTTATAAACCATTGATATACAGCAGTATGGAGGACATCACCCTGATAACACAGGGTTTCCTTCAGTTTCTTGACAATCACTAGGAAGCATCTCTGCTTCTGAAAACTCAGGTGGGTCTCACAAGGACATTCACAAATAAACCCTGTGTGTTCTGGGAACCACTCAAGGAACTGCACTGCTGAAGTTTGAGAAAGACATATTTAAAAGTGTATTTTAAAATTGAAAACTGTGCAATGTTAGGCTCAAAAAATCACCCTTTGTAGTTTTCGAAGATAAAGGAGTCAACTCTTGCTGCATATACCCCATCAGACCTCCCCAGAGCAGAGAAAAAAAGGGTTTGAGTCATTTAGAGAATGTATTGTTACTTCACTGAATGTTCATGAGAAAACTAAGGGATTCTAGATGGAATGATCTTGAGGATGGCACTTGCTGGTTTCACCTCACTGGGTTCAAAGCAGCATTTGCCTGGAACTTCAGATGCCTGTTGCACTATTTTTATTCTCATTGCAACTCCAGTTGTAAGAATGAATTTTCAGAATGCACGTGTTTCATGTCAGGACTGTACACTCAATGAATTATGTATGTGCATGTGTTTGATGGCTTCCTTTTGACATTGTCAGTATTTAAGTTTCTTGTGTCATTTTGAAGAAGAAAATGAAAAATAAATCTTGTCTTAAGGTACCTTTTTTCCTAAAGGGAACTGGCAAACATTCCCTTGTTACCCCTTCCAAGAAGAGGTCCTGAACAACAATGAAGTTGTTTACATATTAAATTGATAACACAAGTCTCTATGGTGAACGAAAAGCAAACCAAAATGCACCCTGGGGGAATTTGAAGGTGTAGGAATGTGATCTTGTTTCTGTCTAACCAGAGCATTAATATTAATACTGAGTGAGGTGTGCTTCCTTAGCAAGCAACTCCTATCCCTAGGGTGCTCTCACAGCATTCGCAATACCCCTGGTTTTCCTTCTGTTTCCTGACTTTGAAATGCAGGCATCAGGATGGTAGTATTCTCTTGCAGATTGATCCTTTCCTTATAGGTCAAAAAAAGCCCAAATTCATCCTTTAATTGTAATACATCCAGGCATGCATCACTTAATAACAGGGACACATTGTGAGAAATACCTCATTAGGCAATTACATCATGGTGCAAACATCATGGTTACACAAATCTAGATAGTATAGCCTACCACATATGATCAAATATGATCAAATCAAGCACAAGAAAAAATGATGCAATCAATAGATGCATCCACAGATGCAGTAAACCAGAGTTGTATGAGGCTGCTGCTAGCTTAAACCAGCATACTGTTTTACAATAAACTTATTTTTTAATAAGTAGAAGGAGTACACCAATATGATGATAAAATGTGCAATGTTACAAATACAAAAACTAGGAGCCTAGTCTTGTATCATCATTGTCAATGACTGGCAGTCTAGTAGGTGTGTTTATATCAGCATCATCATATACACGTGAGTGATACATTGTGCTATGGAGTCACGATGGCCAATTCACTAGGCAATAGGTAATTTTCAGCCCCATTATAATCAAAAGGGACCACCATTGAATATGCCATCCATCATTAACTGCAACACTGTCTGCAGGGCATGATTGTGCTTAGTGCCTGTCCTTCTTCCTTCCTCTAGTATGGGTTCTTTCTCCTTGATGTCCCCGATCCTTAAGTTATGCTGAAAATTATACTATTTTCAATACTATCGGCCCTAGATTCTTGAAGTATGGGCGCTTAGGCTTCATTAATTAGTTAAATGAAAAATAAGCACATATCTAAAGTTTCTAGAACATTCCACCAAAAGAAAACTGTTCTTCACTCTGTCAGGATCAGGATGTGAACTCCCATGAGTCCATGAGCACAGCCCTGGGACTCTTACTCCTGTTGTAGTGCACGTGCCTTTGGAAATCTGAGGAAGATATGTGAGCAAATGTTGTGATTACTGATAAGTAACATGGGACACAGTGTTCAGGGTGTGAGATTTTTATGTGTTACCATTTGTGCTTACTTGTAAAGCATGTCAATAAATAATAATCTAAAAGACTCTCCTCATTTTGCACACCATAAAGATCAAAAGATCATTCTAAAAAACTACAGATACATGTTAGAAGTTGCTACAGTACATGTTGGAACATTTTGTAATTACAAGAGATTGATTCCATTTTTTAACCTTTTTTTTTTTTTTTTTTTTTGCTTCTTGCAGGAAGATCAGGTCTCTGTGCAAAATGGACAAATGAACATAAGGGCTTATGGTGTGAAACGGGAGAATGTCCTCCCTCGCACTCAAAAACTGCTCATGGTGATGGGTGCTAGATCATATCACTCACTTCAAACCATGTCATTCTTCTCTAAGCCCAGTAATGTCATTTTGTTGTAGGTGTATGCAAATAAAAAATTCTTGGTACTGGAAAAATATGTCTTTATCTGTTTGAACCTCCCAGTGCTAACATTGTTAAAACTGAAATATTTTAAAATTTATCCTGTCCAATCGAATTATTTTACAGATGAGGAAGTGAAGTCCCAAAGAGAGAAGTGACTTTAACCAAAAATAACACAGTAATGGAACATAATGTATAATTGCACTGGATTGGGATACTTAGAATATTATTTGTAATGAAATACTTAGAATAATATAATGGAGTTTTCTATTAAAGATATTAGATTGAAACCATATGTTCATCTCCACCAAAATAACATTAAATAAAGGTTGTTAAATATGAAATGATAACATCAACAAAATAGGAAAGAAGAAAGCCTGTAGATGAGAAATTCCACGGATTTCTAGAGCACAGAAGTGGCTGAAGAAAATATAGGGATAATTAATGGAATAAGGCAGAAGTAGCATAAACAGTGCTAGTGTTAACATGTGGGGCAGATGGGCACAAGGCAAGGAAGTCCCAAAGTTACCAAAGTCCAGTAGATACAAAGAAAATCCCGAAAGCATATAGCAAAGGAAGAGATGGTTTTAAGAAGGAAGATTCCTAGAATCAAAGGTGAATGCCAGAAAAGTGGGACTTCTAAGAAGAGTGGTTAAGAGTCTTATATACCAAGATAAAAGTAAAGATGATTTGTAATGTCAGGAAAAAACATTGTTGCACAAAGGAAAAAAAGAATGTAATCATAACTGGCAGTCATACCTAAAACAGAACTAGATATGTTAAATTATTGATGGACCACTTATCATGTATGAAGAACTGTTTGAGTTCTAAGTTGAATAAGAAAATTTTCTTCTTTAGGAACTTAGATCTGATGAGGGAGAAAAACACACGCACACATATAATTGTTATGCAAGGCTTACTAAACTTCCATTCTAAGAGAATGGAAGAAGCACTTTCCATGGTACTTCACAAAGAGAAAGGCAAACCATACTCTGAAATTCAGAGTGTTTATAGACTTTAGCTTTAAAAAAATACATAGAATTTTGAAAGTTAAGCAACAATGGTAGGAAAGTCTTTCTTAAGGAGAAATGTGAAGCATCAAGTCCTGGAATCTGGGAAGGAGCACTCATGTTGGGAGTGGTGAGCATGTGGTGGGTGAATGTAGACATGGATGAATCTGGGAATGCCATGGAGAATGTGTTTTCCAGATCATGAAGAGTTTGGAATCCCAAAGGAAGGAATATGGATATACTTTAAATGCTTAAGCAACATGGAGCCATTGAAATATTTAGTGAAGGAGAAAGGTAATCATCAATTATTTTTAAAATCAGTCTTTACTGATTTATAACCAATCAAATGCACTTATTTTAAGGAAAACTTTTGATGAGTTTTGACTAATATATATATATTTATGTAGCCACCATCTCAATCAAGATTGAGGACATTGCTATCACTATTCCCAGGTAACTATTAGTCTGACTTCTATCACTATAGATGAGCTTTGTGGACTCAAAAAATTAATATAAATGGAATTATATAGTGTATACTCTGTGTCTAGCTTTATTTAATTGCTGTAATGTTTCCAGGGCCTCATTGTTGCTTTGCTCCTCTTTACCCACATACCTCAGGTTTCTGTCTGAAGGAAAAGATTAGGAAAGAGAAAGAACAGATCTTATAGTTAGCCTCTGTTCCAGTCACCTATTGCTGTATAACAAATGACCCCCAAACTCAGTGACTTAAAACAACAAAATGCAAGATTGCATTCCTTCTTCTTATAAATTAGCCATTTTGGTAGAATTGATGGAAGCATTCGTGTGTGCTTCACAAGGCACTAGTGGGACAGTTCAAATGGAGCCGGACGGGTGTCTGCTTTCAAGATGACTCATTCATACAAATAGTCCAGTTGATACTGGCTTCTGGCTAATACCTAGACCATGGCTTTCAGACAGGGGTCTAGTTCTTCTTTATATAGATTCCTCCACAGGGTTGCTTGGGCTTCCCCTCTACATGGCAGCTGGATTCTATGAGCTAGTATTTTAAGAGACAGGCAGTACAGGTAGAAAGTGCTATTTCTTCTGGCCTGGACACAGAACTTGGAGTAATTCATTACTTTCTCAGGATTTTATCAATCAAGCAGTAACAAAGCTAATCTAGCATCAAGGGGCAGAGCATAAACCCCTGCCTCTAGAGGGAGAAAGTACCAAAGATTTGCAGCCATTTTAAATCTATCACAACTTCCATTCAAGGAATAAGTCTTTTTAGAAGAAGAAGAAGGAGGAGGAGGAGGAGGAGGAGGAGGAGGAGGAGGAGGAGAAGAAATTTCTTCACACTATGTATAGAAATTAATCTAGTGTTCTTGCCAAACATTTGGTTAAAGCAAATGTAGGAAAAATAATGACCAAAGTGGACAAACCAAATAATGGCAGAGGAAACAGAACTGATACAAATCATTGAAAATAATTTTTTATTCTAATTAAGCTGTAACTATCACCAAATATATTAATAGAGTGAAATTGCATACATAAAATAAGCATAAGTTACCATTTTCCAAAAAAATGTGATCTAAGAATAAAAAAGGATTCCTGGAAACTATACATCTAATTATCAAAAAATAAAATTCACTACAAGATTGAATCTTTGGATATGGCCGACAACCAAGTTAGACATCTGAAAGATAACACAAAAAATAAATCACTCTGAATTTAAAGCTTAAAAGACAAAATGATAAAGCAGAGAAAAATTAAAGCAGGCAGAAGCTAGATCCAGAAGGCACAACATCTGTCCACTAAGCATTCCATAAGGAGAATTGAGAGAGAATTAAAAGGAGATGCATAAGAAAACGTTTCCCTAACAAAAAGACACATTCTCATATTGAGAAGTTACCAGTGTTGAAAAGAGTGAATGACAAAAGATTCACACTGAGCCATTTTCTAGTGAAATCTCTGAACTTTAAGTTTCAAAAAGAAAGCTCTAAAAGACTGTAGAAAGGGGCAAATATCTGAGAGTAAAAGAAAAAGAACAAGACAAGTGTCAACATGGACATTAGTAATGTCAAATCCTAAAAAGGAAATAAATTCATGCCTCCCTATGTCTGAGTGAAAGTGATTTGAACTTATAATTTTATGACTAGCCAAACTATCAAATGAATGTATTGACAAGATAATTACATTTTCAGACCTGTGAGGACTCAGAAAATCCATCCTCCAAAATCTTTTCTAGGCGCGGCACTTAAAGTTTTATTCTAGTAAAATGAAAAAAGAAATAGAAAAAGGAGAGATGAGATCAAATACTGGAAACAAGCCATGGGTGCAATGAGACAGTGTCCTAGGATCATAGCAGTAAGGCAACACTTACTGGGAAGAATGGTTCAATTGCATTGCTCAAAGAATGTGGAAAAGCTAAATGAGAGTCCCATAAAAATGCATTTAGGAATTCTTGAGAAGAGGGGACAAAAAGCTCTATAAGAAAGTCATCAGCCAAATGTAAAGCTGATGACGGTTGAGAAAAAGAATCTATTTGATCTTAGTACTGAGAAGGTTATCTTTTCAATGGCACAGGTTGAGTGACAAGCTCTATATTTCCTCTCTGTAATCAGCATCTTGGTGTAGTCCAATAATGAATAAAACTTACATAATCATAATGTAATATGTACAGTTTGTTATTTTAATTTTTACAATCAACCTATGGACATATAATGAAAGTCTAGAATAATGAATCTTTCTCTCCCTCTCAAACATGTATACTTGTGCACATGTGAGCAACACACACGAACACACACACACGTGCACTTTTACTTACACACATCTCATCCATAAAGTCAATGGACTAGCTGAGCAGAAGCAGGGAAGAAGAATGGTGGAGAAAGTAAGTTTGCAAATTTCCCAACTTTATACAAATCGACACTGCTTATAATTAATAGTTCAAAAACCAAGAGATTTAAGTATACATAGTTCTAAATTAACAATTGGAGGAGCTCAAGGAATAATGTAACTAAAAATATCCAGATAAGAGTAGAAGGTAGCATGTATACAGATATTACTCATTTTTTTTCTAGTGGATAATATCTAGATGTTACTTAAAATATTCAATAAAGAAATAGGGGCCTGGGGTGTAGTTTGGTAGGAGAGCATGTGCTTAGCATGTACATGGACCTGAATTTTAAGTCCTAGGACCACCAGAAAGATAAATCAATAGGGTTCGTGTACCATTTAATATTACCAAGGTGGACAACATTTTGTGATGAGAAGGGAGCTTGAGAAATACTTGAACACCCCCAGGAAGGGGCATGACTTTTTGTGATCTTTCCTGTTGAGCACTTGGGGGTCTGTGTACTGCAGTCCTGGGCTGGGGGAGGGAGGAGTGGGAGGTGGGGTCTCCGTAGTGCACCACAGTATCCACTACAGTGAACAGCTGGAATTGTTAATATCTCTGAGCTTATAAAGGGGTTCACTATTTGGGGTTTTGTTGTACAAAGTTTTCTTGTTACTCATTAGTTATGAGATGGTTCTTTCTCATTTGTACTAAAAAATATTTTGTTAGAAATAACAGAAATATTTTCAAATCATTCTTTCCAATGTGAGTTTCTTTTTGTCATTGACTCTATAAAATCTTATTCAATTAAAACATTTGCTCAAAGTCTCCAGAACATAAGACATATTTCTCTTCTTTTGCAAAATGAAACTTTTAAAATGCATGAAAGCCACATCTCTCCTAATTATAAATTCTCTGATAAATTTATTCTACTTCTAGTCTGTATTATGATGAGATAATAGTTACATTAAATTCCATCACTTTTTTGCCTATCAGTTGTAAATACAGTAAGATTTTGCTAATTCTGTTTCCACTAAATGGATTTATAATTATTATAACAGAGGATAGATTGCCATATTTTTATTCTTCAATTTTTAAAATAATACCCTTATAGTTATTATTAAAACAACACATTCATAAATATTCAACAATTACTGGAAAGTATGAAAAATAAAGCAATTAATCACTTAAAATTTGACCAGTCCAAAATAACTGGTGTCAACATCACTCTAGATATCTCTATATACAGACTGGTAGGTAGATTGATGGATGAAGATAGAGAGAGAGATGAAAACATTTATATAAATTGTATTAGATGCACCTACTGCTTTATACAGCCTCCCTAATCCTTACAACAGAGTAATCACTATGTGTCAAGTCTTAAAATAGTTGGGGTTATAATCGAATCCCTTAAAGTTTCTTATTAAAATCATTGGGTCTTGTGATCTATAGGCCTCTTCTGGTTTAAACTATCTGAAATACGTTGTTTTAAGTTTATAATTTCTGTTTTCATAATAATAAAAGCATAGCTTGTATATTAAACATTTCCAATGTGTCAGGAAATGAATGTGTTAACTATCTTTATAAGACGCATCTCATATAGTTCTTTCAATATGCCCATAACAAATTGAATCCTAACAGAGAGGCTGAGATGCAATGTTCTAGGCCTCACATTTGATCTGAACCAGGCATTTGAATTCCAAAGTCTGCCTTCTTAAGCACTAGTCTGTACAAAATTCATAAATCTCTCATTAAAACAACCCAGTATGAAACCAAACAATTAATCATGTTTTTCCTTAGATGAAATTCAGGTGTTTTAAATTCATAAAAATATACTTCCACATTTATTAAATAATTAGCAAGAATATACTAGCTATCTGGCATTGTATGTACTATGAGACAAAAAATTTAGAAAAAAAAAAGGAATCATTATGCAAGGAAACTTAAAATAGAATAAAATAATGACCAAAGGAAACTGCTTATATATTTTATAATGTTTATAGTCACTGATTAGAAAATGAATTGTCATTTATTTTCTACTTACCCTTTTCTTAAGCATATAATATCTTTTTCTTATAAAATTGCAAACACTCCAGACTATACTCTACTTTTTTTCATATAACATTTCTTATATTTCTTATAACATTTGTTATGAGCATTTCTTATATTATTTAATATCACTTTTAAAAATTATTCTTAGTAGCTCTCGGGATATAATTTTAATGGGTACATTCTTGCATATGATTGAATTATAAATATTTTTATTAATCCCCAATTGTTCAATATTTATGTTGTTAAAAATTTTCCGTCATAAAATAATACCTTTAATAAACTATAGGAAAAGCCTAGGACAGAAATAGAATGATTCAACTCTTTCAATTATCCAAGACAAGAAGAGGATGAAAATTTACTCAAGCAAAATGTTTCTCTAATACTTGAAATCCCCAAATCATTTTTCCATTATGATGTTTGAGCTTCAATAGTGTTCTCTCTACTTTCACACTCTTACGAAGTAACAAATTCACTTTCTTCTTTAAATCCCTTCCCCATTCAATGAGTTGTTTACTTCTGTCTCTCTGTTCTTACTTGTTTGTGTTGTGTGAGGTTCACCTTTGACACAGTGAAGACGCAATTGAAAAATATCTAAATTTCTGAGAAGAGCAATTCTTGCAATTTCTCATTATTTATCATCTTTTGTTTCCTAATTAACACAGAAAGCATTACAGTTCACCAGTCTGTATCAATGGCCCAATCTGAGTTTATCATCCTTATTGAATAAATTTTCAATCTTTGGTCTAAAATATGCAAGCACTTCCAGTGAGATCCAATTTTTGTAAAGTAATGTGATATTAATGGCTTTAGTTACTTACTTTCCCTTAGCAGAGGGAAATAGTTGAGAAGCTTAATTTTTCATGCTTTCAGGAATTTAAAAATAAAGCAATGAATAAATAAAGAAATAAAATTATCTAAAGGCAATAAATTATTCATCATCTTGCTTTGTCTTAAATCCCTGATTAATTTTTTTCCATCATTTCCACGTGTACCTTTTTCTGCTCCATAATACTTCAGATACCAGTTAATAAATATGTGTGTCTGTGTGGTGATCACAAGGTTTAATCGCATGAATATGTTTATCAAATCCAGGGGACTAATTACTATAAGCTTTCCACTGCATCAAGGAATATTTTTCTGGGAATTGAATATTAAAAATGCAAAAGATCTCTCTATGCAAAATGTAAACTGATTTATTCTCAGAAGAAAAGATAGCATAAGCTGAAAGAAAAATTGGCAAAAGGAAGAAAAATATATTCTAATTGGCTTCCTTAAATTCATCTTGGCTTTCCTTCTTAATAAAAAGTTGGAGGAGGAGACATTTAAAGTAATATGTACAAAAAGACCAGAAACCCAAAATCATATATGATACTAAAATTGTTTCTGAAATTCCATCTAATACATTTTGAGGTTAGTTATTGCAACTATAACCATTTGGATAAAGAAGTAAGTAGAAGCAAAAAGTAAATACAGAGTACAATTTCTCATGTATAAAATGCCTCCCTCATTGGTCACTTACTCTAGAACATTTGCCCCAAGACTTTTACCAGTTTACATATAAAAATGTGTAATGGGGACAAATACTGGCATTATCCATTTCATTAAAGGATGTCTTGTGTTTAAAGGATGCAGTTTGACTCATGGTCTCTCAAGGTCATCAAGGTAGTCACAAAAGAGGGAGCATTTGTTTTTGACAACATTGGAGCAGTTTTGAGAATACATAAGTCCATTTTCCTGACTATTATTACAGGAAATAGGTCTCAGAGGTCATTTTGCCCAGTGGTTTTTAAATTATTTCCTAGAGCCCTGGGAATTTCCACAGAGGTGGCATAAATGACAGGGGAAGAGAGAAACTAAGCAGACCTCTGTCACCTTTCAACAAAACTTTCTCAGCTTTTATCTGTCTTATAACTTGGAAGAAAACACAAAATTTAATTTGAGAAAAGAGAAATAAAATTGTCTGGTCCAACTCCTTTTATAGATGACAAACCTAAGTACCAGGTAGATTTGCTCACTGCTCCAATTTTCTACTGGTAAAATCAGATGTACCATCCAACTCTTACCTACCCCAGCACTATTGTTTTTTTAATGATACCATTACACACTCTCAAGAGTATACATGGGATTAGAAGTTTTCAGAAGTCAGATTCAATTTTCTTCTCATAAATGCCCAGATACAACTGGAAAGTTAAGAATAGAAAGTATTATCAAAAGGGGGGAGAAATGTATTTCATTGATCCAACTTTACTTTTCTATGTTTCATAAATCTCTAGTAGGTCTATCATTTTGAACAAATTATGAAATTTTGTTAAGCCTTAATATTATTGATTTTAAAATAAGGATAATGGTGTACCAGTAAATAAAGACCATTTCATCAGACAAGCAAAGATGAAAAGAAAAAAGAAAAGAAATCCGGGCCACATCAAGTATTGTTGGGGGAAAAAAATGGGAATATAAGAATATTCCAGTACCACATAGGAGCGCATAATATGGTTTGATCTTAGGGAAATGGTTTGGTAAAACCTAGTGCTAAAATGTTGAAAACCTGTGTGTCTTATAAGCCAGAAGTAATGATACCACTTGTGCACCTATGAATCTCATAGGAGATCTATATAAGAATGCTCCTTACAGCAGTTTCCCTTAAAGTAGAAAATTAGAAACAGAAGTCCATTCACAGGCACTAGATCCCTGATGTTAAAATCATATGATGAAATATTATATAGCAGTTAAATAAATGAACCAGAGTTTTGTGCATCAATACATATAACAAAATGACCATGGGTAAATTACTTAATCCTTCTTCCTTGGTTTCTCCATCAAAAAATTGATAATAATGGTGAACTACCTCTATGTAACTTTATAGACATAAAGCACCTAGAATAGTCTAACAAGCAGTAAGCTCTTTAGAAGTGTTTGCTTTTTGCTAACATCCACCTGAAAACAATATTGAAAATAAAATAGCATCTACTCTTTCTGCATTCTGGACATATATAGGGTTTGGGGACATGAAATTGAATTTTTCAGGATTTTTTTAAAATCACAATTTATTCTGGTTTTCCATAAAATATTTTTTACACATTAAAAAAAGTATAACACTGGGGCCAGGGTTGTGGCTCAGTGGTAGAGCACTTGCCTACCATGCATGAGGCACTGGGTTCGATCCCTGGAACCACATATAAAGAAACAAATAAAATAAAGGTATTGTGTCCATCTACAACTAAAAACAAAAATACTAAAAAAAAAAAAAGTATAACATTAAGTAGCCACAAGAATACATAATGAAAAATTAATAACAAATCATTTTCATGTAATAGGGTTATGCTAAAAGTTTTAAAGATAACTTGTTAAAAATAATCATACAGTGGTCATTATTATCTCCCCTTTATTGTGGCACAAATATATTTAATATCATAAAAATATCTATAACAGATATTAGACAATAGAAAATATTTTACAAGGGAACATTAACACACAAAGAAGGATATATATCATTTTAAGTGAAATATTTGAAATATAATACATGTAAATATTGATTTCATTTTATATTGACACTGGTTAAAGTTTTAAGAGTAAATACAAGAGTACCTTCAAATTAAATGTTAGGATACATATTATTAAACCTGAAATAATTTCTTTTGTTAACAAGGAAAATATTTTTAGGACTTTCATTGAATTGCAATTTATAACAAATGTGAAGATAACAGAAAAAGTCAGCAAACATGGTTTAGCAGCATTCACATTCTGCAACATTTAAATCTCCAAACAAAATTCACAGCACTACACAGAATCATGTGACAAATTACCAATTTAAGGAATTTTTTGTTTCTAAAAGTTGCCATTCCTTAGAAGACCATTCCTAAGATTAAAGTATACTATATAGATAAATTTATAAATAGTTGTTTTGTCTGCAAGATGAACTTACTGTTGGCAGTAGATAGGCCCACAAGCACATGTTCATAGTATGGCCATAGTGACCAGAAACACTGATGGGATTGTGTCTACTTCTCTCCCACACATATTTGTTCTGGTTCCTTACAGGATCGACCTTAACTTTCCACTCTTCTTGTCAATGTTTTCTGCTTTCTATTTGTCATTAATGGATTCCTCCTAATCAACAGTATGTCTATGTTGATTTTTAAATTTCAATTCCTCCAAGAGAATTAGAATACTTTTTTTCCACTTTCCAATTTTTTTTGACTAACTTTTCTTAAGAGTTAGGATTTTAAAATATACAAATTTCCCTAGGAATGCTTGAGAGGAGTTCACACATGGAGACCCTAATAATCCTGGAAGCATGGGCTAGAGATAACTCACCACATCCTCCTGTGGTCCTGCTAAGAAAGAATCCTTGGGACAGCTGAGGATGATGGTCCCTGCCAGAAGTGCTGCTCACTGGGTCTGGGGTGAACACTAGGCATCTTCATTTTCACCAGTGCCTCAGGGGATTGTAGGGCAGACAGCACAAGACATTCACACTTGGGTGAATGCTAATCAAGTGCAGGGAAATGCAGATACAAACCAAAGTTCATGGCTAGAAATCCTGCTGTGACCAAAAAGGATTGCAAATAACATCCTGACTGGAGGGAACAAGCAGCAGGAGAGGGTGCTTTTGCCCTGGATGTGTGTGGTAGGGAAGTCTCCAATCCTCAAGACAGAACTATGTAGAAGCCTTCACCCTGGGGTGGTGGGCAGGGGCCCTACTGAGATCTTGAGGACTGGCAGCTACAGCTGTTCAGTAGCTCCTAGAAAGTCAAGGTTGGGTGGAGGGGCAACAAAAGGCAGAAGATGAGGATCTCTAGTGACAAGGCGATATGTCAAGAATTTCCAGGCTTACCTTATAAAAAGGGAAAAATTCCCAACTGCCTTTGTTCGCTTTCTTTATGATGTACTTACAAGGTGCCATCCGACCTCATTGAACTTCTTCTCAAGAATATTCATAGCATTTTATATTTTCCAACTGCTTTACACTCATGAACCACTTAATGATTAAGTTAATAGTTTCAAAACCTCATTATAAAGCAATAATGTCAACTCCTTGTTTCTGTTGTTGGTTTGATTTTAAATTTTTTTACACAGTGCCATAGTAAGCCATATGCCAATATTTGAAAAATATTTATACTGTGTGAAATTTATGTATGTTTTATGATACTCGGTGCAGCAAGAAGCAAGCTTTAGGGCTTGTGATGATTAAGAGAAAATCTAGACTCCTGAAATATAAAACCAATACACATTCTCTCTTTATTCCCTCTGTGCAGAAAACTGGATCCTAATGAAAAGAAACACAACAACCTGGAGTCCTGTGTTCATGTTGGTAGAAAATCCTGGTTTCTTAATCAGTCCCCCGTCTCTGATAACAAGAGCCACTGAAAGATGGCTACACTTGACCTAAGCTTCTACCTTCTGGGCCTGAACCTTTCTCTATTTCCTCTCATCTCCTCTGGCTTTTGATTTCTGATGCCAAACTGAAAAGGGACTCCCCTTCTCAAATGCATCTGATAAGGCTCATTCTCATCCTGATCAAAGTTATGCTATGTGGAAATTATTAGGTTATTTATGCAAATGTCATGAAGTAAGTGGGAAACCATCTGTGGAGTGGGGGGTGTTCACAGACTGCAGTTCTGATTTTAGCATTTAAACACTGCCACAAGCTGCTCTTGTGGCATATTGAGATCTACCAGCTACGAACACAAACTTTCAATTATGAAAAATGTTTAGATCTAAAACTTTTCAGAAACGAATCCCCATAGCTTTCAATAGACAAAGACATCTGCCTACTAGCACCTGGAACATGTTTCCCCACTTAAACTCCATAATTAACACTTACAATGAAGACCATGGGGTAGTCTATTGCCAAACTCTGATGGACTCTGCCCTAACTCTGAGGGAGGTAGACCGAGAAGCTGACCTGATGATGGATTGAGGCTTTGCTTCATGAACTCAGGCAGCATGAATTAAGGTAAGACATTCCCTTGCTGTCTTCTCCCTGACTCAAGCATTCTAAAATTGATGCCAACCCAAACGTAACGGGCAGCCACCCTTCAACTGCATAAGACCACTGTTCTCTAAGACAGATGAAGAACCAGACTCATGACCTTGTCTTCACCCTTGTCTTTTTCCTATGCTTTGACAGATAAAATTCCAGAATGCAACCAGGTAGCAGCAAGAGCAATGTGGAAAAAGTGATGGGGAGAGCCATGTTTCCACAATAAATAGCAATGATAAATGGCACCTATTTATAAGGAAAAAAATGCTATATATACACATGGAGGTGGAGAAAAGAAAAAGGCTGAGAGCAATCCATGCTGAAAAATAACTTTTTAATCCATTGGTACAGAATAATTCTATTGGCATAGAGTATTCGGTTTAAAAAAAGCAGTGAGTTTAGGGAAAGATGGCATCTCACAAAGCAGAATTAAATTAGATGCATATTATTATTTTATTATTCACATCACACAACTATCTGAGTTAAACACTGTGACTGAGAAAGTATAGTGAGATCTAGCCTCCAAATTCTTTGAAATCCATTCACTAATTTAGTATGTATTTATTGAGTGCCTACAAAGGCATGGGTTCTATGGCAAACACAAGCCAGATCAGAGACTGATGATGTTTATGCTGAAATCCCCTAAGTCACCAATAACCAAAATACAACTTAAATGGATATAAGTGAATGAAGAGAAGATTTATAACCATTTAGGAAAAAAAAAAAGAGTGCACTTCAAGGAAAAGGAATTAAGAGCAGCTTCCTAGAAGTTTGAGCTGAATCCTTAATTATAAGGTTAGGAATGAGTGAAGGTGTGGTAGAATATTCCAAGCCAAATCACTGACAGGAGTCAAGATAAAGCACAGGAAAATAACAAGTAAGTCAAAGAGGTAGGGTTGACACTTAAGCATGGAGGGCCTCAAATACATAGCTAAGGAGATCAGAAGCATTTTTTCACCTAGAGAGGCAGCGAGGATTACTGAACAACAATGAAAATATTCTAGTTGTGCTTCAAGAGTCAGACAAAGCTGGATTGGAAGGGAGTATTGTAAGAAAGTAAGAAAACTGTTTATTGAAACATTCTAAGTAAGATTTAAAGAACATTTGATTTAGGATCAAGTTACAGTTTACAGATAAGGAAGCTAAACCCACAGAAAGTAAGAATCTCCCCAATGTTCACAAGAGTCAAGATATACACACAAGGTAAATGGCAACCAATGGAGAAATAAAGAAAATATGGTATATGCATAAGATATAATATTATTTAGACTTAAATTTTTAAAAAATGAAATACAGCAACATGTGACAACATGGATCAATCTTGAAGACTTAATGCTAAAGAAAATAAAGGCAGAATACTATAGGACTCCACTTTTATGAGATATGTAAAATAGTTAAACTTACATAATCAGAGAATAAAATGGAGCTACCTGAGATTCAGGGAAGAGAAAATGGGGAAATTGTTATCATCTGACATAAAGTTTCAATAATATAAAATGAATAGTTCTAGAGATCTCTGTACGACATCATGCTATAGTCAACAATATTGTACACTTAAACATCATTAGAGAGTTCTCTCATAAGTTCTCTCATAAGTAAATACCATGTTCAAAGCAACATAGCTTGTTAGTGACATTGCCATGACTCAAGTCTGGGAAACCCGCTCCAGAATTTGTGCTTCCCCATTCCTCTATATAGCTTCTCAACCTTATTACCTCTCAGTTATAAGCCCTTAGCCAGCCATTCCAAAGGCTAAGGGCATGGTGATGACATGACCTTTAATAAGCAAATAGTTAAGGCATAAATAAAAGAAAAAAATCACGATGCAGACCATCTAAAAATTCTATGATAGACAAGAATACAGATATCAATTTTAAAACATCCATACCACAGGCATTAAAAGTGATATTTGACAGAATATTTAATAGCACAGAAATGGTACCATAATATGCTAAGAGAAAAAACAATCAATCGATGACCAAGCTACATCTATATCTTTGTGTACATAGAAAAAATATAGAAATGATTTATGTGGAAATATTTACAGTTGTTCTTATTTATCTTGAAGGGAGGATTTGGAAAGGCTTTTATTATCTTTATTTTTCTGCCCTTTATGATCCTTCCACTTGACTTCTGTAATAAAACCGCACAATTTTCTAATGCTTAATAACCAATTTGCTCAGGCTTTTCACCTCTCATATAGTCTTGTGTAGTCCGAGTTCCGCAGCTTCATGTTTAGTTTCTTTAATATATTTGATCATGAAGCAAGTTCCAGACCCAGTGCTCGGCAGTGGAGTTACAATAGTGAATAAGACAAATAAAATCATGAACCTTACAGCTTAGTGGAAAACAAATAAATCAAAATATGAGTTGTTTCAAAAGGAAAATTACAGATGCTAGGATAGTACTCGAGAGTACAAAGAAAGACTGGAGGAGGAAGGTTTAAGATGAAAAGTAGATGTGAAGTCAAGGCCAGGTGCGTATTTCAAGAGCAGAGTGAGTGCATGATGGCCTTAGGAGTGGGCATTTGGGGCTGGGGAAAGACATCAGGATTCCAGAAAGAGGACAGAGAGAGGCAGGTGTGGAATGTGGAGGGCCTGGAGAGATGTCGATTACCGTGGCCCTCATCCTGAAAGCAAGGGAGAGTACTGTTGTGCCCAGGAGATAGGTCTCCAATAGAGCAAGAGACAATGCAGGGAGATGAGTAAGAGGCTTTTCTAGAAAGGGTATTGGCTTCAACCAGAAAAGTGGCAATGAGTAACGGATCCTGAGGATTTAAGCAATAGAATCAATAGGACTTGATTTCATATGGTTGGGAAGAGAAAATTGCCAAATATGACTCCCAGTGTCCACCCTGAATAACTGGATATAAAGGAGGTATTTTACTGGGCTAGAAGGCACTGGAGACAGGAGGCTAGCAAACAATGAAAAAAAAAAAAAAAAAAAACACTTTAACAAAATTCTGAAATAATGTCTGTACTTCCTAATGAAAAGTTAGCCTGGCAGAATAGTCAGCCGTTCTAGAATTTAATTGTCAGGGGTCTGGGAGTAAGTGATTAGCTTTCAGAAGTCCTTATAAAGATAAATGATCCTCCTGACAGCTGGGATCTGAAAAGAAATACACAATCCTAACTATTTAAATAAGCAATGTCCTTACGCAGAGCTTAGCATCACTTTATCAACCAGAGTGTGGTCCCAACAGGCAGCAGGTGCTCCTTTCTGCATCAGTTCTAACTAGAATCCAGAGGCATACACCTGAGCTCAATCACAGTAGCATGCTAGGCCACTTGCTTTCCGGAATTTGGCAACAGTGTTGTAGCTTCAGGCTGGTGTCGGTTCTTTATTGTACTAGTAAGGGTTTTAAAGATGCTTTTAGTTTTCAAATCCTTTCTATTATATCTCTCAAAATTGATTACTTTATGATGCCTTTGCTTTGAGAATTCTCCAGTGATTGATGGATACCTGGATTTGCGCTTTGCAACTGCTGAACAGGTAGATGATTATGAAACAGAGGTTGAGAATTTAAAATGCTCACAGAGGCTGGGCAAGCCGTATGAATGGCTGAAGCAGGCTCAATGTGGGGCAGGGCTTCAGGGCAAGCACCTTGGTGAAGGGTAATGATCACCTCACCTGACAGTTGGCAACACATTGGGGAGGAGAGGGTGCTGTGGCATTAGGGAGTATGCAGGCCTTTTTCCATAAGCAAAATGGCTACTCAGCTGATCCCTGCTACGAAGGAATGTGGGCCTCGAGTGACCAGCTCTTTTTTTTTTTTTTCTATTTTATCTTATGCTTTTGTGTGAGTCTCTTGGTTTGTATATATTGTCAACTGATTCAACTTCTTAAAGATGTAAAAACCAAATGAAACAAACCTACCATAGGTTGTCCATTTGCAGCTGCAGTTGGAAAAACAAATGCAACTTTGCCCAGATTTCTCAGTCACACCTTAGTTGAAAGGGGTGATCCTTTCTGCCATAAAGATCTTTATTTTCTGGCATTCTCATTTCCAAAGAAGTCACCTTTGCCCCCACACCCCCGCCAGCAGACAATGCTCGAAAAACTAAAACTGTGGAACATATTTTTTTGCAAGACACAAGGCTGAAAAATATCTTTGGCATTGTCAATCTTTGATGAGTACTAAATTCATTTAGGTGAGTACTAAATGAATCAAATCCATTTTTAAATTATATTTCGGTGTTTATTAGGCAATAGCACAAGACAAGACCAAAAAGAAAATGTGTTCCCTGCCCAACGGGGATGAAGTCTATGCAAAAAAAAAGACAAAACATTCCAGAAATAAAAACACCAGCTGGGAAGGAGGCATAATTAATGAAATAGTGCCAAGATTATTGTCTCCCTACAATTACCAGGTGTTTCTGATAGTTCAACAGAGACAGGGCTCGTGGTAAAAGGGACAAATCAGTAATTCACATCCTCAGCTTTATTTGGGACTGAATTGGTGTGTAAAGTTCTCACATGCTAAAATGCTTTACTTCTGTCAACAACAACAGCAAGTAAACAAATCTTCAGAGCATAGTAATAGTCCTTATGGGCAGTCATTCAGCAATCACACAATTGCCTTGACCTTTACAGAAAATTAATAGCATTAAATTGCTTTATATGTTTCATGGTCACCTCCATCTATTTTTTTTAAGGATTTCATTATTGTCATCTGAGTTTTTAAAGACTTTAGTAAATGGTGAGGAATAATAGGTGGGAAACATACACTGTAATTGACACATTATGATCCCAATGTTGTTTTTACAAAATGTATATAGGCAAGGAAAAAGGAAAGAAAGAAAGCAACATGCACTGCCCATCTCTATAAGGTCATAATCACTGACTGTTACTATGATGAAAGCAGAAATTAACTATTCTGGCACCTTGTAACGTGTAGAAGATTAGGACGATTATGGTGAGAACAGGGCTCTCAGGAGAGAGAATACAGAGGTTGAGAAAAAAATAAATAAGGATTCTGGAAGGACATGGAGATGGGAGCAGGTGTGAAAGATAGAAGGCCTTGGAAAGGTGTTAATTACTATAAACGTCATCCTGAAGGTCATGGAGGGCCACTGTTGTACTGGGAAGACTGGTCTGCACTAGGACAAAACATATTGCAGGGAAATGAATTAGGAAGGTTTTCCAGAAAGGATGGTGGCTTCTGCAAATGCACTGAGCTCTTACAAATCTACTCTGTGGATTCATTGTGCCCGCCCCTTATGTGAAATTTCATAGTTTTCCTAAATTATTCTGTTGAGTATTTAATAAAGGAATAATCTGTTTCTCTGTATAATACAAAATTCAATCTAATCTAAGGATCACACAAGCACAACCAGCTGTAATAATAAAACTTCAAATTCATATCCAATTAGAATGTCTCTTTTCCTGTAATGAGCAATAATGCTTGGATCCAATTCAGATCTGAGACAGCACAGTGGAGAAGGAGGTACCAGTTTGGCTTCTCTTTTGTGCTTTGCATACTCCACAACTTCGTAGCTGCAAGGCGTGGCCTCTCCAGGGTTGGCTGAGAACAAAAGGTTAATAGAGATAGATAGGGAAGGTTTTCCTTGAATGACTCTAGTGTTCCTCAACCTCTGGAAATGACAGTCCAGAGTTGACAATTCCTTTCACAGGGATCCTTAGCAAAATTCCTCTGAGATTCATCTCTAGGTGACTCTGTTTATAATTCTCTTCACAACTTCCAACCTCCCCTCTAATGCTCCTGTTTGTCAACAGTCCCTACCCAGGATGGGGTGACATTGCATCTTCACATTGTATTCTGGACAGGGACGGTTTTAATACAATACCAGGCTGTTCCTTTCAGTGGAGCTTACAACTTGTCTACAAGAAACACATAGCTTTGTCTCACCTTGAAAGGAAGCACAGCTCACTCCCAGCAACTCTGATCAGTCTCTCACCTTGGGATTTCTCATGGAAAGAATCAGACTCCTGTTCTGAGTTTACCAAATTCCATGGGACAAATGTTAAGTCCTCCAAATAGATCTCCTGAAACCCCTAGACTCATATGTCTGAGGCAACGAACAAGTCTATGCTCTCAGGACAGGAGACCACCCTGGGTTAAAGCTGTTGACTAATTCCTTCATCTCTCTAGCATCCTGCATATGTGGTACACGCCTTACTTTAGCACATGGGGTATACAAAACCTACAACATTATCCTTAGCCTTTGTTGCTCCTGCTGAAACTTGATAATGAGTGCTGTTTGACCTCACAATATCTGCTCTCAAATTTTACTACAAAACTGTAATAACAAAAACTGCATGGTATTAGCATCAAAACAGACACATAGACCAGTGGAACAGAATAGAAGACACAGAAACCAATCCACACAGATATAATCATATGATCCTTGACAAAAACCACCAAAATCATGCATCAGAGAAAAGAAAGCCTTTTTAACAAATGGAGAAAAGAGAGCCTCTTCAACAGATGATCTGGGAAAATTGGATATCCATATGTAGAACAATGAGACTAGATTCCTGTCTCTCACCCTGCACAAAAGTCAACTCAAAATAGACAAAGACCTAAGATTTAGACCAGAAACTTTGCAACTGCTAGAAAAAAAAATATACGGTCAACAGTCTAAAATACAGGCACAGGCAACAATTTCCCCAATAGAACTCCTAAAGTTCAGTAAATAATGCCAATAATTAATAACTGGAACACCATCAAATTAAAAATATATATATTTTTTTTTTCACAGCAAAGAAAACAATCAAAAGCACAAAAAGAAAACTTACAGAATGGGAGAAAACATGCCATCCTCTCTACTGACCGAGGATTAATATCATGAATATATAAACAATTCTAAAAACTTAACACAAAAAAAATAAAATGGGCAAATTAACTAGACAGACACTTTATATATTTTAACAAATATATGAAAATATGTTCAACATCCTTACCAATCAGGGAAATGCAAATCAAAACTACATTGAGATTTCATCTCAGGCCTGTTAGACTGGCAACCATGAAGAATACAAACAATAAAAATGCTGGAGAGGATGTGGGGGAAAGGAATACTTTTACACTGTTGGTGGGATTGTAAATTAGTTCAACCACCACAGAAATCAGAATAGAAGTTCCTTAAAAGACTAGGAATGGAATCACCGTGTGATCCAGCTAAATAAATACTACTCCTTGGTATTTATCCTAAAGAATTAAAGTCATCATACCATAGAAATATATATTTACAGCAGCTCAGTTCACAAATAGCCTAATTATGGGACCAATCTTGGTCTCTGTCAACAGATGAATAGATAAAGAAAACACGGTATATGTACACAATGGAGTTTTTATTCAGCTATAAAGAATAATAAAATTTTGTCATTTGTAGGAAAATGGATGGAACTTGAGAACATTATGTGAAGTGAAATAAGACAAACTCAGAAAGTTGAGGGTTGTATGTTTCTCTCTTATTTGGAAGCTACAAAGAGTAAAGGGGGCAGAGAAATGTGGCAGGGAGGAGGCATGGACATAGAAGGGAGACCAATAGAGGAAAGGGAATAGAGGGAGGGAGAAAGGCAAAGAAAGGCAAATAAGCTAATTTCTTAAATTGGTGCATTATAATTACACATAATTGTGGGATCTGTTGTTTGTTGGTATTGACCAATTTATAATGTGTGCATATATGAGTTTGTAACAACAAATCCAACTACGATATGTAATTATAATGCAACAATTTAAAAAATACAGAAAAAAGTGCCATTTTAATACACAGTTGCATTAATTTCTCTTTCTTTAAAAAATATTCTTACATTCACATGAATTATTTGATTATCAGAGGGAAAAATGAGTATTTTTTTACCCTACAATATCCAGTGAAAATTCTGAAAACAATTAGAAGCAGTTGTATATATTTGTTCAATCAAGTTTGTAAACATTATTAACATCATTTCTTTTTTTTATTTAATGAAGTGCTTTATTTCAAATTTTTTAATTTTTAAATTTAAATTTTTCGGTGTATTCCCAATCTGCTCTTCTTTTCTTTTTAAAAAATTTGTTCTAATTAGTTATACATGACAGTAGAATGTATTTTAACACATCATACATAAATGGAGTATAACTTCTCATTCTTCTGGTTGTACATGATGTAGAGTTACACCGGTCATGTAATCGTATATTAAACATTATTTCTTAACTAGATCAACGTAATATAATTTCCTTGAAATTTGTGTTGTAAACACTTCCAAGCTTCTCTTAGAATTCTGCCACATATATAACCAGAACACACTACCTCCAACACACATCCCAATATCAAGGCTGCTTTCTCCTCTCCCTAAATCTCCCTTGTAATTCAGAGTCTTACTAAGGGAACACTAAAAGGCTAAACAAAAAAGGGTGTCAAGATTAGCACATCTCTGGTGAAGTCACCTTTATCCAAGCATTTCAGTTTAGAAATTCAACTTGATTGGGGAAGACAACATACCAGACTCCTCAGAGTAATTTCAGATCACACACCTAATTGTTCAACAAGTATTACTTTCTTATGCTCTCCATTTGAGTTGGTTTCTCTCTTGTGACTCCATGTTGCAGAATGGGGAAATTCAATATTGGCCATTTCATGGTACTCTGTTAACTTCAGTTTTCCTTAATTTATTCAAGGTATGCACACAGGCAGAAGTGGGTGGCAATCTGGTCTCCTGATATCCTTTAGGAAATGCCTCCTTCCCTAGGGAAAAAAGAAAAGCCATCCCCAACTCTTTCTACTCAAACTCCCACTCAACTCCCTGAACACTCACATAGTACCATTAATGGAGGATGGTAGCTCCCCAGACTGAATCACTCTAAAAAATAAATAGCCTAAAGCAAATCCATACAGGAAAGAGAAATATTAACAAATAAATCAGAGGGACAAGAAGTCTGAGAAGAAAAAGTGGGTGAAGTGTGACATGAATTTGAAAATGTATTTCATTGCCTGCAATTTCAAATGCTGCTGATAAACTACTCTGACGTTTTCTGGCCTCAGAGATACCCAGGTGGATTTAGGAGCTTGTACCAAGAAAGAGCTCACAATCTCCCAACAAAGACAAGGTAGTTTTAACTATGGACAACTCATCCTAAAGAAAATAACTGAGTCTGGTGCCCTTGTGGCACTAAATGGTTGTTCCATAGTCTAGGAAGTTTTTTTGTTGTTGTTTGTTTGTTTGTTTTTGTTGTTGTTGTTTTCCTAAAAGCTCAATAGGCATCCACTGTACAACTACTCTTGTGGGATCTATCCCAGAAACAATATTGGATCCAATTCTTAACAGCATGTATTTATTATGAGCCTACAAAAGAAAATACCAAGTCAGAATAGAGGCAGAGCATACTTATGGGTGAGCTCACAGAGAACACAAATAACCAAAATACATGGCAGAAAGAAGTAGGTACCCAGGAGAAGAAAAGACAGCATGTTCTCTACCTAGATCTGGACCCGAGAGAGAAAAGACAGGATGGTAAGGTGTATTTCAGAGAATGGAATTTGAGGCTGCAGGTGCTACACAAGACACTTTTAAATGATGGTGGAGATTCCTATAGATAAATCTAAAACTAGAAACAACTTTAAAAGTTAAGGTCATTGGACAGGTGAGAAGCGAGGCACAGGGTCCTGGAGCACTCTATTGACTAGTATTTTCTCTAACATGAAGAACAATTTTAGTAGATATAATCTCTTCTTATCCCACTTACCTGCCCCAGCCTTAGGTTATGTGCAATGAAGTATAACTTCTATTTAAAAATATTTTCAAAAAAGCACTCACTTGTATATTTCTAGCGATAGGAAGTATCATTTGCTCGCTAAAAGAAAATAATGTAATTCAATTAATACCTTGGAAAATTCATAATATTATTTGTAATTCTATTCCCAGAGATAAGCACATTTCATTTTTATTTAGAAATAAATATATGTAGATATATGGAATATAAGTCACTAGATAGATAAATTTATAGAGTAATACATATTGCTATGTGAACTTTTCATCTGGAGTGGTCAAAGAATCCATTCATTCTCTGAAATAAATTCCTGTGCTTTTTGTTGCTGATGTTACCTTAAAATGCAGTCATTGTTGCTCTTATATCTCTCAATGTCCACCCAAGATTAAAATCTACAGTGAATTAAAGAACTCTGTTCAGCTATCTCTTGGACTACATTATTGTCTTTAATTAGTTATAATATGTATATAGGACATTCGCTGCGAGGGAGCTGGCAGTCCTCATCAAACTCCAGGAAGTAAATAGAAGCTCCTTTAATCTCAGTGCTCAGATTCATAAATGGAGGCATCCAGCAGTTCATCATGAGCTCAAGGTCACCTGGTACATGAAAGCAGGCTTGGGAATCAAAGCCAGGCTTGTACAGCCTCCAACTTCTCCCTAAGGATGAAAATCTCTACCTAGATATGGACCTGAGAGAGAATCTGCTTCAACCTCTTGGCTTTACCAACATGGAAACAAAAGTACTGAGAATTCTGTTTATTGCATGGGCCATATGGATGGCCAAGGACCGATATTTCTATTGTTTTAAAACTATGTATACAGAGTTTCCTGAATACTGGGGGAAGGTATTAAGTATTAAGGTAGATGTTTTTCGAAATTAAAAAAGCAAGAAAGTTAATTAAAAACAAACCCCTTTTGAGTCAAAAATAGCATTTATTAAAAATGAAGAAAAGATAACCTAATTATTTTTGACTTGATGAAAATGATTTAAATTGAACTTAAAAAAAAACTCAGGGTCTATTATTTCAATGAGTTTTTAAATTAAGTTATTAAGTCAATACATGTTTTATGATTTTTAATTAACTTTACTTTTTAAACATTACATCTAGCTTTGTCACATTTAAATCAGCTTCTGTTGATATGTATTATAAATCTATTTTTTAAGTGTGGGGCAGGGATTGTGTGGGTGGGTGTGTGAAAGATCCAAATATTAGCGATATTAACAAAATATTAACAAATGGTGGGATTTCAGATCACTTTATTACCTTTTTCTTCTCTATGCTTGCTTATTTTGGCATTTTTCTATAATAAACATATTTCTTACATATGAAAAAAAAAGCTTGCCAGTAAATCAATGATTTTCCCCATCTTTGTGGCAAAATAACCACATATTATATTTGAAAAGCACTATGCTATTTGCTCATTGTGGTGAGCACCATGTGTGGCTTGACTACTTAATATCCATTCAAACCTCCTCAAACATCTTCCTATACTGCAATGTTTGGAAAGCCAAGAATTACATTTTTAGAGTTCTTTGAAGTTAGGTTCCAGATGAGACTTAGATATCCTCATGCAGGGCTAGAATTTGGAAGTTAAATGGGGAGGAAGACAGGTTATGGGGTGCAGATGGTGCAGATCATGGAAGTGGTATGCTTCTATAGTTCCCAGCTGCTTGGTTGTAGCTTCTATCAGCAGTTGTAGCTACTACTCTGATCACAACAGGGGCATATAATTTTGAGGCTAGGATTGGTTCCTGGAAATCACGTTACCACCTGTTCCATGATTTGAATGTGTTCCCCCAAAATTCATGTGTTGAAAACTTAATTTCCCAGTGCAATAGTATTAGAGGTAGGATCTCTGAAAGGTGATTAGGTTATGAGGCCTTTGTCTTCATGAATGCATTGACAACACGATTCCTGGAGTATGTTCCTTAGCTAGAAAGTAGGTTTGTTACAAAATCAAGTCATTACAAAATCAAGAGCCCCCCTCTTGCTCTCTCTTGTGTATGTACTCTTGCCCTTCTGCTGTTCACCATGAGATGATGTAGCATAAAGGCCCATGTCAGATGCTAACAACCCCTGGATCTTACTTTCCAGCCTCTAGAACCATGCTTCAATACATTTCTGTTGGTTATCAATTACCCATTCTTAGTTTTTCTGTTATAGAAGCACAAAACATATTAATTTATCTTGGTTCCAGAATTTTTCAATGAATATTATGAAACATCTGATACATAGTAAGAAATTCCATTCTGCTTAAAACTAGCTAAAAAGTTCTGTTTCTTGAAATTGATCACTAACCCATGGAGACATGTTCAAAATGTTTTTGTACACCCTCTTCTAATCCCCAAGCTCTATCATTCATTTTTCTCCTTTTTTTGTAATTGCAACATTAATATCTGCTTGCTTAGAATAAATTAAAATTAAAGATTAAGCAAAACAAAATCCATACATTGAGATTTGAAAATCTGTCTTCAGGTTCCACACCCTTCATTCTTTAACCCAGAGGAATCCCCTGTTGATAGTTTGTTGTTTCATTTATTTCCAGATATTTTTATGCTTAAAGAAAGTGTAAACACACAGAGGTTTCTTTTTCAATTTTACAAAAATGATAGTATATGATATATTTAGATAAGTGTACATAATATATATTTACATATATATTATACATTATATATGTATTCAATAACTTTAAAAAGTTTGTCTTCATATTTATATGTACTGAGCTTCCTCATTCTTTTTAACTATTGTGTATTATATCATACCATGGAGGAACTAAAACATATTTCAACCTTCCCCCACCAATGTTGATGTTAACATTTATAAACAATGTAGTAATAAGTATTTCTTACTTATATCTTTGTGCTTACTTCTGAATGTTTTTGAGGTAGATTCTTAAATCTAAATGCAAAGAATTAAATGTTAGCAGATTGCATTTAGCAATATTTTTAAAGAATAATGTTTGTTTAGCTTATTACTATATCACCAGTGCTTAGAACAGCATCTGCCACATAGAAAGCACTAAATAAATATGGGTGAAATGAATGTCAAATGAATGATTAAAAATGACTAGGAAATGCATTAATGCAATTCACCACATAAACAGATTAAAGGAGAAAAATAAATAAATATGTATACAACCATCATGATGGAAGTCCCATAAATTAGGTGAAACTCCACATCTATTTGGGATCTTTAAGGAAAATTATTCATCAAGAGATAGAAGAAATATCATTAACCTGATAAAAGAACTTATCAGAAACCAACAGCAAATAGATTTTGAAATATCCATAAAATAAAGAATAAAGTTACCACTTTCAAGGTCTCAGCAATGATAAAAATAAACCCACAAGCCTGAGATAGGAAAGAAGGCAAAAATATTAAAAGACCTATTGACTTCCGCAAAGAAATGCAAAGCAGGCCTAATCAAAAAGCAAAATCATCAGCCAAAGAGGGGCACTGAGTTAACTCAGAAGACGTGCATCATATTGGGGCAGGCCGGATGATCCAATTTTAATAACTGAAAAAATGCAGGGGCAGACAAATGGAAGGCACTGAGAAGCCAATGGCTGGGCCACAGCCATGCTACCTCCTTTCTTCTCCAGGACTCCAACTTCATCAGCAGAAACAGCCCAATCCCCTCTTTCCCCTATTGTTCTGACATATCTGTTCTAAATGCCTCTCATTCCCCCACTGAATTCATTTGTAGAATACAGAGAGACCAAGAACAAGGGTCTTTTCAACCTCAGGAAATTCTGTGATAGAAAGTCAAATCATAGGAAACAGTCAAATGTTCCATAATTTGGGATACTGCACAGCCATTTAAAAATATCCAAGCTTCATGTAGGGGAGAGGAGACTTAAAATGCATTAGGTATGAGTTAAATGGCAGTGTATAAAGCATGATCATATATGCATATATTTTTATTTCTTTTAATAATTCTATTGATACGTAATTTATAGACCATAAGTTTACTTATTTAAAGTGTATAATTCCATTATTTGAAGTATATTTACAGAGTTGTGCATTCATCCCCATTATTTCATCAAAGAACATTATCATCATCCTTAAAAGAAACCCGGTACTCATTAGTCCTTCTCCATTCTCTCTCCCGCCAGTTCCGGAAGTTGGGAAGTAGGCATTTCTCCCTAACAATTGTTAAGAAGTTTTAAGATAAAGTGCTTAGAAATTTGTACTTAAATCAAATACAAACCACTCAACTACTTTCTCTTTCCATAGATTTGCTTATTCTGAACACCTGATGTTCATAGGCTCATACAATATGTGGCCTCTGTGACTGGTTTCTTTCACCTAACATGTTTCAATGTACTTCCACATTATACTCTTTCTTTTGTTAGCCCAATGATATTCTATTACATGTATATATCCCATTTTATTTATAAAGATGTTGTTGATGAACATTCAGATTTTTTCTGCTTTATAATTACTGTAAATAATGCTGCTATAAATATCCATATGCAAGTTTTTGTATAAGTATGCTTTTATTTCTCTTAAGTGTATGAATGTGTGTGTGTGTATATATATATGTATGAATGTATATGTACATATATATATAAATGAAATTGTTGGTTTTTATAACTGTTTAACATGTAGAGAAAAATACCACATTGTTTTTTAAAATGTTTTTATTTATGTATAACATGCATAAAGCACACAAATCCTAACTGAACAACTTGTCAAATTTTCACATATGGATCATCCCAAGTATTCACCACCCAAGTCAAGAAACAGAACATTACCAGCACCCAGAACCCCCTCGTACTGCCTTCCAGACTATTCTCCAAAGAGAATCACTCTTCTGACTTCTAGATCCTGGATCATGTTTACTTCTTCTCCTACTCTGAGTATGGTTGCAGTTTGTTCATTTTCACTTCAGTCACTATAGTCACTTCTGACTATACCACAATTTACATAGCCTTTGACTATTGAGGGGTATTATGTAAGGTATTTTCAAACTTCCAAGATGATGATTTTTATTTGACATGAAAATCCAATGGACCTGTTAAGTAGATTTCTCAGATAATAACAAGAAAATGGGCCTGGGGTTGGGCAGGGTCTGACTGACGTCATCCTTGGTGGCATTGGGGGCTGCTTGCGGTGTTTGTTATGAAAGTGGGCTCTCCCAGAGCTCATAGTCCAGGGACTGTGCTCCAGCTTGCATTAAAACCTGGCCACTGGGAGGGGAGGACCCGCCTTCACACCACACTCTATTGAGCTATGGTCAGACAAAAAAGAGACAGGAGACCTCTAATACACCCCTTTACAGTTTGGCTGAGGCACATTCTCAACTCTTCTTAATTAAGCATTAATTAAGATCAGTTGTTATTTCCTTTTACACATAGTGAACAGGGTCTTTTCCCGTGACCCTGTCTTGTGTTCTCCCATTACCCAGGCAGGGAAAGCAGACTTTGGATTTGCAGACTCTGCCTTGGCCAGTCCTATTTCTTCAGTGAAGGTTTGGGGCAGTGGCTTTGAAAGCAGGTAAAGATGCAGCTGATAGAAGCTCGCACAT
Source organism: Callospermophilus lateralis (assembly GCF_048772815.1). Taxonomy (NCBI): domain Eukaryota; kingdom Metazoa; phylum Chordata; class Mammalia; order Rodentia; family Sciuridae; genus Callospermophilus; species Callospermophilus lateralis. The sequence continues at coordinate 21,848,501 of NC_135313.1, read as the reverse complement.
AGACACCTTGATTTTTATCCTCTGTGTATGCATAGTTAAGATCAGGGTCTCCCAGATCTCTAGGCAAATGGGTAAACGCTCATCTGCCAGTGAACTTCATCCAGGTATTTCCTTTGTGGGGAGAAAAGATAGATATCGCAAGCTTCACGTTCTTTTCCACCAATGGATGCTGTTAGGACGGCCTCACCACCTAACACCCAAGGATACTGCATCACTGGGGAATGGGTAAGGAAAGAGCCCAGTGCAAAGAAACAGAGAAGACGGCATGCTCATCACTCCTGAGAGCAACAGGAGCACCCAGAACAGGACCCACCTTCTGGGGGACCTTGGCTCTTCTGGTTGCTTCATCTGCTCTGTCCATCCTTCAAGGTTTAACTCCTATTCTTGGGAAACCTGTTCCCACTGTTCCATTCATGTCACCTCCACCCACAGCTTCTGCAGCATGGTTGTCTGAAGTCACTCACTGGCCCTGCAGTGGTGTTGGTCTTTCCTCTCAAATTCCTCTCTCCCTACCCAAATCATAAGCCCCTTAAGTTGTGGGAGGAAGGAGATGAGTGGACCATGTCTTCTGCCCAAATTTCAGCTCCCGTGACAGCACCCAGCCAGTGGCAGTTTCTTCACAACATTTTGGTTATCGATAACAATGACGTGAACTGATTGTGTACCAGGGTTTTCTCCTTATTGATGTATTCTTGATCAGGGCTTTTTTACTCACAGAATCCTGAGATATCGAGGGTCAGAGATGAAAAGTAGCTTTGAGGCAAGCATCCATTCCCTCTCATGGATTGTGGGTGCCTGGAATCCTCCTGGGTGAGGGTACCCAGCATCCGTGGGCTGGGTGGGGAAAAGGATGCTTAGACCAGTTAGCAATGTCTGCCTTGGGCATGGGGCAGTCAAGAATGGCAAGCGCACCACAAATTTGCCATGCTTGATCTCATCCAACTGCTTCATCTTACAGTGGGAGAGACTGAGGTACAGAGATGGGAAGTGCCTTTATCCAAGGAAAATCAACATCATAAAAGGGCTTTGTGCTCCTGGCAATGAGATAACACATTGGCACCATTCACTCGTGGCTGTCATGTGTGTGGTCTCCATAAGACCATCTTCCACTTCCCTTTGAGGTGGTGGATTTTGACATGGGAAGACACAATAGGTAAAGGCATGACTCAGATCTTCTGAAGCAGCTAAAGAGCATATTAAACCATCAACAGCTTTTTTTCTTTTCAAAGTCTTAGCAGTCAGTTCTTATTTTTTGTTTTGTTTTAATTTGTTATATATGATAGAATGCATTACACCTCATATTATACATATAGAGCACAATTTTTCATATCCCTGGTTATACACAAAGTAGAGTCACACCATTAGTGTCTTCATACCTGTACTTGGGGTAATAATGTCCATCTCATTCCACCGTCTTTCCTACCCCCATGCCTTCTCCCCTTTGCCCTATCTAGAGTTCATCTAATCCTCTCATCCCCAGCCCAACCACATTATGAGTCAGCCTCCTTAAATTAGAGAAAACATTTGGCATTTGGTTTTTTGAAATTGGCTAACTTCACTTAGCATTATATTCTCCAACTCCATCCATTTACCTGCAAATGACATGATTTTATTTTCTTTTAATGCTGAGTAATATTCCATTGTGTATATGTACCACATTTTCTTTATACATTCATCTACTGAAGGGCATCTAGGTTGGTTCCAAAGTTTAGCTATTGTAAATTGTGCTGCTATAAACATTGATGTGGCTGTGTCAATGTAGTATGCTGTTTTTAAGTCTTTTGGGTATAGACCTAGGAGTGGGATAACTGGATCAAATGGTGGTTCCATTCCCAGCTTTCCAAGGATTCATTCTCCATACTGTTTTCCAGATTGACTGCACCATTTTGCAGTCCCATCAGCAATATATGAGTGGCCTTTTCCCCACAACCTCACCAACACTTATTGTTGTTTGTATTCTTAATAGCTGCCATTCTGACTGGAGTGAGATAAATCTTAGAATAGTTTTGATTTGCATTTCTCTGATTTCTAGAGATGTTGAACATTTTTTAATATATTTGTTGACTGACTGTATATATTCTTCTGAGAAGTGTCTGTTCAGTTTCTTGGCCTATTTATTAATTGGGTTATTTGTTTTTCTGGTGTTAAGATTTTTGAGTTCTTTATATATTCTAGAGATTAGTGCTCTATCTGATGTGCATGTTTTAAAAATTTGTTCCCAAATTGTAGGCTTTCTATTTACCTCACTGATTGTTTCCTTTGCTGAGAAGAATATTTTTAGTTTGAATCCATCTCATTTATTGATTTTTTATTTTAATTCTTGTGCTATAAGAGTCTTATTGAAGAAGTCAGGGGCTAATCCAACATGATGAAGATTTGGGCCTACTTTTTTTTCTAATAGGTGCAGTGTCTCTGGCTTAATTTCTAGGTCCTTGATCCACTTTGAGTTGAGTTTTGTGCATGGTGAGAGATAGAGGTTTAATTTCATTTTGTTGCATATGGATTTCCAGTTTTCACAGCACCATTTCTTGAAGAGGTTATCTTTTCTCCAATGTAAGTTTTTGGCACCTTTGTCTAATATAAATTAACTGTAATTATGTAGGTTAGTCTCTGTGTCCTCTATTTTGTACCATTGGTCTATGAGTCTGTTTTGGTGCCAGTACCATGCTGTTTTTGATACTATTGCTCTGTAGTATAGTTTAAGGTCTGGTGTAATAATGTCACCTGCTTCACTCTTCTTTGTAAGGATTGCTTTAGCTATTCTGGGTCTCTTATTTTTCCATATGAATTTTATGACTGCTATTTCTATTTCTATGAGGAATGTCTTTGGGATTTTGATTGTAATTGCATTAAATGTGTATAGTGTTTTTGGTAGTATGGTCATTCTGACAATATTAATTCTGCCTATCCAAGAACAAAGTAGATCTTTCCATCTTTTAAGGACTTCAAGGAGCGATCAATTTTTGCCTGTATCTGCTCACTTAAGTTGTTTTTTTAATTCCCAAGTCATTTTAGTCATGTATATTCTGAACTCCTTCTCTGACATTTCACCTACTTCACTATCTATGGATGCTATTGTTGTAGTGTCTTGGATTGTTTGGGGCACTTTCCTCCCTTATTTTTTCATGATGTCTATGTGGCACTAAATGCCACAGATCATTTTAATTATGAACATTCTGAACTCCTTCTCTGACATTTCATCAACTGTGCTGCTCATGGGTTCTGTTATTATAGTATCCTGGTTTGTTTGGGGCACTTTCCTCCCTTGTTTTTTCACGTTGTCTATGTAATTTCCTTTCTTGCAGTGTGGACCTGAGGTATTACAGATTCTATCTTACAATCTTGTCGTATCTGTGCAGAGTATCTGTATCTCACCTTGGTGTTGGGCTTGCAAACCCTGCCTGTATCCCAGGATGGATGCTACTACAACTATAGGTGGTGGCAGAAATAGAAGGAGGTAACTCAAGATCGCAGTGGAGGTTCCCTAAGATGGTTGCAACATCTTTCAGAGATGGGGCTGAAAGGGTGGACCTTACACTGGCTTTGGGATGCCTGCTTCAAGGTGCAGCTGCTTCTAGTCCCTATCTGTTGTCCCAAGGTAGGGGCTACCACATGGGCAAGGGTATAGGGATGACTACAGTGTCTCAAGATGGAAGTGGGTTGGACCTGGGCTCCCAGGTGGTGGTAGGGTAGGTGGACCTACCCTGTGCAGGTCTATGAGGAGTGTCTGGGCTGGGCCTGAGCTCTGGCAGGGCTCTGGCAGAGCTCTGCCAGTGGCAGTGGGAGGATGGACCTGGGTCTACCTTGGGCCCAAACTCCCGTTCAGGTAAGCGAGGTGGGTATGGGCCGGGCCTGAGTTCTAGTGGGGGGATCTGCCAGTTCCATATTGTCTTTGAAAACAGCTATTTTTTTACATCACTACTGGCAATATATGAATAAATCCCAATTTCTCCACATCCTCCACAATGCTGGTTATTTCCATACTTTTTCCTACAACCATCCAAGTGGTGTACATTCAAGGGGCATCTCATTTTGGTTTGCATTCACATTTTCTTAATGACTAGCTGTTTTAGTCAGCTTTTTCACCATTGTGACTATAAGATTCAACCAGAACAACTGTTAAGGAGGAACAACTCATGGTTTCAGAGGTCTCTATCTATAGACAGCAGGCTCCATTCCTTGGGGCTCCAGGTGAAGCAGGTCATCATTATAAGAGAGTATAACAGAGGAAAGCACTGCCCATGGTGTTCAGGAAGCAGAGAGAGAAACTCCACTCACCAGATGCAAATATATACCCCATAGCCACACCCCCAGTGCGACACCTCCTCCAGCCACACCTCACCTGCCTCCAGTTACCACTCAGGGATTAACTTTCTAATTAAATGAAGGCTGTAACCCAATCATTTCTCCTCCAAGCCTTTTTGCATTGTCTCATAGGTGAGCTTTTGGAGGAAACCTCACATCCAAATCATAACACTTACAATGCTGAGTTTTCTTTTTCTATGTTTATTTGCCACGTGTATAACTTCTTTGGAGAAATTACTCAAATTCCTTTCCCATTTTCCAGTTGGATCATTTGACTGTAGTCCTCCTCGTGGGCTACAGAGAAGTTGGGAAGTAGGCATTTCCCCCTAACAATTGTTATGAAATTTGTATCTAAATACTATATATTTAGCTCCTAATGATTCGTTATAAAATTGACATGTATGTGCAAGTAATGAATAATGAAGTTGCAAATTGAAGTCTAACCACCTTGGAAACTCCAGGGCATCTGGTGAAGTTATCAGAAGAACAATTTAAATATTCCTTCCTTTTAAAACCAAAGAGCTGATAGATTCCTTTTGAAACCAAGAAGGAAATTTTGAGGGGGGGGAAAAACCTCAAGATTTCAAGATATAAGCTTTACTCTAAAAAAGCAGAAAAAGAGTATTTCATTTCTAAAGCACCACAGTGGAGCTGGGAGATGAGGTAGAAGTTCTTCCAAGGCAAAAAAAAATAAAAATAAAAAAATAATTAAAAAAAAATAAAGACGATTTACCCAAGGATTCCTTGTTTGCCACTGTGTCAGGCACTACACAAGTCTAGACCTTCCCAACAGATGCCCCAGTTATTGTCCCAAGGAAGTAGTGTTCTCAGTCTTCAGCGGGGTTGGGCAGAGTTTGGGGTCATTGGTTGGTCCTCTCTGGCCAGATCAAGTCTTTCTCATTTCCCTAACATGTCACTTAAACATTAAGATTTTCAGCATTTTCCCTGATGTGAGCAACAATGGAAAATACCATGACATTGATATACTGAAGATTAAGGTGAGGTCAGGGCTTTAGAAACTTCACAGTTCAGTGAAGGAGACAGACTTGTAAGCAAATAACTATAGTTACTAAAACTCGATGCAATATGTGCTAAAATAGAAATAAGCACAGAGGAAGTCTCATCTAGGATGCAACGATAATAGTTTATCATCATTGAGTAATTACCATGTGTGAAGCCCCGTGGCAAGCAGTTTACAAACATTAGTTCTGTTGTGCATAAGAACCTTCATAGATGAGGATAGCCATTATTCCCCTTTCCTGGTGAGATGATAAAGACACAGAAAGGTTAAGTAACTCCATTTCATAACTAATCAACAGAGAAAGCAGAATGTGAACCCTGCTGTTGGAATCTGGAGACTGTGCCCTTGAGCAATGACCATAGACAAGTTCAACCACTGAGTCATGCTCAAGAAGAAAGTATTTGGGGCTGGGGATGTGGCTCAAGCGGTAGCGTGCTCGCCTGGCATGTGTGCGGCCCAGGTTCGATCCTCAGCACCACATACAAACAAAGATGTTGTGTCCGCCGAGAACTAAAAAATAAATAATAAAATTCTCTCTCTCTCTCTCTCTCTCTCTCTCTCTCTCTCTGTCTCTTAAAAAAAAAGAAAACTGTACTTTGAAAAAAAAAAAAAAGAAGAAAGTATTTAAATATGACACTGAGAGGTATCTCTCAAATACCTTCTCTCCCAACTCTTGGGACATCTGTTTTCAGTTTATGCACTCTGGAAACATCAGGGTAAATAAATAGCACATCCTTTAAGGGCCTAAATAATCAATTTAAAAAGAAATCAGAAGCATCACATATAGCCAAGCAAACTCACAACTTCATGGGGACAAGAGAGAGTGCACCATTTCCCTCTTTGGGTCCTTAGCACGGTATCTAATATAGATGAGTAATTCAACACTATTTGTAAGAATAAATGATGGAATGAACAAACAGATGAAAACACAAAATAAAATAGCTGCCATACTAAAGGTGACAATAGTTACAGAGGAGGAATGAGGACATCTCAGAATCCAGAACAAAAATTAGTAGTGCCTTGATTACTTCCAATGACAGGAAAACAAGCTATATGGAGATTACAGTTCACAATATTGACATGAGGTTTATCTTACTGTTTGAATTCTAGAATATTACATTTCAAAGAGGAATAGACGCTATCCAACCTGACTCAAGTTTGAAAGCTCTTCCTTGTGATCTCACAGGACAGCATGAGGTCTCTACTTGAACACATCAAATGGTGAAAAGCTTCTTGTGAAAACTTACATCATTTACTGTACAAAAGTCTTCCCTATCCTGAATGAAACTGACTGAATTATGCTGTGTACATGCATGAACACATCACAAGGAATTTCATGTTTATGTATAACTATCAGGCACCAATTAAAAGTAAATAAATAGAAGGAAAACCAGTAGCATAAGGGGAGGGAGGAAGGGAAGAAATGGGGAAGTACTGAGAATTGAAAGGAAGCAAACTATGTTGTGTAAATTTATGAATATGTCAAAATGAACCCCATTATTTTGTATAAATATAATGCATTAATAAAAATACTTTTTAAAAAAAAGCTCCCCTATCCTCACCTGTCTTCTTTCTGGTCCTAATTTTACTGCTGAAAACTACATCAAATAATCTAACCTTCTAGCTCGCAGTAGCCCATCAAATATTGAAAGGCTCTTTTCATGTTTTCTTGTTCTCCCTCTTGGGAATCCCCTTTTCCTTGAATACTTATTTCTGTTGATTTCCTAAGACATGTGCATCTGTGTTTCGATGGAACAGTGACGTACTTGACAGAGAATAACCATAGTCATGATGGGTGCTTTCCAGGTCTCCCGGTTCACCATGGGAAAGAATGACATGTGAATACTCCCTACCCTTTCTCCCCAGAGTGAAGACTCCACCAGGATCATTGTTGCCTTCTGGATTGTCTTGGAGTAATTTTTATATCTTCATGCTTTCTCCTCTATTTGCCTATTCTAGAGTCTTTAATAATATCTTCAACAGGTGCAAAGAAACAATGCAACCATGACTGTGGCTATTTATTCTAGACCAGCTAATGAAAAAGTCAACTTTCTGGGAAAATTCTTCAATGATCCCAGAATTCAGGCCAGGCTCTGTCATTTCTACATACCCAGATTTTTTACCATTTTGTTTTTTCTTTGTCATCCTAATGTCTCCTCTGGTCTTGCTTGAGTGTTCTAGTTGCCTGTTTTCCATTCCACTGGAGAATGAATGGCCCAGTACACACACAGTAGGCTACTTCAGTACTGTTGTGAAACAATCAAATCAGATTCAAAATATTAAAACAAGACTGCTGGGCTGGGGCCATAGCTCAGGGTGGAATGCTTGCTTGCACATGTGAGGCATAGGGTTCAATCCTCAGCACCACATAAAAACAAGCAAATAAAATAAAGGTATGCTATCCATCTACAACTATGAATTTTTTTTAATAAAAAAAACCCAAGACAGCTATTTATAAGCACTACTCTGTAAGCAAGAATGCACACTGAAGGAAGGAACCAAACACTCCTTCTTTCTGATATCAATATGACAAGCTTTGGTTGATACAATGGTATAGTCTGAGACCCTCTAAGATTTGCATTGCATTCAGCAGATTAGGAAATGGCATGATATTCATGTAATGATAATGAAATTTCATGGTGTTCTATAGGGAAGGAAATGGGAGATGGTATATGTTAAAGCAAGCAAGTTGCACAGAGGGTGTAAGAAAGGAGCATTGATGACACACATTTGAAAGAGGACTCAGGATTGTCCAAGAAACATCTGGAATCTATTAAAGGTCATTGTGATTGCCAAGATAAGAGGATACCACAGATGTACAAAGGAGTCTTGATGTCTGTCCAGGAGGATAATACTAAGGATCCCTGTTACTTGAGATTCTTATCTTATTGAAAATACAGTATGGAATTTTGTAGCTTGTGAAGTCTGCTTCTTTCTACAGTTCAGAATAGGCTGTGAAGCTCATTTGATTTCTAAAGGGAAACATGTCCTCTCTCCTTTCTCTAAAGGAGACGAATTCCATGCTCACTGAGTTGGGAGCTGTTTTGCTCATGATGGTTTACCCTCCCACGACCCACCCTTCAATGGAGAGTAGTTTCAAACTGTCATTACTGAACTAAAGCCCCATTAAAAGACAGACAAAAACTTTCTGTATATTTACCTGGCTGTCTAAATTGAAGTTATATTAAGAAATTGCTTCTCTCTTTCAAGAAGTCATGTTTTTGCCATTTAGTAATGAAACATAATTGCACAAATCAATGGTAATTTATGACAATGAAACAATTAAATATTGATGAAATAAAAATCCCTAGACTTTAGTAATGAGAACAGCCATATAAATCAATTCTGTACTCTTACACCAAAGCACTATTTCCAAAACACTAACCAGTTTGTATTTCTTACTTAAAAATACATTTCTAGTTCTCTACCATTTGCACAAAAAAATTAATAATCCAAACTAATTAGCAAGATCAAATTTACCCTTAGCAGTTTGTTCTTATTGCTCATCTCCCATACTGAAATACCAAGCTAACTCTTAGTTCCCAAATGACTCCATGCTATTTTATGGCTTCTTGCTTCCATGTTTATATTACAGTGGAATTTTTTTCTCTGATATGCATTCAGGAGGATGCAACTTACCCTGAAAAAAATGCACCCAGACCTCACTTCCTTCAGGAAATCTTTCAACTAACCCTTCCTTCAGTGCATCCTTCATTCTGTCCTTTTTCTGCCACTTCTGCATTTCAATATGGTACCATATTGCTCTATTTCTTTTGTTTCCTTTCCCCACAATGTCTGTCTTGTGGACTCTTTGGGAACAAACCAAGTTTTGTTTCACAATACTTTGATGACTCTTTAAATTCACTCTATAAAAATTTAAATCAAATGACACAATTTATTTGATAAACAAATGCTTAATATTTTCACAGAGTCTGCAAAATCAATGCAAAGACTAGTACTTCATGTTACATAGCTCATATTTGATCAGTGTAATAATTTACAAAGTGCATAAGACAGATATTTTCATGGCATTAATACTTAACAGCCAGTAAGTAGAAATGTTAAGAGTCAGGGGCCAAGATTTGGATTCCTACATTGTTCAATACATATAACCTATTCTGAAAACAAAACATTCAGAGACTTCTGATCAAATGCCCTGATGAAGATAATCCCTATGGAATGAATCCCCAAATAATGATGCTGACAGAATGAAGTCATACAGTGAGGTTATACACCCTACAATTTAATTTGTAGATGACTCTGTAACAGTGCTTCATAATTCCCTGCCCCCAGCTCCCACACCCGCCCCACACACACCCAAGGAATCTATGGTAATCACTGAGAATTTTTGGTTCTTAAATTGGGGCAGGGGTGGTACTTGCATCGGGTTAGTAGAGACCATGAATGGTAAAAACCTCCTGCAATGCACAGGAAAGCCCTGTACAGCAAACAATTATCTGGCCCAAAATGTGAATAGTGCCAAGACTGAGAAACTCTGTTTCAGGAAATACAAACTAATCTACAGTGATGAAAAGAATATCAGTGATTGTTTAGGGGTGGGAGACCCAGGAGGAACCGCAAGGAAGGAATATAAAAGACCTCCAGACAACTTTCAGGAGTGATGGATACATTCATTATCTTGATTTTAATGATCATTTTATGGGTGTATACTTATGCCAAAACTAATAAGTTTGTGCATTTAAATATGTGCAACTCATTACTTGTCCATTATACCACAATAAGGCTATTTTTAAGAGTAAAAAAAATTAAAATCCTAGAACAAAAACTGTGTTAGTCAGTTTTCTATTACTGTAAAAAAATACATGAGGTAATCAACTTTTTTATAAAGAGAAAAGAGTTATTCAGACTCCTGGTTTTAGAGGTTCCTGTCTATGACTCATTGGCCCTTTTGCTTTTAGTCTTGAGGCAAGTCAGCCCATCATGGTGGAGGCATGGGGAAGAGCAAAGCTGTTCACATCATGTCAGGGAAATGAAAGAGAAAGAGGAAGAAACGGGGGTTGCACGTTCCTCGTCTAGGTCACATCCCACAATGATCTAAAAACTGCCATTAGGCCCGACCTCTACAAGTTTACACTATCTCCCAACAGTGTGAATCTGGGGACCAAGTTTTAAACACATGGGCCTTCAGGGGACATTCTAGATCCAAACAGTAGCAACAAGATCAACGATAAAAGTGTCTCTATGATTTGGGTCAAAGGTCTTGATAATCCTTCTCTTACTCAAAAATATTACACTTACAGAAGGACAACAATCAGGCTTCAAGATATCATCATGATCCCTTGAATAATCCATAAGCTTCCTTACCTGGCATAATCCTCAGCAAGGAATGACCTGACACTACTTCAGATGGTGGGGTAAAGTTGAAAACAGAAGAGTAGAATTATAAGGAAATTTCAGAAGCTAAGATGTGGGTGTGGTTTAGACACAAACAAATAAAAACAGAACAGAGATAATGAACATTTAATAGTGTTCATCTATCACTGGGGTAAAGTCTGCTCTTCAAAGACCAAGCATTTTGTAAGCACCCATCAGAGTGGGTGAGTATTGTGAATCTAAGAAGGGCTCAGCTGTGGGAATACTCCATTGTCCCCTTTAGTTGGCCAGGATTTACACAACTTGACAACTGAATAAAGTACTGAATGGGAGTAAATGATAAATCTCACAAAATTCATTTATTCCCTTCTTGCTTGATCCAGCCCAATTGTGATAGCCATTCTCCAGGATGACCTTCAATAGTCTCATCTCCTAGTACTGATACTCTCATGCAGGCTCTTCCCGTGTTTGTGTGAGTGCTGATCTGTGTGATCAATAACATACAGCAGCAATGATGGTATATCACTTCCAACACAGCTTACATCTTCCTCCCTCTTCCTATTCTTCTTCTCCCACCTCCATCTCCTCTCATTCTGTCTCCCCTTCCCTCTCTGACACTTGCTTTGGGATAAGACACCTGCCATGTCATGACCACCCCTATGGAGAACCTCATACGGTAAGGAACTAAGTCTGCTGACAAATAGCTAACAAGAGCTGAGGCCTGCCCACACCCAGATGAAGTTGGAAGTAGAATCTCCAGCCCCAGTGGAACCTTCAGATGACAGCTTGACAAGAGCCCTATGAGAGATTCTGAGCCAGAACTACTAGGTAGGCCATCCTACATTCAGGGCCTTCAGAAACTCATGAGATAATAATAAACATTTGTTGTTTTAACATTCTAGATTGTGGGGTAATTAATACACCAACCTACCCCTGAAGGCTGGGAATTGGATATGGCCTACATTTTCTATTTCAGTGGTCTTAGGTAACCACACCTTGACCTAGTAACTACTTTTCAAGTGGCATCCCATGGCCTTAAGATATCCAATATGCACTGTAGATGATGGAAGAAACAGAGGAAGAAAATGAGGGTGGTTAAAGGAGCAAATATAATTCAGTGTGAAATCTCTGCATTTGTATAAAGGAACCAGGTTAAAACAAACAAACAAACAAAAAACTGTCCCTCTGATCCAGAACAAGGACCTGAGCTGATTGAGAAGTACAACATGGAACGGAGGTCTTTCTCATATTCCTGTCTCAACCAAATTCATAAATCAAGTAGAGATTATTGCCAAACAATTTGTTTAGAATCTACATCATTAGATCCTCAGCTGTGGATAAAGGGGAAGGCATTATCTCCAGAAGATCTTATAAACCACACAGGCCACCAGGACAGGAGCAAGAGGCCTCTTCCATTAACCCATAGAGGAGGAGTTGGCTAATATTCTTTTTCTGCAAAAGACACAAAAAGAGGAGAATACAGATAAAGGTTTTGTTTCAAATGTAGTGCTATCAGGGACAGTTGATGGAAACGTAGACAATATCAACAGCAAAACCAATATGGTAGTTTCCAACCTGACTTGCTTATGAATTTAACAAATTTGTCCTGCCTCTTTAAAGGTTAGGCCAGGCCAATTTAATGTTCTGGCTGTCTCTGTTTACCTGACAACTTCATCTCATCAAGCTATCAGTATTTTGCCACAGTCTGGCTGGGCACAATTCAGGAGCCACTTGTCAAAAGAAACGAACTTTATTTTTAGAACACACGCCACACCACACAGCTCTTCAGGAAAACCTTCAGAGCCCAACTGCCACCACCGGCTTCCCACAAGCCTCTCAACCTCCCCCACTCCTCCTGCTCTTGAGGCCCATTGGCTGGGTCGCGTGGGTGGAGCCAAAAAAAGTCCCCCAATGAGAAGCTCCGTGGTCTGAAAGGGCGGGGAAACAACCCAATGAGCATCACCGCAGAGGAGCCAATCAGTTGGCAGCTAGAAGTTTGCTGGCAGCTGGAAGTTTGCTGGGGCCCCTTTGGCTGTGGCTCTCAACAGTATTGTATTCCTCATTTCTCATAGTATCAAGCATGATGCTGACATTCTGTAAAGGCTAAAACAATAAAAGTCATTTGCTGACTGTTATGTCTTTTTTTTAATTGCTTCTATTTTTTAAATACATGACAGCGGAATGCATCACAATTCTTATTACACATATAGAACACAATTTTTCATATCTCTGTTTGTATATAAAGTATGTTCACACCAATTCATGCTTTCATACATGTGTTCTGAATAATGATGTTATTCACATTCCACCATCACTGCTAACCCCTGCCCCCTCCTTTCCCCTCCCACCCCTCTGCCCTATCTAGAGTTCGTCTATTCCTTCCATATTCCCTCTCCCTACCCCACTATGAATCAGTCACCTTATATCAGAGAAAACATATTGTGACTTCTTTAAGGCTGTCATGACTATAGATGTGAATATTAGGACAGAGGCTTTGTTCAGCAAGTTCAAATTATTTGGACATCATGGTTGCTGGTCAAACTCAAGTCTCCCACAGACAAGTAGTGATGGTATAATAGGGTATCACCATTTGCAGCCATTGTAGTGCCGCTTATTTTTATTCCCACAGCTATGGGATTCCATTAGCTTTCCAAAAACCCAGGGCTCCATTCCTCTTCTATATCCCTCCCCACTGCACATATATTCTGTGGCCTGAACCACAAACCTGGCTAGACTGTCTGTAAAGAGCTGGTCCTTTGGCTTTCCTCCCTCTTTCAAGACATTCCTAAGATCCTCAATTCTGAATGTTTTGAGATGTTGTTATAAAAAGAACACTGGGGAGTAAGCAAGATTGGGGGAACTTTCCAAGTCTTGAGAAGGAAAAAACAATTATAAATCAAAACCTTAAGAAAATTACAGTTTCAATGTCATACAAAATGACCTTTAATTGTCAGGAGTGAAAAAATTATTCCACACCCAGGCTCTTGTGTCTATCCAAGAATCTTTACATTGCAAAATCCAAGCTTCTGCTCTGTTTTAATAATGTCTTTAGACCTCTATTGGGAATTCTTTTAATATACAAAGATGTTAATTGAGAACAAGGAAAGTATTTGAAGGACTTCATGACCCACAATTACTCTTTGGGAAAGTTGGATTTTTTTCTCAATATATGAAAGAATATTTATGCTCTTCTTCTCTGGGCTAACTTCTTGTAGTCATAATTCTATCAGCATGAGCCTATTGTGCATTTTAGAAATTCAAAAGAGTTTTCTGTCAGAGGTGGTGTCCCAAGACAACTTAATGAGGAAATAAAGGCAAGAGAAATGCAATTCTCTTGTGAATGCAAATAGCCAATTTAATGAATTACACAGTAGATTAAAAAAAGGAGAAAAAGCAAACAAGAATTGGGCTTTTCATTTAAGGAAGCACTTACACACACACACACACACACACACACACACATGCTCAGAGTTTCAAGGTTTTCTTTCTATCTCAGAGATAAAAAAGTGCAATGATATAATTTCTTTTCGCAATAAAAAGATTTATATCATAGTAATACAATATATTAATATATTATTACACAGAGACCATTGAGAAGAGAGAGGAAAGAGGAAACTTATAAAGCAGTGTTAATATTGTGGGGTAACATTTTATGCCTAAAATTTTATATTATAATAATTTGAACAGGGAAGATGCAAGTATTGTGCAGTAATAAAGAACTGTTTTATTGAAGGATTACTTGTTCATACCCCCTGCTTGTGGTACATTTTTATTGTAACTTTTTACAATTGTATAATGAAAGTGTGGCACAGGACAACAGGACACATACAAAGCTATTAATTACTGTCTGTAACTGCAAATAAGTATGTAAAAACATCCATCCAACAGGAAATGTTTTAAATAAATTATGAAACACATAGTCAATGAAATACTAGGCTACTATTAAAACAAGAAGGTGGTTTAACTTATTCTTACACCCTGGAGGAGTAGTTAATATTTAAGTGCACTAATCAGCAATCAGCCGTGAAATAACTATTAATAATAATTAGCATTTAAAAGTGTTGATCAAAAGCCCATACTCCAGAAATAGGTTAATATAATTACATCATCAGTCTTATTTCCTGGTCAATAGCAAGGTCAAGTTAGTTTTTAAAAAATAGATTTTATCTATTTATTTATGTATTTAACAAATATTTATTGAGCAACTACGTAATTATAGTTATCTTAGCACTTGACTGATACCGATGAACAAAAGAAATATTCTTCTTACCCTGGAAGTGATCTAATATGTATATGTGCTTTATATCTTTACTTATTTTTATGTGGTTCTGAAGATCAAACCCAGTGCCTCCCGTGTATGAGGCAAGCGCTCTACTATTGAGCTATAGCCCCAGCTCCATAATATATTTTTAAAACTTTTTATTGCTATGATTAGAAGGTATAATGTCCAGCCATGGGGAATTAAATAATATCTGACTTCCAACCAGACAAAAGCAATTGGAAAAGTAAACTGTATGAAATCAGAATTTATATACACCAAATAACAGAGAGCCCAGCACAGTAAACCAGAAATTCACAAACATGGAAAACGAATGTAATGAATTCTACAATCACCCTGCTTTCTTCACAGAAGCATTCGTTCCAGGCAGTAGCACTGGAATGGAGAAAACCCAAGCAAACCACCGTGATCCTGCTGATCAGAAGAGACAAAGAACAGGGTTCATGGAGACAAATGAAATTTGTAAGCAGAAACTAGAGAGTTATGCAAAAGAGCTTGGGAAATCTACATTGGAGTGTCTGAGTCAGTAACATTACAAGACAACTGCTAATTCCCAGTGCTCACCCAGAGCTGGGAGACGTCCAAGTTCCAACCCAATATTGTAGAGATTTCATTAAGGACACAAGGACATTCAATGGAGACTCCATAAGGGTCACACCTTAGCGATAGGGCTAACCTAGGTCTACAGGAAAGGATGCTTAAGACCCACATGAAGAAAGACAAAGAGCAAGCCTCAAAAGTATGGCATTATCTCAACTATCTGATAAAAATTAAAAATTCCTTTTTAAAAAGAAAACAAAAATCTTGATTCCTTTTTTCTTTTCTTTTCTTCTTCTTTTTTTTTTTTTCAATCAGTGCTGGGATGGAACCCCAGCCTCACCCATGCTAAGCAAACTTCTCTTCCATTGAGGTGTGTCTTCATCCCAAAATCTGGATTCTTGATGGTGTCTAGCATTCCATCAAAAGTTTCAAAGATTTGGAAAGGAGAAAACTACAACCTATAATCAAGAAAAAAAAATATTAATCCAAAGTAAAGGTAACAGTAAGATGCAACAGAAAACATGAATAAAACAAAGAAATGGAACCCACAGAAAAGACCTAAATAGAACTTCTAGAAATGAAAAGTACAGAGTCAAAAATGACAATTTTTGTTTCTTTGCTTAACATTAGGTCAGATACTACAATGACTTGAAGATACTGCAAAAGAAAATATCTAAACTGAGTCATAGAAGGGACAAAATCCTGAACAAAATAAGATAGCACTTATTTACTTATTCGACAATATTGAGAATTCTAGTAAAATTAAAACATTGAAATTCAAGAGTCAGATAAAGGGTGGAGGAAGGTGGACTGAATAAATAATGGCCCCAAATTTTCAAGTTTAATGAGAGCTATAAACACACAGAGATCCAATGTGCTCAACTAATTCCAGTCACATCATAATCAAACTGCTGAAAACCAATGATAAGAAAACAATCTTAAAAGCAACCAGAGGAAAAAAATATACATTATTTAAAGGAAAGCAAAATGAGATTTATGTAGACTTCTCAATAGAAATTCAAGCCTAAAATAGTAGAATGGCATTAAATATATATATATCTCAAATTCTAAACCCAATGAAAAAACTTTCAGAAATGAAGAAAAAATAAAGACAAAAACCAGACAGAATTATCACTGCCAGACCTGTACAGATATAAATGCTTTCCAAAGTGCTCCTGATTCCAGTTACAAGATAATCCATGAAACTCAAATCTGCACCAAGAAATGAAGACACCTACACAAAACTAATATGTGGATGATGTATGGCTTATATTTTTAATATTTTAATTTATTAAAAATAATTTTAAGACAATAAATGTATTATTATCTCATTATAATAATAACATGGGAGTTATAAGAAGACAGAATAAAATAATTACAAGATAATAGTTTTTTATAATAGTAACATGGGGATTTATAACAGATGAAGAAATGTAATGATATCAACAATAGCAAATGAACAGGAGATATGAATAAACACTCTTATAGAGCCTTAGCTGTTATATATCAAGTTGTATAACATTTGAAAGTAGATTCTGTATTATAAGTACTAGAATAGCTAAGAAAAAAAAATTAAGTAAACCAATAAGTTAAGTACTGGTGACACAGTGAAATAAAAGCAAGTAATTTATAATTTGTCATTATATGAAGAAATGGCCAAAGAATATTGAGCAAAAAAGAAAATTATTGGGGAAAAAACTATTATAGTGATAAGCCAGGATGTTATATTATTCGTCTGAGTTTTGTGTTGTTTATGGGATCTGTCAGCTCTGCAGAGTTTGATTTGTTATGCTTTCTCTTCTCTTTTTAAATGAATATTCATTTTTATCTCCAGTTTTGTATTTGGAACCTTGTATTATTATTTTTTTTTTCTTAAAGAGATCTCTCAGAATTTAGGCTTATCGCTACATCAGACCTTTAGACAGGGTACTGCCAGAGGACCTGTGACAACAAAGACCTGGCCCTTCTTCAAGCTTCCAGAAAAAGTGGTGTGGGTGTTTTTTTGTGCCTTCTTGCTAATCTAATCTTTTATATATCACAAAATTGGGTCTAAGTCTTTTTTCAATGTAAAATATTCCCTGGTAAAGAGATTGAAGGGGAGGAGACTAAAGCAGGGTAGCCATATAATTTATCCATCAAAGACACTTTTAAGAGTTTAAACTACCAAACTGATGGGATGTAGGCAGGAGGCACTAGTGAAGTCCAGCCCAGGCACATGGACAATTATAACCCTCACACCTCTCTACCTACTAGATACTCCAGAGAGCTGCCAAAAAAGGATTTTTGATGGACAACATGGGTTTGGGTCACTTTTCAATAGTTGACATTTAAACATGTACAAAACATGTATATACTGTATAATTGTGCATGTGTACATATAGAAAAGTAAATACACAAACTCTAAGTTACAAACTCTCTTATGTAAGTATGTATATATGTATGTTTATGTATATACACACATATAAATATGAACTATTACAAACTGTTTTGTGTATGTATATTTATGTTTGTATGTATGGATAAATGTTTATTTTTCAGAAATCAAAAATCTGCTGCCAGGGTTTTTAAGTAGTAAATAGATGATCATTTCAGATACACAGTCTTTGGAAACAACTGAAGATGTGTTTTTAGTATTATTTCATATTGTAAAAAGACACAAATACCCAAGAAGACATTGAGGGATACTTTTCAGGCAGAATAATTGTATTACTTGTATATTTGTTTTCTTTATGGAATTCAGTTCTCTGTTATTTGTCACAGTAAGAAAACTACAGATCTCAATGCCTTTTCAAAGTACTGTCAAGGCAGAGGTGAGAGTAGGTGGTGGAAGACTGTTGAGCCTGAAGGCAAGAGGTACATTACATGCTTTTGGCTATCTTCTCTTAATCCCAAACCTCCCTCTTTGTGCGTAATAATCCCCAAAAGGAATATATTTCAGGAGCACAACAAAATTCCCTTCACTATGATTTCATGAAATAAGTAAATATGACTAGAATTCTCACTTTCTTCTATTCTGGTATGATTTCCTTAGAGTCTAGAAATTTTTAAAAAATAATTTTTTAGTTAGATGGACACAATATCTTTCTTTATTTTTATGTGGTACTGAGTTTTGAACCCAGTGCCTCAGGCACGCAAGGCAAGTGATCTACCACTGAGCTACAAACCCAGTCCCCAGAGTCTAGAATTTGATACCAAACAATTGCCATCAGAATTTCTGATAATCTAAAAAATCATGAGCTTTTTTTTTTTTTTTTTGAAAATCACATGCATCACTAACTGATTTTCTGCTTCTATATGCTATCCAGAAAGAAATCTACCACCTAAGATTTCCTGAGAGTTGTCAATGGGCTTTCATCACAAGTGGCTTGGGCACATGTTAGTCACATCCATGTTTTCAAATGCAAGGTGGCAGCAGAGTCACTCATAGAAAACACAGACTAGGTGTGATTTTTCACTCAAGTCGCTTGCTGATTTCTAGTGAGACAGGTCTGTAACTGGTGGTGAGGGGTGATGAGGGAAGACAAACCTGCTCGGTTCCTTAGTGTCTGTGATTGCATTAACATTTATATTAAAAGCGATGATTATTTTTTCAAAAAATTGATTCTTTTGCCTATGACTGTAGGGAAAAGAAAATTCAAAAGTAGCTTTCTCTTCGTAGAAGTTGGAATGCAGTCAACAGAATTATATGACAGTTCTTGAGGCTTTAATAAAAAGTGCAATGCATTTACTTCCTGGTTTTTTTTTTTATTTTTGATATCTGCTATTTCTACCAACACTACCAGTCATTGCCATCCTGATTATTGTCATTGACAATGTTGATGGGAAGTTTTCTGCTGATTGAATCAATGAACAGGTGAAAGGATGACAGGAAGTTTAGGGAATTGAAAGCTGGAGACCTGCTCTGGGGGTCACTGCATTCCTGTGACTCTGCCTCCCTCCTCCTAAGACCTTTCTCCACTCTCTCTTTTGCTCTCCTTTCCTCTTTTCTCTGCCCATTCATTTGTCAAGGTGCACAGAAACAAGCTAATAAGACACTTAGCACACCATTGTCACTAGTTTCTGCACTTCTTAATTTTATTTCATTACCCTTTTTTGCCTCCCTGGCCCCACTCCCTTTCCCCTTCCCCTATATTTAGTCACCCATTTTGTTATCTTTCAAAATTTCTCTCCTACACCCTACTTATGTGTATGTAGATAAGTAGCATTCTTGAAATATGTTTGGAGGTTATATAACATTTCATTCATGATATTGAATTGAAATCTCATTTTTAAAATACTTTATACTGTTCTCTATTCTAGTCATATTGTCATTTGTTGATGTAGTTGGTTAATCCTGATATCAGTGAAATATTGTGGTCATAGCAGAGCTAAATGCCAGCTCCCCTAGAGATTATCATTATCAAATCTTGCCCAACAAAAAGGATGCTGTGAGATTCATCCAGCATATCTCCTTGTGTGGTCCTTGTGGGAGTTTCTTAAACAATGGATAGGCTAGTAGGGTCCAATATACATCCATATTTGATGTCACTGAGCACTGCCAGGATAGCCCCCAAATGACTGTGCATGAGAATTTCCTTCCCACAGTTTCCATCTCCTCAATATGACTTTCTCATTTTTTATATTTGGCAAAATTAATGATAATCACAAATTCAATTTGCATTTCTTTTGAATATCTCTTTATGTACTTACTAACCATTTGGTTTCCCCTTCTCTAAATCACATATGTATTGTTTTTAATTTCCTATTCGTTGTCCTTCCTTTTACCTGTTAATTTGGATATTTTCTCTGTATTCTAGAAATTTAATCTTTTCTTATATTTTGGACACTGCAATTATTTCTTATATTTTAGACAATTGAGTTCAGTCTGTACTTCCATCCTTTCTGATATTTTAGATACCATACCTTAACTTGGTTATGATAAACTTTATTAAACAGAAAAAAAAAACACCCCATTTGTGATAAAAGGCAAATGGATGAAGTTTTTTACTTAATGGACTATACTTTGGAAATCTGATTTTAAAAAATATCCTTTTACAAAATGCAAGATCATAAAGATGTTTCCATGTTTTATTTTACTTAAACTTTAACATTTAAGTCTTTAACTCATCTGAAAACTGCATGATATTAAATTGTAACCCAATTTTTTATTTTTCTCTTCATAGAGGAATAATTTTTCCAATTTCTACTAAGAATCCACCCTATACCTACTGATTTGTTCTGCCATGACCACATCTACAAAGTTCCCAAACGTCTGCAGATCTAGGCCTTTCATACTGTTCCTTGGTGGTCTCCCTTCTCTAATGCTGGGTCTATATTGTTTTTGCTTCTCTGTAATAAATCCCAAGTATTGATATGATGCATTTCCTATTTTTGTTCTTTAGAAGCAAAAATATTTTTCATATAAATTTGTATCTGTATTTTCCATATAAATTTATACATATTTTTTCATATAAATTCTAGAAAACAATTTTTTTAAAATTTCATGAAAGAATTCTCTAGGATTTCTAATATCAATAGCATTAAATTCAAGATTACTTTGGGGGAGAAGTTGGATCTTTTTTATGTTAGATGATCTTATTCTTGAATATATGTCTCCCTTGGCTCATTTAAGTCTTTTTTTAAATTAACTTTAATAATTTTAAAAATTTTTTCTACTTAAGATCTTATATTTTCTGTTGGTTTATTCCTGAAGATTTATAGTTTCTGTTGCTACTAAGAAAAGTATCTTATGTTCTTGTATTTTCTAGTTTTGTTATTTCTTGCCCAAGAATGCTATTGATTTTTATATGTTGAACTTGCATTTATCATTATTTACTTAGAAATTTTCTCCATTCCATTTTTCCCCATTCTGGGTATTAAAGAGAACTGACATTTCTAACTGAGCCCTTCATATCTCTTAATTTTTCTCTCCTCTGTCCATTTTTTAAAATCCATCTCTGATGCTTTCATGAAGAGTTCTTCAAATTGATCTTCTAACTTACTCTATCTTCAATTGAGTTCATTCTGCACTTCAATCCATGTACTGAGTTCTTAGTCCCAAACTCCAGACTTTAATTGAAGACCGAGTGACCCTAAATGACACTTCACAGTGTAAAACAGTCCCCTAACTGAGCTCTTCTAGAAGCCCTCACTCACAAAATTGTGAGATATAATAAAATGTTTTCTTACATGTACCACTAAATTGAACATAGTGTGTTAACACAACATCAATAGATATCCAGATCATCATAAGATGGTAGTAAATGAAATTCCTACCTTGGGAAACAGATGACAAATCCCAATTTGGTTTTGAAAGAAAATAAAAAATGACCTAAAAATGGTATAATATACACTTTTAGAAAATAGAGGTGGCAGCCTAGTCTGGTCCCAGTGTGGACCACATCCCTGCTTGTACTGCTCAGTGGGATCATAGGAGCCATAATATCAGAAAGATGCTGAGCTCCTTGGGACCTTTGACATCACTAAACTGATCTATGTAGCCCATTTGGGGGGCACTTCTGTTCATAGTGCTGCAGCCTGTTTATTAACTGAAGTGGCAAGCTCATTATGAACACATCAAAATGTGCTTGGGTTTGCTCTTTGGATTCGCAGAGCGATTTTTAAAACACCTTTTTGATATGCTAAGAGCCTCTAATGAGGACAGAAACTATCAATTCAAAAAAACATTAGGCTGCAAAAAGAACAGCTATCTCTCTTGCTGTTAGTTAACAGTCTACACATAGGGATTGTAGAATGAATTTTCATTCACCAGGAGGCCTCACTAAAGAAAACCATCTAGTGACCTTGAAGGAAATAGACATGTATTTGCCTTTAATTTCCCCCAATTTTGTAATATTCAAAATCTAGTCACTTAGAAGTGGAGAAATAAAAGGGTAAAAAGTAAAGTTTTTAGATACAATAAGCTCAATGTAGCATCTTAAAAAGAGTGAAGAGATACTGGCAAGTTTGTTTACCCTACTTAGCCTCAGTTTTCTCATCCACATAAGGAAGATAATAATGCCCAATATTCAGACCAATGTAAAACCTTGTCTCTAAATTGCCTGCACAGAGATGCACTCAATAAATAGTAGTTGTAATTTTTATTATTATCATCATTGTTATATTTTGCAAGGTGGGAATGAAGGTCAGCAATGCAGAACAGGGTTAAAACATAGATCACGGAACAAAAGCACTTGGACAAGTCGTCACTCCAAAAGCGGTGAGACTGGATATTAACTAGAAACACACATGCAGAGAAATAAGAAAACTAAGTCACTTGGGGTAAAGGATCAAAATCCAGTGAATCAGTTTAACAAAGTACTCAAACAGAGTCAAGTATACAAAGAGCTTGGGCTGGGTTGTAGCTCAGTGACAGAGCACTTGCCTAGCATACAGGAGGCCCTGGATGTGATCCTTAGCACCATAGAGGAAAAAAAAAAAAAAAAACGTATAAAGAGCTTACATACAGATGGCTAATTTTGACCTGTATAACCTTCCATTCTTAACACTATTTTATTTTATTTTATTTTTTTTAAATTAATTTTTATTGTAGGTTGTTCAAAACATTACATAGTTCTTGATATATCATATTTCACACTTTGATTCAAGTGGGATATGAGCTCCCATTTTTACCCCATATACAGATTACAGAATCACATCAGTTGCAGAACCATTGATTTACATATTGCCATTCTGGTGTCTGTTGTATTCTGCTGCCTTTCCTATCCTCTACTATCCCCCTCTTGACACTATTTTAAAAAACCAGTGTGCCTTAATTAATAACCATTTAAATAATCAGGAGCAGGAAAATATTTTTTTCTTTCTTTTTAAATTTTTAATTTACTTTTTAGAGCATTATAATTATACATGGCATTTGAGAACATTTGACAAGAAAATACACGCAAGGAATTTTATTTCAATTCCCTCCCTCACCCTTTTTCCTTCCTTCCTCCCTCTCTGCATTCTATTCTGTTTCCTATCTTCTATTGATCTTCCTTTTAGTTCTTTATCTATTTATATTCAATTAGTTACATATATATATATATATATATATATATATATATATACACATATACATATATAAAAATATATTTGTGTGTCAAATTTAATATGTGTGTGTATGAAATTATTTATGGTTCATTCATATATGTATGTAACAAGCTATTACTATTGCTTATTTCATGCCATAGTTTTACCTATTTCCCTTCTTTGCTCCCTCTTCCTTCTGCTCTACTAATTTGTCTTATGTCTTTATGATATCCAATCTACAGGGGCAGGAAAATCTTTTGATGAAGAGAAATAAAAGTAAAATGGAAGGGGAGATGCTGCCGTCACTCACTATTTGGAAAGAATACTTGATAAGTGTAGCAGGTTCTGTCAAAGTTCATCCAAGGTCCTCTTGGATCCTTCTTTCTGATACTTCATGTCTCTCTACCTCAGATTTATTATGCACTTGCCTTTCAGGGTCCACAGAAGTACCTCTTCTTTGAGGAACTGCCCTCAGGTGACTGGAGCCCTGTGTCTATTCATATCAAAAGCCTCAAGTATATGAAGGTTTCTAACCCTCTGGTTGCACACGTGACCAAAATAGACAATGCCAGAGCATGGAGGCCTAGCTTTCATTTCTCAAGTCACAAACTTTGATATGTAATTTATACCCCCTGTACTATCAAGTCAAGTCTAGGACTTCACCTGTGGATATCTTTGTTTGCCTCTCCCCCTTTTGCATTCTGCTTCCCTCACTCCTTTTCCAGCTTCCCATAGGAACATCTTAAATAAATTGCCTGCACTTGAGTCTTCACCTCAGAGTGTGCATTTGCAGAATCCAACCTAAGACAATGAACCACTTAATGTTAGCTGCAATTCTAAAGGGATGCCCAAGTAACCAAAGGTAATCACTCTCTGCTTCCTGAAATTGGCAGGTCCTGTTAATCAGAAGACCCTTTGTTGAAGTGGGTTTGGGAATATAAATATCATAGTAGCTACTGAGACAGAGCTGGAAATTTGTGTAATGTAATTTCCACCCCCACCCCCACACATACATACCAATCACATCCTCTGTGAAGTACCAAGTGGTATGTACTTCACATTCCAAGGTGTTCATTCACACACCAACTAGATTCATTCATAGGATTGGACCAAATGCTGAGTTCTTCATCAGGTTGGGCAAGAAGGATAAACAGAGCTGGCTCTTGTGAGCCTATTCAAGGACAAAGAGCAAGAACATATTTCACTGGGTTACTGGATAAGAAAACAAGATTTAGCTTGTGATCAACAAGGCAGAATGGGAAAATAGCAGTAATAATATAAGTTGAATTCTAATTCTAATCTTTTTTTTCTATTTCCATCAACCCTTTAGTTAAATAAAATTCTTAAGCCATTTGTACCAAGTTTCACATTCTATTATTTAAAATTTAGTATAAGTAAAACATTTCCTTTCCTCCTTCATTCAATGATCAAATGTTACGCTTGACCTTCCCAACCCTGGGCAACGCTTTCCCACCTTTCCTGTCTCCCCTTCCTTTGGATGCCCTCCCATCTTCCCATAACCGAAGGCTGATGTCATCTTGAAAGAACATGCATTCTATTTTCAGAGGTTCTGTCATCAACACAGCTGCCTGGCATCCTGTCATTGCCCATTGCTGTCAGTTAATACAGAAACACAAACCTTCGGTGACATTATGCAAATGTGTAACCTTCCCTGGAGACTTTCTGCCTGGATGCCAATGTCTAAGTTGCACTGAAATAGCACATTGTCCATGTAGACAGCTGTAACCTAGTCTAATGGGTGTCACAAAAATAAAGAGAAATTATCTTGACCTTATTTGCTAAAGGAATCTACAATTTCTAGACTGGAGTAGCATTCTAGACCAGAGGTCCTACAAGGAAAAATGACTTTAGAATTCTATAATCCCTACCATCTGGTAGGAGCCCTCAATAAAAGTAGAATTTAAAACTCAGTGAGTGAAATTGCCACTCCTAGTGCTCCAAGATGCAATGCAGACTTTCCATGATCCATACCACACCCAAGCTGAAGAGGTAATGGGAAGTCTGCTCTTCCCATTTTAATGGAATTCCCACCTGCTCTCTGCTTCTCTCCTTTCCTGCAAGAGGAAAAACAGAGGTGGCTTTTGTCATGTGATGGACATCAGACTAATGCAACTCTTCTAGATCTACTGATTGCCAAGATACCAAGATATGTATTTATTCTTTCATTATTTTAGCTAGTAGATTTACCTACAATTGTTCCTCATGGCCATTTTGGTAATATCCCTAGTATTCCATTCTATCCCTTTTTTCTTTATTCAACATATATTTCTTCACTACTAACTGTGATCAAACACTTAATAAGTCCTACAAAAAACACATTAGATAACAAAGGGCCTATTCTCAATGAGCTTGCAACCCAGAGGGGGAACAAAGACATACAATTATAAAGGATCAGTGAAAGACTGTGCAGTATTTTGGTAATCCAGAGGTATTTCACAAAGAAGGAGATTTTATAAGTGAAGATAGAGAAGGAAGTTGTATTAATTTTCTTATTGCAGCTGTGACAAGTTACTGCAAATATGATGACTCAAAACAGCACAAATTTATTATCTTACAGTTCTGGAGGTCAGAAGTCTTGAATTTGTCTAAGCGACATTAAAAGTCAGGGGAATTGGTTCCTTCTGGAGAACAATCCTTGCCTCCCGCCACTTAGAAAGGCTGCCTTGGCAATCAGTAACTCACAACCCCATCAGCTTTTCCTGATCTGATCTCCTCTTCATAAAAAAAGACCTTCATGATGACATTAGGCCCAATTGGGTAATACAGCATAATCTCCTCAGCCTAAAATCCTTAACTAAATCATATCCGCAAAATCTTCTTTTGCTATATAAGATAGTCAAAGGTTTCAGAGAGTAGGACATTGATATATTTGTGGGGGTGAGGGGGAACAGATGCATCATTCATTCTCGCACAAAAATGTTTTTTGATCAACCTCATGCAAGCAAGTGGTGACGCCATCACCTGAAGATGGCAAGATAAAAGGTATAACTGTAGACATACGGAATTTCCATGTATGTAATTAAGCAAAATTCTGCTAAGGAGGCAGGAAATATTATCTAGAGACACTGGAAGCAACCCAAAGTGTGAGTGGGAGATTCTTTTTAAGAGTTAACATGATAGCAATATACAGAATGGTCTCATATGTAAATATTACAGAGGCACAATGGATACCTTAAATGAATGAAATGCTTTTAGTGTAAGAACTCAGGCTTGGCAGCACGAGGGAGAACAGAAGAACACGGACTCCATTCTAAAAAGGACAGCACTGGGCAGCACAAGCCAATCACTGCCTTGAAGAATGTGGATACAGTTGGTATCATAGCAACAGATTTTTCAGAAGAAATGGGAAATCGGAATTTTTTTGTATTTCTTAATATTAATAATTATTCAACATAAAAAATGTTCTAATATTGAAGTAGCATGTCTATGGGCCCCACACAGCCACAGCTGGTACTCTGCAGACTCTGGCTTAAGAGAAGGCAAGACTAACCAACAACTTTTTCCAGTGCTCAGGACCCATCTCTGCTCTGTATGCAGAAGTACAACTGAGATTGGAAGCATGGATATACACTTAGTCCACAAATAGCCCTTTTCTCTTATTTCCACCCTCCAAAATATCCATCTGGCATCCATGTTGGGAAGCAGAGCATAGACATGAGAGGACAATTGACTCTAAAAGGTCAGATGTGCTAAGTGTCAGTGAGCATTACATAAACAAGTGCTACAAAAATCAAAAGGACACTATGACACTTTTGGCTCAACCAAAGGCCATTTGGATAGATCTCAGTGACTGGGGCCCAGTTCACACATGGACAATCAAAGCCCTTCAATTCTGTAGCAGATGTGACTGTGGCCTACCCTATAGCCAAACCCATCCCTGGATTTTTCTGGTTAACGGGACCTTGATTCTGCACAGGAGTCTGTGTCTATGTGTTTCAGAGCAAGCTCGGGCTCTCCCCAACTCTTGGGGATGAAACTTGTGTAGTATATGCCAGTTGTGGCAACTCCATTCCCTTCCCCTGAAAACAGTTGCAGGATTGACCCAACAATGCAGTTCTAACCATAGACCTGTGAAGGGAGTAATATTCCATTGTGTATATATACCACATTTTCTGTATCCATTCATCTACTGAAGGGCATCAAGGTTGGTTCCACAGTTGAGCTATTGTGAATTGTGCTGCTATAAACATTGATGTGGCTGTGTCCCTGAAGTATGCTGTTTTTAAGTCCTTTGGGTAGAGAACGAGGAGTGGGATAGCTGGGTCAAATGGTGGTTCCATCCCCAGTGTTCCAAGGAATCTCCATACTGCTTTCCATATTGGCTATATTAATTGGCAGTCCTACCAGCAATGTATGAGTGTGCCTTTCCTCCCCCATCCTCACCATGTGTTTTAATACATGACATTCTGAGTGAGATAAAATCTTAGGGTAGTTTTGATTTGCATTTCTCTAATTGCTAGAGATGTTGAACATTTTTTCAAATATTTGTTAATTGATTGTATATCATCTTCTGAGAGGTGTCTGTTCAGTTCCTTGGCCCATTTATTGATTGGGATATTTGATTTTTTAGCTTTGTGAGTTCTTTATATATCCTAGAGATTAGTGTTCTATCTGATGTGGGAATGGTAAAAATTTGCTCCCAGGATGTAGACTCTCTATTCACCTCACGAATTGTTTCTCTTGCTGAGAAGCTTTTTAGTTTTTTTTTTTTTTTAATATTTATTTTTTAGTTATCGGCGAACACAACATCTTTGTTTGTATGTGGTGCTGAGGATCGAACCCGGGCCCCACGCATGCCAGGCGAGCGTACTACCACTTGAGCCACATCCCCAGCCCAAGCTTTTTAGTTTAAATCCATCCCATTTATTGATTCGTGATTTTAATTCTTGCTCTATAGGAGTCTTATTAAGGAAGTCAGGGCCTAATCTAAGTTGATAAAGATTTGGGCCTACTTTTTCTTCTAATAGGCACAGTGTCTGTAGTTTAATTCCTAGGTCCTTGATCCACTTTGAGTTTTGTGCATGGTGAGAGATTGGGGTTTAATTTCATTTTGTTGCATATGGATTTCCAGTTTTCTCAACACAATTTCTTGAAGAGATTATCTTTTCTCCAATGAATACAGATAAATAAGATAACTATAATTATGTGGGTTTGTCTCTGTATCCTCTATTCTGTACCATTGATCTACCAGTCTATTTTGGTGCCAATACCATACTGTTTTTGTTACTATTGCTCTGTAGTACAGTTTAGAGTCTGGTATACTGATACTACCTGCTTCACTCTTCTTGATAAGTATTGCTTTAGCTATTCTGGGTCTCTTATTATTTTTCCAGATAAATTTCATGACCGCTTTTTCTGTTTCCCATGAGGAATGTCATTGGGATTTTGATTGTAATTGCATTAGATCTGTATAGTGCTTTTGGTAGTATGGTCATTTTGACAATATTAATACACAATGGAATATTACTCAGCAATGCTGAGTAATCTGAATGTCTTCTCTGTTATAAGGAGGCTGATTCATAGTGGGGTTGGGGAGAATTAGAGGACCTCTAGATAGGACAAAGGAGTGGGAGGCGAAGGGAGGGTTTGGGGGTAAAAAAAGATGGTGGAATGAGATGGATATCATTACCCTAAATACATGTATGAAGGTATGAATGGTGTGAATATACTTTGTATACAACCAGAGATAATGAAAAATTGTGCTCTGTATATGTAATATGAATTGTAATGCATCCTGCTGAATCAGAATAAAAATAAATTTAAAATAAAAGAAGAAATGTGAAGAGAAATCTGCTGGGTTAACTTATATAGGTGAGTTTTCTGGGATTTTGTAAATGGGTTGAACACTGGAACTTGCCTTGCAAATTCTTGAGTTCTAGAAAACAGTTTTTGTGCATACCAGAGCAAGTATAAGAACCAACGTGTGGAAAAGCGGATGCCCAAAAGGTGGCTTGACCCAACATCCTCGGTGATGCTCAAAATTAGACATGGGAACACTACAAATGATGACAGGTGCTTGTTTGATTCAACAGTAAGGAAGGAAACACACGGAATTTTTCTCAAAGCCAGATTAATGGAGGACCAGCAAGAAAATTGAGAAAGAACAGAAAAAGTAGAGGGGAGGTGTGAAGGAGGTATTAAAGAGAATGGACTGCAGAGTTTTGAGGCATCAATAATGGCAGCAGGTCCAGCACTGGCAGGAGGGTGCCAACCATAACACAGAAAAGGGGTAGGCATGCCTGTGTCAGACCATGGGAGCATCTCCAAGAGCAGCCAGTCTAGCCAGCCTGGCAATCTGGGGGAGTGATTAGTGAAAGGAAAAGTTTGTTTTTGCTTTTGTTTTGTTTTGTTTTTAAAGAAAAGTCCATTAACTGCCTAGAGAACCTGAAATGAGTGTCACATTGAAACTTTGTTGCCTGTTAGCAAAATCTAGAAATGTGTAGTGAATGGGCAAGTTAAATTCTGGTCATTTAGTAGCAAGTTAAAGTCTATGAACTCAAACTCCAAAAGAGCTAAGATTATAATGGTTAAAGAGGTCACAGGAGGTGATATGTTAAATGATAATGCAGAATGATAAAATAATAGGGTACACAAGTGTATGTTCAAAGTAACAAAGCAAAGACAAAAAGCCATAGAAGCTATACTCATCTAAAATAGAAACTTGATAGTTATGCTATTTAAATAGGATGAAATGATTTATCAATAAAATATGACCTCTTTGAAATGATCTATAGATAGAAGAAAAAGAGCTAGTCAATCTGTGAGAATTATGGCCAAGTGAAGCTAACAAGAAATGGTCTATCAGAGAATTTGACCACCTTCGCCACATTTTTTATACATGATTCTCAATATAGAGTAATACTCTTTGACCCTGCTTATTGATAAATAGAATTATAAATTGTGCTTTTATGATTTTTCCTAATATGTACTTTCTGAAGGTGCTGACAGTCTGAAAGTGCAATATGATTTTAAGAAGCTTTATGTACTTAGAGAGGGAACTATTAGCAAACTATGACACTGCTAAACCATTTTTCAACTTCAAACAGAAACTTAATACTCTATGGTCTGTCCATTTCGCAAGGGAAAATGCAATCTATTTTAATGACTACTTTGCCAAAATGCTTCCCTAGCAGGGATCAGTGAATTAGGGAATTTGACTAGCATGAAATGGTCACTTGCTTTAGGTGTCTCAAAAATATAATTTAAATACTTAAGAAGTTTTCATGACATAGAAATAGTATATTTGTATTACCAGATAGGTATTATCCTAAATGCTTATGCTAGTGGGGTTCTTTCTCTCATTCTCTCGCTGTCTTCTAATATACATACGTATACACACACATATGTAGATATGTATAGTTTGTTTTAACATATGGGATGGATAATGTTCACATTCCCACGATTACATAAATTTTGTTTAAACAAAGAAATAGCTGGGACCCAAAGCATATTAAAAAATCGTCTCATGGATGTAATGTGTATATTTATTTTTTTTATATTTAATTTCTTTCTTATTATAAATTTACCCATTTGGCAAAATTAAAAAGAAAAAAATCAAATTAATTTAAATTTCAAGTTACATGACTTTAAATGATTCATAGTTCCTGAAATAGTATCTATATATTAATAACAGTTGCATAAGGAGAAAGTTTTGAATTATGTACAATTTCCACCTAGGTAACTAATAATTGCAATTCAAACTTTATTGTCCATACCATAAAATAAATAAGAAAAATACTCCTGAGTCCACCTGAATTTTTAACAAAAATTAAGTATTCTCATTAGTAACAACTGAGCTGTTCTTGGTTTACAAACTATTTTATCATACATACACAAACATGGCTTGACATGATTTTTGAGAATGGCTAGCCTATTAAATAAAAAGTATTATGAAATATGATATGTCAAGAGCTTTGTAATGTTTTGAACAACCAATAAAAAAAATTTTTAAAAAAAGTAGTATGTGTTTGCAAGAGGAAAAATGTGCAATTTTATATGTTTGTTCCTTTCTGTGAAAAAAATTAGCTCAATGTATTAATTCTGAGTCATTATAGAATACCAATTTGGATAGTAGGGTCAGTGCGTATTAATAATTTTTATGGTTTTGAATCTTCCAAAGTCACTGCGTTGATTCTCTCTGTGGATCCGAGTTTAATAAAAATATGAAATGTTATTACAGAAGAAACTGCATAAGAAAATTCACTCTTCATGCAGGTCCCATACATATTTTTCCGACTTTATTATGACCTTCGTATGTAATTTCTGGTGTTCCTGTGCTAGGTGATAGATAAGGCAAGAGGTGGGAGGAGGGAAGCAGGGATAGTGGGGAAGAACTGCCTTCAAGGACTGGGCATTTGACCTTACAGTGAAGCTCAGTATGAGTCAACAGTGGCAGGGAGTGATCAAGAAAAATCTCACGACCTTTATTAGAAATGTTATATCCAGAATGAATTCTCTTCTCTGCCTCTTAGACGACTCTTTGGATTAATATGTGCTGTCCTGGGTCTCGCCTTCTTGAGTCGGGTATGAGCGAACAGGATTCAGAAAAGATCACCTGGGATTGGGGGAAAAGCCGAAAACCCTGTCACCAAAGAAACCACTTGAGAACATTATGCCAAGCCAGTCACAAGAAGACAAATTCTGCCTGATCCAACTTCTATGAGGTACTTAGAGAGGTTGAATCACAGACAGCAAGCAGAATGGTAGTTGCCAGGGGCTAGCATGGGAGGATGGGGACTTGCTTAATGGGTTAAAGGGTGCAGTTTTGTAGGATGAAAGTGCACTGAAGATTGGCTGAACAACAATGTGAAAATACTCTAACACCATTGAACCATGTACTTAAAAAAGGTAAAGATGGTAAATTTTATGTTATGTATATTTTGCGAAGATTTTAATTATTTTAACCGCTGAAGGAACCAAGAGTATTTAATCAGGAAAAGAAAACAGAAGAAAGGGGACAGATCAGTTAATGAAGAGTCATTAAAAAGAAAATAAATATCTTTATTTTGTGATTTAAGGAAAAGCTGGCAGTAACCTGTGTTAGCAGCTAGGCTACAATTTCAGCTCAACATAAGAACAATTTGACAGAATATGAGAATAGAAGATATGTAGAATAAACAATGGATTGTGGTCCACAGTATTAGTAGCCCCCGAATAGTGCTTTATTCCAGGCACCAATTAGTAGCAAGACAGGTGTCATGTAGTAAGAAAGAGCTACTTAAATCAGAAATCTTCCTTATAGGGAGCCACCCCAGAAAACACTATAAGTTCGAATTCAAACAAAAGAGATCTTTATTTAACTGGCCAGGGACTGTCTCCCACCGGTAGACACTGATGCTTTGTGGGAGAACACCAATTTCCTGGCCTGTGTCTTGGGAATTTAAGGACGAAAAAACCACAACTCAAGGGCTTTTCTCAGCGTCATTCAAGCAAGCAAGGTACAGAAGCTTGAGTTTCAGCTGAATGGGGGTGATAACCTATTTTAAAGTCATGTAGACCCATAAATGTACTCAAACCCAGGATGGAGCTCACCACGACTACCACTATATACTGAATTGGGTACATTCTGTGGGGTACAAAGTACAGAAAAACAGTTTTTTAAAAGAAGACAGTTTTCATTTCTGTTTCTCAGAAATGGGTCATGCAGTTCCCTCTTCACAGGAGCAGAAACAGAAAACTAAGATGGAGTCTAGAACAGCTAAGACAGAGTCCCCACAGCCACGCTTTTTGTTCATATAGCCACAGTGACTCCATTCCCGCTATCCCGGTACTAGTAACTTATTTGATGTTAGTAGTTATCTCATTTACTAATCATTTTACTACTGATACCTATAAGCCCTAAGTCTACATGATCAAGCTAATCCAATTGTTCACAACTATATTGATTTAACCTTGTCTATATCTATATTAACCTATCAGCCTACATTCATCTATAACTATACTGGCATATGACTTAACACCTTTCCTGTTCCATATCTTTTTCCCGTGGCTTAAATCCTGTGTCTTACAGTTACATGATCTTATCACTATTACATAGACTTATTCCTGATGAACTTATCTATGAACTTACGTCTTACTGTTGCTTATCTGTGTTAACTTATTCTAATAATCTATAACCTATGTCTATGACTTATTGATTATATTGATCAGTTCACACTACAACAGTCTTCAGTCTATTTTGGTCACTTATTAGTGTAAGTCTTTGTCACTTATCACATCTGGAGGCTGGACCTCTGAGATCAAGGTGCTGATAAAGTTGGTTTCTTCTGAGGTTTTTCTCCCCAACTTGCAGAAGGTCACCTTCTATGACTTCACATGGTCTTCCCTCTCTGTGCCTATGTCCTATTCTTTTCTTGTAAGGATGTCAGTCATATTGAATTCAGACCCACCCTAATGACCTCATTTTAATGTTATTACCTCTTTAAAGCTGCTTTCTCCAAACAGTCACATTCTGAAGTACTAAGGGTTGGGATTTCTATATGTGAATTGTTGGTGGGGGAAACACAATTCAGTGCATAACAACTTAGAAAGGATTTCCAGGTTAAATGGCAACAGAGATGGACATTTAATTCGACTTCATACAGATCTATACTCAAGAGATCTAAAGAAAGAAAGGGGTATGGGAGTAGGAAGGATAGTAGAATGAATGGGACGTTATTATCCTATGTGCATATATGACTACATGACTGGTGTGATTCTACATCATGTATAACCAGAAGAATGAGAAGTTATTCTCCATTTATGTATGATGTGTCAGAGTGCATTCTATTGTCATGGAACAAATTGTTTAAAAAGAAGGGAAAATATAACTGTCAGAAATTAGGAAACCTTTGGCAAATACAGTGAAAGAAGATTCTAGATGCTTCTTGGTAAGAATATGCTTCTTACCAGTTAGCAAGCATCTTAGCAAATAGAAACCACCCTGGAAAATCTCATTATCAAGATAATTTAAAGAAATCAGAGCAGAATTCACAGCTGATTCTTGGGAGAGAGAGAAGACTTGGGAGACATCCACTTGGGATAAACTTAAAAAAAAAATGGTGCCTTATGATTATATGTAGCAGTGGAATTTGTAGTTGCATTCTTGTACATTCACACTGGAATAATTTTGTCATTGCAAAACAGTCATAGGTCAGCTGTCCAAGATGGAATTCAGTTATGCATTTGCTTGTCTCCCCTTTTTATTGGCCCCTTTTCAAATGACAGTAAATGATTGAAGGGCTATGACACTAATTGAAGGCTTCAGCCCATGAGCCCTTTCAATATATTTGTAGAAAAGAAAAAAGCACATGAAATAGAATTAACATATGAGACAAAATTGTGACAGTTGTAGTTCATGAATTGAAAGATCTAATATTGTTAACATGACAATACCCACCAAATTAATCCACAGATTCATAGCAGTCACTACCAAAATGCTAGTTTTCATATAGTTTTTCATTTTTTTTCTTTTTTTATTCCCTCCTTCCTTTATTTTGTTTTTCTTTTTGCAGAAATGAGCAGATTCATATAGAAATGTGAGATGTAGTCTGTTCAAATTCTGTGTATCCTCCTGACTCAGTCTGGGCAATTCATACGACTTAAGAAAATTATTGATGTCTTCACTATCTTCTATTTTATTGGAATGTAGGGTTTCAAAATAATTTCTAATTGTCTTCTGTATTTCTGTAGCATCTGTTGTGATATTGCCTTTTTCATCCTGTATGTTAGTAATTTGAGTTCTCTCTCTTCTTCTCTTCGTTAGCATGGCTAAGGGTCTGTCGATCTTATTTATTTTTTCAAAGAACCAACTTTTAGTTTTGTCAATTTTTTCAATAGTTTCTTTTGTTTCAATTTCATTGATTTCTGCTCTGATTTTAATTATTTCTTGCCTTCTGTTACATTTGCTGTTGTTTTGCTCTTCCTTTTCTAGGGCTTTGAGATGAAGTGTGAGCTCATTTATTTGTTGGTTTTTTCTTTTTTTGAGGAATGACCTCCAGATGATGAATTTCCCTCTTAAAACTGCTTTTATTGTGTCCCATGGATTCCGATATGTTGTGTCTGTATTTTCATTTATCTCTAAGAATTTTTTGATTTCCTCCTTTATGTCTTCTGTAACCCATTGATCATTCAGTAACATATTGTTCATTTTCCATGTGATGTAGGATTTTTCCTTCCTTCTTTATCATTGATTTCCAGTTTCATTCCATTATGATCAGATAAAGTGCATTGTTAGAGTCTGTAAACAACTCAGGATGGCGCCTGGCATTTTGCCAGAGAAATGTTAGAGTCTGTAAACAAGTCTGGATGGTGCCTGGCAAAATGCCAGAGGGAGTGGTTTGTGAAGTAACACCAGCGAGCCATTAAGTGTGGAGATTCCTTATTGGTTGACTGCTGTATCTATTTTTTGTTAATTAGATTACCTATGTGGAATGTATAAATACCGTTCCTGTCCTACAATAAACGGCTCCCACTCTTGCTGTATCAATGTACGCAAGTTGATCGTCACCCCCCCACACACCCCGGTTATTTTGACCAGCCAGCCGGGCTGCGGCAGTGCATGGTATTATCTCCACCCCTTTATATGGATGAAATAGAAGAAGCAATCAAAAGACTACCAACCAAGAAAAGCCCAGGACCAGACGGGTATACAGCGAAGTTTTACAAAACCTTCAAAGAAGAATTAATACCAATACTTTTCAAGTTATTTCAGGAAATAGAAAAAGAGGGAGCTCTTCCAACTTCATTCTATGAGGCCAACATCATCCTGATTCCGAAACAAGACAAAGACACCTCAAAGAAAGAAAACTACAGACCAATATCTCTAATGAACCTAGATGCAAAAATCCTCAATAAAATTCTGGCGAATCGGATACAAAAACACATCAAAAAAATTGTGCACCATGATCAAGTAGGATTCATCCCTGGGATGTAAGGATGGTTCAATATACGGAAATCAATAAATGTTATTCACCACATCAATAGACTTAAAGATAAGAACCATATGATCATCTCGATAGACGCAGAAAAAGCATTCAACAAAGTACGGCATCCCTTTATGTTCAAAACATTGGAAAAACTAGGGATAACAGGAACTTACCTCAACATTGTAAAAACTATCTATGCTAAGCCTCAGGCTAGCATCATTCTGAATGGAGAAAAATTGAAGGCATTCCCTCTAAAATCTGGAAGAAGACAGGGATACCCTCTATCAACCACTTTTATTCAATAAAGTTCTCAAAACATTGGCCAGAGCAATTAGACAGACGAAAGAAATTAAAGGCATAAAAATAGGAAAAGAACTTAAATTATCACTATTTGCAGACGACATGATTCTATACCTAGAAGACCCAAAAGGGTCTACAAAGAAACTACTAGAACTAATAAGTGAATTCAGCAAAGTGGCAGAATATAAAATCAACACGCATAAATCAAAGGCATTTCTGTATATCAGCAACAAATCCTCTGAAATGGAAATGAGGACAACCATCCCATTCACAATATCCTCAAAAAAAATAAAATACTTGGGAATCAACCTAACAAAAGAGGTGAAAGATTTATACAGTGAAAACTACAGAACCCTAAAGAGAGAAATAGAAGAAAATCTTAGAAGATGGAAAAATATACCCTGTTCATGGATAGGCAGAACTAACATCATCAAAATGGTGATATTACCAAAAGTTCTCTATAGGTTTAATGCAATGCCAATCAAAATCCCAATGGCATTTCTTGTAGAAATAGATAAAGCATTCATGAAATTCATATGGAAAAATAAAAGACGCAGAATAGCAAAAGCAACTCTAAGAAGGAAGTGTGAATCAGGCGGCATAGCTATACCAGATTTCAAAGTATACTACAGAGCAATAGTAACAAAAACAGCATGGTACTGGTACCAAAACAGGTGGGTGGACCAATGGTACAGAATAGAGGACACAGAGACTAATCCACAAAGTTACAACTATCTTATATTTGATAAAGGGGCTAAAAGCATGCAATGGAGGAAGGATAGCATCTTCAACAAATGGTGCTGGGAAAACTGGAAATCCATATGCAACAAAATGAAACTGAATTCCCTTCTCTCGCCATGCACAAAAGTTAACTCAAAATTGGTCAAGGAGCTTGATATCAAATCAGAGATTCTGCGTCTGATAGAAGAAAAAAGTTGGCTCCAATCTACATATTGTGGGGTCGGGCTCCAAATTCCTTAATAGGACACCCATAGCACAAGAGTTAATAACAAGAATCAAAAAAATGGGACTTACTTAGACTAAAAAGTTTTTTCTCAGCAAGAGAAACAATAAGAGAGGTAAATAGGGAGCCTACATCCTGGGAACAAATTTTTACTCCTCACACTTCAGATAGAGCCCTAATATCCAGAGTATACAAAGAACTCAGAAAATTAAACAATAAGATAACAAATAACCCAATCAACAAATGGGCCAAGGACCTGAACAGACACTTCTCAGAGGAGAACATACAATCAATCAACAAGTACATGAAAAAATGCTCACCATCTCTAGCAGTCAGAGAAATGCAAATCAAAACCACCCTAAGATACCATCTCACTCCAGTAAGATTGGCAGCCATTAAGAAGTCAAACAACAACAAGTGCTGGCAAGGGTGCAGGGAAAAGAGTACACTTGTACATTGCTGGTGGGACTGCAAATTGGTGCGGCCAATTTGGAAAGCAGTATGGAGATTCCTGGGAAAGCGGGAATGAAACCACCATTTGACCCAGCTATTGCCTTTCTCGGACTATTCCCTGAAGACCTTAAAAGAGCGTACTATAGGGATACTGCTACATCGATGTTCATAGCAGCACAATTCACAATAGCTAGACTGTGGAACCAACCTAGATGCCCTTCAATAGATGAATGGATAAAAAAAATGTGGCATTTATACACAATGAAGTATTACTCTGCACTAAAAAATGACAAAATCATGGAATTTGCAGGGAAATGGATGGCACTAGAGCAGATCATGCTAAGTGAAGCTAGCCAATCCCTAAAAAACAAATGCCAAATGTCATCTTTGATATAAGGAGAGCAACTAAGAACAGAATAGGGAGGAAGAGCGTGAGAAGAAGATCACTTCATACCTACTACAATGTCTAAAGGCCTGACAACAAGTATTATGAAATATATAGAGAAATCAGAACCTTCATGCATTGCTGTTGGCAGTGTAAAATGGTGTGACAACTTTGGGAAACACTCTGACCATTCCTAAAATTATCATCTCATAGCATTAACATATGACCCAGCAATTCTACTCCTAGTTGTATACCCAAGAGAAATGAAAACCTATATCTACACAAAAACATCACATAAATGTTTGTAGCAATATGATTTATAAGAGCCAAAGAGTGGAAACAACTCAAATATTTATCTTCTTCTTTTTAAAATTTTTTAATTCTAATTTGTTATGTATGACAGCAGAATGCATTACAATTCATATTACACATATAGAGCACAATTTTTCATGTCTCTGATTGTACACAAAGTAGAGTCACACCATTAGTGTCTTCATACCTGTACTTGGAGTAATGATGTCCATCTCATTCCACTGTCTTTCCTACCCTCATGTCCCCCCCTTCCCCTCCCTCCCCTTTTCTCTATCTAGAGTTCATCTAATCCTCTTATGCTCCCCCCAACCCCATTATGAATCAGCATCCTTATATCAGAGAAAACATTTGGCATTTGTTTTTTTGGGATTGGTTAACATCACTTAGCATTATATTCTCCAACTCCATCCATTTATCTGTAAATGCCATGATTTTATTATCTTTTAATGCTGAACACTATTTCTTTGTGTATGTATACCATATTATTGTTATCCATTCATCTACTGAAGGGTGTCTAGGTTGGTTCCATGGTTTAGTGATTGTGAATTGTGCTGCTAGAGAGTGAAGCAGGTGGCATCAGTATACCTGACCTTAAACTACACTACAGAGCAATAGTAACAAAAACAGCATGGTTTTGGCACCAAAATAGACTGGAAGACCAATGGTACAGAATAGAGGACACAGAGACAAAAATCCACAAACTACAGTTATCTTATGTTAGACAGTGGCACCAAGAACATACATTGGAGAAAAGATAGCCTCTTCAACAAATGGTGCTGGGAAAAACTTGAAATCCATATGCAACAAAATGA
Organism: Callospermophilus lateralis; assembly: GCF_048772815.1. NCBI lineage: Eukaryota > Metazoa > Chordata > Mammalia > Rodentia > Sciuridae > Callospermophilus > Callospermophilus lateralis. The sequence goes on along the minus strand of NC_135313.1, from coordinate 21,808,863 downwards.
ACTTAAACCCCTATTTCTCACCATGCATAAAACTCAACTCAAAGTGGATCAAGGACCTACGTATTAAACCAGAGACACTGACTAATGGAAGAAAAAGTAGGCCCAAATCTCCATCATGTTGAATTAGGCCCCAAATTCCTTAATAAAACTCCTATAGAGCAAGAATTAAAATCAAGAATCAATAAATGGGATGGATTCAAACTAAAAGCTTCTTTGCAGCAAAAGAAACAACCAGTGAGGTGAAGAGAGAGCCTACATCTTGGAAGCAAATATTTTACCACTCCCACATCAGATAGAGCTCTAATCTCTAGGATATATAAAGAACTCAAAAAGTTCTAAACACCAAAAACAAATAACTCAATCAATAAATGGGCCAAGGAATTGAACAGACACTTCTCAGAAGAAGATCAATCAATCAACAAATATATGAAAAAATGTTCAACATCTCTAGCAATTAGGGAAATGCAAATCAAAACTAAGATTTCATCTCACTCCAGTCATAATGGCAGCTATTAAGAATACAAACAACAATAAGTGTTGGTGAGGATGTGGGGGAAAAGGCACGCTTATACATTGCTGGTGGGACTACTAATTGGAGCAGCCAATATGGAAAGCAGTATGGAGATTCCTTGGAAAACTGGGAATGGAACCACCATTTGACCCAGTTATTCCACTCCTCAGTCGCTACCCAAAGGACTTAAAAACATCATACTTCAGGGACACGGCCAAATCAAATATTTATCTTCTAACAAATTGGAAAATATCATATATCCATACAGTGGAACTACTCAAACATAAAAAGGAGCAAAGTGCTGATAAATACTACAATATAGATAAAACTTAAAAGCATTATGCTAGTCAGAAAGATCACATGTTATATGATATATGTGATATAAAATAACCAGAACAGGCAAATCTAGAGAGACAGAAAGGATATTGGTGTTTGGAAAAGGAAGGAGTAGGTCTAAATGGGGAATGATTGCTAATAGGTAAGAATATTTGCTCTAGAGAGATGAAAATGTTTTGAAATTAAATGACGGTGATGGATGCATAGCTCTGTGGATATACTAAACCTCAGTGATTTGTATACTTTAAAAGAATGAATTTTAAGGTTATACGCATCTTAGTAAGTCTTCTATTTAAAAAGAATGAGTACTATGAGTGTAAATCACAATTCTAAGTTCAGAGCAGTATTAAAAATATTACTATATTTAAAAAATGTTGCATAATTTTCTTTGTACAAATAATGGATGTTATTACTCGTCATACTGATATGACAATAAAAATACTTTCTGGAGATGTAGGCTAGGAGTACAGTGCTTGCCTAGCATGTACACTATCCAGGGTTCATCTCCAACAACACATACACACATGGAGGCGCACGCATACACACACACATTCTACTTGATTTGAATTAGACTTAAGTCATTTCCTGCTTCGGACCCTTAGTAGTGCTATGATCATCAAGGCAACAAACACAAGAATCAGCTTTCTTTGGTGTAGTGTTTAGCCAATTATGACTTGGCAAGCAAGAACCAAAAACTAATCTGAAATCAGTTTGGAAAAAAAGATTCCTTCATTTTCCTTCCATGTAAATGAGTACATATACACATGATAGTGGTGTTATGGTATTTTTAGTTTATTTGTTTGTTCCCTTAAGGGCACTAAATCACTTAGTGCCAGGCCAAAAAGACCAAAAAAAAAAAAAAAAAAAAGTGTGTGTGTGTGTGTGTGTGTGTGTGTGTGAAACAACAAGAACAAAACCTGAGAACCATGTTTAGCATATCACTTATAGAGAAGATAGTCATCAACACTGACTGGATTTTATTTAGTTTAAGTCCAGGATGGAGGACTTGCTTATCAGGTGGATCAATTTGAATTAGGCTTGGTTCCTTATAACAAAAATGTCCAAAGTTAAAGTAGTTGATGCAAAACAGAACCTTACCTCTCTCACATAAAAGAGCCTCAGTGTTGGCAGTTTTGGCCTGGCACAGATGCACCACTATGGCATCAGGTAACAAGATTCTTTTCATCTTCTCACTGGGTGACATCTGGACAGGATCCTTGTCTGGCAGTCCCCTCCCCTTTAAACAGTGACATGAGAGAAGACAAAAGGGGCTTATCAGCACTTCCTGTGACTGAGCATTGTCACTCTGTCACATAACTAACTCCATGGACACTTGGAAGTGCAGTCTTAAGCTAAAAATGTATAAATCTACACTAAGAAAGGAGGAGAAAACAAATAATAAGAGACACCTAGGAATTTGTGCCATGAGGAGTATGTGTAACAATATGAACATTTCTGTCAGTCCACCAAGTCTAACTACATGGTGAGCACAAACAATTTGTATTTATAAACTGCACTTAGAAATTTGTTATGAGCTCCCATGAGTTAAAAGTTTGAAGTTTTTCTTCTATTTTTATAAACTTATGTTAATTATTCTGCAGCCTTTTTACATAAATATGTAATATATATATAAAAACACATTATTCCAAAGCCATGTGAAAGATCAAAAAGTCATAATGTTCTATGTATATAAGGAACTCTGCTCTGAATCTTTATGCTCTGAGGTATGATAGTTAGTCCAAATATCTAAATGATAGGGTGTGAATCAATTTATAGGAGGTCATGACAACTTCTCACCAAACGTAAAAGCTTTTATCCTGTAGCAGGTTGACACTGTTGTCAATTCTTTGGCCCCCTCCTTCCATTGATCTTGACTCTGTTTCCTCTCTCAGGAACTTGTCTGACCCTGTGACATGCTTCAATCAACAGAAGGCAGCATAAGCCATGCTGTGTAGCTGCTGAGTCCTAAAGAAATAAACGTTTTCTTCCTTCACTGCTCAAAATGCCTCCTTTTGGAAGCCAGCTGCCATATCTTACAAGTCTAAGCCAAGTTGAGAGACCATGTGGTGAAGGATCAATGTACCAGGGGGTTCATGCAGCCAATACAACTGCTGGTCACACGAGTGGGATGAACTTGCACGGTCAGATCTACAAATGTCAACAGCCTCAGTGACACCATATGGAGCGCAACCCTCCAGCTGAGCCTGTCAAGCCAGGTTCGTGAAATACAATATATTTTTAAGACATTACTTCATTATACAATAATATATAACTGACACACACACCACCACCACATTAAATCAGTGATAAAATACAATTTGGTTTTTTTTTCTGACTTTAACTAAAGTATTTGTTGTCTTTTTAAAATAATAATTCTTAAACTTGTTAATTCATAAGGAAATGCCAATTTCTCCTCCTGAATCAAGATTATCCCATCTCATCTTCAAATTCATACTGCCTTAACTAGCAGTGGACTTAGTCATTATGTAAATATTTATTGAGGAAATGATGCTTTTCAAGAGATATACATTTATAATGTCAAATGTAAGTGAATGTATAGAGAATGAAGACTTTTTGATAAGCAGTAAGAATTTCAATAAAAGACTTATTCTTCTGGAAATTATCTTGAGCATTTTAAGGAGAATGACATTTACAGATAGAATGTTTTCCTCCAATAATAAAAGAAAAAAAAAAGGAAGGAAGAAAAAGAAAATCACTTTTGGCAATCTCTTATTTTGTTAGTCATATTGAATTGACCTTTGATTTCTGACTACTTTTCAAAACATATTTCCTGTACTGTTATGTAGCATTTTGCAAGTGTATAAGTTCAGAGCCAAATTTGAATTTTACATATCTTTACTACATTGTAAAGAACAAACCTTCAGACTATAGACATTATTTAGATTCCTCTCGTGATTACTTCATGAATTTAATAGTCTGTGCCATTTATAGCCCCACTTTCTAATTTGTAAAAGTGATAGGGAATCTATGCATGACTAAAAATCTACTAATCTTGATAGCAATTTATGATTCCCCTATACCACTGAAGTAATGTAACTATAAAGAATAGCTCAAGAAAATATTCTCTATCTTCTGTGAGACTAAAAACATTATGAGGCTTAGGAATAAAAAGAAATTTCATCTAAGAATATCTTTTTTATTTAAGAATGTAAACCATCTCTCTCAGGAAATTACTTACTACTATGAAGTCATCTATAAGAAGGATAATAAACACTTTGAACTATTATCAGAACTACATAATAACTATGCCTTTGTGTACAACAAAAACATTCCATGATTTTAATACAGTGTAAGGCATTCCCTAAAAATGCTATTGATTTTATTTACCTTCAATTATCTGGTGTCTTTGAAGCATTTCAAATATAGGTAGGTTGTAAATATTATAACAATAATTTCAATTATTGCAAATCTATACTTGACTTTGGGAGCTGCTAGAAATGCTATCTACCTCCAAGATATCAGACCTCAGACTTATATGACATCAAAAACTCTTCCCATTTCTTGCAACAGCCATTTACTTTGTCTGCCTTGACTGTGTACAGCTATCAGCTACATTTTTTTAGCTTAGTTGGAATAAGCCCTGAACTTACAAAGGGTAGGAGAGTGTCAAAAGCCTCCTAAGCCATAATTTCATATATCTGTGGAAGCCTAGCTATTTATATATGCATTATCTTACTTGATGTCAAAGCAACCTCATGGGATGCCTAGAGATTGTAATTTGTGAAATATAAGTTAAGAAAACGAGATGCTGAAAGGCCTGGACAAGCCAACAGTAAATAGTCTAATGGGGATTCCACATAATTTTCAACAACTGGTCTACCTTGCTTGCAGATCTACCAGTCTGCTTTAGAACACACAATATACTTTGAATTGAGGGATTGATAGCAGAGTCCACAACTGCTGTCTTTATAAGGAAAGTGTAAATTTATTTTATGTTGCATTAGAAATTACAGAATATTGTAAAGGACAGGGATATAAAGTGTGGTTATTGTCAAAAAGAGCCTTTGCAAAAACAGCATCTCAGAAGATCATATATTTCTTTCCCGTGTGTCTTCTGATTCATGTCTGCTTAGTTTACTCAGAAAAATAAATATTTTACTACCACCTCCCCTGCAGAACCAATATTGCTACAGAAGAGCAAAATGCCTGCTATTCTGCCTCATGAATCAAAAGTATTGCTGACTAAACTCTGATTTCAGAGTCACCATCATCGGCAATGATGCACAAGCAAAAGGAACTTTCCTTGTTGAAAAACAAAACAATGTTTTAAGTGTCATGCTCTAAATATGTAAGATAAACATAAATAAAGGGTAAAATGTTAAATTTGAACCCTGTTTCAGAAATGCTGGGATTTATTCTGATAGAGACAGAAATACTTGACATCTCAAGTCGTAGATATAAGAATGTGCTCTGATATAAGAGTGGCAGTCACAGATCTCATTATCAGGAGAAAGAGATTTAATTTAATAAAATCCTTGACTTTTATGTGGCAGAAATATGTAGCAAAGCTCCAAGAAATTGAGAAACATTGTGTTGGCCCAATCATGCCTAGCAGTGATTTAAAATTAGGTAAAGCAGAATTCTTCAAGGCATGGAGAGTACATCTACATAAATATCACGGGCCTAAGGATGATTGCATCGGCCCTTATCTTTATAATGGCAAAAACCCAGCAGCCGAAGCCGGCAGACTCAATCACTGCCACAGTGAAACAGCTCAACTCTTCACTGCAGGACACAAGTACTCCTCCAAGGGCAATGACAACTCAAACCTACACACTTAGACTTGGTTCTGGGCTTCTGGAAAAACCCAAAGACTGCCCAGGACTTAAATACTTCGCCAAATTATCTAATGTTCCTTTTGTACCAGATGGAATACATTATTTTTCTGCATTTTTTGGTAAGTAGTCTAACTTAATAGACAAGGTAGAACTCTGGAATGGCCTATCATATAAAAAGGCAAAAATAAATACCAGAAGATAGAAAAATGTGTATTCTTTCTCTTTCTCTCTCACTCTCAGTGGTAGTATGTGCTTAGCATGCAGGAGGCAGGAGGCAGGATGCCCTGGGTTCAATTCAGAGCACCAAAAAAAAAAAAAAAAAAAAAAAGAATACAGGTAAATATACTTTCTTAATATCAGGTGTATTGAAATCATACTACCTTCGTGTTTTAAAGACAATGAGAAGAGTCATAGTTATCCTTTTCATCCAGTCCATTTCCCAGCATTATAAGATATTTACTATAAGCAGTGAACTTGAACAGTATCCTTCATAGGTTATATTTTCTTTCTATTTCTATTTCATCCATCTTGCATTGGAATGCATATAGTTTCCTTTATTGAATCCATTATTTGGGTTTTAAAAATCTCATTTACCTATTATGTGTAACCATAGCTATTAAATATTGCCAACTGGATTAAGTGAAACTCAATATCATTAAAATGGCCTTGCTCTGTAAAGTTGCCATTTTCCTATTTTATCTTAACCTTAGAAATGTGCTTAGAATAACTGAATCTGCATTTGTCCTCAGGAGAGGCTAACTTCATAATCACAATTACACCTAAATGCAATGTAAATGTGATCTGATCATGTGCTCAGGGTGAGAATAACCAATGAAGCCTAGGCATTGAAAGTCTACTTTCCAGCATAGATCAACTAGGCTAGTGAAATCAACATCCATGGGGTGAATGACAACTGATTCATTAGATCATCTTAGGGCATAGGACACCTTCAAAGAAAGGATAACTCCAGAAAAGGATACACTGATGATAAATGGGTTCCTTATGACCCCTATACTCCGAGCCAACTACATGAGGTCCATCATCATATACTAGCTCTTGTCTTTTATAGTAAAGACAAGACTATGGCCATTTTCTATTAAGTGAGTGTTCCATAGTTTTGCTTTGCTTTTCCCATGGGAGTAGGAAAGGTTGAGAGAAGATTCCACATTATTTCCAGATCTATACTCACTTACAAAGTTGTCCAAGGATAAAGGATAAGGTGACAGGTAGTGAATCGTTGTGGAGTTCAAGCCCAGCAAAGAGGCTTTGTTATTACTCTGTCTAACCAATTAAAGCAATTTCTTAAGACCTGAATGTAGCCTTTTTTTTCTTCTTAAATATTTGTATGTCATTCTTTTGAAAGGACTGTGATCCTTTTTTTTTTTTTTTTCTACATTAATTACAGTTAACATACGTAGCTGAAGCATCTTCTCATTCTCTTTCCAACTTACTCCCTGTGGCCTCTCTGGCCTCTACTAGCTGCTGCTACTGGGGCTGGTGGTAAACCTGTTCAGCTTTGTGTTTGTTTTTTTTCTGCTGCTCTTCTGGAATATAATATACACGTACAATCATCATGTGCATACACATCCAGACATGCACACCCACACTCTCTAGCACATTTCTTCCTTGCTAACAGCTCCATTTTTTTGTTGTTGCTGTTAGAATCAACACTTTGCAGCTGGAATGACCATGTGACTTTCTGGCCAATAGACATAGGAAGCAGTTTTGATATGTGACTGCAGAGTTGGTGGGCTCTTTAGCCCTCTCCTCCTTAAGTCTAAAATACAGAAGTGACAGAATTTTAGTGGGACTCTTGTAACAATGTTTAGTGTTACCCTGTAACAATAATGAAAAGTACAGAAGCAGAGCCACTGGACCAGCCTTGGACCACTTGCCATTGGACTTCAGGCTACATAATAAAAAAATAATTCCCTGTCTGGTTTGGGCACTATCTTTTAGATCCATGTGACTGATCTACTCCTTAAACAGATACCATGTTATTTATTGATCTCTTTATGCCACCCACTTTATAGGTTCCATTTAATCTTTAGGGCCCTTCAAAACATCATTTTCCCCTTGCACAGACATGAAGTTTCTTGCCATGATCTTTCAAGTTAATATTTCTAACTTAAATTTTGCCCATCATTAACCTCTATGCCTGTTTTACTGCCGTTCAGACTTTTGAGACCTTGCGCCAGTGAGCTCAGGGGCATATTCTGTGCACCAAAGACTCTTTGATAACCACATCTAGGTTCAGAAATGTTGTGGATAATGAAGGTGGTAGTTCATAGTTTGGGCTATTGAGTCATCTGTTGGCATGACTCTGTATGACTTTTGTCAAGTTACTTGAGTCTGTTTTCTCATCTTTAAAATAGGACAAAAGAAGGAAGTGAAAGTTGAGAGAATTACTATCATATATAACAATGAAAACAGTATTGGTGTTAGTCAGCTTTATGTCACTGATAGGAATAACTTAAAGAAGGAAAGATTTATTCTGGCTCTTGGTTTTAGAAGATTCAGTCCATAGCTGACCAGTTCCATTGCTTTGGGCCTCAAGTAAAGCAAAAATCAAGGCAGACAGGTGTAGTGGAGGAAAGCAGCTCACTTCATGGCAGCCAGGAATAAGAGAGAGAAAGAGGTCATAAACAAGAAGTACCCTTCCTGGAAATGTCCCCAGTGACCCTCTTCCTCCAACCATACCCCAGTGCCTACAGTTTCCACCACCTCCCAGTAATGCCGTCAGATTATGAACCCCTCAATAGATTAATCCATTGATAAAGTCAGAGCCCTGGTGATTCAATCACTTCCTCAAAATCACATCTCAGAACATTGAAGACCAAGACTTCAATACATAAGCCTTTAGGGGACATTCCAGACCCAAACCATAACAGTATCTGATCCCAGCAGGTACCCTGTGGGGAAAACATCCACTGCTATAATAACTCCACAGTCCTTGCTTTAAGAAGCTTATACCAACTTGATCACAGAGCCAAGGGCCACTGATTCTCACCTAAAAATAAAAATTTTGGTAAAACTCTTGAGAGCAGTTTTGAGTGAATGTTGAAGTCAAATTCTGGGGAGAAGTGAGGGAGAGAAGGAAGGAATCTAATAATTTAAAAGGCAAGTGAACAAAAAAGAAGTAGTAGTGTTCCATTCATGGAAGTAGGTTAACTTCTGAAGGCAATTCCAAGAATCTTGTAGAACCCTTTTTTCCTCTGGGATGAAAAAGCTGAAAATGAATGAGAGAATATAAGCTCAGAATTTTTGAGACTGACTGCCAATGAACAGTCAACAAGGGTTTAAAAAAAAAAAAAAAAGAAAGAGGAGAGCAAGGGAGTGGTGGTATTAGTGTGAATGGAAGCCTAGCAGAAGCAGAAAACAACAGTAAGCCCAGGACAATGCAATCAGCCTCCTATTCATTATGTAAGGACTGGCATGAAGGCAAAACCCTTTCTATTAGGGAAGATCCCATTTAAAATACCTAGTGACTGAATTAGCAAGAAGAAAACACCCCAGTTCAAGATGGAGAACAAAAGAAAATCCAATAATCAAAGGGGATAAAAGTTGGTGCTCCAATTGTGTAGCCTTTTAGCTTACATGTGAGATAACATTTTAAACAAGATGAGAACTGAAGCAGTATGCTATTTTTAGTGATCTTGATGTTCACCTACAAATGGCAATGATTTATAAAGGAATAAAATTTTGGAAAAGTTTCAAAACAAGAGAAGGAAATGGCTCAGGATCAAGAGTTTAATTCATTTTTTCCTGACACAAAGCACAGCCTGACAATTTGGGTCAGAATGATCCCATCAAGGACATTTGCATCCTTGAATTCCTCCTTTATGCTCTATGGATTCCTTTCTTTCAAAAATCATAATATTTATAGTATTCCCCATAGACTACCACCTAAATATATTTTTTTGGGGGGTGTGGGGTATTGGGAATTGAACTCAGGGGCACTCGACCACTGAACCACATCCTCAGCCCTATTTTGCATGTTATTTAGAGACAGGGTCGGACTTAGTTACTCAGCACTTTGCTTTTGCTGAGGCTGGCGCTTTGTACTCGGGATTTTGTGCCTCCGCCTCCTAAACCATTGAGATTACAGGCCTGCACCTCGGTGACTGGCTTAAATATGATATTTCTACAGATTATTTAAGACCTAAAACAGGCTAATTGGTTTATTGCTCATAACTCCCACAATGTGCACATGTAATGAAATTTGAATGGCTATATATATATATTTTTTTTACAGATGAAAACCACGAAACCACAAGTTTATCTTGCAGTAAAGAGAAATGGCTTATTTGCCAATTCTTGAGAAATTAAAGACTAGCAGTTATACAAACTTCAATTTTTTTGTTCCTCCTTCTTCTTTTTCCCCTCTAGTGGGTTGTTTAGCTTTCTACTTGATAATCCATTTTCCAAAATGTCCAGCTGGTCATCTACTGATTGACTTATATTTTTGTGTCATCATTAACTGAAAATTTTCTAAGACTGTGGAACCAACCTAGATGCCCTTCAATAGACGAATGGATTAAAAAAATGTGGCATTTATACACAATGGAGTATTACTTTGCATTAAGAAATGACAAAATCATAGAATTTGGAGGGAAATGGATGGCATTAGAGCAGATTATGCTAAGTGAAGCCAGCCAATCCCTAAAAAACAAATGCCAAATGTCTTCTTTGATATAAGGAGAGTAACTAAGAACAGAGTAGGGACGAAGAGCATGAGAAGAAGATTAACATTAAACAGGGACGAGAGGTGGGAGGGAAAGGGAGGGAGAAGGGAAATTGCATGGAAATGGAAGGAGACCCTCAGGGTTATACAAAATTACATACAAGAGGTATCGAGGGGAAAGGGAAAAATAATACAAGGGGGAGATATGAACTGCAGTAGAGGGGGTAGAGAGAGAAGAGGGGAGGGGAGGGGAGGGGAGGGGGATAGTAAAGGATAGGAAAGGCAGCAGAATATAACAGACACTAGTATGGCAATATATAAATCAATGGAAGTGTAAATGATGTGATTCTGCAATTTGTATATGGGGTAAAAATGGGAGTTCATAACCCACTTGAATCAAAGTGTGAAATATGATATATCAAGAACTATGTAATGTTTTGAACAACCAACAATAAAAAAAAAGAAGTTAAGTACAAAAAAAATAAAAAATAAAAATAAAAAACCCTTTCATCTCTTACACCTAAATGACTTACATTTGCATTTGATCAGATTTTCTGTGAGTGCATCCTTAACTTTTGAGTTATAATTACAAAATTTATAAATCTCAACCCAGTAATATTAGCTCAAGGAAGGTACCACATCAGAAAAAAGGCATGCTACTAAAAAGATTACTATAAACATACTGATATTTTGTATGAAGAATACAACTGATATAATCACTGACCTTTTCTTTTTTTTTTAAGAGAGAGAGAAATTTTTAATATTTATTTTTTAGTTTTCGGTGGACACAATATCTTTATTTTATTTTTATGTGGTGCTGAGGATCGAACCCAGCGCCCTGCGCATGCCAGGCGAGTGCGCTACAGCTTGAGCCACATCCCCAGCCCCATAATCACTGACCTTTTCTAGGCGGGGGATATTTCAGTCATTTACAACCATCATTCAAAGGCTCAAATGTTTGCTAAGATTTGTTAGCAAATTGTCCCAATACCTAAAAAAGGAAAAATTTCTGATTTTCAAAAGAATGAGTATGAACATTAAAGACACTGTTCCTCTACTGCCACTTTCTCTGTCTGAAAATTGTACTATAATAAAATAATAAGCAACCTAATGTAATCCTCAACATCCAGTGGATAAAAATAAATGATGGCAGTAAGGTCAAACCCAAGTGCCAGCATTGGGTGGGGAAACACAGATAGGAAGAGGTGATTCATCCTATAAAACCCTACCGCGAGAAAAAGTGATTGTCCCTCAGAATTATGTAAAGTCAAACAGATGTGATGACAGAATGAAAACCTCTTTCACATAAATATTTACTGATTATATTCTTTCTCATGAGCTACTAGAAAATAAACTCCAACAAAATACAGATGTAAAGTAGAAAACAAGAAATCCAATAGAAAAGAGAAGGAATTGATTCCCAGGGTCTGGGAAAGGGGAGTCCCAGGAGGAAAAGTAGGCAACAGATCTCACAGGCAGCCAGTCCACATGGGAGAGAAAACGGAGGGCTTCAGAATGGATATGTCCAAGGAAAAACTGAAAACAATCTATTCTTTTAAAAGATTTGTTTTGCTAAAAATAATGAGACTTTTTATAGAGATGTCAAAATTAATAAAGGAAGATTTAGAAATACATTCAAACATTGAAATGCAGATTTAAAAATTCAAGAAAAACAAAGGTTTACAAGAAATAAATGCAATTATTACAAACAACTTGAAAGAACAACATATATTTCCATATATACTCATAGAAATAATGATGAAAACTCTGAAAAGAGATTTGAATTACCTATTGGTAAAACGGGGAGACAGAGAAGGAATTTTAGAGTGCCCAAACCATCTACCACAATAAGGAATCAACAGACATCTAAAACGAATGAATCAAGAAAATGTAATAGAGCCACACTTACTACGTAGAGGGTTGTTGAGAGCCACAGACAAGTCAAGATGGCACCTGGCACTTTGCCAAGAGGAGTGGTTTGAGAAGTAATGCCAGCGAGCCATTAAGATGATAGAGATTCCTTAATGGCTGACTGCTGTGTCTAGATTATGTCAATTAAGTTAAGCTGTGTGTAATCATTAAGATGATGAGGATTCCTTTTTCTGCTGTATCTAGTTTATGTTAATTAAGATAAGCTGTGTGTAATTAGTTAAGTATATATACCTCTGCTGTCCTGCAATAAAGTGGCTCCGGCTCCTGCTGTATCAACCTTCACAAGTTCCTTGTCACTCCCCCCCCCCCCCCCCCCCCGCCACCTCCCCACCCCTCCAACCCCCGTTATTTCACCCAGCCAGACTGTGGCAGAGGGTAAATACCAAAATAGACTATTAAAATTGTACAAAGTGGTTGTTTCTGGGCTTAGGTTATGAGAGGTATAAGAGATACATTTTTTAAATATTTTTATTTTATTATTAGGTGGTGCTGAGAATCGGACCCATAGCCTCATGCATGCTAGGCGAGCGCGCTACCACTTGAGCCACATCCCCAGCCCCAGAGACACATTTTTAAGTTTAAATCTGTAAGCATTATTGGACTTTCAAAACATGTACACAAATTATTTTATTACATAATAATTTTTAAATGCCCAACAATCCATTTTAAAGCTATTCTGACATTAAAAAAACCCTTCCCTTCTAACAACTATATCTGAATTCATAGAAAATTGGTACGAATACTAAAAAGATGCATTTTTTTAAAAGTAGATGAAATAAACCTGGATAGATTTAACTACTGGTTAAATTATCAAATTAAATTTGCTAACTTAGCAAATTAAACATGAATAGCAAAAAAAAAAAAAAACCCTCATTTTAAATTCATGGTTTCAGCAAGCTGCAGTTTCCATTTCTGACTTGAATTCCTAATTGGAGGAAAAAACCTCTAATAAAATATTGATAAGATGTCATTCTTTTCTGCAAAAACTACAAGTATCATTCGAGAGAAATAAAAAAAAATGTTTAGCCCATATTATGGTGAATATTAATTTACTTATTTTTAAAGTAAGTCTTAGGTACCTTTCCCAAAATACCTGATTATGGCCAGAACAATCACCTGTTGGTTCTTTCAGCAAGTGCATCAGGTACAGCAAGGTAGACTGCTAAGGGTGTCCTGACCCACTAGTGTGCAGGTCTCTTACAAGGCATTCCTCCTGGCTGGTTAACTGGTACGTGCTTTACCCCAAATAGCACCTATTGGAGTGTAGTTAATCCATTGAGGACTGTGGCCATGTCTTATGTAAGTCTGATGATACCCAATAGGAGGTTCTTGATAAATATTCAATGAATCAATGTACAAATTACTCAGTGGATCATTATCAGACTCTTACTCAAGTTCCTTTTATAAATGTAAAACCAGGTCTGTCTTTTTTTAAAGGATAAAATTGCATATGTAAAATGACACATGAATCTCTACATGGCACTTTAAATAAGAGGACACTTACTGAAAAAGTCAACTGCTTGCTCTTTATGCTGTCACCTATCTGCAAAGGAAAGGTCAACAGAAAAAAAAATTATCTCCATAGACTTCATTTACTTTTCAGAATTTATGAACTCTTTTAATATAAATTAAACATCAAACATGATAATCATTACTTCCACAGCCAGAAAAATAATCTGAATTTACCACAAGGTGTCAAAATTTCAGCACTCACATAAAAGGGGAAATGATTATTAAAATAAGAACAGGAATGACGTTAAGGCATATCACATTGTACAGCAAATTCCATATATCTTCACTTTATTTTTTTTATTTATTTATTTTTTAATTTAATTTAATTTTTTTTTATTGGTTGTTCAAAACCCTACAAAGCTCTTGACATATCATATTTCATACATTAGCATACATTAGCTTCAAGTGAGTTATGAACTCCCTTTTTTTACCCCAAGTACAGATTGCAGAATCACATGGGTTACACATCCACATTTTTACATAATACCATAATAGTAACTGTTGTATTCTGCTACCTTTCCTATCCTCTACTATCCCCCCTCCCCTCCCCTCCCATCTTCTCTCTCTACCCCTTCTACTGTAATTCATTTCTCACCTTGTTTATTTTCCCATTCCACTTACAACCTCTTATATGTAATTTAGTATAACAATGAGGGTCTCCCTCCGTTTCCATGCAATTCCCCTTTTCTCTCCCTTTCCCTCCCACCTCATGTCTCTGTTTAATGTTAATCTTTTCTTCCTGCTCTTCCTCCCTGCTTTATTCTTAGTTGCTCTCATTATATCAAAGATGACATTTGGTATTTGTTTTTTAGGGATTGGCTAGCTTCACTAAGCATAATCTGCTCTAGTGCCATCCATTTCCCTGCAAATTCCAAGATTTTGTCATTTTTTAGTGCTGCGTAATACTCCATGGTGTATAGATGCCACATTTTTTTAATCCATTCATCCATTGAAGGGCATCTGGGTTGGTTCCACAATCTAGCTATTGTAAATTGTGCTGCTATGAACATCGATGTGGCAGTATCCCTGTAATACGCTCTTTTAAGGTCTTCAGGGAATAGTCCGAGAAGGGCAATAGCTGGGTCAAATGGTGGTTCCATTCCCAGCTTTCCCAGGAATCTCCATACTGCTTTCCAAATTGGCCGCACCAATTTGCAGCCCCACCAGCAATGTACAAGAGAACCCTTTTCCCCACAACCTCGCCAGCACTTGTTGTTGTTTGATTTCATAATGGCTGCCAATCTTACTGGAGTGAGATGGTATCTTAGGGTGGTTTTGATTTGCATTTCTCTGACTGCTAGAGATGATGAGCATTTTTTCATGTACTTGTTGATTGATTGTATGTCCTCCTCTGAGAAGTTTCTGTTCAGGTCCTTGGCCCATTTGTTGATTGGGTTATTTGTTATCTTATTGTCTAATTTTTTGAGTTCTTTGTATATTCTGGATATTAGGGCTCTATCTGATGTGTGAGGAGTAAATATTTGTTCCCATGATGTAGGCTCCCTATTTACTTCTCTTATTGTTTCTCTTGCTGAGAAAAAACTTTTTAGTTTAAGTAAGTCCCATTTGTTGATTCTTGCTATTAACTCTTGTGCTATGGGTGTCCTATTAAGGAATTTGGAGCCCGACCCCACTATATGTAGATCGTAGCCAACTCTTTCTTCTATCAGACGCAGAGTCTCTGATTTGATATCAAGGTCTTTGATCCATTTTGAGTTAACTTTTGTGCATGGTGAGAGGAGGGGGTTCAGTTTCATTTTGTTGCATATGGATTTCCAGTTTTCCCAACACCATTTGTTGAAGATGCTATCCTTCCTCCGTTGCATGTTTTTAGCCCCTTTATCAAATATAAGATAGTTGTAACTTTGTGGATTGGTCTCTGTGTCCTCTATTCTGTACCATTGGTCCACCCGCCTGTTTTGGTACCAGTACCATGCTGTCTTTGTTACTATTGCTCTGTAATATAGTTTGAAATCTGGTATCGCTATACCGCCTGATTCGCACTTCCTGCTTAGAATTGCTTTTGCTATTCTGGGTCTTTTATTTTTCCATATGAATTTCATGATTGCTTTATCTATTTCTACAAGCAATGCCTTTGGGATTTTGATTGGCATTGCATTAAACCTATATAGAACTTTTGGTAATATCGCCATTTTGATGATGTTAGTTCTGCCTATCCATGAACAGGGTATATTTTTCCATCTTCTAAGATCTTCTTCTACTTCTCTCTTTAGGGTTCTGTAGTTTTCATTGTATAAATCTTTCACCTCTTTTGTTAGGTTGATTCCCAAGTATTTTATTTTTTTTTGAGGATATTGTGAATGGAGTGGTTTTCCTCATTTCCATTTCAGAAGTTTTGTTGCTGATATACAGGAATGCCTTTGATTTATGCGTGTTGATTTTATATCCTGCTACTTTGCTGAATTCATTTATTAGTTCTAGTAGTTTTTTTGTAGACCCTTTTGGGTCTTCTAGGTATAAAATCATGTCATCCGCAAATAATGATAATTTAAGTTCTTCTTTTCCAATTTTTATGCCTTTAATTTCTTTTGTCTGTCTAATTGCTCTGGCCAGTGTTTCGAGAACTATATTGAATAAAAGTGGTGATAGAGGGCATCCCTGTCTTGTTCCAGATTTTAGAGGGAATGCCTTCAATTTTTCTCCATTCAGAATGATGCTAGCCTGAGGCTTAGCATAGATAGCTTTTACAATGTCAAGGTAATTTCCTGTTATCCCTAGTTTTTCTAATGTTTTGAACATAAAGGGATGCTGTATTTTGTCGAATGCTTTTTCTGCGTCTATCGAGATGATCATATGGTTCTTATCTTTAAGTCTATTGATGTGGTGAATAACATTTATTGATTTCCGTATATTGAACCATCCTTGCATCCCAGGGATGAATCCTACTTGATCATGGTGCACAATTTTTTTGATGTGCCTTTGTATCTGATTCGCCAGAATTTTATTGAGGATTTTTGCATCTAGGTTCATCAGGGATATTGGTCTGTAGTTTTCTTTCTTTGAGGTGTCTTTGTCTGGTTTCGGAATCAACGTGATGTTGGCCTCATAGAATGAATTTGGAAGAGCTCCCTCTTTTTCTATTTCCTGAAATAACTTGAAAAGTATTGGTATTAATTCTTCTTTAAAAGTTTTGTAAAACTCCGCTGTATACCCATCCGGTCCTGGGCTTTTCTTGGTGGGTAGTCTCTTGATTGCTTCTTCAATTTCCTCCATTGATATTGGTCTGTTCAAATTGTGTGTATCCTCCTGACTCAGTCTGGGCAAATCATATGTCTTAAGAAATTTATCGATGTCTTCACTATCTTCTATTTTATTGGAATATAGGTTTTCAAAATAATTTCTAATTGTCTTCTGTATTTCTGTAGCATCTGTTGTGATATTGCCTTTTTCATCCCGTATGTTAGTAATTTGAGTTCTCTCTCTTCTTCTCTTCGTTAGCATGGCTAAGGGTCTGTCAATCTTGTTTATTTTTTCGAAGAACCAACTTTTAGTTTTGTTGATTTTTTCAATAGTTTCTTTTGTTTCAATTTCGTTGATTTCCGCTCTGATTTTAATTATTTCTTGCCTTCTGCTGCATTTGCTGTTGTTTTGTTCTTCCTTTTCTAGGGCTTTGAGATGAAGTGTGAGCTCATTTATTTGTTGGTTTTTCTTTTTTTTGAGGAATGACCTCCAGGCGATGAATTTCCCTCTTAAAACTGCTTTCATTGTGTCCCATATATTCCGATAAGTTATGTCTGTATTTTCATTTATCTCTAAGAATTTTTTGATTTCCTCCTTTATGTCTTCTGTAACCCATTGATCATTCAGTAACATATTGTTCATTTTCCATGTGATATAGGATTTTCCCATCCTTCTTTTATCATTGATTTCCAGTTTCATTCCATTATGATCAGATAAAATGCATGGTATTATCTCCACCCCTTTATATTTACTGAGGTTTGCCCTATGGCATAATATATGGTCTATTTTTGAGAAGGATCCATGTGCTGCTGAGAAAAAAGTATATCCACTTGATGATGGTTGATATATTCTATATACGTCAGTTAAGTCTAGGTTATTGATTGTGTTATTTAGATCTATAGTTTCTTTATTCAACTTTTGTTTGGAGGATCTGTCCAATGGTGAGAGAGGTGTGTTGAAGTCACCCATAATTATTGTATTGTGGTCTATTTGATTCTTGAACTTGAGGAGAATTTGTTTTATGAATGTCGCAGCACCATTATTTGGTGCATCAATATTGATAATTGTTATGTCTTGTTGGTGAATGGTTCCTTTTAACAGTATATAATGGCCTTCCTTATCCCTTTGGATTAACTTAGTCTTGAAGTCGATTTTGTTCGATATGAGGATGGCCACACCTGCTTGTTTGCGAGGACCGTGTGCATGGTATATTTTTTCCCAACCTTTCACCTTCAGCCTGTGTATGTCTTTTCCTGTCAGATGTGTCTCCTGGAGGCAGCATATTGTTGGATTTGTTTTTTTAATCCATGTTACCAGTCTATGTCGCTTTATTGGAGAGTTTAAACCATTAATGTTTAGAGTTACTATTGCTATATGGTTTGTACTTCCATCCATGTTTGATTATTTGTCTCTCTCTCTTTTTTTTTTTTTTAAATTTAGTTTATTTCTCCATGATTAGCTTTCCCCCCTCCGTCAGTCTTTACTGGGGCACTTCCCACTGTTGGCTTTGGTTATTGTTTCTCATTTCTTCCTCGTGTAGTGTTTTGCTCACGATATTTTGCAATGCTGGTTTTCTGGCTGCAAATTCTTTTAGCTTTTGTTTATCATGAAAGATTTTTATTTCGTTGTCGTACCTGAAGCTTAATTTTGCTGGATACAGAATTCTTGGTTGGCATCCATTGTCTTTCAGTGTTTGAAATACGTTGTTCCAGGATCTTCTCGCTTTCAGTGTCTGTGATGAAAAATCCGCTGTTAACCTTATTGGTTTACCCCTGAATGTAATCTGCCTCCTTTCTCTTGTAGCTTTTAATATTTTCTCTTTGTTCTGTATATTGGATATCTTCATAACAATGTGTCTTGGTGTTGGTCTACTTTGATTTTGTATGCTCGGTGTTCTGTATGCATCTACAATTTGTATATCTGTTTCCTTTTTTATTTCTGGAAAGTTTTCTGTAATTATTTAATGTAGTAGATTACACATTCCCTTGGTTTGAATCTCTTTGCCTTCCTCTATCCCGATCACTCTTAAATTTGGTTTTTTAATGTTATCACATATCTCTTGGATGCTTCTCTCGTGATTTTTAACCAGCCTATCAGAGTTGGCTAGACTCTTTTCAAGATGATATATTTTGTCTTCATTATCTGATGTTCTGGCTTCTACTTGCTCCATTCTGTTAGTGATACTCTCATTTGAGTTTTTAATTTGGTTTATAAGTTCCTTCATTTCTAAGATTATTGTCTGATTCTTTTTTATAATCTCTATCTCCTGATAAAGATGCTTAACTTCTTCTTTTATCTGTTTTTGTAATTCGTTCTCAATGTGTTCTTTTGCTGCTTGAATTTGCTGTCTCGTATCCTCTTTAAGGTTCCATTCCATCTGTCTAAGGTATTCCTTGAGGTCTTTATATGACCATTTTTCTGATGAATCTATATTCTCCTGGATATTTAGGCCTTCCTGCATTGTTTGTACTCCTTTCCTTCCTTGCTTTTTCATATTGCTTCTTGTTCTGTTTGACTACTGAGTTGTTGATTACTCCTATAAATTTATTTGCTGCTTGGGAGGAAAGGTATTATAGGGGGAGGGAATAAGTCACCAAAGAGAATGAGAGTAAGCAGGCAGAATTCAAGGAAGGGGGAATATGAGAATTGAAAATAAATGCAAAGACAGAAGAAAAGAAGAGAGAGAGAAAGGAAACAGAAAATTAAAAAGAATTAAAAAGAAATCATAATCGCAATAATAAAAATGAAAATTAGTATTAAAAAATAAAATAAAATGAATTAAAAAAATTTGGGGAAAACAACAACAAAAACAAAACAAAACCAATAAAAAGAAAAAAAAATTTTTAATACATGCAGTCTTTTAGACTCATCAATTCAGATTGTTAACTACAATTCTGGTATGAGAGAGATCATCCATAGTGTGAATAAAACAGGAGACCAGAGGGGGGGGGGGGGGGAAATACATGCAGTCTTAGAGTTCGATTCACTATTCTTCCAGTAGGTGGAGCTGTGCCCACCGGGCCACGCTTCTCCTCTCAGTAGGCGGGAGCCAATCGCTGTGCAGCAGCTCTTCCTCCTGGACTGGGCGGGTCTCTAATCCTGAGTGCACCGGTGATGCTCACCACAATATTGGCTACACACCAAGTCTGCTGTTCCTGTGAGCCCTGTTTTCAAGAACGCCTGGGCACATTCTCCCTGTTTGCCATTCCCTTGGACCCTAAGTTTGTAGAGCTTGGGGCTGAGAACCCCCAGCGAATTTGCTTGCCCTCTGGTAGCCACGCCCCTGGAAGCTGGTGCGAGAGACCTCAGTTGTCAGCACTGGTGATAGCGGTAGCCGGAATTCCGCGCCGCGGGTCCCGCGCCACTCCTGATTCCCCCGTGCAAGAGCCGGGCGGGCGGGGCCTTTAGCAGCGCCCGGCAGGCGGGGACTGTCCACACGAGCGCGGGGTTGGGGGTTGGGGTGGTTGTTTCCAGTGCCAAACCGCCAAAGGCGGCTCACAGAGCTGGGAAGGCAGGACCCAGCCTTCCGTATGCTCGCTGCAATGTGTGAGCAGCGGTTTTTCGGCTGAGCCGGCGGGACTGCGCCCCCTGCGGGAGCTGTTCACACGAGCGCGGCGGGGCAGGGGTGGGGGGGTGGGGGTCGTTGTTCACAGCGCCGAGCCGGCGGGGGGGAGGGGGTGGTCGTTTGCAGCGCCGAACCGCCTCTGCGCTAGGCCGGCTGGGGCCCAAGCAGGCTGTGGCCGTTTGTAAGTACGCTGCAAAGTGTGGGCAGCAGCGGGAGTTCGGCATTGGTCGTGAGTTCCTGCTGAGTTTCACTCGCCTGGGACAAAGTGACCCCTCTTTGACCCCGGCAGGTCTCCTTTCAGCGGAATTTTGCTAGAAGTCCCTCAGCAGGCCGCATGCAGGCGAATTAATGGTCCTCTCTGCTCCCGTTACTGCGGAGGCATTGAAAGTGCTGCCTCCTTGCCGGCAGCCATATTGGGTCCCTTCCACTCACTGTCTTTCAATGGGGAAGGAAAAAAATCTTTACAGTGAAAGACCCTCCGAGTCCCTGTCC
Organism: Callospermophilus lateralis; assembly: GCF_048772815.1. Classification (NCBI taxonomy): domain Eukaryota; kingdom Metazoa; phylum Chordata; class Mammalia; order Rodentia; family Sciuridae; genus Callospermophilus; species Callospermophilus lateralis. Next base: position 21,787,831 of record NC_135313.1, on the reverse strand, counting down.
AAGGAAGAATGCACGAGACACTGGCTGCAAAAAACATGAGGCAATTTATTGATACACAGATGCCTGCGGGTGCTCAGCAAAACCTCAGCCGGAGCTTTGGTGAACTGGCACACCCATATATCTTCACTTTAGATATGTCTTGGGCAATTAGATGGGTTGAATACATAATATAATAATACATAATACAAACACATACACATTTTGCATTACAACCAATGCTAGAATCTGAAATGTAATTTCTAAATGGTGCAACCATTTCACAGGTAATTCCAACAATAAATGAAAGAAGTATCTTGCAATTGTGGTTAAGAACATGCATTAAGATCACCAAGAGAACTTTTCAAACCATATCCTTCTCTGCATCCTCTTAGCTTTTGAGGGTGTGTGTTATGGTTTAAATATGTGGTGTCCCCCAAAAACTCCTGTGTAAGACAATGCAAGAAAGATTAGAGGTGAAATGATTTGGTCCCAAATAAGTGCATTCATTCCCTGATTATGATTAACTGTAGGCAGGTAGGATGGGGCTGGAGGAGGTAGGTCATTGGGGACACGCCTTTGGGGTACATATTTTGTTAGCTGAGCTTAGTATCTGCTTCGGATCTTTCCTCCACCACGCTCTTCCACCATGATGTTCTGCCTCACCTCGGTCCCCAAAGAATAGGGTTGGCCATATATGGACTGAGACAGCTGAAACTGTGATCCACAAATTAAACTTTCCCTCCTCTGATTGTTCTTGTCAGGTCTTTTAGTTATATAAGTAGAAAAGCTGACTAAAACAGTTCACTGTGCCTTCTACCCACAACTAGAGAGCATGGCCTCCCATGTGAGACATGCTGCTGAGTCACAGTAACTGAATGGAGTGTATTCTGTACTTCCTGTGAGTTGCAGAGGAAAGCAACACACACAAAAACCTAAAAATTGAGTTTTCAAAGATGGCTTAATTTAGTGATGGTAAATAAATTCTAGCTGGTAAGTCATCAGTTGGTTGTGTCTGAGCAAATTTTTTTAAAAGTTCTAGTTTTTTTTTCTCATAATCAAAGTACAGTGTTTTTAATGTTTATTGAAATTGAGATGAATTTACAGCAAATATGGAATACCATCTCCACTTCTTACTGTCCCAGGCCTAAGTTCATCCAAGTGGACATTGGATCACAGACTCACTCCATTGCAAATGCTTTTAAAGACCCAATATGGGGCTGAAGATATAGCTTTCCTTGCATGCATGAGGCCCTGGGTTCAAGTCATAGCACCACCAACAGAACAAAACCCAATATCCTCTTGGAGGTGGTGTGGCAAAGGGAAGAGAAACCTGTATTTAACACAGGCCCTGGCATTAGTGAGCAGTCCAACCTTGGGCAAGTCACTGGGGGTTTTTAGGCCTAGATTCTCATCTTAACACAAAAGCCCTTCAGGGGCAGATTGATTTTCAGGTCACTACCAAAGAAGATGATTTCTTTTCTTCTTTCTGACTAGTTTCTAATCCATAAGGGCTCTGGTGTTCTGAAGCTTCCAGGTAGTCTCATCAACTCATGAAGATCATGGCAATCAATTAAGGCTCATTTTCTAATTTTTATATTTTAAACATAATTATAGGTCTTAAAATGTGTAGCACGTACACTGCATTCTGCACAAATGACAGATGCTGACTTTGGTTAACATTTAAAACTTATTATATAGACGTTCTATACAGATTTACTATAAAGGAAATAATCCAAATATTCAATAGCAAGGACTTGATTAAATAAATTAAGATACATTCTTTTGATAACATACTATTCAATTATTTGAAAATTATGTTTAATTACATGATAAAATACAGAAAATAAAAATGTAGCCGGACGTGGTGGGACATGCCTGTCATCTTAGTGGCTTGGGAGGCTGAAGCAGGAGGATCATGAGTTCAAGGCCAGCCTCAGCAAAAGCAAGGTGCTAAGTAACTCAGTGAGACCCTGACTCAAAATACAAAACAGGGCCGGGCAGTGGCTCAGTGGTCAAGTGCCTCTGAGTTCAATTCCCAGTACTACCCCCCACCCCCCAAAAGAAAGTTTTAATCTCTTAGTTATAAAAGCTATATGATTAGTCCTCCATGTTCATGAATTCTATACCCACAGATTCAATCATGGATGTAAAATATACATATATAAAAGAATCCATCTGTACTGAACATGCAGACCTTTTCCCATCATTATGCCTAAACAAGACGGTGTGACAACCATTGCCATTGTACTGGGTATTGTATTAATCTAGAGGTGGGTACAGTATATGGGAGAGTATGCACAAGTTAAATGCAAATACTATGCTCTTCTTTTGTCCAGTATTGGAGCCAGCCTTTTTGAGACAGGACCTAGTAATTTGCTGAGACTGGCCTCAAACTTGCAATCCTCTTGCCTCAGCCTCTAGTCACCAGGATTATAGGTACGTGCCACCACATCTGTTCTTTTGTTTTTGGAAACAGGGCCTTGCCCAGGTTGGTCTCAAATTCACGGGCTCAAGTGACTCTCCACTGGACTATGCCATTTTCTGTAAAATACTTGGACATCTATACATTTTTGTTTTCAAGGGGATCTTAAAACAAATCCCCAAAGATACTGAGAGCTGACTGTATAAATACTTTCAAAAAAAGACAAGAATGTTAATTGTTGTTATTCCTGAATTGTGGGTTAACGCAATATTTAATTAAATAAATAAATGGAATGGAGAGAGTAAGGAGTGGTTGGAATTGTGGCATGGAGTATCTGTGCCCTGTCAATGGTGTTCAGTGTTTTTTAATACTATGAAGGCCACACAAAACTATTAGTTTATGATCCCTGGACATGGATTTGGCCACATTATTTTAGGCAGTAGGCAAATGGGAGTGGTTTTTGACAAACTAGTATTGAGTGAAAATGCAAGTCTCACAAATTATAAACCAAAAGTAGGAAAATAAGTAAATCAACCTGCTTTATTTATTTTTAGAGGGAAGTATAAAGTCAAGTCACCCCAAGGGCATCCATCATAATAAGGGCTCAAGCTGAGGTGGCAGAAAGGGTTTGTGACTATGCTGACAAAAGTTATCACAGGGCTTCCTAAGGTACATTACTCAAGTACGGAGGCCTAAGACATCTTGGTGTCCACAGTAAATATGTTCAGGGCATAAAAGCTAAACAGAATTTGAGTTGAATGGGCAGAGGAGGCTACAGATGGCTACAATAGCACAGATGGATGAAAAGACATCAGAGATAGAAGCCAACCAGACATCATGAGCTGCTTCAAGCGACATTTATGAACTGTCCTGGTCTCAGAGGTCCTGAAGGGTGATCCTGCAAGTGCCTTGGATGTGCTCAGCATACAGGACAGTATATCTTCCACTTTACAACTTTAGACCCAAGTTAGATAAAGAAAAGAGATGATAAACACAGGTCTGACAGACTTAAAAGCCTGTGCAGGAAACCCCCACCTCAGAAGCTGGACGTTAGTAGTTAATCATTGAAGCCAAGTCAAAGTCAGAATAACCCAGGAGGACTTTTTTTCCCACCTCACCAGCATCATCATTTAGAAATTCTCAGGTACCAAAGGAAGTAAATAATGGCCAATTCCTAATTCACAAGGGAGGACACAGCTTAATTAGCCAAACATATTAGACAGACTTAGCTCTCAACTGAGCAACTGCTCTATCTTCACTCAAAAGGTAGTCTGATGCACATACCTTTGAAAGAGGTTGATACACAGGCTCATACATTAAGTTTATAATTTGTATTTCAACCTAACTTCAAAAAACTAGTGGCTCTTAGTTATTAAATAAGCATTATTTCTTGTCATTTTAGTTTCTTCGGGTTAGGAAACAGAATAGACATTTGTGACTATAATGAGTTCCATGATCCTTTAAAACATAAATTATCTCTTTTTCTACCCCGATCCACCCGCCTACTCCTGAGTCTTATTCCCACAGGAAATAACAGGCCTCCCAAAACATAATCTTCATCTATGCAGAGGTCACGTAACTATTTAATTCACAAAACAGGCTCAGAAGAAGTTGAGACAGATGAAATAAATGGCAAGATGTGTCTATAAAAATTCAAGTGTCTAGCTCAGGTCCATCACTACACTCTCATATTATTTTTGTCATAAATCTAAATATGCTTCCTATCTGGTTTCCATTATTTTAGCAAGTCAGAAGAAAAGAATTACCAATTAGATATGATAAAGCATTTGTAGAGACAAATGAATAATTACAAAGCAGCGGTGGTCAGGGGAAGAGGAAAAGCGACACAAGTAGGCAGAATGCACGTGCAGGAAGCCTTGGCAGAAAGGTGAGAGGTCAAATGACTCCAATGGAACCAGGAAGAAACGGCTGTGTGACTGGTGCTCTTGAAGATTCCAAACCATCAGTTACACTCTACTCAGAATAATTTATTTAACATAATGAAGGATCTAATATACTTCACTTAAAAAGTACAATTACTTAAAAAGTATTAACGTTCAAGAAGCTAAAAGATTTCCTCACAAATCACGCTGAGTCTCAGTCTTCAATAGTGCAGAATAAATCATTTACAGAAGACATACACACATGGAAACACAAATAACTTTAATGATTTTTGGTAAATAAAAAGGAAGCTTAGATATGATTGAAAAATGAAAATAATTACAAGTATATCTACACAATAACTCCAGGTTTCAAGAGCTTAACATAAACCAACTGCTGTCAAGATAAATATTTAAAGAAACCAAAAATATTACTTATTAGAGGAGGAGAAAGAAAGCAGAGAGGGAGAATAAACCTAGAAAATGAATGAAGGAATGTGAGCAGGAAACTCCAAAGTGTTTTCACAAAAAAGGAATTCAGATGCAAGGAACAGATACAAACCTGTCTGGGAATGTGACCTAGGATCATAAGCAGCAGAAAGTGACTTAAAATAAGTTATAAATCAAAAATGACAACCGAATCCCAGAGTTATAAATTATTTAGGCCAGACATTATCCAACTCCTCAGATTCATTTGGTGCAATGATGTTCATCATTCTCCATCAGAATGAAATGTGGAACAAACACATTAATGGCCGTAGAGAGAGAGAGAGCTTCAGAGCTAATTCACCCTGTAATGTCAGGGTCAGAAAAATATTATTTTTGTTCACCTAACACATGTGTTAACATGAAAAAAGTAATATGTCAAAAAAGGAACTGACGTAAAACATATCTTCAAATTGTCAGCAGAATCTCCAAGTTTCAAATAAGTCTCAAATGTTAATTAGCCTCATAGATTCTCAGTATTTAAAAATTAGGAATATTCTATTCCACTGTTATCAAACTGTTCTCTTTGGCTTGTGAGAGACCAAAGTGGCAGTCTCATAGCACCTCCTTCGCCTGTAATATTTTAAGTACATTCAATTTCTAAGAAAATTTTCATAAAGAATCCTGTTTCTTCTCCTTTTTCTTTTGAGACAGGGTCTCACTAAATTACCCAGGTTAGGCTGGCACTTGAGATCCTACTGCCTCAGCATCCTGAATAGCTGGGATTATAGGTGTATGTCCCCATAACAGGCAAAAATTCTTCTTCTTAAAAAATGTTTTAAAATTATGTATTCTATTCCTGTTGATGTACAATGAGAATATTCAGACTACATAAAGCAAACTCCCCAGGGTGGCCCTAACCCTGACCACTATGCAAAATAGACTGTTTTGGTATCGGGAGCAATCCCTTCTCATGCTTACCTATACATTTAATGCTATGCCCTTTTGTATTACTTGGGGGAAAAAAATCCATTCTAAATCAAATAAGCTCCAACTTTTACCCTACATGCCAACCTAAAATTTTTATTTAGACAGGGCTGGGGGTGTATCTCAGTGTTAAAGCACTTGCCTAGCATGCTCAAGGCCCTGTGTTCAATTCTCAGCCCTGCAAAACAAAAATAAAAACAACAACAAAACACAAAAAATTATTTTAGCAATACCTAGCAAGGTCTACCAGAAAAAAAAACAACAAAAAACCTACTTCTAATCTAAGGTAATGACATCTGACTGACAATTTTGTGGATTGGTGGCACCTTCTAAGGAATGCTGACACTAAAATATGTCAGAGAAAATACTCTATATACACATAGACAATAGATACAGATAGCAGATAAACAGTTATAAAGTGATAGTTAACAATATGTACAACAGGTTTAACATTGATTTTCACTACCAAAAAAACAATGCTGCCATGGTTCAAAGCATGATTTCCTGATGAATATACAAGATTTAAAAAAGGATAAAAATTAAGAAACAGATATTCAAGAAAATTATAAGAAACTAAATACACACAATATAAAATGAAGACAATTGCAGATAGGAGGATTTAACACCTATGCTGGCATATTTAGACCAGGTACTCTCTTTTAAATGCAGAAAAAAATCATTTGACAATACTCTACTTAATAAAGGATGGAAAGTAATTTTTACTGATGTCAGGTGTGGACTTTTTACATCAAAGAATATTAAAAAATTGAGAGTATGATGATATCATTTACAGATTTAACCAACAGTTATCATAGCCTCTCATTAATCTTTGATAGCTGACAGAGTAGAAGCACATGATGAATCAAAAACAGGCATCTTAAAAAGAAAAAAAAAAAGTTTTTTTCAATGCTAGGGAATCAAATCCAGGGCCTTGTGCACACTAGGCAAATGCTCTACTACTGAGCTACTGAGCCACTGAGCTACTGAGCTATAATCCTAGGTACAGAAAGAAAAATTCTTTAAAAGTGGTCCCAGCATCTAAATGCTAAACACAGAGTGTGAATTTCTAATCTGGCATCTTTTTTTTTTTTTTTTAAACTAAAAAAAAAGTAGTAGTAGTAGTAGTAATAATGTGAATGACTCTACCTATCTGTAAAAATGTGAATGATCAAAGATTGTGCTAGGTTCACACAACTGTGCAACTTCAATTTGAAATGTTCATCTGGTATGATATTCAGCTGTCAAGAGGAAGCAACTCAAAGGACATAACACAGTCTATAAACCAGCTTGAAGGAGCCATCCAGACTTTGCCCTGACGAACCCTTTCTGGGCGATAATTAGACAAATCCTCATAGATGATATACTGTGTGCAGAAGCGCTGATCAGAATCGGGCTTGGCATGGTACGCAACTGTATTGATGGTTTGAGTCACATCACTGTCTGGCTTAGGTTTTCTACTGAGGATCTGGCCCCCTGCTGCAGTGACAAGCTTAATAAGGTTGTCCTTTGGGTGATGTTTGAAGGTTCCCCCAAAATAGAAGTAACATCCATCAAATAGCTTTGGCAACTGAAATAACAAGGAAAATTTTGTTAAAAGCTGATTGAAATATTTAAAAACACTGCACAGGAATGAAGGATAAAAATAATGGTCAAGAGCAGCTAAGATACTACTTAATGAGGTGCTGGTACAAGCTGTATTTCAACTGAACTAATTGGATCAAGAAAAATACTTATGCAAATAACAGTTTCCTATTTATAATTTTTTCTCTAACCAATCAGTCACTACCATCTCAATACCTTTTCACTCTCCTAAAAGCTTAAGTGTGTTTTGTATTTTTTTAAACAATGTTCATCAAACCTCTTTTATCAGTATGCTTATGCATACGAGATAGGACTTTAGGCCTAGAATATCTGAGATATGCTTCAGGGACACTGGACTAAACTATAAAGACCATCCAATTCTGCCCACTCATATCAGATCCCTGCATAATTCCAACTTCAGGTCCTTAGGACAGCCATAGTGGTAGTATGACCTAAGGGTTCCAGAGATTATGAAATGATGGCTAGGAACTCAATTAGTTACAAGACATACTTCTGTGTGCTTTACAGAAAAATAAAGTTTCACAATTCCCTCCACTAAATTTTTTTTGTCATTTCTAATACATTTATTTATATATATCAATATGATAATGGAATATTATCCATTAAAACTGCAATATGTAGCAATAAAGACATATGGTAACTAAATCCGAGCAGCAGCTGTAAGTCTTCTTTCAAGCTACTTCCTGTATCTGAGATTTACCTCAGATTCTGAAAGGTTTATGGGAATGTTCAAGATGCCAAAAATCCATTAACAGTATGAAATTATTACCTTCTGGATTTTACTGCACATCGTGATCATCTTTCAGAATCAAGTGCTTGAAATAAGCACAATTAAAATTTTAATCAGTCACCTGTACTTGCTGAAAGGGCAGAAGAAGTTTTTCTTGATGGTGATAATAATATGAAGTCATAATAAGAACAATGAAAGTAGTATGGAAAGAAAAATACCAGCTGTTCTCTGTTGAGCCTGCTTCTCTGTGGGCCTTCAGGAATTTCATACTTTTCTTCCTGTTCACATACTTTGTTTTGTAGAGAGACCTTCACCCCTGACAAAATACAAGGACAAATCAAAATAAATATCAAGTGAACACTATTTTTCTCTCATTGAAATTAGACAATTTACTAAAGTGTTTTTTTTTTTTCCTTTTGATGGTTGTTCTCAGTATTATTCTGAAATAGAAACTTCATTTAGGCCAAAATATAGCAAAACTGATATTCCATATAAAGAAAATATAAGAAATCCTTCCTTCAGGATTAAGCAATGAGTTAGTACTAAACAGTAATTTTAAACTCCTTTGTGAACAATCTAAACCAATACACTATTTCAAAAACAAGAAAAGATATAAACAGTTTTACCAATAGCAATTACCCAAATTAATGTGAATAAAAAAGTCCATCACACAGCTATTCAGAAGGCTGAGGCAAGAGGACAGCAAGTTTGAGGCCAGCCTGGGTAGCTTAGCAAGATCCTGCCTCAAAATAAATAAAAGGCTGGGAGTTCACTCAGTAGCAGAACATTTATTTATTAGCATGCATAAGGAAGGTCCTGGGTTCAATCTTTAGTACCACAAGGAGGGGGTGGAATGCAGAGGGCTGTGGCATCATTGAGTTCAGCACACAATAATCTGAACTAAGCACTTTATCATCTGACTGCTCCTTTTGGCTGTTAGACTGCAAAGCATTCAACATTAGGAAAAATGCTTAAGTCCACAGCACCTACATAGCTAGTCATATGATAGAGGTTTGACAGTACCTGTTTAAAAAAAAAAAAAAAAAAAGCAGCGTTTATTGCCTGGGATTTGACATTGAAGTCACTAGTTTAGAGAATATTTGGTTGGGCTTCACAAGAAAAAGAACAGTCTTCTTCTTCTTCTTTTTTTTTTTTTAAAGAAAGAGTGAGAGAAAGGAGAGAGAGGGAGAGAGAATTTTAATATTTATTTTTTAGTATTTGGCGGACACAACATCTTTGTCTGTAAGTGGTGCTGAGGATCGAACCCGGGCCGCACGCATGCCAGGCGAGCGCGCTACCGCTTGAGCCACATCTCCAGCCCCAAAAGAACAGTCTTCTGATGGCTTGCATACGTGTGCTCAGATTCAGTTTATAAAGCAAGGGCAACCAGTGCCCAGCATGATGCTACCTAAAGTCATTCCTCTAATGGGCTCCTGGGAGGAGAAGTCCTAAGCAGGACCACCTGCTAACAGCCAGCACCAACTGTCTAGCTAAGTTTGGAGATGACAGGAGTCTTTGGATGCCAAAGATCATCAGATAGGAGTACCCAAGCAGCTTAATCTAAGGACCACATCTTAGTGTATTGAAAGGCACCATCAATGGTAAATATATATACATCAATGCCATGTATATATATTTACCATACTCCTAGATTTGATGGCACAGAAAAAACTCAATTTAAGATTTGAAGTCAAATGACTTTGTTATCCCAATCATTTTCTTTGGAATATTATTTAAACTCTTTAACCTTAGCTTCCTAACCTATGAAAAGAGAAAAAATGAAACTAACAATATCACTTACTTCATTCACAGAGATTCTTGTGGATAAAAACGCAAGAAGTGTTCTAGAAACTAAATTGTGTAATAATTACCTTCATGAGAAAAACAAAGCCTTCAAATCATTTGTTATTTGTCTTTGACATTATTGTGATCAATAATCTCAATTTTATCATTGAGGAAATTCCATGAGGATTTGTAGGAAAAAAATTTAAAAAAATACACAGCATCAATAAGACTTCAGAATTATAGTTCAAATTCTTAGCTATTTTTAAGTTTTTTTTTTATGTAAAAATGTTGTATCTTTCATCACTTGATATCTACTAGTTTAAAACTTAACCAGAAAAAACTAACAGTTACATAAATATCTACTTTCAGTTGTGAATTATGCATATATGCTGGAAACAAAATGATTTAACATCATATTAGAAAACCTGAAAAATGTTGGTGATAAAATTCTGTCCAGGTAATCCCTACTCAATTCAAAAGTAGAGTAACTCCAATGCAGAAGAAGAATCTCTTAGCTTATAAATGGCATATATCTGTAAAAGGGCTCCTTTCTGAACTGAAGGGTGGCCCAGAAACAAAAGTTAATCACTCAAAGCATCAGAACTGTCCCAGATTGCATTTGTTAATCATTCAAAGCATCAGAACTGTCCCAGATTGCCTCCTGCCCTATGATAGTTACCTTAAGAGCAAACCTGATGCTGTATAAGACAAACTCAGTGCTTTGCAAAAGTCAACAACATCTCACTTTAGGCTGAGCTCGACTTTATGAGACAACTCTTTTTAAACTTTCTTCTCTATTATCCCAAACTCACAAAATAATGAAACTTCATCAATGTCTACATGAATCAATCTGCAGAACTTGCAGTAAGAGACAAAAATTGAAAAAACTAATACGTTTTGAGGAAAAATGGGATATTTGAACCTATTTATTATATTTATTCCAAAGTCTTCCTTGAACACTTGGATTTTGAAAATATTTAAAATTATGGGATTAAAGACCTAGAAAAGATCCTAATGATCTTGCCCAACTTTCTTATTTTATTGATTTGAAAAGTCAAGTGCAGAAACATAAAGTGATTTGTTAAGATCACTGGTAATATGGCTAAATTGAAGCTAACTACTTCCTAACAAAATAGCTTTTCACTGTAGTGCTCTTCCTGTACCTTAATTATTAAGTGCCTATTATGTACAAAAGAGTTAGTCTCTGCCCCTAAGAAGGGAAGTGTTACTCATTTTTTATATTCCTACTGTTTCCTGCCACTCTTTAATTCCATAATCTAACTGATCACTTCCATTAAAATCGAAAGGCTTTATTTTAACTGGGTGCTTAAAGTGAAATTTTATTGCTTTATTTTCATTTATTGGTAAGCAATCCATTATAAAATTTAGTTTTTCATTAAAATTTGTGCTAAGGATATTAAGGATGCCACCAAGAAAAGCTCAAGTCAAGGTACATAAAACAGCAAAGGAAAGAATGACATCTGAGTGTAAAACTGTTTCTAAAAATAATGTAGGACCAATGTATCTTCAATATTTAAAAATGGCCAATAAAATATTCTAGAAGTATTAGTGATTTGGATGCAGATCTTTATTATTTATGGTATTAAACAACAAAAAAAATTCAACGTTGAAAGAAAAAGCAGAATATCAGTAAGAAAATATGGAAAGTCAAGTTTTTTTATTGTTACTTCTCTAGGCACAAACAGTAGAATGTGAACAAAATTTACTTGCTTATTTATTAAGTTTATTCTTCTTACACTTGTAAATCCTCTAAGACAAAACTTTCTTCCCATAAATTCTCATTAGTGGAGAACCATCACGGCAGCAGCACTTTATATAAACTCTGAATCTGTTACATTAATATTCACACTAGGAGCAGAATGCATTATTGTACTAGGAATGTGTAAACACTGTCTAATACTCAAACATTAATTGTTCACAAAACACAATAATCACAATCATAAGTTCACCCAAGTAATTTAAAAAGAACATATATTTTTTAAAAGTGTAGAAAATCTGCTTAAATCATATACTCATAACTTTCCAGTTAAATTAAAGGAAAAACAAAATTAAAGCCCAATTTATTCCATTATACTTTCTTTTTAAAATGACTTCTCATTTAAAATGACCAAAGATACAATTATTTGTTCTAAGGAAAGACTCTGATAAAAATTATTACAATAACTACTACTATCTGAGTTGTAAGCATTTAGAACATTCCCCCAATCCAGCAAGATTGTTAAAGTAGATATTCATTATCTGCAGCAGTCATGGTTCTATAAAAATGCTGAGGACGGGGCTGGGATGTGGCTCATGCCATAGCGGGCTTGCTTGGCATGCATGCGGCCCGGGTTCGATCCTCAGCACCACATACAACACATACAAACAAAGATGTTGTGTCTGCCGAAAACTAAAAAATAAATATTAAAAATTCTCTCTCTCTCTCTCTCTCAAAAAAAAAAAAAAATGCTGAGGACACTGAACTATTGCTCTTAAGAGTAAATACAGGGTTAGGCTCCTGTAATTGGTCCCAACATTTTTTGTTTACTGACCAAAACTTAATCATGCTTTATGTGTGTTTGCGATTTGTTGTTGTTGTTTAATATTGGGGATTGAACCCAGGGACACTTCACCACGGAGCTACATCCCAGGTCCTTTGTATTTTTTGAGAGAGGGCCTCACAAATTTGCTGAGGCTGACCTCAAACTTGCAATACTCCAGAGGTTTAGTCTACTCAGTAGCTGGTATTACTCAGGACAATGTGTTTGTGTTTTTTTTTTTTTTTTAAAAAAAACAAAAACACACACACAAAAAACCTTACTCATTCTATTGTTTTTATCCATAAGCATTAAACTCAAGCCAAGAGCTCTACAATTTGGGCCATAACAAAGTTTTTCTAACAAGTGTTTTCTCTGAAAGGTCGATTCTTGACTATAGGAACACAGCAACACTATATTTAGGGGCCATTTTAAACAGTGAAATTATGAACAAAAATGAACAGAATTCTGAAAACCATGCACTGTTTAAAAGTGTGAAAGGGATACTTCATTGTTTAGAGTAAGAGCTGAAGAAAGGTGGCAGAACATCTCTGACCTTAGCTGGGAACGTGCTCATTTGGCAACTCAAAAGTCTAAGTTACTCTGCCTATGCCTACAAAAGCAACGCACCGATTGTGGGATTACAAAATTTTCGAAGTATACAAATTCAAAAATAGAAAGAATTATTGAACAATGAGGATTTACTGTATATTATTTCTATTTCAGGGGAGAGAATTGAAGCAAAAGAAGTTAAATGACTTAAACCATTAGCTAGTAAGTGGTAGAATGGGACTGGAACCCAAGTCGACTCAGTTTTCTAATGCCTGTGGCATTTTACATTAAAATATACCTTTCTGGTACACAAATAAACCTTCTAAAAGACATGACTGTGAATATGTCCAAAGCTTTAAAGCTGCTTTAACTGGTGATTCCAAAATATTGCTTAATATATAATATCAGAAGATTTAATAACTTAATACTCCACGTCTCAGAAAACAGAGCTCTGTCAAGAGACTGTTTTTCCTTAACTTGGAGTGGTTAATATATATTCCAATACACCCAGGACATTCATAATTCCCTGTCATGTGAGTCTTAATTTGTTGGTTTTGCCTATGTCATAGGGCTCAAATCTCTTTCCCTCATTGTTTTTAACAGAATAATCATATCACCTGAATTTGCTAAGACGAATTTTCGAATCCTAGTATTTGCAATTTATAAATATTCTATAAATTGTTTTTTGCACATAATAAATTTTAGTATCAAATTTTTTAATAACGACTAAGTAAAAAACTAATGAATCTAATATAAAAGATTTAACTCTAACACATATTGAAAATGAAACTCAAAATAAAAATTTTAACAAGGTCAAAATACCATCCTAGAAACACTGCCAGTGTGCTCAATGGCATTACATTATATACTGTTTCTATACTAAATACCAATCCAAAAGGTACTACCAATGTAGTAAAATCATTAACTTAAACTCATTATTTTACATATGATAATAATTTTCATTTCTTCTTCTTTTTTTTTTTTTTAAATCATTTTGGAATGCAGTCCCCTTCCTAAATGTCCTTCCTAAGGATATTTACAGAGTATTTGCAACAGTTTCTTTAGGTGAATGAGTACACCAGCACACAGAGCCAAGGACCAAACACTAAAAGCTGCTCTGATACCTACTATATCAGAAGTAGATAATATCTAATTACAGAAATAAGGAAGTGGTTTGTACCTATGCTGGTTGCTTATCCATTTTATGGGTTCATCTGGCTGGTTATTTAAACTATCACAATTAACACATTAAAATGGTGTCAACTGATCCTAACAACGTGTGCCACCAGCCAGTCAAAAGAATGTAGCCTGAACAGACATTAGAGTTTGGTTAAGTATGGCAGCAAGAGAAATAAAATGGCATACATCAAGAGAGCCACGTGGCACTTCCAATGGGAAGGCACTGCTACTTTTATAGTGTGCGTATGCCTGCATTCATACAAATGTCAGCTCTGTGGCAGTTGAAAATTTTCTGTAAGGTCAGAAAAATCCAGTACTCTAGTTATATTTACTAAACCAAAAAACTCTGCTGATACTATTTTACTATAAGTAACAATCTGTCAACTCCTTATGCTACCTAGTAGCAACTAAAGATGAATGGAAAAAAAATAGTTCTTTCTTTCCCCCCTAAAAACTAAGAAACTATTTCCTAGGTCTAAAGCAACATGTTTGAATGGTGACAAAGTATTTTGGTAGAGCTGCTGTCATAGCACAGAAAATCTTAAAAATTTTTGAAAAGTGAGAGTGACATCTAGTCCAAGGGTTGCAACTCGGATGCCTACAGGGATCAAATAGATTCCATAAATCATAAAAGATTTAAGCAGCTTTCCCAGTGAAACAACTGAAATGAAAACTCATATCCTCCAACTCCTGAGCCATTTTTTTCCTTAAATCTTTATTCTCAGTCATAAAAAAACAGAGCATCCAAGGAACTATAACTTCTCTTATGATAAATCACATAAGTACTTAATAGAAATAAAAATTATTTTTCAGAGATTAGCCAAAAAGTATGCCAAAAATGGCAAAAACTGCTGACTACTTTGAGGGGGAAAGGATGGTACAGTGAGAGGGATAATGCACTTGGCTTTGCCTCTGTGGATCAATGAGCTCATTTAACTTGACTGATGCCAAAGCTGCCACTCTAACTTATACCCTACAGGTTTCAGAATGAGGACATACTCCTCAGTAGACATTACCATAGTCACAAATCTATACAACTTCCAATGAACCTCCTTTGAAGTAAACCAACTGAACTAATTTACTAAGTAAGTAAAAAAAGAAAATGAGATGCTTTAAAATTAACAGTTTAAATGATGACACATTAATATCAAATGAAATGGAAGAATCTACCAAACACTACATATTTACCAGGCCTAAATAATGGTTATTTTAAGGTTTTATTAACTCAGTAAAAGCTAAGCTATCTGTAACAAGAATTCTTAACCTATTTCCATTTAAAACAAAATATGAGAACTTTCACAAATTCCTAATAATTAACTCATCTAAGGTATGGTAAATATCATAATCTTTAATCTCTCTATATAAGATTTTAAAACTAATAAAGTCATTTTCTACCAATTTAAAATACTTATGAAACTAAACTATTTAATATTTGTAACAAATGTTTTAATGAAGTTCACAGTTAGTCCATCATCTGCTACCAAAATATTTCATCAGAAAGACAGACTCTTATTCTCCCTTTTGAAGGAAAAAAAAAAGGAGCAAATGCAAGGTCACATTTTTGTTAGCTGTCTCAGCTAGTGATTTCCAAAATGAAATGACTACATGAGTAAGTAATGTTATTTATGAAAACATAGATTTCTTCATATGCCAGAATGATACATACTTTAAAATGTGTCAAAAAAACCATTATCTTTATAAAATGTATGCTTTATTTCTTCTTTCTTTTCACATGTTCAAAGATTTTGACTGAAAAATAAATAATAGTAGCAACAACCTAGCTACTAAAATGAAGAGATTCTTCTAGCCCAGATTTATTCCTGATCATATCCATCATTTCACGTAAACTTTCCTTACCCTGGGATCTTAATACTTTATATGTATATATATACAAACCCAACATACTACTTGACTCAAAGTCATTAACTTAAACTCATTAAGGCAGCTTTGGCTACCTTCACAAAGCCTAGAATATTTGCATATTAATGTAGCTTAGAAATTTCAGGGCTGTACAATTTTTAAAAAAAGAAACTTATACTATACAGAGAGGTATTTATTTATTCTATATCACTAGTAACCACTCCTGCCTCCTACCTCATAAAAGCATACTTTCCATTTTAGCAGTATGAATCACTAATGATGTTCTTGGATTTATATTAAGCCTGGTTACTTCTAGTTTTAGAAGGGGAAAACAAAAAGGAACATACAACGCAGAGGAAATAGGAAAAAGGAGCTCATGAATCAACATCTATGCAATATGATCAGAGAATAAAATGAAGATGGAATAAAGCTTCAAAATAAAGATCTGTTTCAAGTATCCAAAAGGAAGGGATTAACCCTATATAAAAGGTCACAGAATGTACTCATCTCTTCAAAGGCTAGAACAATATATAAATCCATATTTTAACAAATTGTTGTTGTTTGGGAGTTGCCAGTTATTTGTAACTGAAATAGCATCAGTAATCAGAATTAAGTATCACTCTTGGATAACAACAAATGTCCTTTAAAAAAATTTAATCAAACATCACTTCATGGCAAAACCAAAAGTCCTAATAAAACATGTCATTAGATCCAAAGTAGGAACTTATGTCATTCAAAATAATAGTATATAAGTAAAATAAACAGGAATTTCTCTTCAGAGTCTAATCATAATCAATATCTGGGTTGTAAAATAAAATAATTTCTTTTTTTGCAAATGTTTTTACATTAGGTTTTTAGCCAAGTAAACTATGAAATCACTAAAGTTTAGAAAAAAGGAAAATCACAAGAAGAAACCTACAACAAAGACGAAAACAGAGAAAGAACAACTATACCATCACTGCAATTTCTGACAAATTGGGTACCAACGAAATGAATAGAGAAATAAACACAGTATACAAAATCCTGAAAAAACAGTGTCAGAAGACAATAAAATGAAGGCTGAAACTGAAAAATAAAAGCTAAATGTTCAATTCACTCCATCATAAACATCTAGTTTGAAATATCACAGAAATTACAGTCATGGATCAGTAGATTTTGTGATTCCATATAAATTCTATTGAACAATTATTTATTTTAGGCTACTTCTTAAGCTACTATTCTACTTGTACATATATTTAGTATATAAAATACTTTTTCTTTTAAGATAATATGCTAAATTTATTTTACTTAATGCATACTAAGAAGTAAACTGTATCACTAAAAATATATTACTATTATAAAATTTTCTTAAGCAAAACTTGAGTATCAGTTCTCACACCTTATATAATAAATAATACCAAAATTGTCTGTTTAAAGATGTCATTAAAGTCTAATGACAACCTCATCAGTCTAATGTCCCAAACTCCAACAATTGAAAACTTATGTTCATGATTCTTTGGAGGTGATATATTAAAATTCTGAGTATAAATTTCTAATCTTAGATTAGTAAAATCATATGAAAATGTATTTCTAGGCCTGCATTAACAAGTATAAAAGATCTGGTATATTAATTAAGTGGTAGATATCCACAGATGCAGGTTCTAATTTTCCTTTTTAAAGACCAAAGCCCTTACCTATTCAATTAATTGCTGGGAAAGACTAAAAAGAAAATATATTATCTAATATATTAGAACTTGAAATTCTGAATTTATTTTTACAGAATTTGAATTTAAACTAATAGGCACACACTGTTTTCAAAACTCTTAAAAACAAATGAGCCTCTTTAGTAATGTTCCAACCTACTATACTTTTCTTCTTTTGCCTACATGCATACACAATTTATTCTGTAAGAAAGACATAATTGGTTTTATGTTTTTTAATTTCAAAAAATCCTGTTTTTATAATATTTTTTTGTTTTACTTGTATAAAA
This sequence comes from Callospermophilus lateralis, assembly GCF_048772815.1. Taxonomy (NCBI): domain Eukaryota; kingdom Metazoa; phylum Chordata; class Mammalia; order Rodentia; family Sciuridae; genus Callospermophilus; species Callospermophilus lateralis. Next base: position 21,769,923 of record NC_135313.1, on the reverse strand, counting down.
ATACAAACTTTTCTCAGAGAATAACTTTAAAAAAATAAAGAAAAAATTTAACCTTTTTATTTATTTGTTTTTTATGTGGTGCTGAGGATTGAAACCAATGACTCACCAGTGCTAGGTAAGCACTCTACCACTGAACCACAGACCCATCCCTCAGAGAATACCTTAAAGCATTCCAGAATCTTTATTCTCTCATATTGAGGTTATTTTCCTACTTCTTGCTATTAGAAATAACAATGCTAGCATTTCTTTTTCTTTTACCTGTATTACTTGTTTATGGTAAATTTTTTAAAGTAGGACTGTTAAAGAATTTTCTTTTATTCTTAGAGAATCGTTAGTGGAGGTCTTCTGGAAGCATAGAGTTGCATCATCAATCTTAATTTATAGAAACACTTTGTTATCTTTTTTTTTTAATAATTAGCGAACATTATTGAATAAAAATTACATTTATCTTTAGAATTCCAAAACACTCTTAATATCCATTTAAGAAGCTCACTTTAGCAGAAAAGAATGAATTTGTTAAGCTGACTATGAAGTTAGTTATAATCCCATGATGTAATGATTGTCTGTTAGGGTCCATTGCTAACAAAGACAAAAACAAAAAATGGCCCTTCCTTGGTCAGACACAAGTCCAATGCAAAATGTCTGGCACATTCCCCTAGCAACTCCTTTAGGTGCTAAGACTTTTAAAACTTCCACAGCTGCAATTTTATTTAAACTTAGATGAGAAAAGGGGAAGAGGGAGAACATTAAAGATGACAGCCATCTGCTTGCCTTTCACAATGAGGTGAGAAATGAAGACGCAGAATTCAATTTTTTTTAAAGAGGTTAAGCCAGAAAAATGTTGAAAATAGTGTACTAAAGAAACCAGTGGGTAAAAAATACTTATTGAAGGTGAAGCTTGCACTTTTTGGTATGCAGTTTCAACTTATTATTCATTATAGATTTATAAAATATCTTATTTATGTAATTTCTATTCTTTTAGTCATGTCATTTGTTTAATTTCCAAAATTCACCTTCTACAAGGGTGGTTATTAGAAGCATATGAGGAATTAGCATCCATACTAGAACAGAGGCAGAATCTTATCCACAGATCTGACATCTTCTTTTTCCCTCTTTTGGTGGTTCTAGGGACTGAACCCACACCTTGTACATGCTAAGTAGGTGCTTTATCCTGAGCTACATCCTCAGCGCCCCCACAATTATGATCATAATGAAGGAGCTTTCCCTATTTATAGTTTCTGTAAAATATAAGATAAAAACTATCCCGTAAAAAACCTGTTAAACAATATGATGAGACAGTATGGCTGGTACAACAGTATAATGAGGGCCTAGTCTCAGAATCTTCCTGCTAAGTCTATTGACTATGCCATTCTAAGACATACACACACATATATACACATACACATATATGGAAAATAGATATAATATATAAAATATTTACATATGGAAAATAAGAGCTATTAACAAAGTAAGGCAAAACAGAAAATAGTTAAATTCTGAACTACTGGATCAAAAAGTTTTGAATAATTCTTTGTTAATTTGTAAAATTAGTCAAGTATCTCAAGGAAAAAAATTGATAATAAAATTCCTCTTGAATTATTTGATTTATGGGAAAATACAGGTTTCTCTACCAACAAAGCTAGGGCCTACACTCAAACTCGAGACCTAGTTTTTATTAAGTCATACATCTTTACAATTAATTTTGAAAGTTTTGGTCCACTTCTTTTTCTTTTAATTTAAATGATTTTCAGATAGTTTGAATAGCTCTGAAACACTTTTTCAAACCAAACTGAGATGCTTGACACTAAGAACAATATAGAAACTGTGAGAAATATATATATAAGAAAAAAAGGTACTTGAGAGTTTTTGCCTTCGTTTCATAAACACAGTGACTATTTAAAGTAGTTGTCTCAAACCTTCAGCCTACTTCACTTTTGGACTTTATATTAGAAAATATAAGGATATGAACTTCAGTAAGATATTCCAATTACCCTCTATCCTAAAAAGATCATTGATATTAGAAGATGTTAATTGGTACTGTGAGAATCACTACACAGCACAATATTAGGTCAGCTTGAGTTCATCAGCAATTTTATGAAAATAACATGGCCAAGTCAATGAAGTGACAAAACTCACATCTCCAAAAGAAGGTAGATTTTATAGAAATGTATTGTGTAGCCTGTTTATGTAACCAAATACCAATGTTCAGCATATTCTTAAAAACTAGACTCAAAGTGGCAAACAACTTAACACTCAAAATTTCACATGGCCTTTTTATTACTGAGACTTTATCATTGTGAAACTCTATTTCTTCTTATAAGTACTGGCAAAGTTTCTGGCACAGGAGAAAAGAATTCATAGTCATGGTGCCATTTTAAGTGAGGTTTTTAAACATTCAGGCTCAATAAGACCACAGATTTGGAAGAAAAAAGAAAGTTCAAATGTAAAGAGACATAATAAGAAACCTTTTTTATTCCCCTATGCAAATGATCAATTAGTTCAATCACTTATTTCTCAAACTGGTCAGAACATGGAGGAATTAATAACAGAAACTAATGAGGATAGATGGAATGGAATTGCTAGTTACAAGACACTTTGGTGGGTTCAACCATATCAGTGGGAAACAGCATCAACGAAAAGAGAAAGTAGAAGCCTCATTTGAAAAGGACATGAACACAAAGGAAACTGTTTACAAACCAAAGAATTTCAAACTCGGATTAAATAATACAACTAAGATCTTTGGTAGCACACGCCTGTAATCCCAGGGACTCAGGAGTCTGAGTCAGCCTCAGAAATTCAGCAAAACTCTGTCTTGAAATAAAAAAATAATGAGGACTGGAGATTTAGCTCTGTGGTAAAGTGCCCCTGGGCTCAATCCTGGGTACCAAAAATAAATAAATAATTTTTTAAAAAAAGGTTTTTAAAATCTTGATAAATTAAGCATTATACCATGAAGTCTTCAAAGAACAAAGCCATAAAACAATGTTTTTTTAAATGAATTTTATTACACTATTTATTTCTTAGAAAGAAAGTTTCACTAATTATATCCATTATTCTTCAACTTTTTATTTTGAAATAATTAGTCACAGGAGGTTACAAAGAAGCACACAGAGAAGTTCCAAGCTACCTTCCCTCCAACAACTCTAGCGCTATCAACAACCCTACATCAACACAATTCACAGCAACTACATATACACTAGTGTGTGTGCATGTAACTATGACACTTTATCACACGTGCAGGCTTGTACCATAAACATCACTATGATCAAGACCCTAAACTGTATAATCACAAGACTTCCCATGGTATTCTTTTGCAACCACTAATCTTTTCTAAACAATTTATTAACAAAGGTAGGTTAATCCACTGTCCTACTTCAGCTATTACATCAAAGGTAGAGATACTTAGCTACTGAGGAGTAGAAAATAACCAAGTATGAGGTTTCAGTTTTTTTTAAAGTCCTACATGAATGCAAGGTTAAAAAAGGCATACATGTGACAGCAGGAGAGATGGAAGGCAGATTAAAAGTACTGATGTTTGACTGACAATAACAAGGAAAGAGGGCCATATTTTCAGTGGAGTTTCGGGTAAAATATCCTATTTATGTAATTATGTAAATTATTTACCCCAGACCTGGTAGTACAATACAGTCTAAATTTCTCAACAGCTACCTAAAAATGATGAATTAAAACTAAGAGAACAAAAAAAACAGAGTCAGGTAGGTAATATTTTAGAAATCTTAAAGGGAAAGCAATAAACTACTTTCATTTCATAGACCTCTTACACAGTATATTTAAAACAGGAGTATGATAAGTTAAATACATCATTTAACAGTAATATGGAAAGTCTACAATGTACTCCATTTACTCCTTACTAAAATAAATAGTTGGTATTATAGAAAAAAAGACTTAAAAATCAGAATATATTTGTGGACATTTTATTAAAAATATATACATAATAGCATTAATATCAGAAGCTTTTTCAAAATACAGAGACTAACAAGAGGTAAGAAAATTAGCATATGTTCCTTAAATAACTAGGCACATTAATAATGCACTTTGAAAAGTAAACTACATTAGTTCATGCATGTTGCAATTCTCCCAGATTCTCCAATACTTACATTCAAACTTTAGAATCCAGCATCCATTAAGAATTCCAAGCATACACTTCAGAGTACTCTGAACTTCATCACCAGGTACAATGACATGAGTTACTAAAACACAAATATAGTAGTAAGAAAAACAGAGATATAAACCAAAGTAATTAATATCCTTTAAAAAAATAACCAGTTGGTACATTTTATTAACTTTTACCTGAACTTTCTTCAAAGTTTTTGAATTTTTATACACAAATAAAGGACTTTTTATATCATTCTCTAATCTGACCATCAACATGAAAAATTAGATCAATAGTTTACCAATAGTAAAGTTGAAGTCACATTAGCAAATGCAAATTTTCTGTTATTTTCAAATTATAACTGAGGAATTACTGCATAACATAGCATTCTAATGTCACTGACAAATCCATAAATTTGTTCTTCTGACATACTGTCCTAAAACATGTATAAGGTTTCAAACTTCACATTTTGTAGTAACATTAAACCTGTAAGTAGTTTATTACTACGAAAACATTTTAAGTTGTTACAAGATACAAAGTATATATCTCAATGGTTAAAGCATATCCAAGTTAACCAAGTTAATTTTCCAAAGTGATTAACTATTTAAAATTTTTTTCTGCTAAAAATAAAATCAAAATTCTCACCTGTACCGTCAAACTCAGCACATTTTTTAGCCTTAAGAATTGTTGCAAGTTCACTGAGCATTTTCTGTTGTTCTGAAGAAAGTCCACTGCCTATAAGCACAAGTGGTCCATCTCTGCGCTGTCCAGTATTCACCTGTTAGTGAAAAAGGAAATGCCACAGCAGTAAAATTTAGAAAGAGAGAGACATTCAACAGGATGTTACCTGATAAAAGATTGAATTTCATTACTTCACTTACTCTATTTAATAATTCCCAATAACGTCTAATGAACCTACACTCTTGTCCCTGATGCTCAACATATTTGAGTAACTATTTTTCTGTTCCTTTATTTTCCTGCCAAGAAAACATAAATTGGGCTAGCTCTCTTTACCCAGGACATCGTTCTTCCTTGTTGTCAAACCAGTTCTCTGTTGGGTTTAAAATTTTAGTCTGTCACTGGTAAACCCAAAGTATCAATTAAAATGATCAATTCTCTTTGCCTCCTCCAATTATTCAACAGAGTTAAACTCAACTTGTTCAATTTAGTTGAAATTGAGATTATCTGTAAAGTCAAAGAACACTGAAGCTTTATGGCCTCAAAGAAGACAAATGTTTATTAAAGCTAAGGAAAAATGAAAATAGAAAAAAGAATTCAAGTTAGGAGATTGGATCCATAACAGTGAGAAGTCCATGTCACTCATGAGAGAGGAAGTAGTACTCTAACAAAGACTTACACTTTTATTTTAACAATTATATTTAGAGTTTAGGAGACAAAAAGATACAAAAATAAAGAGAAGACACCAATGTATGTCATTAAAGATTAGAAATGGAAGATGCAAAGAAACAATGACAAAGTGGCTAAAGAACAGCTAATAGAAATTTAATAAATAGAATTAGAATGAATTTCCAAAAGCTACCTGATGAAACAGAAGTAATAATCCAGTGAAGAAGAAAGTTAAATCAGTACTGCTGTATTAAAGGATAAAATGCCAAATGCAATACTGTCCTTTTCAAACATGAGACACGGGGCCCTTTGTGTATGTATGTACACTGGGCATTTGGGCTCTCCAGAGCTCTGAAGTACATAAGAAGAATGATGAAGGCACAAGCCCACAAAGCTGGGAGAAAGTCAGTATTCACTTCACACAGCACAACAGTTATAATTCATATTATACCTAAATCGGTGGCTACATCTATAAATAGGCTAATATCAATAATTCATTATTCATTCCCTTAAAAAAGATTAAATGAGATTCTACTATGTATTAAGCAAGCATATAAGTCATTTTTTAAAAGATTTGCATAGATTTTGTTTTAAAAATAATAGTATTCAGTACTTAAAAGTTCAACTAGCATACTTACTTATTCATTGCAAATTCCAATAGCAACAGTTTTACTGGACACGGTACATATTCCACACCAATTTACAATCGCATTTCTATAAGCATTTTTCCTAGTCACTAAATTATAAAACGATGTAAACATGACTAAACACTGTAAACACCCTATAACATGAAAATGTTCAGTACACTCAATATACTCTATAATTGTTCAATTACTATATGATGATAATATTAAAAAACAGTATGTCAAAAAATCTTGAGTTAGGCAAATAAGTGCCATAAAACTAGCTCTAAATAGAATACATTACTCTTCAACTTATATAACTCTATTTCAGCTAAATTAGTTCACTGCACAAAACACAAAAGTGGAAAGATATCATATCTAAATATAGCATGTTATACTATCTGTACCAAGAAAACTACCAAAGTGGGTCAAGCATTTTCCCATCATAGTTTTTTAAATTTCCATAAAAAACAGAAATTGAAACTAATTTCTCATAGTGAAGGAATGCTATAATAAAATATAAAGCAAACAGCTGCCAAAGCCACACGTTTGACTTAGGGAGGGACTGAGCATGGGGCCTGGGGATTCTATTTGAATAAGAAAGGGTCTCAGAACCATGAGGCTCCAAAGAGGTTCAAGAAATAATCCAAGAGCTCAATACCCTGATTTTATAGAAATTAGACATTTTGTTCAGCGGCATTAAACTCACTCTTACTCAAATAATAATTCAATGTGGTACTTTTCTCAGATAATTTTATTATTAGTGATGAGTTTATAAAAATGGAGTTAAAAATCTGGAAAGAATAAAAAAATAAATGTGTTGCTCAAAAGGGATCATGGGCAGAGAAATCCCCAAACGAACATGGCCAGCAGTTTTGTTGGTCTTTAAGATCAGAGAGTATTTCTCAGATTCAAAGCAATGCATTCAAATAGTCATTAACTAATACTTATCAACCCTTCCCTTCACCTGATATTCCCTGAATCAGCTTCTTGGAAAGGATTCCAGACCCAGCCACCAAGCACTTGTGCTCATTTTAGGGACAAGCATGCCTCTAAGAGGGCACTACAGTGCTCCTGCACACAGTCAATAAATACTTATTAAGCCCTTAATATATGCCAGAAACTGTTTTTAATGCCAGAGTTAATATAGTAAATAAGATAGTCAGTCCCTGCCTTCACAGAGTTTATATTCTAGTTGGAGCAGGGGGAAAAAACAATTCAGTAAAAAAAACAATTCAGTAAAAACATCTGATACCAGATAATCTGTGGTATGACAATACAGAGGGAGCGGGTGAGCAACCTTGGGAGGTGCTCTTTCACAGGCAGTGGCACAGTCAGACTGGAAGGAAATGAGGAAATAGGTCACAAGAACATCTGGCTCCCCGCATCTGTTCCTGGCAAAGAAAACAACTAGTGCTAAAGACCTGACAGAGAACATACTTGGTGGACTCAAAGGCAGCCCAGCCCCCGTGGCTTAAAAAGGTGAGCAGAAAATGCCTGGGGGCAGCAGATCCCAGAGTTCACATCTTAAGGGTTCTACATAAAGAAGCTATGCTTTCAACTTACACTTGTGATCAGGTAATGGTTTTTCTTCAGCCTCGTTATCAACCACTAAGACAGTAAATAATGATACTCACAGGCCATATCCACATGACAGTACAGATTTCTCATATTCAATAATAAAAATCCTTATTTTCTGAAGGCATTACCATCCTCAGACTCCAAGAATACCATAAAGATATCTTTATTTCTGACACATTTAATATGATCCTTCTTCAGCTTTTACATAAAAGGAACACTGACAAATGACAACTTTGATATGCTGTGTTCTGCCAGGAGAGTTCAAGTATAAATGAATAAAATAAGTAGCATTAAGTAGTTATTAAGTATGGTGGAACTGAATGAGAACTGACCTAAGACTTAAGAAATTTGAGTTCTAACTGGTCCATTAAGAAATATTTTTTTTTTAATGCCAGGTTAATAACCCCAGGCAAAGCAACACCTCTCTAGGTCTCAGTTTTCTCATTTGTAAAAGGAATAAATTAAACTGCTGACTTCTAGGTTCTCTTCTAGCTCATTTCCAAAACTATAATTTGGGGCACATTTATAAGGTTGCAGTCTAAAGCAGAAGATAAAGAGCTTGCAACTATAAAAGAAACTAGCCTGTGATGGAACCTATGACCACATCAAATTGTAACTACCTCGGCCATCTCTGTAACTTCAACAAGGCATCAATCACTAATCCATTGCCCTACCTAGACAGGAAGTCTCCTGGGAATGGTGTTTCCTTCAGTTTATCCCCTTCCCTCATCTGAGCAGTTACCAAGATAAAGCAAGTCCACCAACTCTTTCTTTCTCTCTCAAACGCCTTCTTTTCTCCATCTCCACATCATTACCACCACCCTCAATTCCAGGCTTCACCATTTCACACCTGAACTCTACCACAAGTCTCTCTGTCAGCCTCAATCTCTTCCTTCTCACAACTGGGTCCTCCAGACCACCCCATTACAGTTAAACACACTAAAGGTCCCCAGTAAGTCTAAAGTCCCTATCAAGAAATTCAAGGCTTTTCACAGGCTGATCCCAACCCAGTTCTTTAGCCCAAATTCCACATTAACAAACCTTAGTTCCTCTCACCCTACACTGTACAGTGCCTTGAATTTCTAAGGTTCTTTATGTCTCCTTTCCTCCTAGCAGTTGCTCTTTAAAATTGAACTGCTTTCTTCACGATGTTAAGACTAATAAAAGTGAACAACGTTGTTGCAGACAAAACCCATTCCTCACTGCTTCCACACTACCAAAAGTCCAGGTATGGACCTTTTAAGATCTGACCCTATTTCCAAGCCCAAGCTATGTCAAAACAAATTTTGTACTGGTTCTGACAAATCAGACACTGGGGAAATTAACAACAAGATCCCTGGGAAAAGTTTTAGTGATTCTTTTACAGGTGGCCACTGTCACATCTGAAATTGTGGAGATGATCCTATGACCACTAAGGGGACACAGCTTACAAATACGGGATGGCAAAGCAAATAGAAAGAATTTGGGTCCTTGGTACAGTCCTTAACTGCTGTGTAAAACAATGCAGAGCTAGCCTATGGTGGGATCACCTTTAAGATAATAAATTAAAAACTTTAATCATTTGTGTAAAGTTTTTCTAATATTTGTATCTAACAGCATTCTAACAGATAGCCTGCTAAAACTCTTACCTTGAAGACTGAGACAACTTCTGTCATCTTCTCTGTGAAGTTCTTCCTGAACCCTTCTGAAGTTTTGTTATACGTTCTCTATGATTCTATTGTACATTTTTTAGTGCTTCTATTATAAATTTATTACAATGTGTAGTAAAATTTTATATCTGTATTCTCTACTTAGTTGTGGGTTCCTAAGGAAAAGGTATTCTTTCTACTTTATCTCTTATATCTTTGTCACTTGTACCTCTCTCCTTACGCCAAAATCACATATCCAACAACCTACTCTGTTTGATATAAAATTGGTGTACACTACTACAGATTCCCTTCCCCATAATACTTACAATATTTACACATTCACAGTCTATCTTTCTTCTCTATCTCACACTAGCAGGTAAGTCCCCTGAACTTATCTATTCAATCTGTCTCTTTTCTGCTTCTCACTAGCAGGCAAGTTCTTTGAAGTAAGGGTTGTATCAGTCATATTCATTGTTGTATGAATGCTGCCTTAAGTACAGAGAATGTTCAATAAATATTTCTTGATAGTCTTACTCTGATTGTCTCTGAATCCACCGTAGCTAATACTAAGGAAGTGCTCAATAATTGTTTGGTGAATGAAAGCCATTTGCTAACTGGAAATTTTTCCATTATGTTCCTTTCATAACCAATTTCAATAAAAGATATAAATGTCCCAAAGCTAAATCTATACTTACAACTGAGCAATGGCTAGTTGAGGATGATTCATTCTTCTCTGGTAGCAGCAATAATGATTTCATATTTTCATTGTCTGTATAATCCACAGGCCGAAGACCAAATATGTTACTGGTAAAATAAATGCAGATGGGTCTAAGTAAATAAAATGTGTGACTTGATTCTTAACAAAATGGATGTACTGGTGGAATAATTGTTTTAACAACCTTAATGATACACAACGTTAATGAAAATAAATGACTCAGAACTCACATTAGGCACATGGATCCAGTATCAAAAGCTACTGAATTCAATGAAGAAAGATGTGAAATTTCAATATGACACCAAATCATTACACAGAGTATTTTTAATTGAATATGTTTTAACTCATATTTGAATTTTTCCACAACTCTCGTTTTCTGTATTCATATTCACATTTTAAAACATGGTTTCCTAATCATTAATCACTACGGGTGAGATGCTTTCACATGCAAATATAAATCATTTACTATAGCTATTATAGGCTCTATAGTCTGTATAAACAAATACAAAATTAGATAACACAGCATAGGCATTTAGATCCATTAGAAGGAAAACTATGCTGCTTGACAAATAATTTAATAAAGCAGAAAACATGGCACTTTAAAAATTAATTTTAATACATATATATACTCTAATCTATAATAATCACAGCCATCACAGAACAAACCATTGTGGTCCAGAGAGCAATTTGATGTAGACTTCTCAGCATGCACTGATTCACAAGATACAGTGTTACACTGAAGAGACTTTACATCACAGTAGGAGCCCCTTATTTTATAGACAGGAAAATAGAGAAGAACAGTTTCCAATGACTAGACTAAGATAACATGCTCTTGTTCTTTCCAGTAAGATTCAATGCTGTCCATCCATTGTCTCTCAATTGTAAGTAATTTTTACAACCTCAAGACTCTTATCTATTCCACTTCTTTACATATGGTCTGTAATCAGCTTGGAAAATATTCATGTATTCAATTTCAATAGCTATTTTTTTTTTTTTTTTTTAATGTACCAAGAACTCTTCCAGGCACTAAAGAACCAATGAGATAAAAGGTTATTCTACCTTCACAAAGCTCAATGGGCAAAATAAAGAAAAGCAAACAGAAGGGACTTTGCAGTCTGGTGAAGGTTCCAAGGCCTGAAAAGGGAATGAAGAGAAGGTAGAATAAGAATAGAAAAGTGTATATGAAGGCCTTTAAGCAAAGTAGAACAATAAATCAGAAACAGAAGATAAGAAAAGAGAAAGTGAAGAAAGAGAGTAAGACACGCACCACAGGGAATGAGTGGGGTGATGGGTAAAGAGGCGTTCTGGAGTGTAAACTGCAGCCACATTATGTAAAAGCAAAGGGGTGGTGTTCAAGAACTGAACTTCCACCTCAGAACAGTTTCCTAAGCAGCCATAAGCAGGAGAGATGGCACTAACAGAGTACGCTGGTTAAGTGCAGGGGTTGCAGAACCCGACTGCATAAACTTAAATTCCAGCTCTGCCAATCAAAAGCTATGTGACCTTAGACAAATCATTTAAGCCTCTTGTGCCTCTGTTTCTTCATCTGTAAAATGGAAACAATAATATAGCCTATTTTCTAAAATTACAAGGATGAAATGAATTAATACATCAAAACCACTTAAAACAGTGCTTGGCAGACATATTGTCTGAGTCACTGCCTTAACATTGTCAAAGTGCATTTTTAGAAGACAGACTAAAAAGGAAAGTAAGGGAACATAGTAAGTTATATCTGAAGTATTTCATTTCCCTCAATTTTACGATATACTTCATGTGGGATTTATAATGATAATTTGCAAGTTTAGTAAGGGAAAAGTAAACAAGCATGTGTTCTGAATATTACAATGAGAATAAATTTTCATTTTCTGTTTGGTACAATCTAAAGAGTGTAAGGAGGTAAATGAAAATCCTTTTCCTAACAGGATTCTTTCTGATCACCAACACTGATGGAAAGGAAGGGTTAAGCTGAAGTGTTTAATGTTTCAACTTCACCCCAAGGGCAAAGTTCACAATGCAGGTAAAACCCTTCAATGTCCTTTTCCCTACAGGAATGACACAGTAGAAACTGCTTGCACCTGTGCACTGAGTGAAAAACACAAGTAAAAAGGGAAAAGTACAAATTTAAACTTGTACTCAAACACCCAGATCATCCAATCTGCAAAAGCAAATACAAAAAAGGCATTTTTACTAATGCTAAACCCGTCACCCATGACAGAAAGCCAACATGGTCCATAAATGAAATCCTTTATGAACAAGTACAAAATTGTAAATATAAAGATTTAATTTTTCAAGTCATTTTGCCTATTGTGAACAGAAAAAAGTACAATCATTGAAAAAAGTTAACACGTTTTCTTAAAGCTGTAAAACATAAATTATCCTTGTTGTAGGTGATTTCACTTTTTAGAGAATTAACTAGCACAGGAAGACAATTAATAGGTCCAATGATCCATATAATATTTTCTAGCTAAGAATTCAATGTTCTGCCAAGGAAAAGTCTGTTAATAGCAGACCAAATACCAAATTCTAAATCCTACATAGCTGTTATTTTAAACAAACAAAAAAAGCATTTGATATTTTCCACAAGGGTGAGAACTTTAGTCCTGGGTTTGCACTGGGATATACATAAAGAAGTGGGGCAGACGGATGGCCAACAAGATTTTGAACAGTTAACAATACAAAAATTCCCAGATAATAAATATTATAAAAGATATAAAAATTTTTCTCAATATCTGAGATTAAAATAGAACTAATCTTTCCTCTTGGGCAATGAATTCTTAGCTCAGAAAGGTAATTACTTGAGCAAAAAACAAGTAAATTCAGAGTTAAATGAATTAGCATTATTTAAAAAGCTTACATAACAAAAGCTGAAAATACATTAAAAGCTATTAAAATGTGACTTCACAGTAAGATGGAAAAATGTTCAAATTAATTTAAAAAAAAAAGATAAAATCTGAAATAAAGACATGACTTTCTACTGCATGGTCATTCCCTCCATAACGACTCAGGGCCCCAAAACCTTGCAATAAAAAAATTCATCATCCGAGCATAGCCTCTAAGGGAAAAAACTGAGTTGGGAAGACATCACTGAGAACCTATAAATTACATAATGAAGATGGCAAATAAAGAGTGTCGACTATATTTTTAATTTGTGCTATATATGGTTAATTCTTGGATATCATGCCTTACAAGATTTCAAAATTTCCTCCCTATATTCAAGAAGTTTTTTAATTCAATTGGCTTTGGAGTGATAATATTCCATTCTTTCTTTCTTTTCTTTTTTTAATTTAATATCTGGTCTTCCGTTAACAGTTACCTAAATATATTACTGAGCTGTTGACTCTCCCCACTTTCTGGGCTACAAAAAGGTTCTCAGTTATATTTACATTTTATAAAACACTACTGAAAAGACAGTTCTTAAGCACTGCCTCCACTATTAGGGTCATGTGGTCTGGGCATCACTCATTACAATCTAATTCCAGAACCTTAAAATTTTCTAATCTGGCTCCCCCAGTCCTCTTCTAACAAGTTTTTCTCTCTCCTAAAGACATCTAAAATAACTCGAGGCTGGATTTTGTCTTTTTTTTTTTTTCCCTCTCTCCCCCAGAACTATATTACAAAAATTTTACTCCTTTCTATAGTTTGAATTATTTCTGTTAGAGGTGAACCAAACTAAAATTCATACAGCAGCAGAAAAGTTGTAAAGTTCAATGAAAATACAGAAATGCACTACATTATGCCATTTTGGTCAACAAATGACCAATATATAACACTGGTCCTGTGAGATTATACTGCCTAAGGATATCACAGCCATCTTAGTTTATGTAGGACAGGATGCTCACACAACAATGAAATCACTTAATAAGGCCATTTCTCAGAATGTATCCCCATTGTTAGGTAAAAGAAGACCTTGTACCAAATACTGAGTAAAATCTGCATATGGTGTGAGAATATGGTCCTTTTATCAAACATGTTTTCAGCAGAACTATTGCTTCCTTATATGTTTGGTGTAACAAAAATCAAAAAAATATTTTAGCTACAGGGCCCTGAAATATGTGAAAACAGAAACAATGTTGTTTTAGCATTCAGTATACAAAAAGACTACCACAGCATCTGATTAAAAAATACATAAAGAAAGATTTCAAGTTTTAAGGGTTTGTGATGTCAACATTATATATGTGGGAAATAAAACAGGGATGGTATTTCCTTACAGACCCTGCCTCATTGCTGTGTTCAGTGCTAACCACCAGTACAATAATCTTCTTGGGCATCCTCCTGAAAAATCATAGCCTCAGCTAAAACTGCAAAACAGGCAGTTTGTTTTTATAGTCCCACAGGAACTATGTAAGCATAAATTCAGTGGGATAAAAAAAAGTCCATCTTCTCTTTAATGCTTGATTCCTCTATTAGTTAATTGATATTTCAGAGTAATACCACTAATAACAAAATTGGAGAGATCTCTAAAAATCATATAATATGTAAGTTATCAAAATAGATAATGTTGTACCACTTCAGGGTACAAGCTTATTTCTGTAAGATACTCTATTCATGATCCAGAAGAAAAAAGACTGAAAGCATTCTGATTACTTTTAAAAAACTAAGAGTATAATTTTGATATCAAAATCTGAAGGCAAAACATGAAAAATTTTCAAATTATTCTAACTTATAATTATGCAAAACTCCTAGTGAACTGACATAAATATTTGTTTGAAGAAACTGTGTGCCATGGTACATGCATACAGTCCCAGCTACTGAGAAGGCTGAGGCAGGAGAAGAGTTGAGCCTAAGAATTTGAAGCCAGGCTCGGCAACTAGGAATCTGAAGCTAGTCTCAGCAACAAAATGAGGACCGGTTTCAAAAAAGGAAAAAGAGAAAAAAAAAAAAGAATAGTTATGATGATAAGAATAACAACAATATACCACACCAAGTTTATCTTAAGAATTCAAGAATGGTTCAACAGTAAATATATGATGGGGTCTCATGTATTTGTGACATCACCACACAAAAAGTACAGGATCATTTCATATAATATGAAAGTCATTTAATAAAATACAGACATTAAAATAATGGTAAACAACTAGAAGGAAGCTTCCACAGGACAATAAAAAACATCAATATTTATAATATCAATGTCAAATTGATTGTAAACTTACAGTCAGAATTTACAAAAAGGACAAAGCAAACAAGCTATCACCATTATTTTACAATAATTCTTCTATATGCTTGGACAATTGTAGTAAGAAATGAAAATTAATAAATCATAATGATATTCTTAATATAAGGTGTTGGCCGGATAGAAAAGAAAGGGACTAAAATCAATAGTTTTCCTATACATCAGAAGTAAGCTATATTTATTAATAAAGCATTAAATTAACTAGGTCATCAAAAGAACCAAATACCTAAATAAACTCAAAAAATAGTTATGCATATCTGTATACACACACACACACACACATATACAAAAGATTAAAAACTTTGTAAGATATATGAAACAGAAGACTTAAAACATACCAGGGTCTTGAATGAAAAAGTAACCTTAATAATCCACTGCAATCTATATTCCTACTCATTTTCAACCAAAATCCTAGTACAATATTTTTTAAACTTGAGAACACTGGCAAATTGGAGAGGGGGATAAAATGGCCTTAAAAGTTGTAATACTACAAGAATCGCCTCGGGCAGTCACAATCCCCAAAAGATAACATACCACAATGCCAGAAGGGCAAGAGAGGAAGAATTCTCCCTGGGAACACATGATATTTATTCAAACAAGCACCAGGAACCAGATCCTTTACTATAAAAAAAAAGAGTATTACTTATAGAAACTTGGTTTTCAACATACTTGTCACACTTACAGTAAAGCTGGTAGCAAAAGGAGGCAATTTCTCTCTTATCTCATCTGACTTTTTATCAAAAGAGGAAAAAGTATACCACATCTCCATTTGTTCAAACACTTAATGATTCTCTCCACACATAATTGTATGTATAGACTATATTAGGCATTTGGCTGAGCCTGGAAGGGCAAACATGATCCCTGATCCATAAAACATGCAATCTAAAAAGAAGATAATATAAAGTAAACACACCAGCACTTAAACTGTGTGACCAGGGAGAACCACTATAGACAAACATGAGGAATCAGGAAGGCAACCAAAAGGAAGTGCTATCTGAGATGAAACTCAAAAGAATGAGAAATTGATTACCAAAATGAATACTCCAGAGGAAAAACTAAAAGCATATGTAAAGGCTTTTTTTGTTTGTTCGTTTTTCCACAATAGCCTGGCACATTTTAAGGAAATAAAAATTCAGAAAGGCTAGTGAAAAAAAATTCTTATAGGAAAGGGGGACAAGAGGTTCAGTGGTAAGACCGACAAGGTTGAAGAGGTAAGTAGTGTCAGACCACATAGGGTCTTAAAAATCATACTTTGGAGTTTAAAGTTTATTTTAAAAACATTATGAGGGAGGAAGTGAAGAGTTTTAAGCAAATACTTAATCTGACAGAACTTGTATTTTTTGAAAATACTCAGGCATCAGAATGGGTAATGAATTAAAAAAAAAAACAATCTGAGAAGCAGGAGGCCAGCAGGACACTGGTAGGTGAACAAGAACTACTATCAAACAAAAAGCAAAAAACCACAGGGACAGTATTTCAGAATGATAATCAATAGTCTATAAAATATATAACAATGTTTAGAAACAGAGACCATACTATTATGCCCAAGAACTACATTAACAACTGCATCTGACTTTTAACTGAGACCTTTTTATCCAGTATCAATCCTATCTTCTTTTGTTAAATAAACCCCTCTTCCCAACTGTATCACATGTAACTATTTAATTAAAAATTAAATACATTTTAAAGTACAGTTTCTCAGTAGTGATAGCTAATTTTCAAGTGTTCTATATCTACAGATGGCTACTGGCTACTGAATGCCCAGCATTGATATAAACATTTCCATCACCAGAGAAAGGACTACTGGACAGTGCTGGGCTATACATAAACCTAAGTCTGTCACTTCTTTAGGTAAGCATATTTAAAACAAGTGCCTGTCCTCTCTGAGAAGACACCTGTGAAGGCAGGCTCATTCACTGTCTCATACCCACTCCTTGTATATTAATAAGTCCTCACACTACAATGAAGAATCATGGTGTACAAACCACAAAGACAGGCTCTGTGTTTTGGCTCATTAATCCTCACTATGCTTTGAAGAAATAGAAAAGCAGCAGGCATCACCCATGTTTTATAGGTGAGGACACCAAGGCATAGAAATTAACCTGCCTGAGGCTATAAAGTCAATAATGGAGTCACAAATAAAAGCTGGATTCCCTAACACCCTGACCAGTGCTCCATTCATTATAGTAGTCATGGCTGATTTAAGAACCCCAGGATGGAAACTATTCAGTTTCACCTGACCCAAGAAACCATTTGCTTTATCAAATGGCTTGCTACACCCTCAGGAGGGTCAAATCTGTTAGGTCCTTATATAGACATAGATATCTCTATTAGATTCATGTATATATATATATATATATATATATATATATATATATATACACACACACACACAGAGGAAAAAAAGTAAAAAAAAAAATATATATATATCCCTTGAGTATGCCCCAACCCCCAACTATCTTATGACTTGTGAAAAGAAATAAAGGAGATTAGACACACTTACTGAAACTAACAGCACTAAGGTATGGTACATTCTTGCATTATTATTTTGCTTTTCAATTATGTTAAATTGTTACCTATAAAATATTACAACTTAGAAGCTCTATATTTTCCAATTCTTAATTTCCTCTGTAAACTGGGTAAGCCTGACTTTTGTGTGCTCTTTCAAAACCTATAGAAGCAACTGGGGCACAGAGAGGCAATTCTGACATTTTCATTTCAACTACCTAATTAACTGAAAAGAGTAAAATAATATATAGCGAGACATGAGCCAAGTTACAGATTAAAGATATAAAATCTACATACGGCATTTGCTTGTGATACTCTTGACAATAGCAATTTTAAAATGCAGCCGCCAGCATTCACTAATGTGCCTCTGTGCCCTGACACTGCAAAACAATTTACTCAGAGCCTCATTTGAATAATGTGAAAAATCTAGGAAATAATTCTACTGCACTTGCCTAATATCTGAAATCTTATATATTTTAACTGTTGTTATACTAAATATGCAGAAAAAGGCATGAAGAAATGAAATATTTAAACTAATTCTAATGAATCTGGGAGCACAAAAAAATAATTAAGTCTATAAATTTTTATAAATAAGCATGAATCAATCTACAGAATATAAACACTAAGAGAATTTGCCCATAAAATAAAGTTTCCAAATGGTTTCTGAAAAAATATAGCAAATCTCCAGTATGTAAAGTCTCATCAAGAAAAAGAGCACACATGCTGATTTGAAATATGGAACCTAATGGTCACATCTAACTTTTAGAAAACAGAGGAAAAATCAACTGGGTAGAACAGTCTTTGCTTCATCATGCACCTTGATTTGGAACTACAAGTCAATTTAAAAACAATTTTTAAGAGGACTACTTACACCGCATTCCGGGAGGCTCCACAGGACAGTAACAACCTGACTATATCCACGTGCCCATTCCTGGCTGCATCATGAAGTGGTGAGTCATTCTGGTAGCCAGTGGTGTTCACCAATGCCTTATGCTGCAGCAGCAATTCCACTACCTTCAGGTGCCCATGGTTGCAGGCTTCGTGCTAATTCAGTTAAAAACAACAACAAAAAAAGTGGGGGCAGGGGGAAGGATGAGGAAAAGTGAAGGATAATATAATACCACCGTACTTAGAGAAATAAATGGAAACCTCAGTCAGTAAACTTATCCTTACCTAAATACTCATACAGACTATAGAGTTGATGAAAGAGTAAAAGTCACTGTGAATAAATCATCTTTGTGGTGAGAAGTGTGGTAATCAAAATCTGTGCAATTCATGGAAAAGAAGGGCACTCTTCTTTGTTGTTGTTGTTGTTTTAAAGATAATGCAGCTTTAAACCAACTATAGCTCCTCAATTGTTCCACAATACTTTTAGAGCACTAAGGAAAAAAGACCTGGTATTTAACAACCAGAGAATGTATAAAATCTGAAATTCTCTAAGGCTGAAGAAAATGCACTGTATCAGGTCAATACTAAATGGCAGACCAGCACACAGACATGTGCACTCAGCAGAGTGAATGGCCTAAGAGTTATTTAAAAGACAAGTTCTCTGCTAAAGTTAGAGGTTGTTGGATGGCTGGTGTCAGTGATAACAGAACTAACACAGTAGGCTTTCAAAACAGCTTACTAAATAAATAACAGAACTGCTAACAATGGAATATTCAAAGATATATTACATGCAAATCTTTCTTTATGTCTAATGAGCTGCCAACAATTTCACTATATTGTATTCTCATAAATCTCTGGTATATTGTGCTTTCTTTAGCACATATCAATTCATAATAGGCAACACTACATTCAACATGTCTAAGTCTGTAACTAGGAGAAAGGAACTCAAACTAGGCATCAGATCCTTGAAATTACCCACTGATCTTTACTACCATAGCCTAATGACAGCCTCCTAACTTCTGTGTTTAACTTCTTGTTTAAAGGATAAAGAAAAACCCTCATTTGCTGACACTCTCTGCTTTCATTCAAATATCATGCTTTTGTCTTAATGTAATTAATGCATATAGCAATTGTTTCCAAGTATTTTTATCATTCTTTTTCCAAAGTATTCTTCACATTGCTTTTATAGTAATAACAAGTAAAGACTTAAGACACTTAATTAGGTTCCAGTGACATGCTATGCTATAGAACGAATCCTGATGTTCATTAACTCTATACATTAGTTAAATTCAGCAATGTAGTATAACTGGATTCCTAAATTTAAAGGTAGTTAAAAGGCAGCCGATTTCTTGTCTGTCAAAACTGAAAAGTTAAGATGGAAAATAATTATTTTTTATACTTAATGAAAACATAAATTCTTCAGTTTAAAATGAGTATAGAGATGGCAGAGGCTGATATATGGACATCATAAAACTATAAACTTTAAGAACTATGAACATAAAGAGAAGAAGAATTAAAAAAAGTAGATACCCGGCACCAGAAACAAACAAAACAAACTAGAAAACTACCAATGGTGTCCATCCAGCATGGTCTTTAACATTTGGATCACTTCCGTTTTGCAAGAGGTATTCAACAGAAGGAACATCACCCTAGTAGAACAATGAAAAAGAAAAACATATTAAAAAATATCAAAAACTGGGGGTGTAGTTCAGTGGTACAGTGACTGCCAAGTATTCAGGAGGCCCTGGGTTCAATCCCCAGTATTGCTGGGAGGGAAAAAGGTATGAAGAACATAAGGAAGATGCTTACGGTTTTGGGCTTTTTGTTTTTTTAAAGATTCCATCTTCTTCAAGAAAAAGTTAAGCTTAAATCTTTTCTCTACTATCTATTGCTCAAGAACTAAGAAATATTAGGCTATGCATGTATGAATAGTACCAATATATTGCATTATACTGTCTATCCTTAAATATGGAGTACAAAATTTTTATTAGCAACCCATATTCAAAATTCATCTCAAGATACTATATAAATAATCCTGGCCAAAGACCATCTGATCATGATGAAGTTTTTAAAGTTGTCATTTCATTTGTGCAAAAATCCTTTCTGCGCATACGTGAAAATGATATCTGAGTATTATTTAAAACAAACACTATTTTTGGCCAAGAAAGGTACTGAGTGAAGCCAATGTTAAACTGCCAAAATCTGTTACTTTATTGGCACTTACTTTATTTATCCTAACACATTAATTTAGTTTATATATTCACCTTATTTGCTTAGAGGTATTTCAGGGCAGAAGCAGTAGCTATTTAAAATGGCAGAAAAGGGATCAGAAGAACGTATTCAAAACAACACATGAAATAAACATTCAATGTTTATTCCTGAGTTCAAGATTTAAAATCATCACCTATTATCAATTAACTGAATTACAGAAAATAAATTTTGACAAATCTATGATATTCCTTACAAAATCTTTCCTACTACACAAAAGGTTTTCAATCCTTATTTCAACACTCTAGAAGTATATGCAATTATTTTATAATATCAGCTCACGGATACAGTAGAGAGAAAAGGAAAAAAAGATATAAATAAGAAAAACATTTTTGTAATCAAAGCCTGTTTTTGAAAAAGATGAATAAAATCAAGAATAGGTGAATTAAATTAAGGCACAAGACAAGGAAAACAAATTAAAGGCAGACAATACTAATTCTATCTTTAAGTTATTAAGGTACTTTTCATTGTTAAATGATTATTAAAATTAAATCCCTTTCCAATTTTGAACTTTCTGTATCCTGATCTAACTAAATCCGAATATAGGTGAATGGAACTAAGAAGCTGTCTTTTGAGAAAAGACATAGATTGGAAACTATGTTGCCAACCTCCAATGAAAGTGAACCCTGGTAAATAAATTAAGACTGAAAGAATTAATCTCAGGGAATATCTCATCTCACTCTTATTTATTTATTTATTTATTTTTTGGTTGGGGGAAGGACTGAAAATTGAACCCAAGCCCTCACACATGCTGGGGACACACATTCCACCACTCAGCTAAACTAGGCCAAATTTCTACTGTTCCTTTTCCCCAAACTAAGACCTTAATATAATACGCAAAGATATCTGACATCTTTCTTTCTCTCTTTTCTTTCTTCCTCCCTCTCTCCCTCCCTCTTTCTTTCAGTATTGGTCAATTCTTAAAGCCTTCTTAAAAAATCTCTAGTTGGGGGCTGAGAATGTAGCTCAGTGTAGAGTACTTGGCCAGCATGTACAAGATCCTGGGTTCAATCCCTAGTACTACCAGAAACATCTAACTATAAAATAAAAGTTATCGCCTCTTTTTAAAACAATGTCAGGCTTTAGGAAGAAGAATGGCATTTATGCAGTGAGATGAAGATAAAATTCTCTCGAAATTACACCATTTCAGGTCACAGCAAATACAACTAAATCTGTTCGTTTAGGATTAACAGGATAGGTATAGTTTAACTAAATTCACACACACCAAAAAAAGATAAATCACTGAATTTATTTTGAAGAAGGCTAAATAAACAAGCTACATATGACAGAAAAAACATATACAATGTTGTGAATTATTTTGTGCAACACTTCTTTAATGGAGATGAAATCTCCTACCCCCAATACTTTTTAAATTTATATGTGTGTGTGTGTGTGTGTATTTTTTTTTCTTTTGTGCACCAGGGATTGAACCCAGGGGTGCTCAACCACTGAGACACATCCCCATCCTCCATTATTTTCTATTTTTGACACAGGGTCTCACTAGCTGCGTAAGGCCTGGAACCTGCTATCCTCCTGCCTTAGCCTAGTGAGTCGCTGGGATAACAGACAACCATGCCCAGCTTAATTTATATTTTTTAAACTGAGACATAAAACATAAAAATTATACTCATTAATGGGGAATGATGCTTTGGTATATGTATACATTATATAATGTTTAAATTTAGATAGACATATCTATCTCCTATCATTTCTTTATGGTGAAAAGATTAAAAAAATTTTGTCCTACCTTTTTGAAATCTATAACACACATTATCATCTTCTATACTCATCCCATTATGCAACAGCACACCAGAACTTCTTACTCTTACCTAACTATATTTAGCCAATACTCTTGAAATGAAAGTTTTCCTCTATTGGGTTGATGTGTACAAGTCACTAATCCCCTAAATATAATTAACATTTGATTTTTAAGAATTTTTTGCTTTTTAAAAAATTATTTCTATTTTCATATTTTGGCTACTTCTCAAGTACAGAACCTTTAGAAGGTAGCTTAAGGTTTTAAAATAAATTCACATGCATCATGTTTTTATTGTCTTAAATTAAAACAAAACAACGTTAAAGGTTTAACCGACCTAAAAGTAAGCATTATATACATTCCAAACTGATTATCCTAGTTACAACCGCCTCCCCCCCCCCCCCCCCGACATTTTCCCAAAACTCCTTAGCTTGCAAATTCTGTTCTTCCAGTATAACATGTATTTAGCAACTTTTGTTCTACACCCAAGTCAGTTCCAAATGAATTCAGGAATATCTACCAAGAAATAAATTTGAATTATTTTAAGCAATCCCCTGAACACTGAAGAGATAAACAGCCAGAACCATACACATTCCTTACCTTCAACATGAAAGTATTCATAAAAATACACATGCACACACAAACCCTCCTCAAAAGTTCCCCTGCTTTGATTCTACATGGTAATAACAAAAAGCATAACCTAAAGAAGTCCAGAAAATATAAACACAAGTGCAGAATGGAAGTCATATGGAACATTAAAATAGAATAGAAACAGAGTGACAGTCTGGAGAACACAGAAATCTCTTTTAAGTCACTATTTTCTTTCATGTCACCTCTTCATATTATTAAAGGTGTCTTCCATTAATATTTCACCCCTTGAAATGTATAACTGATTAGCAAACTCCTTACTTCTTATACCCAATCTGCTTTCTCCTCTCTAGTACTTAAAAGTTTGTCATATTTTCATCTTTCTACTTTATGTAAATTTATAGTCATGCACATAAATAAAATTATGATAATTAGATAGGGTCCAATGTAACTGGATAGGCTTGAACTGATATGAAGTTTCCAGGAAATAAATTAACTTCTGCTTCACATTTCTTTAAATTACTTTCTTCTCTAAAAGAATATTTTGAGTAAGAAGCACTCACTCTTATTCCTCATAACTTAGAAGAATAATTGAGGTTTCCTTAAACCACAGCTAAAAAGAGGGCAGGAGGGAAATCATCCAAGCAAAGAATTTACAAAGGCTTATAAGAAATTTAAAACAGATTTGGTATTTTCCAGTAATACTTTAAAGGCTGAGAATGTGTCCACTGAATTTTTATATGCTAACTTTTCAATGAAAGGAAAAATTCTTCACATATTCTCACATATTGCAGATATGTGCATATTTTAGCAATATAAATTAACTTTCCAAAAATACAAACAAAATTATTTTCCATGTTACAAAGGTAACTCTTCTAAAATATCACTAATAAAGATCTTCATAAAATCAGTAGAGAACATTACAATAAAAATTACTTACCCAGCATAGTTAAACATTTCCACAAAAAGAAACTGGATAGGTAGCTAAAACTTCTCCTTTTAGCAATGAGATGTTGTTTTAAAAATAAAAAAGCCATCTAGGATAGCACTATAAAATGTTAAACACTTCTCTAACTTCTTAGAATTTACTTAATAATTTCATAAATGATTCCGACTACCTACTCAATATTATAATAAATCACTACTATTATAAAAGCAGACTTGCACGTGAATGGTGGGAGACTCACTGGAAGACGAGAATGTTGACTCCAAGGTGTTCCACAAATTAAAATCATGAACATATCATAAATGCCAGTTTACTTTCATGTCCTTTACTTTCTCATGAAGCTAGTATGCAGGACATATAAAAATGATGTGACTTATTAGTATAGTGAGTTTCAAAGTCAAACCCTGAAGGAGACACCTCCCTAGGGATTTGCTCAGCTCTACTCAGCAGATCTCCACCAGCTTTGTTATAGTTTAAGCAGACAATGCCTTTAAGTTGCCTTCAAAATATAATCTATTATGTTTGAATCACAAATACATCATGGCACGCCAGCTTTGAGCCATTCTATCTCACTTGTTCAGTGCTGTGGCATGATTTACAAGTGACTATGGCCATGTTAAGAATCTGTGCCAGAGAACCTGGGATGACAGCGATGTTGACTCCAGTACTTACAAATTCCCACGCACTACTATGTCATCACATAATAGAAAATGGAAATTTTTCTTTATAGTCTTAGTATTTTATGTTTTACTAAATCAAAAGAATGAACAATATGAGTGTTAATCAATCTCTCACAATATTATGTTTTCAACAGCATTTTAGGTATAAGTGACAGATATTCAAATAGGAACATGGGTTATAATGATATAAGAAGAGGGTTATAGAATTATGGGGGTGGGCAGAGAAGCCAAGTTTTGACTCTCTGATTACTCTAGTTGTCATGCAAATATAATAGGAAAGCAATGAAAGAAATTAGGGAGCTAACTCTGTGGTGTTGTTCCCCAAAATGACTTCATGCTAAACCTCAATACCTGTGAATATATTAGCTTACATAGAAAAGGAACACTGCAATGTGACCAAGGATGTGGACCTAGAGAAGGAAGATTCATCTGTGCTAGTGGCCCCAATCTAATCAGTCTTTAAAAGCACAGAACCTTTCCTGGCTACATCAGAAAGAGCATGTAAGGACTCAGCCTGTTATTGCTGGATCTGAAGACAGAGGAAGAATACCACCAACTGAGGAATTTGATAGACTCTAGAACCTGGGAACAGCCTTCAGTTGAAAGCTAGAAACTAAGAACTCTGCAGTTCCTGCCAACTACCCAAATAAGCAAGGGACAGATCATTCACTAAAGCCTATGGTAACACAACTGACAAACTCATTTTAATCTGATCAGACTGATACCAAATTTCTGACTCAAAGAACTGTAAGAAAATTAATTTGCACTGTTTTAAGTCACTAAAGCTTGTTATACAGAAAGCTAACACAAGTGATCAGAGAAAAAAGACAAAGAGTAATGCCAAATATGATGCCTAGATATAAGTTTGGTACAAGATATTAAAGAATGTTAATGTTAATAAGATTCCCAAGTTCAGAGATCATTCTGCAAAGTCCTAATTGCAGCAGAGGAACCTAAACAACCCAACATAACAGTACACCTACTGCTACATTCTGTGTCCTCTCAATATACATACCAAGTATGCACAGGCAACCACACCTCCTGAACCAAAGAGAACTACATATAACTATGAAAACTGCAAGTCTACCAATATGCTTTAGGGAAAAACAACCACCAAGAAAAACCTTATCTTTTGACAACACAAAACCTGCTACTTTCCTTCATTTCCTTTGGCTGCCTTAAGAGTCACCAAATCTAAATTCATTATGCAGTAGCAACTCTTTCCTTTTTCCCTGCTCCCTGTTCCATTTTATGGTAGCTTTAACTTTAAAGCCCCTTCAAATCCTTTTCTGAAGTAGGTGGGTAAAAAACATAACTGAGATAGCAGAATTACAATATTTGGTTTTCTAGTACACCCAGATTGGTCACTCTCGGCTACAAATGAGAAAATCAGGATGAAATAAGATGAAAATATTTTTCTACAAGAATAAATATAATGATGAATCCATTGTTTTTCCCAAGCATATGTCTCACTGAAGATCAAACTAAGGTGGGGGATATGCATTCTGTTTACAGTAGTGAAAAAACAAAAAAAAACTATTGTTAATTCATGATTTTAAAACAATAGAAATGAACAAACTTTATGTACTGTATCAGAGCCTTCCAACTTATAAGAAAAACAGCATTTAATAATTTAAGTTCAAAAGAACAAAATGGGTAAATCTAATTCTAGTAAGATTCTAAGTAAGCTGACAAAACTCACACGAATCAATCATGAACATATCAACAAAGAAAGTTCACGAAGACAGGATCATGCCACTATTTTTTCCCTATCTTAATATTCTACTGTAGCTTTTTTCCACGCCTGGACCAAAAGAACACAAACTGTGGCTTGTGGGCCAATCTGACTTTGAGTATAATGTTTAATTGGTTTATATATTATTGTCTATGGCTGCTTTTGCTCTAGAATGGAAGAGTTGATCAGTCATGACATAGACCACATGGCATGCAAAGCTGTAAATATTTACTCTACCTCCTTAAGACAGGGTTTATTAAAATGGGTGCAGTGGAACACACCAGTAATCCCAGCTATTCAGAAACTTTTCAAATTTAAGGCCAACCTGGGCAACTTAGTGAGACTCTGTCTCAAAATAAAAAATGGCTGACAATGTAGCTCAGTTGTAGAACAACCCTGGGCTCAATCCCCAGTATCACACACACACACACACACAAAAAAAAAAGGAAGAAAAATGAGGGGGGTGAGGTACCAAAACCTAGCCTAGCCTAGACCCTAGGCTCAGAATACCCTCATTAATAAAGAAAAATTATCCTTAGAATCAGAAGAAAAATTCTCTACTAACATAAGTGGATGTTTGCCTGGTGGTTTGAAAAATTTCCAAAATGCAAAACACAAACTAAAGTAGGTTACATTCATATCTATTGGTAAGAAAAATGAACAAAAAAATACTATTACAGTAACTACTTATGTCTATGAAGCACTGACAACACTGTAACATTAAGATTATAATAGATCATGTGCATAGATATAATATGCATACATATGAAAACAATAACCCCCCCCAAATCCTGATTTTATAAGTCATGCCTCGTAAAAATAAAACCTAAACATAGTAAATGTCAAAAATCTTGATTTGTCTAAAGAATATGAGATTCCTATCATGGTGATTTGCAGGTCCCCTTCACCCAGCCCCTGAAGGGCAACAGTAACACAGTAGTCTACATTAATACAAAAGTAAAGGGGAAGAAAAACAATTAAGAAATGCTCATTTTGTGTTTTTCCCTTTCTCCACACAAAAATACAGGAACTGCTGGGCATACTCAATGTCCACAGCTTGTTTTTCCCAGATGTTTTATGTTGTCCACCAGCTTCATGTTTAGGAACCTCCAAAGGAGTCCTTCTACACCACCCACAGTTCTCTATCCATCTAAAGATTTCATGAATTTTCCACGTGAAGTTACTGAAAGAACATACGAGTTCCTCTAATTTAGGACTAAGCTCCACACATTATTTTTCCTATCACTTACTTGCAAGAAATCAGAGCAGTCTATAAGACTACTGAGCTTACTATCCCCTTTTATGGGCAGTACTGTGTCAACACAAGTGCACCTCATTCTCAGAAAGCTGTCCAGGTTCCAAAGAATTGCACTGCCATCCCAGGTACTGAGGCAATAATTAGAAAATTAATTTGATGAATGGCTAGTAAAAGAAATGGCTGACTGTGAGGCACAGGTAGCTCCTTTGTGGCAAACTTCCGAAGTTTGTTTTTGTTCTGTTTTCTGATACTAGGACTTTAACCCCAAGGTGCTTTACCACTGAGCCACATCCCCAGTACATATTATTTTTTGAGAAAAAGTCTTGTTAAATTGCCCAGGCTGGCCTGGATCCTCCTGCCTCAGCCTCTCAAGTCACTGGGATTAATTATACATCACCATGCCCACCTATAGAGCCATTTGTGATAGTCAAATGCCCAGGGTCACTTGAAAAATATACATCTTTCAACGTTCCAGATTTTGGCAGGGCCCACAAGGAGCATCAGAGACAGAAGCTTGCCCCCTCTCACACAGCCTCCAGCTCTTTTGCCAGGTAAAAACATCTTGCCAGCAATAATTTAGCTATTGTCTATATTCATTAAGCTTGGGAGGAATGGTTAAACAAGATGATGAAAACAGAACCAGACAACAGCAAAAGTACTTGGCAAAGCAGAAGCTGCAATATTTGAATACTAGTTTTCTCCTATAATATAACATCATACTTCCCAGACCCAAGGATTACTGCTCTAATTGAGGTGAAGAGACAGTCCCTGTCAACTTCGCTTCCCCAGTTCTGAAGAAGTATGGTATCTGCAGTAATATCCTAGTAAACTTAGGATATTTTTCACAAACCCCAAAGAAATTGCCTTAAGGGTGGTCTTTGCTATAGTTTGGGTCTTCGATGTCCCTCAAAGGTCCATGTGTTAGAGGCTTGGTCCCCAGTGTGATAGTATTGGAAGGTGATGAAAACTTTGAGTAATGGGGCCTAGTGAGCAATCAATCTTTAGGTGACTGGGGGTATGCCCTCAGAGGGGACAGTGAGACAACAGCACCTTCCTCTTCCTCTTTCACTTCCCAGCCATGAGGTGAAAAGCTCTGCTCTATCACACATTCCCACCATGCTATAACACCACAGGCCCAAAGCACTGGGGCTGGTCCTGAACTGAAACCTCCAAAACTGAAAGCAAAAACAAACCTCTCTTTGTAAGCTGATCACAGCAGGTATTTGTTATAGAAACAGAAACTGCCTTACACAATTTCACTCCAAGATTGCACTTCAGAGTAACCATCCTACCTTGATAGAAGCAATATGAAGCAAAGTTTCTCCTCTATGGTTTCTTTTCCCAATCATCAAGCTACCAGACAACAGCTTCCTCGCAGAGGGGCTCAACATCATTCGTCTGTAACTTGAACTATTCAGTGTAGATGGTGGTGTACATGGTGAAAGGCTAATGGACTCATCTGATGTATTACTGTTTTTCCTCTTCGTCATGTCATCCCCTTTAAGTTTGCTGGGAGGTGGGGAGGAACAGTCAAGCAATTGGATATTTTCTGAGAGAACTGTTTGCTTAACGAAATCTCCACTGGTGCTTGGAATGCTGCTTTTACATCTCTTAGACATGGAGCCAGACAACCTGCGACAACACCCACGTTTGCCAGGGAGACCAGAGACCAAAGCTGCCTTAGTTGTAAGATCACTATCAGTGACCTCTTTCTCCTCAGGAGTCACCTCATTCTTCCCCTCAAGGTCTGGAGACTCTATATGCTCAGCCAATGGTAAAAAGACCTCAGTTAAGCTTCCAAAGCTTTCAGATTCTGTTCCAGAGCCACTTGCTAGTAAGTCTATTTCACCATTTATCTGTGGACTAGTGATAACTGATGGTGAGCTACAGAAGGATACCACCCTTTCCTTAAATTCCTCTTTGGAGTCAAGTTCTCCAGCTTCTTTTTCCACTTCTAAATTCCATTCTTGGTTGATTTCAGCTAAAGTTTTCTTTTTTTGCTTCTTTGCAGATGTTGTAGAAGCCTTTTTAGCCCTCTTAGGAACAACTACAGGAGGACTTGAAGAAACAAATTCATACATTGAGGCTTGCTGAGTACTATCATCTTTTACTTTTTGAGGCTGGGTCTGCACTGAAACTTTACTCACAACATATCTGACCTTCTTGCTTCGAGGACTAAACCACATCTTTATTGAATTCTTCTTGTTTTCCGAATCACGGAATATATTTGTTCTAGATGTATCATCTTTCAAATCTGATAGAAAAAAGAAAAAGATCTGTTATAGGGACTAACTTTTCCCATCTTGAGCTAACAAAGAATTTTGTTTATAGTTCTTCTAAGGTACATAAATTTGTATTTGTGTACCTCTTTCTCACTCCTAGACTATGGACTCTTTACAAGAAGGCAGACACTCATTCAACAAGCATTTGCTAAATCCTTCTTTGTGGTAAACACCATAGTAGAAACTAGAGGAAAAGCGAGAACTCAACATGGAACTGAAGGGAGACAGAAAAATAAGTGAAATATATATGACAGAGGGCGATAAAAGATATGGAGGGAAATACACTCATAAAATAGAGAAAGAAACAACTGGGTGTGGAAGTGAACACCTATAATCCCAGAGATGTGGAAGACAGGGGCAAGAGGACCACAGGTTCAAAGCCAGCCTCAGCAACTTACCAAGACCCTGTCTCAAATTATACTTAAAGAAAGGAAGAAAGGGAGGAAAAGAGGGAGATGGGGGAGGAAAAGGAAAGAAAACAAAACGAAAGCAAAGAAGAAAAGGACAGATATAGGATTTAATAAGCAGAAAATAATTAGTGTTTAATTTTTAAAAAATTGCAAATCAATCAATATAATTTACTATATCAACAAACTAAAGGAAGATCATGTGATGTTCTCCATAGATACAGAAAGAAAAATTTGATAAAATTCAACATAATTCTTTCTTTTTCTTTTGAAGACTTGGTACCAAAAAAAAGCTAAAACTAGACTAGCACATGAACTAGTCGTTCCACCTTTGGGTATATACCCACGGGATATCAAATCAGTACAACAAAGAAATGACTATTCACAATAGTTAAGACATAGATTCACCCAAGAAGTATCTACTCACAGATGAATGGATAAAGAAAGTACAGTATACATACACAATGGAATATCACTCAGTTGTTTTTTTTTTTTAAAGAGAGATATAGTTATTTGTAGAAATATGAATGGAACTAGAGAATTTTATGTTAAGTGAAATAAGCCAGATATTTAAAAAAAAATGTGTTCTCTTTCACATGAATAAGTTTAAAAAAGTTGATTTTATTGAAGTAGAGAGTAAAAGAGTGTCACTACAAATTAGTAAGGGTAGAGGTATGGAGATAGAAGACTGCATAAGGGTATCAAAAAAGGAGGAATATGATCTAATATTCTACAGCACAGTAGGGTGACTACAGTTGACATAAATTTGTGATATATTTCTTGAAGAACTAGAAGGGACGGAAAAATTCCTAAAACAAAGAAATGATACAAGTTAAAGAAAATGTAAATACAAATTATCCTGATTGGAAAATTATACATTGTAAACATATATTGAGTTATCACACAGTTCCACCAAAATGTGTATAATTTTAACAAGTAAAATAATTTTGAATGAAAAAAAAAAGGAGTAAACCTTAATGTAAACTATAGACTAGTTGAGAATAATGAGTCAACATAAGTTCAGCAATTACAGCAACTACACTACTCTAGTGGATGTTGATAATAAGGGAGACTCTGCATGAATGGGGGCAAAGGGGATATAAGGATTCTGCACTTTCTTCTTAGTTTTGCCGTAAACTAACTCTGCTCTACAAAAATAAAGTGTTTAAAAAAATTTTAATAAAAAAGACTCAGCAAATTAGTAATAGAACTTCTTCAACTGCTTCTACAGCATAAAATATATCCTTTCTTTGCACTGGGTTGGAATGAGATCCACAATGCCTCGTAGATTGAAAAAAAAAAAAAACATTCATTCATTCATTAAATATTTTGAGCATCTACTATATGCCAGACATTATTCTAGGCACTAGGGATATAGTAGAGAAGAGAGGAAATTTTTCCTTCATACACTTTATGGTTCTAATAGAGAATGAAAAGACATAGAAATCTATGTAAAATGACAGGGTTAAAATCTGTTAAGTTTGGAGTATTAGGGATAAGTCTCAAAAAATGTGATAAATTCAGTGAATAAATTTGTGCCTAAAACAGTATAGTAAAAGTTTTTCCTATCCAACAAATTGTACAAACCACCCACTTTTCTGACAGCCAACTTCCTTTTTGTCTTATTTTGTTTTTGCCTTTGATACCATTCATTTTCTTTAAAAAAAAAAAAAATCTCTTGGGGCTGGGGTATAGCTCAGTGGTAGAATGTTTGCCTAGCATGCACAAGGTGCTGTGTTCAATGACCAGTATCACAAAAACAAACAAACAAACAAACAAACAAAACCCAGCGAATTTCTTTTTTCCTTGAAGTCGCTCTTCCTGCCCCTCCTATCCATATTCACATACATAAAATCAACCCAGGTCAGGCAGCACAGTGGTGAATACAAGGATAATGCCCAGTATATATTGATAAATAAATTATTTGATATCCTCTTCAAAATTGAAAAGTATTTATATAAGAGACATTAGAATTAATTTAAAGGCTGCAGTTGCAACTCAGTGGTAAAGCATATATTTTTAGCATGCATTTGGGATATGCTTTATGTGTCCTATTAAGAATTTTAAAAGGAAACTACTTGACATGTTTTCCTCCTCAGATGTCATTTCTCATTCAAGCCAAGAATTTTGTAAACAAACAAACAAAAAAGAAACTCCTACATTACAGAACCAAAAAGAAAAAAAAATTAATAGAACAGAGTTCTAAACATTAGATTCTTTAAGAAAAATGCTAACAGCCATACTTGGTGCACCTCATTCTTAAGGACTAATAGCAGCCACTCTGTGTGAAATGTGCTAAGTAAAATTTTCAAATGGGCTTATTCTTAAGAACTTTCGTTACTTTAAAGACACAAAATAATTTTAATTTTTAAATTTTTTTTGGGAATAACTCTTCAATGTTCTCATTATTATGGTTTAGATATAAGAGGTATCCACCCAAAGCTCAATGCAAATGCACAACCAGGTAAGATGGCTCATGCCTGTAATCCCAGAAGGGATTGCAAGTTCAAGTCCAGACTCAGCAATTTAGCAAGGCCCTAAGCAATTTAGGGAGACTGTGTCTCAAAAACAAAACAAAACAAAACACCTCAGCAGTTAAGTGCCCCTGGGTTCAATCCCAGTACCAAAAATTTAAAAATTTAAAATTAAAAGGGGGAGGGGAAGGGGAGAGGTAGAGAGGGGGAGGGGGGGAGAGAGAGAGAGAGAGAGAGAGAGAGAGAGAGAGAGTGTGAGAGTGTGTGTGTGTGAGAGAGAGAGTTCAGAGGTAAAATGATTGGTTAGGAGAGCCTTAAGCTAATTATCGCATTAACCTACTGATAGGACTAACTGGGTGATGACTGTAGGTAAGTTGTATGTAGCTGAAAATGTGGCCATGCGGTTTGTAGTTTGTCCCTGGTAAGCAGAATTCTCTGGGATTCCTGATTGTCATGTCCTGAGCTGCTCTCCTCCTCCATACCCTTCCCTTTCATGGTGTTCTGCCTCACCTCAAGCCCAGAGCAGTGCAGTTGCTGTATGAACTGAGACTTCTGAAACTGTGAGTACCAAACAAACTTTTCCTCTAAAATTGCTGTTGTTAGGTCTTTTGGTCACAGTTGCAGAAAACAAACAAACAAAATACAACTATAAACAATCATGTCTAGAAATACTACAAAGTATATTATCATTATCATATATTTTTATTTCCTTCCAGTCACTCTTTATTCAGAGAACCCCATGGTTTTATTGTTTACCAATTTAAAATTATTAATACACCAGCTAGGCACAGTGGCACATGCCTGTAATCCCAGCAAAGTGGGAGACTGAGAAAACAGGAACACTAGTTCAAGATCAGCCTCAGCAACCTAGCAAGGCCCTAAGCAACTTAGTAACACAAACTGTATCAAAATAAAAAATTAAAAGGGCTGTAGATGTGGCTCAGTGGTAAAGTGCCTCTGGGTTCAATCCACAATACCATGAAAAAAAAATTATTACCATATCAGAAGATTGTTTCAATTTATATAAAGTTCAAAGTCACTTCTTTTGTCTTATGTCTTTTACTTCATAATCCACGAGTACAAAAATTCCATCTTTATAGACAGACTTACCAAGTAAAAGGTAAGAAATGAAAAATATTTGATTTTGAGAAATAGATGATTACTCTTTAACTCAGTAGAAATTTCAAACCTGATCCCTACCTAACCGGAAGGGGAAAAAAAAAAAAAAAAAAACAAGTATACTCCCAAAAGATGACTACTTCCTTCTGGTGAAAAGGAAGCATTTCACTGAAGACAGAAAACCAATAACTCACCTAGATGCAGAAGTATGTATCCGAATAAGGAAAGACTCTCCTAACCTTTCTATCAGGTTACTGATTGATTGATTGCAGTACTAGGAATTGACCCCAGTGGTACTTTAGACTGAACTGCATGCCTATATATATATATATATATATATATATATTTTTTTTTTTTTTGGAGACAGGGTTTTAAGTTGCACAGGGCTGGCCTTGAACTTGCAATCCTCCTGAGTGGCTACGATTACAGTATGTACCACAGTACATACTGTACTGACTTGCCAGCTCAAATTTTTTTTTTATATCATAGTTGAACATCATATGATCCACAAAGTGTTACTAAGACAGGATCTTGGAACTAAAACAATCAGAATGAGGCATCCATTCACAATGTGATTTTACATCTAAATTCAACAAGATCTTTTCTTTGCACCACTAAGTCGATTTGAAAAACAAGCCACTTCTGATATAATCTCAAGACTAGAGGAAAGGTCAAAAGGAAATGTTACCAGGACTACTTTTAAAGACAGACTCAGGATTACAAAAATTTAAAGGTTAACCTTCAGGTAATCTGTAAAAACCTGTATTTGGTCTTTTAAAATTTGTTTCTTTAAACACAGATGATGACATTTTCAATAAAAATAAGTCAAATCCCAAAGTCCTCAATGTTTATAATCTTACAAAATGCAGAATTGAGTTTTTAAAAGAAAATTAAGGTTTACAAGTGTACTAACACACTCAACTGACTAAAAACACTAAATCTAAAAAGGAAACAAATTTCATTATCAGATGAACATGTTTCGTAACTTATAAAGAAATGTATGACAAGAGTATCTATTTCTGCAATGTATACAAACATAATAATTTTATTGATCATCTTGTAATAATTACTTTGCTCGAAAAATTTTAATTACCTAATTTGGTATAACTATGCAAGGACCACAACTGCTAACATGACCGTAGATTGGTGACTTTTACACAGCATATCTAAGATAAAACTGTAAAAAGCAACTACAATACTACCACCAGAATATAAATCATACAATTAACAGCTATAACTGTTTTTATGGGTGAAGGATTCTAAGCATGATAAATTATCATATTAATTTCATAAAGAAAAATATTGTTCCTTTCTCTACACAGCAAATTTCTTAATGATGACATTTAAAAGAATTCTATTCTCTGAATTTAAATATTTCAGAGCACACCACAAAATATACAGGAACAGAGATGCACATGTTACTAAGGAGCTGCTTGGCCAAGTTTTTTCTTAAAATTTAATAAAACTATAGAAAAGAGAAGCAATTAGAAAAATGTGATTTCACTATCATTAATCCACATCAAAGGATTATAATGATGTACATTGTGTGCCTTTCAAATTATTCTCTATTATAAGTTTCACAACAAAAGTTGAGAAATCTCTTTGACTAACTGGTCCCTTATTAAAAAATCAAAGAAAAGTACTTTTCTTATCATCTGTGTAACATTAACACCTTCACCAAAGAATGATTATTTTATAAGAAGTATTTAGATTTATTAAAAAACAACAGCAACACAGCTATTCAGGCCCTCATCTTCATCTATCATAAAAAGTTACTGCACATATGAAACATTATATAATCACTCCAGAAAGACTGGCATCTCTCTCTAAATTGGAAAACTGTGAACCCATGAAAGCTTGATCAAAGCATTTTTTTTAATGTTACCAACACCAACATGTTTCATAAAACTCAACCAGCACCTGCAAGGTCTAATTTAATATGATAAGGCTCAAGGGAAAATAAAAACTTTAAAATTTTACTCTATTAGTACAAAGAAGATTATATTATAAAGAATAAGGTAAAATTATCCCTAAATGGCCATCAGAAAAATATGAAAGACAACCTCTTCTCTTTAATGTACACTGAACCAAGAAAAATCTGTTGGAAGCTCATTTAAGCAAGTATTACTATAAATCAGGCTTCTTTATCTTCAATATACCATATACTATGTCCATGATTTGACAAGTTCTTCCTAATTACCCACCTTAATTACAGTAATTATATATTTAATAGTAAATGCAAGTAACAAAGTTCATTTGGATGATAAATTGTGAACTACATGGTTTTTAAAAAGACAGAGAAAAAGTGAGAAATGTTTAACTATTCCACTTAATTCATCATCTTCAGCACGTGATTTAACAGAATTATACAATTTTGGAGCTAGACCTTAAGAGTCACTTAATCTAACACCCTTATCTTATAATGAGATCATTTTCATATAAAGAGGACTGACATCATTTGTTTGCAATTACTGTCTCCTTTTAGCTGCTATATGGTACACCTTATTACCATTTCAGTTTTAAAAGTACTTACTAGATAAACTAACACAGAGGACTGCATTAAATGTACCAACGAGATAAACTACAAGGAAATAAAGGAATATACTCCCAGAAAAAAAATCCCACATACTCCTAAAGGCCCGTATATTCCGGGAGGACTTTAAGTAGACAAACTTGTAATGATGCAATTTATATTAAAATTTTAAAAAGCTTTGTACATGGAATTAACATACCTGGATAGATACATTTCAGTTTAATTATTCTATGGGTTTACTATCTATCAAAATAGCAAAAAAGGGTATTACATTATACAAAAGGAATCATGTGAACCAAAATATCAGAATTTGTTTTAATATTATTTTACTTAAGTTTAGTCTCTATGATATCAGTAATAGCACTGCCATTTTTCACCCAACTCAGTTCAACAAAAAGTTCTAACAAAAAATTGCACTAATTGGAAGAAAAAAAATGATCTTGAGTCTACTCACCTACAGGATGAGAGAATTAAAGATGATTCCCTATTCTCCTAAAATACTGGTTATGCTTTATCTGAAAGAGTGAAGTTCTGATTCATCTTAAAATAACATAATGTTGAAGACAGCATTATTAAGTTCTATCGAGGACTGAAGGGATTATTACCTTTTCCTTTTGGTGCTGGCAATGGAACCCAGGGCCTTGCATTTCACTCATCATAGTAAGGAAAATAAACACAAAATGCCTTTAGAAAAAGAATTACCATTAATTCTTTCTTCCAACTTCAC
This sequence comes from Callospermophilus lateralis, assembly GCF_048772815.1. Taxonomy (NCBI): domain Eukaryota; kingdom Metazoa; phylum Chordata; class Mammalia; order Rodentia; family Sciuridae; genus Callospermophilus; species Callospermophilus lateralis. The sequence goes on along the minus strand of NC_135313.1, from coordinate 21,732,576 downwards.
CTACACTTAGATGAGATAGTATTTTTGGCCTCAGATGTCACCTAGAACCTTGTTCTAAACTCAATTTTCCTAAACCTTTTTTTAATAATGAAATATTAGAGCATTTCATATTGCATAGTCTATAAAATATGAAAATTATACCAATGACTCAAACGACTCAGTACAGTAAAATTTCTGGAAGAGTGGATCTTGTTTTTTTTTGTACCCCAAGGTCCCCAGGATCCCCGTATGCCATAATTGAGGGCAGTTAAGGTTGCATGGTCCTCGTCTCATTTTATCATTATTAAAAATGTCATTGTATGGGCTGGGGATGTGGCTCAAGTGGTAGCGCGCTCCCCCGGGTTAGATCCTCAGCACTACATACAAACAAAGATGTTGTGTCCACCAATAACTAAAAAATAAATATGAAAATTCTCTCTCTCTCTCTCTCCCTCTCTCACTCTCTCTTAAAAAAAAAAAAAAAAAAAAGTCATTGTTACTTGTTAGGGGTTAAACTGTTGTCCCTTACTTGTCCCCTAAGTTCTTTGTTGAGGACATATACCCTAGTGTCTCAGAATATAACCTTCGTTGGAAACAGGTTCATTGTAGATGTAATTAGTTAAATTCAGCTGGGCACAGTGGTTTAAGCCTGTAATCCCAGTAGCTTGGGAGGCTGAGATAGGAGGATCGCAAGTTCAAAGCCAGCCTCAGCAAGAGTAAGGTGCTAAGCAACTCAGTGAGACCCTGTCTCTAAATAAAATACAAAATAGGGCTGGAGATGTGGCTCAGTGGTTGAGTGTTCCTGAGTTCAATCCCCGGTACTCCAGGGGAAAAAAAAAAAAGGAAAGTTCTTTTCTTTCCTTTGGTACTAGAGATTGAACCCAGGGTGCTGTACCAATAAGCTACATCTCCAGTCCTTTTTATTTCTTATTTTGAAACAGGATCTCACTAAGTTGCCCAGGCTGGCCTCAAATTGTGATCCTCCCACCTCAGTCTCTTGAGTCAATGGGATTACTAGCAAGAGCCACCACATCTGACAAAAGGGAAATTTGATAAACATTCATACGAGGAGAGCATCATGTGAACAGGAAGACAGCCATTTCTGAGCCAAGGAGTCAATCCCAGAACAGATTCTCCCACACAGACTTCAAAGGTAACCAACTCTGCATATACCTTGATCTCATTCTCCTATCCTTGAGACAACCAGTTTCTCTTCTTTAAGTCATCCAGTCTGTCACACTTTGTTACAGTATCTCTAATAAATGGATACATTACTACACAGTAACTAGAAGAATTTTGTCAAAGAGTCTCAAAGTATTTTCTAACAAAAGAAACTTGCTTGTTTGGTCTGTTTTCTGTAACTTTTGCTACATACTTTATACATTTTTTAATGTTAAAAAGCTGAGTCTCCTGCTAGCATCCCTCACCCCTGGTATGAATATGTTTACGTCACATTGTATATCCTTCCATCCTCTGGCTGCCTAGATCAGTAAATAAAATTGATGTAATATAATTTATAAGTAATACTGTTGACATTCTGATCCCAATAGAGGCTATAACCTGCCCCTCTTCAGCCCCTCCCCATGCCCCAAATAGCATCCATGTGTATTAAAACTGAAGAAGTAAATGTTTAAAGAGTTAAAAAAAAAAAAAAGTTCAAGATAAAACCCAAAATGTGAATGCACAGCAAATTATCTTAACATACTACACACTCTTAAGAATCTTATGAAGCCACTTTCACACTAACATGAAATTTGTTCATATTGTACAATTGAATCAAGGGGCTCACTGATCCTTCCTGACCAACTCCAAACACTGCTTAAGATGCACAGACCCTTGCCTGAGAATCCCTGCATCAATCCATAGTGCCTATGGTGGGGGAGGCAAGATCACACACCAATCTTTCCAACTAGAAAATAAACACATCGAGCACATCTTTGAATAAGGAGAAAAAGAGCCCAGAAAACTAATGACAAAACTTTTCCCCTCTATATTCTTAAAAGAGGTTTATAACTATAATATTATTTTTTTAAAGAGCACCTCGAAAAAAATTGTGGACAACTGTATCTGAAAATAAGAACTTTATCATCATAGCATATTTCATCATAAAAAATGAAGTCTAATACAATGATCCAGATAATGAGATGAAACTCGTCAAAGGTAGACTATGATTTAAATTCTTCTTAAAAGTATGAACATTACCTATTTAACTCATTTCTTTATTTTCTCCAATTTCACCTTTATTAACTGACAATAACATATCAGGACAGAATTCAAAGAACGAAAGACTGAAAAACAGATATTTAATAATTTTATATGAACATTATCAATCAGTAATGGCATCCTGCCAAGCAAGAAAAGGTTCTCCTATATACACACACTAAAATGACATGATATGGTCAATAAAAAGATAACTCCAATATCCAATTATGAAGATTCAAAACACTTTCCTTTCTTTTCACAGCTAATTAGTTCTCAGTAGAAAGCCCAACGGAAAGATATATGGTTAATACACAGAGACTAAGAACAATTTGAAAAACATTAACCCCCATTTAAATAGAAAAGAAAATGAATATTAGATTTTTGCTCTTTCAAAATGTGTTCATCTAATTAATTCAGTCTAGAAAAGTGATCCACGGAAGAAAGCTGTATTCTATCTTGCAAAAGTATATTTAAGTGAATTAGGCATTATTAAGGCCCAAATCACTATTCTATATATATTCCACAGAAATTATAACTGTAAAAAGCAGCCAATATGAAGTAGTAAAAAAAGTTGCTGGACTGACAATCAAATGGAATGGACTCTATCTTTCCTGCTTTTCTTACCAACTACATAAGTGACTGAAAGCAAGATCACTTAACCTTTCTGGACCTTGGTTTCCCATCTAAATCTAAATAAGGGATTTAGATTGATCAATGTTTCCTATCAATTATCAAAATGAGTCCCCAAAAAACAAAACAACAACAATCACTATAGATCATAAAGTCTGAAATGTCATTCATAATTTCTGGTAAGATGCTTTATGTGAGTAATACCAATTCATTAGTTGATTAACCAAGGAAGAGAGAGATTTCTCACCTGAAAGCGTATTGTTATGTAGCAAATTCCGAAGCTTACTACAAAGCTGGATCATGCTATCCAACTGTCTGTTGATCTTGACATCTAGTATCCAGGCTGGAGTGTAACACACTGGACATCCAGTTCCAATACAGTCACTTACACAATCACTTAAATTAAAAAAATAAAGAAACATCAGAATCTGAACTCCAACAAAACAAAATTAAAAAACAGTGGATTTTGAGCAGAAGTAAACAGCAGAGGTTGTTCTAACATGTAACAGCCAATTTGTTCAATTAGTGTTTTAGATAGTTTCAAACACACATACACACACACAAAATCTAAATCTAAATCTAAAGCTGTTGATGTAATTTGCTATGAGAGACTTGACTTTGACTGACATTGATCAGGCAAATAAATCTACAGCTGCTAAAGGATGAGGTAAAGGGAAGATGTAAATAAACAGATCCAGTATCTAAGTCAATGTAGCCATGCATCTCAACCTCTCCTATCCTAAAGCTGAACACTCTACTTCATGGAAATGCCTAAAACTAGTGCAAAGAGACTGGAAAGTATCTTTAGTTTCATTTTTGGACAAGTATGTTAAGGCTTTAGTTTGTGAGAAAAGATATTTGGTTCTTTCAGATAAGTTAATCTGTAGATTCAATTACCTCAATTGTCTGAGTGTTACAGTCTCAACATTAGGATAAAAGTGTTTTTCTAACTTTTGGGATTACAAACCCTCTGGAAATTTTATGAACATAAATACAGATTCCTGTAAAAACTTTTAAAAAGAGTAATGGTGCTTGACAATGCCCCCTGAGGCACATTTTTGAACTCCAGAATCCTATAAATCTACTCCTTCTTTAGCCTCATCAGATAGAGATAGGTGTTAGTTAACATGGATGTATAATAACTGTAAAAGTCAGGTCTTCCCCAAGCACTATACTGCCATGTAACCCATTCATTTATAGGCACAAAGGATCACTACAATATGAACTATCCTTAGACAAAACCTGTGGTATTTCAATTTTTTTTTTTTTTAATCCTTGGTTCTTAGCATTATTTTTGACACAAAACACCTCCCCCCTCCACAAAAAAAAAAAAAAAAAAAACTTTAAAAATGAATCTGTAACAACTATTCTGGAGCTGGAAGAGACCTTTGAGATAATCTAATTCAATAAATGCCCAAATTCTTTACCAAAGCAACTCCTTAAGTTTGTTTGCTTACACTGCTTAACTTGATCCTGGTACAGCAGTGTGGACTTGTAGTCCTAGATACTCAGGAGGCTAAGGCAGGAGTATCATTTGAGCCCAGTACCAGTCTGGGCTACATAGTGAACACTATCTCAAATCAGAACAGAAAAAAAAAAAACAAATTTACAAAATAAAGAAAAAGAACTCTTTTGATCCCAACACACCCAAGCAATTTAAATAGATTTTTGTGTACAACATTTGAGGAATAACAGTAAAATACAATCTGAAATCCATTCCTTAAGAACCACTGACATGTTTTCATATGAAGCAAATGAGATCCAGTTAGTTAAGTCACTTTCCAACATTACAATACTACTTAGAGCAGGCTATTTTATATTTTAGATACAGGTTAAGCATCCCTCATCTGAAACCAGAACTGTTTGGAACCAGAAGTGTTTCAGAGCTTGGAGTTTTAGGACTTTTGGAATATCTGTACAGACTTTATCAGTTTAACATGCCTAATATGAAAATCCAAAACTTTTTGAGAATCATGTCAGCACTCAAAAAGTTTCACATTTCAGAGCATTCTGGGTATCAGATTTCTGGATTAGGAATGTTCAATTGTATTCTGTTTTATAACTTTCTCAAATTATTATATAAACATCAATCCAGAATTCTGAAAAATACATCATTTCTCAATAGATCTACTTAATGCAGTGAGCCAAAAGATCAATTCAAAGTATTGGAGAAACCAATGGAATTTAATGCAGACAGTCCAAAAACATATAGCTTCAGATTCTACTTGTCAAGTTTTGGTATAGTTTACCTAAAAGAGCTATTAAAACATGACTTTTTCCAACAACAACTATGCATAAGGTGAGAATTCCCTACATATTTGAATCAAAATGACACACATCAGAACAGAATAAAAACTATACCAAACATGAGAATCTAGTTGTCATCTATTAAGCAAGACATTAAAGAAATTTGCAAAAATGTATAATAATTGGATTATAAAATAGTTATTTTTAAAGTGTTATTTATGTTAGTACATAATGGGCTTATTGTTATTTTAAATGAATTATTATGTTTAAAAAAGTTTCCATTTTATACAATCAATTCATACACAAACACACATACACACAAACAAAAGCTTTTTATGCTTCTCAATTGTGAAAAGTATAAAATGATCTGAGACCAAAAGTTTGAGTATTCTTGCCACATGCTTTAAATTAATTATACCTTAAAGAGAACACATGAAATACTTTATCAGGGATTGGCACAAGCATATAACCATCCCTCAATATTCACAGGGGATTGGTTACAGGACTTCTGCAGTCCCCTATACCCTGTGGATACCAAAATCTCTGAATGCTCAGGTTTCTTATATAAAATGGCATAATATTTGCATATAACCTAACACATTCTCCTGTATTCATTCTTTCTTCATGCTAAGTTGCTGAGTACTGACACTGGCCTGGAACTTGCACTCCTCCGCATGCCACCCACTCAGTTTTCCCATATACTTTAGATCATCTCTATTATTTGTAACACCTAAAACAATGTAAATGTTATAAAATAGTCATTATTAGACTGTACTATTCAGGAAAAATGAAAAAAAATCCTGTATATGTTTAATAGGAATGGAATTTTTTTTTAAATATTTTGATCTTTTTGATTGAATGTAAGAAAGAGAACTGTGGACAGAGTCAGTCATACTTTGAAATTACCACAACACTTAATATTAAAATCTGTACCTCTTCACCCTGCCCTACCTCTATTTCAGTTGAATTATATCAAAATCATCTATTAAAACTCACTGGTTATCAGTTTTATGAAACTTAAAAAATCTACAAAGAATCTAAACACCTGCCCTAATGCTTGGAATAATCTAATCACAACAAATCCTAACTGCACAGAATGGATTCTTTCCTCTGTTCATGTTATATACACAGAATCATTTTCTCTTTCAAGATATTCTCATTTCTCTTTTAATCTTTTATTGGCCATTTTAAGTTATAGACCCCTTAGAATCTGATTAAAGGTATGGATTATTTCTCCTCACACACATTTTACATATAATTTCATTATGTTCTACTAGTTTTGTTGGTGACCTATTGTACACAGTGAGCAAACCCATGGTGCATTAACTGAAACAAGATGTGCTTGCTACAGAGTGGGGACAGGGAGTGGATGAATTCTTAAGGGGATCACAGAAGGTATTTTAGGAGGCAGTGACAGCTCAGCTGAAACATAGCTCATGAAAAGTCAGACTCAAGGTATATTCCACATGGAAGGAAGAAATAACAAGTGCAAAAGCCCCGGGGCGAGTTTAGAGTGTTTAAGGAGAAAGTGGCTAGAATAATGTGAGTCACAGGGAAATGAGGTCCACATCAGACAGGCAGGATTATAGCTCCTATACAGCCTCTTGTGAACCTGCATACAGAGTTTGGATTTTATTCTAATTGTAATAGAAAGCCACTGAAGGATTTTAAGGAGGGCAATAATATGGATATGATTTACACATTTAAAAGAACACTTGACAAGAAAGTAGAAATAGCCAGGCATAGCACACCTATAATCCCAGTGACTTGGAAGGCTGAGACAGAAAGATCCCAAGTTGGAGGCAGGGTCCTGTCTCAAAAAAATAAATAAATAAGTAGGGCTAGCAATGTAGCTCAGTGGTAAAGCAGCCCTGGGTTAGATCCCTAGTACTAAAAATAAATAAATAAAGTAGAAAATGGAGAAGAGGTAATGATGCCAAAAAGGAAAATCCAGGTATGAAACTATTACAACAGTCTGGGGAGAAGGAAAACAAAAAAGATTTTCAGTGGCAAATATAGAAAAAAGTAGGAAAATTCATGATTCAGCGCACATTTTAAGGTGCAATTGATAGAAATTAATCATGTGGGATAAGGTGAATGAGTAATCAGGTATGAGTTGCGGTTTTCTGCCTTAAGCAAAGACAGTCTTCAATGAAGACTGCCCAGGCAGGAACAGGATGAAGGGAAGATTATCAAGAGATGTGCTGTGCACATAACAAGTTTGAAATGCGGTTTCATTATACAAATGGAGATATCAGGTAGGCAATAATACCATCTCCTAACCCCTCCTCCTACTGTATGTACCCTCAAGTAATATGGATATATTTCTAGAAAGAAAATGAGCCCCCAAGCATACTGCCTCCCACGTATCCTCAAATCACTGAATTCACATATTAAATTGTTTTCATACATACTCAAACTTCAGAATATAGTTTGTTCATGCTAGACAGTCACTCACATAACTAGAAATAATTAAAAGACTCATTCAAAGGAGCCTATATTATATGCTTAGGTCAAGACATTAAACTCTGCAACTAATTTCTCCTGACAAAGAAACAAAATGAGATAAAAATATAATCTTATAACCTATAAACCAGGGCCTTTCACATTATAACATGGACTTGATTCCATACAATTATATGAACTGTGTTCCCTCAAAAGATGCTGAAGTCAACTCCCTAGTACCTGTGAATATGACATAGTTTGGAAACAAGGTCTTTGTAGATGATTAAGATGAAATTACTAGGGTGAGGCATAATCCCTAAAACTGGTATTCTTAGAAAAGGGTAAATGTGACCAGGGAAAGAAATATGCCATGCCAACAAGGGAGAATGCCATGAACAGGAAAGCAAAGAAGGAAGAGAGAGATACATCTACAAGCCAAGAAACTACAAAGATTGTGAGCAACCTTGAAGAAACAAGGAGGGGTCAAGAACAGACTCTGAGAACCTTCAGAAGGAATAAACTCTCTCAACACCTTGATCTTGTACTTTCAGCCTCCAGAACTCTGAAGACAATAAATTTCTATTGTTCTAAACCAATCCATTCTTGGTTCTGTGTTACAGCAGTCCCAGGAAACTGACACAAAAATTCTAAGAATTAGACTTTCATAATTTATAAGTCTAGATTAAAAAAAAAGGCATTTGAATTATATAAAAGACATTAATTCTTCCCCAAAAAGTAGCAAAGCAAAGGACTAAGCTTTGTGTCTTTGGACAAGTTATACTCTTGGAGCTTAATTTTTATTTGTAAATTAAGTCAGTTATAAGGATCCATATGAGATTATGCACAGTAAGTTGCTTTGCAGGCTATGAAAGTTACACAGACATGAAGTACCATTATCAACATGATTATACAATGGTTAGCTATTTAAAAATATATTTATTTAAAAATATATATATATAGGCCTAATTACTTACCTACAGAAGATGTGCTCACACCCTCCCAAACACACGGGCTCCCTCAGAATATTAGTGCTGTTTGAACAAAGGAAAATAGTTAAGACTTAAGAAATTATGAACATTTCATGCCCAACATTTATTTCATTAAAAACAAGGTCCAATACCACATTTTTCCTTTCACCAAATAGAAAGAAAATACTAAGAATAAATTCATTTAAAAAGCTTTTACTCCCCTAGTTAAATATGCTCATAGTATGACTGCTGAGTTCAAATTGAAAACTATCAAAACCCAGTGCAAGTGGTAACATTTTTTATAATGTAAGTCAAAGGAATGACCTTGCTTAATCATCACTAAACCTCTAAACTTCTTGGTGATAAAACTAACCATTGGTATCTTCTTTCACCTACTAAGGTCCATCTTCACCAAACAATAAAAACAATATGGTAAAGACCACAAATCTCAAAATGTGACCCAATAATCACAATGACATAATATATCGCCCAACGGAGAAATTTCTTGATAATTAAATTTCTTGGGTGGTTGATAACTGTAACCAACAAATGCAACCTAGGACTGTTCCAAGAAAACTAGGACATATAGTCACCTTGACCATAAGAATCCACAGATTCCCCTAAGCAAACATGTATTTCTTTTTTTAGAGAGAGAGAGAGAAAAATTTTTTAATATTTATTTTTTAGTTTTCGGTGGACACATCTTTATTTTTATGTGGTGTTGAGGATCGAACCCGCCGCCCCGCGCATGCCAGGCGAGCGTGCTACCGCTTGACCCAAATCCCCAGCCCCACAAACATGTATTTCTGACAATTAAGTAGCCATCTATTTCTCACAGATGTCTTGCCCCCCAAAAAAACAGTCACTCTCAATTCACAGCAAGTTGATTGCTTTGTTCTTTCAGCAACTGCAAACAGAAATCATCAAGCTGGCAGTCCATAGACATTCACTTCATTTAGAGAAGACAGAAACAAAATATTCCCAATGTTGCCCATCAAATACCTGCTAACTTTGATAGTGCTAAGAAGCTGCCGGTACTACCTAATAAACACACATCAAAAACACACATCACTACAGCGAGTGCATATTATGCGGCAGGAGCACCCAGAGAAGTAAGGCCGTGAATGGACATCATGTGCACTAGGTTTATAATGCCAACCCCAGGATCTCCAGGTATTTATACCATCATTATTCAATTACCTCTGCACACATACCACATATCAATAAAAATAGTCCTGCCCATTTCCTGAAAGATCAAATGCAACACACTGCACATTTTAATAGATATAAACATTAAAGTGAAATTGAGCTTTCAGAAAGAACACAAAGAACTGAGTACACAGCCACAATATTATTTCTCAGGCTACTGAAAAGGGTGCTCACTGACATTATAAAACCCATTACTTTTTAAAAACTCACAATAACTGATTTTTCCGCCACACTACATAGAACATACATTTAAAAATATGACTTCTGTGATTCTGGCAATTAAGATCATCTTTTTTATACAATATTCAAACTGCCCTAAAATTTTTGCTCATTATTTGACCTACGAAAACTAACCCCTTTTTTTCAATAGAGTGTGCTGAATTTTACTTCACTGTAAGCTTTGCCTCTTAAAATCTAAGTGTGATATTATCACACTTTCTCCTATCAAAATACCCTTCCTCTTTCTCTCTAATTTCATCACCCTTGCCAATCCCAATTGCTCCCCACCTGAGAAGATTCTGTTCAGCCTAGTAGTTCCCTGCATTCCCTATCCAGCATAGGCTGCAGGTTTAACTCCTCAGAACCATTTTTACCAGTACTTTAATACCGCTGAGCTCTTCAACACTGATGAACACCAGTCTCCAAAGCTAGACAAGTTAGAATCTATTTCTTCCTTGCCTGCTCAGGCTATAAAGAACCATGATAAAAAGAAAGATACACAAATTTATCCCTAAAAAACAGGGATCTTCTTCAACTTTGTATCTCACCAAAGTGATGTATTAGATGAATTAGATGATCCTTGAATAAACAAACCAATAGATACCTATTTAAAACAATCACCATGCTTCCAAACCTCCTTAACCTTACTGGACTCAATGGTATGAGCTTGTGACAACCTAGACACATTTCTATGACTTCACTAGTAATCTTCCCCTTCCCCAAGGTCTTCACTCATTCTTCCTTCTTCAGATGGAATACTTTGTCTCTAGTTTCCAAATCTTCCATGTGTCCTAAAGGAACTGATTACCATTAGTTATGCTTCTTCTTTCACTCATACCTAAATATGCACAGGTAATCTCTCCCCCTACCTAAAAACCACTTCCTTTTGACTCTGCCTCCCATTCTACCTTCTGACCCAGCTCCTCCCAGTCTTTGAACAAATAAAAGCTCTAAAGTAAGTACTCTACACCAGCAGACTCCATCTCCTTCCCATTTTAGCTTTTCCTTAGCTGTTACTTTTCCTACCTCTGGATGTCAGCACACCCACCTCCATGCAGGCTCAGCCTCCTGGCTTTCTCTGTTGATTCTTCATTCAGTGCCTTGATTCTGCTTCCAAAACTTTAAATTGACTTCTTCAGATGAGTCTGAACCCTTTATCTATAGTTCTTACCCTTCACCCTAGCAATAAGATGCTATCATGTAATTAGCAGTGACTTAATATCTATGAATAACTGATCAGTAGAACTAATTATTCTAATTAGTGAGCTAGATGGCTTTTTTGAGGTTGTTAATAGATGAGGGAAATATGAATGAAAAGCATATGCATATCTGTATGCTCGGGACCAGGCAGAGACTGGGTAGTGCCAATTCTCAATGGCGTTCAAGAGAAGATGATAGAGTGCAGACAATGCACAGAGGTGGCACCAATCTGTACCAAAGCCAGGCTTTTTGAGAATGGCTAGGGCTTTTAGTTGAGAAGATGCCATGAAATAAAAGAACTTTTTTTTTTTTTTTTACAACTAGGAGTTACTGACCAAAATTTTAAATGCGACCAACTTTATTTTTCTGCAGTGGTGGGGACTGGCCTTGAGCACTCTAACACTGAGCTACAACCCCAGGCCAAATGTAATTCAACTAATTCCATTAGGAATTTATGTGTGTGTTATTTTCACTTTTTAAAAATTTAACAGTAAGCCAGGCATGGCAGTGCACACCTGTAATCCCAGCTACTTAGGAGGTCCTGCAACTGAGACCCTGTCACAAAATAAAAATCAAGAGGGGCTGAGGGTATAATTCAGTGCACTCCTGGGTTCAATCTCCAGTACTGGGAAAAAATAATGTAACATTAAAATTTTCTTCATAATCACCAACACTCTACCCATGCCATCTTTTCTGTCACTGCTCCTTAACAAAAGTTCTACTCTGGTGAAACCAGTGTCTGCAACAATTCTCAAGTATCTTATGTTCAATTCCAGCCCCAGGACTTGGCTCAGACTACCTTCCAATCTTCCAAGCAACTATCCAAGTCCAACACATTACCCACTTAATAAAAATGATGCTAAACAAATAAGCACAGGAATTCTTGGGGTTTTGTTTCCATGCCATCATTTATGCAAAATTCGCATCAGACACCAGAAACTTAAAGATCATGAAGTTGACTATGTGTCACTCTTTCCTAAGGAAATTGTAATCTAGCTGGATGGTTATAAAAACCAAATTAATATATGACTTGAAAGGAATAAAACATCATAAGGTTCCAAAAAATATGAGCAATAGCATTCCATTCCATGTCATTATCAATTATCAACTAAGTTGTTGGGTTTTTGTTTGTTTAAATTTTAACTGATTCTCTATTTTCCTTATCTCCAAATAGACTATAGCCTTTCAGACAAGAAACCTTGAATTTCATTTATCTGAGCTCCCCAACCCAACATTACCTGCCCAACATGGTGCTACATGAAAGCAAATTTCAGTAAATCCTTAATGAATAAACCAAATAGAAGACTACAAAAATGTGTTTGTATTAGCAATTCCTTTTTATCCTTTATCTATTTTTCTGTTTTATATAAACAAATATTAGAATAAAAAAATCCAAATGAGTAAGACATTTACTTGCATGAAACAGGATTTCTGTACCTTCAAAATTCAACTAAACTACTTTCTTCCCATCTTCAGTCATACTTCTAAACTTTTTAAGTTGATTTGGCTACATCAGTGCAGTCAGTGGATTATAATTTAGGGAAGAACTAAGTTGTAAGAACAAATAATTAAAAAAAAAAGATCCTACTGATATAAAATTTTCCTTGAAAAGAAAAAAAGACTCAGTTTAGATTACAAGACTGAGAATTATTTTTTAACTGAATGGCTCCCTAAGTTCCTATAAGAAATCAAATACTATTTAAAATTAGGCAGGACAATTACCTCAGTGCTCTTACATTTTAGAGAATCCCCAAAGTATTTTTAAGTCATGGACCAATGTGTTTTATATGAAAATGTACAGGCTCTCCAAACCAATCAAATAATTTGTTATATTTATCTTTAGGAGAATAAATACACAAAGTCTTTAGTAAGTATAGTGATGGATAATGACATAGAAGCATCTTGTTCAATATACTTATTTTTTACATAAGATTCAAGTAAATCACATGGCAAAATTCAAAATCTTATCAAACTGTTTATAGTCAATAAATGTTGAATGATAGAGTCAAATATCCCAAAAGTCAAATGGGCAACAAGTCTGTCTTTTAACAGGAAATTAATATAAAATCTAATTACTATAGGAGAATCTACTATTTCAGTCTCAGAGAATACTATGTATGCCTGACTTAAACAGTATTGGCTATTCTGTCTTTTATTCTCTCTTCTCCAAAGTAAAGCAATGTCTAAGTAACTCCTCCTCTTCCTGATCTTTTAAAGCCCCATCTCTTCCACCTGACATTCAAATATTAAGTGTACATGGCTCACACCTAGGCATTTCTCTCTTCCCTTCTCCCCCTTAAAGTGGTCCTTCAATCAGCATTTATATGCATCAAACTTCCTACTGCCATCCTAAAATCTCTCCTGAACCCAGACTTGCTTAACAATAACTTCACTTGTAAAGTCATTTCCTATGCTATGGGGGACAGTATAAAGGGTCATCAGCTGAGTGCAGTGGCATGCACCCGAGTTCAGGAGTTTGAGACCAGCCTAGGGAACACATGGAGACCTATCTCAAAATAATTTGTTTAAAAAAAAAAAAAAGTAAAAGACCTATCTCAAAATAATTTGTTAAAAAAAAAAGTAAAAAAAAAATTTAAGAAAGGGTGTCCACATGTCTTGTATGTTTCTCCAGCAGTCATGCTAGCTGGGTGTTCACCCATTACAGAACTGTGGGTATGGTGGATTTAGCTCTAACTCCCAAAAGAAAGACCTAGATCTACAAATGCCCTGAGGCCTAAGTCTCTGCTCAGTGTGAGTAATTAACCCCAGAAACCTCAAAAGGATTCCTGCAGATTCAGGTGAATTAACTAGGTCATTCTGGTATTACCATTTTGTAATTGTGATCCTACCTGATCTAAATTTTTTCATGATTTAAGAAACACTAAAACACTACATGTCTGGCACTGTGGCAAAAATGTAAACCTGTCTTTATGAAATATTTAGTATAATTGAAGGAGACAAACATCAATCAAAATATCACATAAATAAATAAATCCCACAAAACATTAAATTCAAATTTGGAGGATATGATGCAAACTGAACACCAACAATGTGTGTGCTCCTTTTTTGTGTACATTAATATTTTTTTAGTTGTCAATGGACCTTTATTTTAATTTATTTGCAGTGCTGAGAAACAAACCCAGTGCCTCCCACATGCTACGCAAATGTTCTACCACTGAGCTACAATCCCAGCCCTACATTAAATTTTGATAAAAAGTTTTACCAATATTTTACACCCAATAACACTAATAATTATGAAACCTGCAAAGTGCAGGCAGGTTTTAAAGGTAGCTAGTCCCTGTTCTTCATATTATAGAGACAGACAACAGAGTCCAGGAAAGCTATGTAAATTGTTCTCTGTAGGAAATTAACTACATGAACAAATGGGACAATCTGTATCAATCTGATCCTGTCTTAGCTCCATTTATCCTACAATTCTTTTTAGCACACTGTCATTTGTTAATAATCCCCCCTCTCATTATTAGAAATGGCTCCATATATAGAAATCTGTCCATACCTCAAAGACTAATTCAGAAGTCCATGAAGCTTTCCTGCACTGGACCCCCACCCAAAGTATGCTTCTCCACATCCCCTTGGCCTTCATCACAATATACCCTGAACTGTGTGTACATTTTACCCCTTAAAATTAAGTATACATCCTGTAAGGGTATAAAATTCATCAATGCTAACTAATATACTGCTTCAGTGATTTCTTGTTATTCTAATGAATAACCAGCACCAGAGCAAACCAAGGGGAGTAATCATTCCATTAAAGGATCACTGGCCCGTTAAGAATGCCTCTGAACATTCAAAACTCCTAAAGAAAGATAAAAGCTGAATGCTGGAGTCAGGAAATCTATCCTTTATTTATGAGTATTAATTCATTTAATTCCCATAACAACCTGGCAAGGTAAAAACAATTACTAGCTCATTTTGCAGATAAAGAAAAGGAAGCATACAAAGATCAAATAACATGGCCAAAGTCATTGAAGGATTTTAAATCAGAGAGTCTGATTCTAGAATCCATGCTCAAACAACCATTGAGCTAGGCTGCCTCAAAATATAAAACAATACTAAATTAATTTTGATTGCCTTTTAAATGACAAGGGTGATTTGGGGGAGGGGAGACCCACCTACTCTAAAAGTTATAAAATCACATTTTAGCTTTTTACTAAAAAAAAAATTTTAAAGCCCAATATAGCGTTGGGGATGAAGTTCAGTGTTAAGAGTGCTTGCCTAGAGCACATGAGGCCCTAGGTTCAATCCCAACACTGCAAAAAATAATAACAAAGGCCCAAAACACAATGGTCGTAAGTCCAAACCACCCTACCCACAATTTATGACAAGAGGTACTTAATTAATTCACAAAACTCCACCATATAATGCCTGGGGCTTTTATAGGGCAGCTCCTATTACTACTTCCTGCTTCCTGTAGAAATACATTATTACTATGCTCTCTGCCAGCCTCTCAAATGATAAGGTCTTCCTGCCTCATTTTTCCAAATCTTTAAATAGCTTCTATCTGGTTGTGAGACTTGGCCCTAACACAAATGTCACATCTGGCCTCTTGAACACTTTCATCAGCTTCACCTTGAAGCTATACTCATGTTAAAGGCCAAGAAAGGATGCCCTGTAATGTAGCCAATTCACCCTCACCAGCAAGTAATGCTTGCTGCAAAACAGATCCAATGTGCTACACAAGACAGGTGACAGCTGGG